>NW_027185436.1:11037523-12237523 GCF_022577435.1 Embiotoca jacksoni | reverse complement strand
CAAATTTACGATTTAACTTGTGTTGAGGACTATATGTAGAAATGCTTTTAACATTATTATAAAATGCAATACTTTGCATTTACCTCAATATGATGGATCCAATGGAAGACCCCACAAAATATTAATCCTGCTAATTTACAAAAATTACAAGGATTTAGAGATGTGAATATGGAGCATGAGGGATGCCAGAAAGGGGTGATGGGGTGAAGGATGGGAGGTTAAAAAAAAGTGAATATGTGTTGAAGTAGATTTAGTTTCATCGACTCAGCAGAAAGCGAGAATGCAAAAACGACAAGAACGAAGTGACAGCAGTGGATGTGGGGCAAGAAAACTGATGAATGATGGGAAAACAGCAGGTGTTTTAAGGAAGTTGCTTTATGATGACCTTCAGCTTCCGGAAGAAGGACATACACAAGAGATGGAGTAAACAGGAGGGGGGCATGGATGGTGCTGCTTTTATATTTTAAACTCTAAGAAAAAAATTACATGTCTGAGCTGAGGAAAATGTCATAAAAGATTGATGAATAATAATAAATGCTAAATTACATTTAATTTAGCTGACGCTTTTATCCAAAGCGACTTACAATAAGTACATTTCAACCATGAGGGTACAAAACCCAGAACAACAAGAATCAAGAAAATACAATTTCTTCAAGAAAGCCAAACTACAAAGTGCTATAAGTAAGTGCCATTTTAAGCGCTACTAAAGTGCTACCTCAAATTCAAGTAATGTCAATTCTTCTCGGGATGCAGAAAGATGACAGACTGAGTATTTAATAGAAAGGCATTAAAAGGACTTGTTCTGCAACAGATCTTTTTTTTTTTTTTTTTAAATCACAGATGAATCTGCTGATTATTTTCTTGTTCTAAAATTCAATCATTTTGTATACTTTTTTTTTTTTTTAAAGATCTACACAACAAGCTCTCAGAAACCAAGGTGATGTCTCCAAATGTCTTATTTTGTCTGACCAACATCCCCAAACTCCAAGATATTAATGTTTTCTGTTTTTTACTAATTTTACAGTTGGTTTTGTAACAAAAAACACAATATTAACATCTAAGACATTGGAACCTTCAGCCTTTTTTTAGAGGGAAAAAGCTATTTATCTAATTCATTATTATTATTATCCTTTTTCTGTCCATCAGCTAATGGGTGAATTCTTGCAGCTCTAAGCAGGACTGCAAGACTTCCATTTTTTTTTTTTTTTTTTTTTTTAAATACACTCGAAAAATGTACATGTGTGTTTATACAAAGCAGTGAAGAGCTACAGCTTCAACACCAGACTGTGTACACATCCTAACCCTTATGAAAGTTTACAAAGATACAGCTCACATTTGTTCAAGAGATACAAACATGAGCTCTGTGAGCTTTTTATTCCACGACAGTTTCATCGCACTTCTCTACAACCGAGAACACCTTGTGGTCCAAAATCTACAACACAATCTACATTTAGAAGTGCAGGAACCGCAGCATCTTTACCCACTCAACATCTGCCACAGATTTCTTTTAAATAAAGAGAACGGGACCGACGCATAATATTGATCCAGGAGTTATTTTAGGCCCACAGAACAACCCAGAGGCTGTAATATGGTCACATAAAGAGGAAGCCACAATACACACATACAATCACTCTCTCTGCCTATCACACACACACACACACACACACACACACACACACACACACACACAAGCATTTGCGTCAGGCAGAAGCGTTCCACCAGTATGTAGGCAATTAAAGGTCTGTGCTTAAAGGGGGGAGCTGAGGCCAAAGTCACAGTGCTCTGTGCTCTGACAAACATTTTCTCTATTACCAGCAGACTAACTTTCCTGTACTGCTTCAAGCCCCTCTATACGTTCTCCTTCACTGACTCTGCAGGGAGGCAGCGGAGGAAAGGATTAAAAAAAAAACAACAACAACAACAACAAAAGTGTGGCCACATGAGCGAGAAGAAAAGGGGCGGAGGAAGTGCTACTGTATGAGTGGAATGGAAGAGGAGCAGAATGAGAAGAGATGAGGACATGAGGAATGGAGCCAAATGCAGTGTAATCAACTCCAGCCACCAATAAAAATAAATAATTCACTCATAAGACATGCCACATAATCTTTCTGGATCTGTCAGACTCTTCGTGCCCCACTGACCGAACTGGGTTGGAAAAGACAACAAAGAAAGTACACGGCGCTCAGCTTCGGTGACCTGATCCATCCGCAGTTAAGATGCATTTTCAGAGCGGCACCAGTTTGTACAGGAAAAATGAAATATGGACACGTGTGTAAGAGCATATAATGTTAGTGTGCAGGCTACAATTAAAGGACAGCGTTTGTGTCCGTGTTTGTGTCACTGGGTCTGCTGTTGGTGTTCAGCAGGGTCTGGGTAAAACACACCCACAGAAACACATTCACACACATCCAAACACATCCACACACAGAGTGTGGAGGACTTAAGGGCAGAAGATCAAAGTCTTGCACTGCTCTCCTCCAAGTCATATACAACAGAAGTTGAACTTTTTCATCCTTTAGTGAATGATTTTTTTTTTTCCACAAACAGCTTAAAAAAAAAAAATCTGTGTACATATCATGATATAGCAAGACTTTTATGACAGAAATGTGTGTTGTAGAGGCCATACAGACAGTGCGGTTACGGAGGAGTCCAGGAATATTTGAGAGCAGGAGAGGAACACAAAAGACAGTAAATAAGATGATGTCTGTTTTTCTATCATGATTAGAAGCTCCTTTGCAATAACACTAGGTGGCGACATTCAACTCTCTCAAGGAGAAGCCAACACTGTGCTGACTAAGGGCTGGCTGACAGTGGATATGTGTGTGCCAAGTCAACATACATGTGTACTTACATGTGCTCGAGGTACGGTTGACCTTGTAAAGCTGCTGCATACACGCAGATACTGCTACGGTCCCCAAGGACCTACCCCCTGCCTCTTCGATCCACACTGATTTAATGTGGAGGAGAGGGGGGGAATGCAGCTAAAGATCATCCGGACAAATGTATATTTACTGGATCAAAGGTTTTACAGATGTGTGCGGTGGAAGTTAATTATTCTATATCTACCCATTTTTCTGCCTACTGAAAACATTAGGTTGCCGTAACGGTAAAAGTGACTGATGCTCCACACACACACACACACACACACACACACACACACACACACACACCCTCTCGCTGTTGCTCACTTAATCTCTTTCGCTTCTCTCTCTAAGTATGGATCCATAGTGTTTAGCAAACTCAGAAACGAGAGAGAAAGAGAGAGAGAGAGAGAGAGAGAGAGAGAGAGAGAGAGAGAGAGAGAGAGAGAGAAGAGAGGGAGGTGTTAAGAATCGAATCCATGATCTTGCGGTGTTGCAATGTGCTGCAAGTAACTGCGGCAGAGCGCGGGAAGAGGGAAGGAGATGAAGCCTGTACTGAAGCAGGAGAATTGATTATGGGAGTGATGAAGGAATGTGCTGTAGCGGGGAGGGAGGGAGGGAAGGGGGTGGACACCTGGCTCTGCATCCGCTCATGAAAAATCTCTGGGGTCAGCCAATTAGAGGCTGGGTGACACCACTATCCTCCCAGCTAGCTAGTAAATCCTGCGCCACAAGACAACCCACGTGCCTCCATGAATGTATGAACTCACACAGAGACGCACGAATGAGCAAGACACACACACACACACACACACCGAATTTTGTTTTAAGTACATGGTGGGACTGGATGTAGTTAAACATGGCCAGTTAAGTATTTGAGCGTCCAGGGTCGCCTGCTTTAATGGCAGATGTCTCCCAGAGATTAACTGTACGTATTTTGCACCATTTGAACACAATTGAAATGACTGATGTGCATCATGACCAAAGAGGATCATAACTCCTACATGGCAGCATCCAACCTTTGACAAGACAGCTACTCACATCCGCCCAAACCTGCCCGATCCTGATGGATGACGAACGTGACTGTACCATGTTTTACTAGAAACACATTCTCTTCTACCTCTCACAGTACATACGCAGCCATGTGGATACACTTGGTTTTATTTGCCTGATTTCGACATCAGTACCTCGTTACAATTTCTGTATTAGTATAGTAATGTATTTTGTTTTTGTTTGTGGTATTCGGCTTGAAATATCTATTGCTTTTAATTTTTTTTTAAATACCCAAACCCTCTGCATAATAGACAACAACTGCTGTGAGCCGGTATGATAGAAACTACTGTCTACCAAAGCAATTTGCCCCCAGAGAGAAATGTATAAAAACCTCACCACCAAGACATCTCGGGAGCTTTTTAAGCGCTTTCCATCACAACACATAATCTTCCTCAGCAGATGGAGTTGCTCATTTGGCATAAAAATGCAAATAGATGTTCAAATTTTCTTCTTCTGAGCACTGAAAGAACTTAATGTTGGAACTGGGAGAAAGGATATTTAAATATACATTTGAACGACAAGTGGACAGCTGCATCCACTGAGGAAGATTGTGTGATAAACAAGCACGACGTTATGGTGGTATTATTAGATATTTGTCTGTTCTTAGTAGTTTCAGTCATAAATTCACAGTGAGTCTGTTTACAGCCAGACTTGCGGTTTACCCAAAATAACATTGTTTATGGAAAGAAATGTAATTACCAATGCTTTGAGCACCACAAATGAAATTCCATTTACCTCCATTGTACAGAAATGGAGCTATACATTTCAGACAAACGGTTTTCCAATCTTCGTTTTCCGGCATTGAGACTGAAGAATCTTAATTTAAAATTTGACCAATTAAAAAAATGTTTTTAAAAAAAAATTATTTTTTTTTTTTTTTTAAAGTATATATAAAAAAAAAAATACTGGGCAAAGTTTTTGCGAACAAGTTTACTTTAGAAGAGATCTGTGATACCAAATCAGAGTGTTTTTTATTGTATTATTATTGTACAATAATAATATTGTACTATTACTGTTCTTCTAGCATGTTAACACTTATTTTATAACAGTTTGAGACTGAATATAATTAGGAAAACACAAATGCAGAAAAGACTTTGTGCCTCTACACTGAATTTTGTAGTCTGAAACATAGCTGTCAGAGTAATTAACTAAAAGAATTAGTTACAGACTTTACATCCAAGGTAACTAAATAATTGTTTCCATCTGCTGCTGCAGATGTAGCATGTTCAACATAAGGTTTGTTATATGTTAAGGGCTGTCATGATAAGGTATAAGCCAAATTACAGTTTAATAATACACCTTATGAAGAAGAGGATACATTTACTGCCATTGAACGCCAGAATACAGAAATAAAAACTACATTTCTGTTTGCCGTTTAAGCTTTGTAACATTATCACGCAAAGTCCATTACTCAAGTATACGAAGAAATTACTGATAATGACAGTTACTGATAGAAATAAACAATGTACTGTGGCGCTAATACTCCACTCATGTGCCACTAAATCATAGCAGAAGGAGGCGGCCCAACGAGATGAAGTCATTAAAAAGGGCGCCAGTCAAAGCTCAAACAGTGGAAAACAACATTAAAATAGTGACAGAAGTCTGACATTTCTGTTAGTTTCATCCAGCTATTTTGGTCTTTCAAATAGATTTGTTGCAAATAAATGTGGTCAGCTCAAATAATTGCAATTAGGCGATTATGTAATAAATGTGACAGGCCTATATATGTTCTGTGTCATGTTTTGTGCCCTTACTAAAACTGTATGTGGTTTATTGGCCATCTTCCTGGAGGAGAGATCATCACTGTGCATGCTGTGTAGGAAGAGCATCAAATCAAAGTGACACCACCTTTCCCTCCAGGGGATTCAGATGAAGGGGTTTACTGAGGGCTAAGCTTTTAATAACAGGTCCATGATGCCACAACAGTGTGATGACACTGGGATTAGATGACTCAAGAAATCTGCACTCCACTAAGTAAGATTTGTCATAAGGGAGCACGCAGTGATACTCAAAGACAACAACCAAGGCCTTGCACTGTCATCATCTGTTACTCTCGACTCCTAACCATGAAAACAAACTCTGAATCTCCATCTTAAAAACCCTTCTGAGCTTCTGCAACATGTATATTGGATTTCTGGGCGCCAATTTGGGGACTATGCAGGTTTAATTTAGTCAGGAAATTCAGACTCTAATCACGAACGCAATCTTCTCTTGCACATTGCAATAAATTAATCTTTATTGTCCGCACTCAGAGAACTGGAACTTAGAATTGCAGCTGGGAAGCTATGCTACCGTAATGACTTACTGTACTGCTGGGTTTTGAATTGAATTATTTCCCTTCCCTCCGGTAGACAGAAACAAAAGAATCATCATATCAATCAGGTAAATAAGACACCAGTCATCCAATACAGAGGAAAAGGGTGCAGAGTCACCCTGGGGTCACCCACACTCCTCTGATATTTCACTCTCCTCTTTTTCTATGGCTCTACCCCTGGGCTATATTCCTTTAGTCTGAACACTCATGTTCACACCAAACACTTGCACACAATCACCAACACACATGGTGCTTCCCACACACATACAAATCGGTCCTACACTGGGATGCTCGCCTTAAACACACACACACACACACACACACACGCACTGGATCAAGAAACGCAACAATGCTTGTCAACAATGACAATACTATCATGCTGATGTTAACCGTGTATAATGTTTAGCATGCTAGCTTAGAGTGTGAGCCTGCTAGTATTCCTAACTAGCACTAAACATAAAAGTACAGCTGACTGTATGAGAGTAGTTTTGATTTAATTTGGTCATAAACCAGCTCTAGTTCAATAAAAACCAAAATAACAACCTCATAGTGGCACTAGAGGACAATTAAGATGTGAATGTCCAATTCACACCTTGTCTTTTTTAGTTCAGTAAAAGGTGGCTGGATATGCATCAACTTGTAACAAAGCCCTACATGTTATACGGACCGTTGTTTAAAGCTGAACACGCAGGACAAATGAAATCATTTTCTGCTGGGCAGAGTAGAGCAGATCAATACAGTAAATGGTAGGCTGCATATTGCAGTGGCTCCTATGGCTATCGCACATATCAGTCCAAGAGATGCTGCAGAATCTAGAGGCAGGACTCCGAGTACCTGGACATCAAACCGCACTAAGCTCCCTGTCCCACCTCCTGTCCTTTCCTTTCTCCTCTCTCATCAGCTTAAAGGGGAAGAGCTCAGGTTGAGTAACGGACACCAAAAGCTTTCCTTTTTTCACAACAAGCTGTCCGGCAATGACCTATCAAATTCCTCTCAGAAGATATCGCCTCATTCTTTCTCCTTCTCTTTCACTCTCTCTTTTATTTGGGCATGATGAGGATCCATTTCAAAAACCCTGAACTCAATTTTTTTTTTTTTTTCCAGGCAGTTACGTAACAGCTGCACTATCAGAATAACAATTGGGAGAAGAGATTAGCGCAATCGGCCAAGGAGAGAGAGAGAGACAGGAAGATGAAGGGAGGCACGAGGAGGAAAATCTAAGGAAGCCCCTCTCAATATGACACATCATTTCACGTGTTGTGGGAGGACAGGCACACACGAATGCTGCTACTCTTACATTTTTGGAGGCTTACACGAACCTCCGCTGGAGACTGATGCTTTTCTGAAAGCACTGCAGTCCTACGTGTCAATTTAGCTTCATTTACAAATCATCTGCCAGGGAACACACCAATAAATGGTCTGTGTCTCCCACGCTTATGAGGATTATCAAAATCATGCATCATGCTTTCTTTTATTACAGCAATAATAACACATAAGCAGGTGCAGACGATTGTGGCTTCAGTATTAAAATGAAAGAATGAATCGTTGCAGTGAGGATGAAACTGACAACATGGTGAGACATCTTGATCAGAAATATTTAAAAATATCCTCAGGCTTTGGAGTTTTGGGGAAGCCGAACCCCCTGCAGAGAGGGAGGGCCTGCTGGACGCTTGATGTTATTTTGCTCGTGTTTATTTTATCATTCTTTCTTTTACTAACAAAGAATGGATACCATATTCTCCTCTCTAATGAATCTGGTAAGGGTGTGCTTTAAAAATCACTCAGTGTCTACTCGCTCATAAATAAAGACCCGCTATTGCTCTGGTAAAGAGAGACGGGGGGAGAGGGGAGGGGGGGTTATGGGTTGGTGAATTGGCCTCACGTGCGCTCTTTCCGTTCCCGCTTTAATTAAGGCAGAGTAGGCTGCGGCTGCAGCCCCAGGCTAGCCTGCCCCTGCAGCACTTAGAGCCAAGAATTGGACTCTGTGAGACTCATTCCCAGGTTCCATCAACATAAGCGAGTACCTCAGCAAGGCCTGCTGAGTCATCTGTCTGAGGGGTTCCACAGGGCCACCGGGGCCGCAGCCACACACACACACAGACGTACGATATGGGAATCATTAACACACACAGACAAGAGTGAAGTTTGAACAAAGAAAATTGAGATGAGTAGACTGCTGATTGGTTAAACTGGTGATGTTTCACAATGTCTTATGACAACAGGTTGCCAAACACAAAATCCAAGATATACACTCAGTGAGCAATTTACTAGGACCAAGCAGCAGTGCATAAAATCATGCAGATACAGGTCAGGAGCTTCCATTCATGTTTTATGTAAACATCAGAAAAATGTGATCTCGCTGTCTTTGACTGTGGCATGAATGTTGGTGCCAGCCGGGCTGGTTTGACTATTTCTGAAACTGCTGATCTCCTGGGATTCTCAACACAACAGCCTCTAGAGTGTACTCGGAAAGGCGCTGAAAACAAAAAAAAAACATCCAGTGAGTGACAGTTCTTCGGACAGAAATGACTTTTTGATGAGAGAGGTCAGATGAGAATCCCCAGACTGGTTGCAGCTGACAGAAAGGCTACGGTACCCCGGATGACCACTCTCCACAACAGTGGCGATCAGAAAAGACAAGCATCTTAGAATGCACAACACGTCCAGTCTCAAGGCAGATGGGTTCGACGCATGTCAGCCAAGAGCAGAAGTGCAATGCTGCAGCGGACAAAGTCTGGACAGTTCAAGACCGGACAAAAGGTATGTTCTCCAAGTGCAATCAATCATCTCTGAAATGCCCGTCTGAGTACTGTTGCCGATCATGTGCATTGCTTTGAGGCCACAGTTCACCATCCTGTTCGTAGCATTGAACCTCGTCACAAAGCTGCGTCAAACTGTTTTTGTTAACATGACAATGAGCTCACGAACATGCACCTGAATAATCTGTAGAACGTACGTGATGTACAGTAATTACGTCAACATGGAACAAAATCTTAAAGGAATGTTTCCGACGTCGCGTTGAATCCGAAAGAACTGAGGCTGTTTGGAGAGCAAAAGGGAAAACCTAACCACCATTAGTTTGGTGTTTCTTATAAAGTTCTGGGTGAGTGCAAGTAGAAGTGCAATTAAACACAGTTATCCAGTCACTCCCCAAAACCCTAGCTGCACACCAGTGAGAGGTAAACTCTATTTTTCTCTTTAAGAACAGGAAGTAAATGTTCACATGAGAGTTTAAACAAACAATTCAAATTTTAGAAAACACATTGATATGTAGCTTAGCTGACCGCAAAGACAGGAAACGGGGAATTGGCTACTGTGGCTGTTAAAAGTCTGTATTCCAGCAATTTAAATGCTCACTAATGAATTTGTTGTACCTTAATTTGTTTTGAAGTGTTAAAAACGCATGTTTAAAGTTTATAGTTGGTTGTGCTGGACTATTTTTTTGCGAGTGACAATAATTTCCTGAAGTCTTGTCTTTACCTCGAGTTTGTCGACCAGAGAGTCCGGGTAGTTATTTCTCAAGTCACACCCCCAAGAGTTTAAGTTGTATCTACTCTCACATCGTCGGCTAGAAAGGGAATCGTCATATTCTCAAAATTTCAAGATATTTTTAATATCACACAGATTACTTGGTTTTGAAGAGGGCTCAAACAGATGTAGATGCATGTTTGGAGCATTCAGGGCACCTTGATTGATAGGTGTCACAGACTATCACTCTCAGATTATGTTGTTCCATTCAGCTCCAACAAAGCTCCAAACTGGGATTTTCTGGCTCCAAGCATCTGACATGACAGTGATGAGTCGTCTACTTCCCTTAGAAACCTATCGCTGAGATTACATGTTTAATTAAATATGCTTTACTTTGACCACAGTATCCAGGGTACAGGTAAGCAGGGCAGATGAGCAGACAGGTGCTAGAGTTGGCTCTGATGCGCTTAGTCACTGCTGCAGCGCCTCTAATCCACTGCACCAAAGCTGAACACACACACACACACACACACACACACACACACACACACACACACACACACAGTCATATACACATCAACACAGCATCAACACCTAGACAGCACTACCGTACCAATCAGTCTCAGACACCGATACATTAACCTCAGTGAAAGCTCAGCTTCCTGTTGAGGCAGGGAGGGTAAGAGATTTTGGAAGGCAGACGGAGACAAGACTGGAATGCTGATCTCCCGCTGCCTCTTGTGTTTTGTATGAAGATGGAGATTGAGGACTTGGATAGTACATCCAACATTGCAGCGTTGACGCGCAGCCATATCAGCCGCACAATCCTGCACCACTGTTGCTTTTTTTTTTTGAGCAACTCTATGCAGCTGAATTTTACTCCTCACAAGCCTGATGGACTGCTACACATTTGCAGAGTGCAAGACAATCTACAGCAACAAAGGAGCAATAGTGCATCCTGACCGGACCTATTGTATTGATGAGTCTGCATACCAGCACCACTGATGGGTCAGTCCTCAGCTACCACAACGCTTCTCTGCACTTCAAGAGCCTCACCAGCCAAAAGCCCTGTGTAGACACTAATGCTGCTTTTAGTAACACCACACAGACTTTTACACAGACTCCTGTTATTCTCATGAACTTGGGATACTTCTATGAACACAGTATTATTGACCCACAATGATTATTCAATTAGTAAATTATAAGAAAATGAATCAGCAACTTTTTATGATCAATTTATAATTCAAATCATGTGAAGAAAACTGTACAATATTTGATGGGGCCAGCTTCTCAAACGTGCGAATGAGCTTTTTCTTGGTTTTACATTATAAAAAATGTGTTGCCTTTGGGTTTTGAATTGTTGTTTGGACAAAACAAGACGTCTGCTGATCACCTCACGCTCGAAGAAACTGCAACAGACATTTTCACCGTTTTTTGTTTTGCTTTAGAGACGAAACATTCTATAAAAAGAAAATAATTCCCAGAGTGATAGATCATGAAATGAATGACGCCAGTGAAGAATAACAACGGGAAGCAGCTTTTGTTCGAGCAGTCTACAGCTATTCATTTACTGTCAACAAAGGGCGTCAAATTTACATTCAGACGTGGATGTAGATTATAATTTGTGTTGCTACCTTTAGAGATCAAAGATCCAAGATCAAAACTAGTGATGGACAGATGAGTCAATCAATCATTTACTTGAACAATCAAAAATGAATAAATCCGTAACAATTTTTCTAATCGATCGTTACCGTTTTTAAAGTTAAAAACTCACTGGTTGCAGATGAACAAATGTTTGTAGTTTAAATTTGTCTTCAGTGACAGTACACACAAAAAGGGTATTGATTGGACAAAATAAGAAAATAGAAAAAAAACATCCCCAGATGTATTTATAGCAATACTGACTAAAACAGAAAACTCATCCAAGCTCCAACCAAGTGAGCGAAAGCAAATGACACCAGAGAGAAATCCATATTGTTATTAATATTATCCATATTCATGGCCACAGAAATACTGCTCTGAACATACATCCTGAATGGTACCATTGGATTTGTGACACACTCTGGGGGTTTACCAAATAATGATCCCATACTGTAGCACTACGACAACTGGACGCAGTTCTCTAAATGGTCATAAAGAGTCCAACTGATATCATTTTATGACTGTTAATTCCAACAACAACACAAATTGATTGTGATTTTTTTTTTTGCTAGGAAATTGTAATCAGAAGTTACATTTTAAACTTAACTCTGCTGATGTGTCTTTGCATTAATGCCATGATATCTTATTGTAATGAACAACTAGCGAAAGAGTCTGATTATATTTGAACATTTGCCATGTGGTCTGTTCACAATACTACTAGTCGTTTTACATTTGACTCAAAGCACATCAAAAATTATTTAAAAAAATAATTGTTTTGACCAAATTTAAAAAAAAAAAAAAAAAAGCCACCAAAATGAAGATGGTGATATGTTAGGTATTCAAGAATGACACTAATAAAACGGAATAACCAAATGACGCAGCACGGGAGTGTTTTCAAGCTTTAAAATGTCTGTTTCAGTAAATTCCCAGGGAACCCGATAGCCGAGTGGTTAAGGTGCCTACTACATGGGTGCATATGCTCTGAACAGCAAGTTCCTGGATCAATTACCCGCTGGCCGGACTTTACTGCATGTCGTTCTCCTACTCTCTTCCCACATGATTCCTGTCCATCTCCACTGTCACTATCAAATCCGGATCTAAAGAAGCCACAAAAATGACCATGACCTTGGAACAATTGAACTCAAACTAATTATGCACACAGCCTGAAATGAAAACTGCACTAGATACATGTTGTCCGTCGTGATGATGTAAGACAAACAATACAGCACGTCATGCTTCAGGGCCATTGTAACCAGGTGAACCATTTCACATTACAGCAGCTTCAGATGTGGACACAAACGCACGTGTAGAATGGAGGTGAAAATAGGTGCTGACCGGGACAATAGGGCTTTGTTCACATCCTGACAATGCCCATTTTTCAAGAGGCGCAAACTCATCAATAAAAGTAATTTGAGGACAACATTACCCACTGCTCAGCAACTGACCTGTGCTGTATAATGCCACTACACCATGGAGTCAATTAAAATGGCGACTTGTTAGTTTTATGACTCTGGACATTCATCAGTGGACACAGATTTGTGTCCCTGCAGGGAAAGAATCATCGTGTACCACACCAACATATATCAGCCACAACTGATAGATTAAAGGGATGAAAACAGCTGAGAGAATAAATAGTGTGGTCATCAAATTAAGTTATGTCTTCAAATGATTCATTAACATGATTCAATAAAAATGTAAATAAGCATTTTGACTCCCAGCTGGCATCCCTATAGAGACCACAATATTCATTAGACCCAAGTGGATCAAAAGTCCATCTGACACTGTCACCCCTTTAGAGCAGGAGTGATTTTTCAAATTATTACTGAAAGCACATCACTACTGTGGGATAGATGATTGAAGAAGGAAAGAAGGAAACTGGGGGCATTACGTAACAAAAGTCTGGTTTGCCGGCAACAAAATGATACCAACAAACATTGGTGAGTGTGAGTGTTAAATGCTCTAAAATAAAAGACGTGGTTGTGTGACCTTGCCTCAGAGGATAGGGACACTACCTACAGGGTAGGTCAATGCAAAAGACAGACGATGGAGCGACCAGAAAACAGGTGTTGAGTGGCAAACAAAGAAAAGAGCCAAGTATGATGACAGTTTGTCAAGAATCAGGCAAAATAAGGAAACGCAATGAGTCACTTTATGGGTTACAGACTGCAGAAATTGAATAGCTGCAGGCATCAGAGAGGAAACAAAGAAAATAAGAGAGAGAATTCCCCCAGTATTAACAGCTGCTCCAGAAACCAGGAATGACTGTAAGCCGGTGTTAAAAAAAGGAAGAGAGGTTGGGAGGGGGAGCTGGAGGGGAGTCAGGAAGCTTATTTGAAAGACTTAAGCTGCATGGTTACGTAAGTGATATGGGATCCTCTGAAACCATACCCTTTCAGTCAACGTTGGACTGCATTAGCACCCTCACCAGAAATCTCCTCCCCATCTCATCCATACTGTTTCCAGCTGCAGGCTTTCTCTTCTTGAGCCTGGTCTTTCCAGACATGCACAGATTTGCATTTATGCACATGGATAATAGACACACGCACATACACATAGACACACACACACACACACACACACACATATATATATATATACACACACCACACAGAGTCATCTCTGGAGTGGTTTTCACACTCGGACTGTTTAAACCCGAGAGCACAAGCTTAATAAGACCTGCCTCCTAAGGAGTTTAGAGGAGAAGAATACGATACAACTTTAACCCAGGAGTCACTGGCTCATGTCAGTCATTGCAGACAGAGAGGTGCCATGTGTGTCTCCGTGACGAATGCATTGGGTCTGACTCTCCAACAAGAGTTGAGGAGCGAATCCGTGGTGGCAGAAATCCACTCAGGTGCATCTGAGTCATGCCACCTCTTTTCGTGCCCTTTTTTATTTTCTTCCTTTTATTTTGCACAAATATACTTAACCTCGTCACCCTTGCTATGTATGGCACAGAAAAAGAAAGAAAAATCAAATCCCTATACTGGCCTTATAACCCTGCCTCCCCTCTTTGGGAAAGTGGAAGCTGTACTGTGTTTCTGTCCATAACACTGTCTCTACTGCATCAGCATCAGATTGGTTTACAGCCAGCCTGGCACAGATCAGGCTCACAGGGCGGCTGGACTCGGTTACTGAGGACCAATTTCCCACCAATACACAATTTGCGGATGACTCATTTTCATTAATGAGTTTAAGCGAAATGCGACAAGCGGCCAGAGGAATAAAGAAGACTGGATGATATGTCACTGCAATCGCTCGCTGGCGGAGCAGAGATTTATTGTTTACAACGAAACCTTGCCGGTTGTTCCAGCTCTGCCGGGTACTTCTCGGTCAGACAGAAGCCTGCAGGTAATACTCTGCAGTCATTACAATACCACACAGACCAGAGGGAGGGAAAAAAAAAAAAAAAAAAACACGGGAGAAGAGAGCGGTCTGTTGCAGAAACAAGCGAGCTTACTGTCCTCACGGAAGATTAGTGCCATCGTGAAATTGTTCTCACCAACAGCTTACTGCAGTGTGAAAACAAGGAAAGAGACTGAGAGCGGGCACGAGACAGAAATGTGAAGAGGGACTGAGACACGGTGAGAGGTAGAGTACTACGCTGCCTTATCAGACGACTCAGACAGGACAGTCAATAAAGCAGGTATAAAGCAGTCAAGAGGAGGAGAGCATGCAGTGTGTTGTACTGTTTCCCCGTGTCTGTGTGCACAGAACATACATGTGTGCCAGGGAGACTGTGTACACGCAGTAGAAACACGCTCATGACGGAGTTTCCATGTGTGCCCTGGCACCCCCGACCACAGCATAGCATGACAGAGAAAGAAGGGGGGGGCGTCTCAACCTTCCTGCCCCCCTCTCCAGCCTCCCCTCCACCCCCCCCCCCCGCCTCCCTCCATCCCACCACCACCCCACCCCTGACTACCCCACTTGTGAATACTCCCAGTACCTTGCGCTTTTTATCCCGTGAGCGACTCCTCTTTTTGACCCTCTCCTCCTCCTTCTCTTTGCGCTCCTGCTCTAACTGGGCTTCTAAATCCTTGTTCTTGCGGAGATGTTTGGCCGCTTGTGCCATGGCGCTGGTAGTGGGGGTCTGGACGGCGTTGTCGTGTCCAGATCTTACAGCGGCGGTCTGCGAGGCGACGGTGCCGGGACTTCTACCTGGTGCGGGCCAACACTAGCGCTGCTGCGTGCTCCTCTGTGGCCCTGCAGAGTCTGCGAGCGTGCTCATCCTCTGCCTCCTCCTCCTCCTCCTCTTCAGCAGTGCAGTCACACACACACTGGCAGTCCTCAGCCGTCTGCTATGGGATCCTACTGCAGCGAAGCTCTCTTCTCTCTCCCTCTCTCTCCCTCTTTCTCTTCTCGCTCTTCTCTCTTCTCTGCTCTCTCTCTCTCTCTTGCTCCCTCTCCTCTCTCCTCTCTCCAATGCTTGCACACTCTCCCGCTCTCTCACTTCCTCTGTTCAATTTTCTGCTGCTCCTCTCTCTGGTCTCCCTCCTTCCCTGTGCAGAAGAAGAGGGATAATCACAGTGAACAAACAGGTCTTCCTTCTTTTTCAGTTGTTTCCTTTCTCTACATATCCCCTTCTTTAACATGCTGTTAAACTGCTTCGACCCCCGCCCCCTCCCTCCCGTCCCATCACCAAAGATTAAAAAGGGATAAACTGACAGTCAGTTGAGAAATAGCTTGAGCAGCTTTACATCAAAGTCAGCTCACATTGCATTGATTTTGTTTCCTTTTCCTGTATTTAATTTCTCAGTATCACATATTCCTGCTGTGTGTCCATCTGTGTAGGATCGCGAGGCTGCACAGGGAACCCATCATCACCACAGCCAATCACACCATCACTCACTCACTCACTCATTCACTCTCTCTCTCTTTCTCACACACACCAAGATACCAGAGGAAATAAAAATAACAAAAATCTAAAACATGCATGAGGAAAAAAAGCTGCCTCTTACGCGTTTACCCCCCACACACACCTCCTCCACCCTCGTTGCTCCCTCCTCCCTCTCTACCGTTCAGGCGCTGCAGCAGACGGGATTGGTACCCATGCAAGGATGTTGGTGCAGTGTGCTTGTGTATATTACAGTGAGGCGGGCTGGCAGCGAGAAATGGCTACTCCATGTCACTAACTGGCCGTCTATGGTAAAGCGCAATACAGGAACATCATCGAATGCATTGCGTCATTGACTTCTTTTTCTGGTTTCCTTCCTTCCCCTGATTTACTCTTCTAGTTTTGTTTACAATAAAAGACAAAGGGTCATATAAATGTCTTAAAGTATAAAAGCCTTCTGTGTCAAGGGATCATGTACATTGTATGTGTTGATATGTACACAGTAAGAAAGTGGTGTATAGGAAAAGAGGTGCTAATGGAGTCGGCACCTGTTTACTGGTATTGCTCTGCCTCTCTCCTCTCCCCTCCCTTCCCTCTTTCCTCCTCCCTGTGAAACTGCTGACGCAGGCAAAAAAGATCCTTTAACATCTCTATTTGCCCGGCTCACTATACATCATACATACAGCTCACACTGATACTGTAGACACACAAACAGACACACATAGTCCAAGCACATGTCAGCACATGTGCTTCAATGCAAACACACACCGAGCTGGTAAATGGCTGTTATTATTATGAGTATTCTGCAGCCACATCTGAGTTCGAGGTTATTCTACAGTACCCCATTAGAAAATGTATAAAAGAGCCAAGACATTATTACTCACTACTATTAAAGTATTTATCAGTCTTTTCCAACGGTCATCATATGACTTGTGATTGAATGAAAGGTGTTCTTCCAGGAGGAAAATGATCGACTCCCTCTCTTTATTATTTAATGGCAAAATGATGTAACAAACTTAAGATTGTCCCCATTTTTTGAGCTATTCCTCATGAATTTCACTCCTTATCTGCTACTGCCTCCAGTCCATATCTGTGTACTTACAGAGATTTGTCCGCAACCGTTTTTCCTCTGCTCTCCTGCCAAGGCTTCCCCTGATCTGATAGCAGCTCTCTCTCTATACTGCAGCATACTAATGAATAGGGCTGGTGATATTGCCTTCTGCCTGCAATGCTACTACACAAATCACTTGCTCATGTGGCCTAGCTATGACACAAACAAACACAAATACTGATGGGCTGACAGCTCCGTGGCAGGAGATCCATCACAATGTTGAACCTCTAGGGAATGTTCTGAAATGACTCACCAGCAGGACAGACTGCACTGGTAATAAGGAGGTTTTTGCTTAGCCAACTAGATTGGTCTTGTGAAGCTATAATCTTGCTGAGCTAATGGATGGGCTATTTTGCATTGGACTTCAACACAGCCGGTGGAAGCACTTGTAGGTTTACAATCATTTGGGGCTTAGCCTGGACAGATCCTACAGCGACGAGGGCGTGACGCGTCCCACGTCCTTTATATACTGACAATCTGTCTTTCTGAAGGTTTAAGCCACAACGTTACATAGTCAAAAAAGACACATTATGAGAACACCCAAGTTAAACAACCATCCGATGGAGGTCTTCTCGACAGCCTATCAGATAGCTTAGATAGCTGCCGGAGGTTTTCTTCGATGCACTACGCAAGTTTATCTCAAGCACTGACTGTTTGCAACTATGTTACCATGTGTCAATAATGTAGCTTATGCTAAATAAGATGCACGTTAAGGCTCCATACTGAAGTGAATGGAAACGGATGGATAAAAAGTCTGTCTAAAAACATATGGCATGCTTTAATAAATAAAAAGCCTGCCAAGACATTACATTTAAACATCCTGACATTTTTAATAAATGTCTATCATGTAACCTGACAATAACTACTGCAACCAACAACCTTTAACCAGAAGATCAATCAACAGCAGTATATCTATATCAGAAGTGATATACAGGAATGAAACACGAATCTGAAGTTCAAAATTAATTATTAACCCGTTTCACTTTTTTGCAAGTGTGATTTACAGCACAGGATATTTTTCTCTCGTGTTCATTTTGACACATTTGTAATGCAACCACTTGCCAGAACTTGGCAGGACTTGCAAATTCTATCATTAAATATGGCATTGCCACCCTTAGAGATCGGTATGTAAACAGTGGTCAGAAATCGCCCCGAAATTTTGATCATATTACATAGTAAATCAAGTTTTCCCAATTGTAATGGAACTTTAGATTGTTGGACATTTTCCATTTCTCTGAGTATATGGCATAAAACTAAAGATTGTGCAATATGACTACAGCTCCAAGGGACTGTTTCACGAAAGCAATGAAGAATAAAATTTAAGTAGATGTTAAATGTTGGCGAAGTCATTTTTCACAAACAGCACTGTGGTGAGTTTCTCTCCTTAACATGTAGTAAAGACAACAAAATCATTGTCATACACATTTTCTGTTAAAATATAAGGTAAAACGTGCAAAACCACTGGAATGGATCTTATAAAACACACACAAGCTTATTTTTGTGTTTCTGAGTGCACCCATCGTAAAAGGACTGTCCCTGGGGTGGTCCTCCCTGGGACACAAAGGGACAGGTTGTGCGGACCTGGGGGGAGAAAGAAGCACACAGCTCTTGCCCGGGCTTTCTTCAGTGTGACGGCCAGCACCCGCCAGCACATTAAGCGCTCCAGTGCTCCTCTAAAAACAGTGGACGGGACATGACAGAGCCCCACACATACACACACACACAAACAAATTCACAGTGAAAAGAGACAGGAGAGACAGCCCATTCAACACATGGAAGCTTACAGTACGTAACCTCGCTATGCAACCCCAGACACTCAGTCATGTAACAGTTCAAGTGAAGCCAGATTCAGTGACATGCCTCCACTTAAAACTAACAGAAATGGTTTGCTGGAGGCAGGTAGATGCTAAAATCCACATACAGCAGTTCAAGAGTGTGTTAACAAGTGACAGGACTGAGTCCCTGGACTGGACTTTCTTGCCAGTCAATCTTGAAAGTCAATGTCAGTACTACACTAATTTACACCCACGCCACAGGTGAACTCTTGGGATAATATTCTCATTTCCTGCTCTAATTTAGTCATTCTCTACATTGGGGACAGGTCACAGGGACGTGCAGGTCCGGAGAATATTCTTCATTCAAACACTTCATTAGATCAGAGTTAGTCATAATGACAGGAAAGCTAATAATGCATCTTATTGCTTTGGATCACTCATATTTACACAGCAGCAGCTCATGTACAAAACTGTGCTACTGGTTTTCACTATGCTGCTCATGTTGAATCCATCTCAACATTTCTAATACAGAACGTCTCCAGTGTGTTTGCTGGCAGTGGTCCAGTGAGTTACAGTATTCTGCAAGCCTGTGCCACATCCTCTGCACCATCAACTATGGCTTATAGCTGAGTTATTTTAGCAGCAGCGTTAGTCACTATCAGCCAAAATGAGATGAGGGAATGATCAAAAATCCTTCCTGTGTTTGTGCTATTACAAACACTGTGGACCATTTTATGATTTCATTTTATGAGTTCAAGTGGATCAAAGGATCATAATACTGCCCTTTTAACCACGTGAAACAGATTATGGGTGGTCATCAAAGAAGATCAATATAGAAAAGGCAAGAAACATCAAGCAGCTAATAACAGAAGTCAGACATCACCCTCTACTGATTAATATGAGGTACTGCGACAAAGAGGATCAAACATTTGCTGCATAGGTCAACAGTCAGAAATTAAAAGTCTTGTAATATTCTGCAGCTAAAATCTAATTATTTAGGGTGCTTTGACCAAAATGTTAAACTAAAATTTAAAAGAACCAACCTCAGTCAGTGAAATCTAACAGGACAAACATGCTGAGCCTGAGACAACAAGTGTGGCAGAAACCAGACTAATACATAAAACTGATTAAACTGTGGAGTATATATTGTAGGTGACTGTTACAATATTGTGAGGAAACAGACACACACACAGCAACACTGCACTGCAGCACACAATCAACTCAGAGTAACACCACAGGACTGCACAGTCATTAAGACATAATAACATGTCCATATTAACACAATCAAAACTTATTCTGTCTGAAAACTAGCAGGAAATCTGCAGCTAATTAGTGCTAAAATATGTAAAGAGTGGACATTCGATGAACAGATAATTGACTTGACAGGACAGTGCTGGTAAAGAATTCATCATGTAACTTATTGATGAAACAAAAATGACAAACACTGCCTGATTTCAGTTTGTCAAGGATTTCATGGATTATTTATGGGTTTGTTTCTTGTAGATGTGAGTGAAACTGGGTATTATTGTTTAACCTGTTAAGTCCTGTATGTGTCCTTAAGAGAGCAGTGTGAAGGATTTAGTGGCATCTAGTGGTTAGGTTGCAGATTGCAACCTACTGAACACCCTACATTTCTTCCAACCATGCAAGAGAATCTATGGGGTCCATGTAACTTGTGTTTGATGTGTTTGGCTTGTCCTTTCTGGGCTGCTGTATAAACATGGCAGTGCAACATGAGTGCATCGGTGCGTATCAAAACATGCATTGCACTATGAGTACCCAGATGATGCACTCAAAACAATCCAAAAATTGGTCACCATCTCGGCTATGTAGTGAAAAGGGAGAGACCATCGTGGTCAAGACTTTCATATTAAAGGAGTCTGAGGAAGCTGCAGCTTAACACCACACAAAAGTGTTTATTTCTCAGTAAGTAGCACCATGCTGCTGCTGGACTCAAGCCATCAGTGTGTTTATTGTGTGTGTTAAAAAGAAGAGTACACATTCATTTCTGGGGAAAATAATTAAAGGTGCAGATATGTTGGCAGTTGATGCATTCAAAATGGTGTGCGATTTGAGACACTATCCTAATGAAATTCAAATACTACACAAGTAAGAGTACTAATATGCAAGATACTATACGCGAGTGTACTAAGGGAAGTACGTCATTTGGAACACAGCCTTAGTTTCAAGTGATACACTAATGAAAACGTTCATATAAATATTATAATATCATATTATTTTTGCTAATTCAGATACCTGAAAGGATCCTTTAGAAAGATCTCTCTCTCTCTCTCTCACACACACTCCCTCTCCCTACTGGATCTCGCACCAGCAGGGAGAACAGTGATTGGGAAAGCCATATGGCAGGTAACAAACCAAGGGCAGGCTTCGTTTCCACACTGTGTCGTGGCTCAGGCATCCTGCCACCTCATGTAAAGGCCTCATCTGATTCGGCTCTGTATTGAAGGGAAGTACTTAGACCAGAGATGAGTGTACATATGCCATGAGAGTTTCTGAAGCAGCGGCATTACCAGCTCTGTGGTGACAACAGCAGTTCAGAGTAGTCTCAGAGCTGCAAAGTCCGGAGTAAACATCAACAACACACCAACTGGTATTGACAATGGCCTTAGTCAGATTGACAATCATTACTGTTGTGGGCTGTGGCTCTATCAAAGCACAGCACAGCAGTGTGAAGGCAAAGCAATATTGTTTTCAATTGGTTGTGAGAAGGGGGCCTTTGTGGTGGTTGTAACAATTACATAATGGGCACTATCTTCTAACTGTGTCGGACTTCTTGATTGGAATGTATAAAAATGCTTAGAGTGTAATCCTTAAACCATTTAGGTGAGTACTGACAATAGCACAAACAGCAGAAGCTGTACCAAGTGTAGTGGAACCGCAATGAAAGCAAACAGTCACTGAAACCGAAAACTTGTCTTTCCTAAAATAGTCAGATAGCAGAACAGAGGCACTGTTTTATCTCCCACTACATCTTACCAACAAGCTTCAGTCTGTGATTAAAACATCCAAAGAACAATTTTATAAAAGAAAAAATATCTAAGGAGTGACGCCATATCTAATGACCAAGACTCCCGTCAGTGCATTATTCTACATAATTTCTGGCCGGTGAATAAACAATGGAAAGATAAAGACACAGGGGAGGCTGTGTACGGAACTTAAAACATAAAGCTACATCAGCTGAGGGGCATTTCTTCCGTTTGCTTCTGCCATCTAGTGGTGTCATTGTGTACTGGAATTCACCACATGGGAAAGCTTTAACACTGAGGTGGCGAGCGATGCTATCTAAACCTAACTGATGGTTGACTGCTGGATAGAAACACCAATGTTACCGCACAACTCTGTCTACCTACTGTACATCTGAAGAAAAGCCTTCTGCTGGTTTTAGTACTTACTTTAAAAACTCAAAACTCCTAGTTGTAAAAAAAAAAGAATGTACATAGATAGCACTATAAATAAGTGCTTGGGTAGCGCACTCGTCCACATATCGAGTACAGAACACGAGTCACCTTTCACCCTCAACAGCCGTCGCTATCATGGCCACATGGAGGAAGGAGAGGGACCACCAATTATTTTCAAACTGTGGCAGCTGAGGAAGCTGCAGCTGTTACGTAAAGCCACACTATATAAATACAATATAATGCCTGAAATTATTTAAATTGCTAAAAGATGTTAATGATTCTGCCTATTGATTCAATACTCTAATGACAATTCAAATGTTTTGTTTTTTTTAAGAGAAAATACACCACATCATGAACTGTATATATAAATTTAAGTCTTGAGTAACAAACTGCAGCATCATTATTTTAAACAGGACTTTTTCTTTGACCGTGTTTTTACCGTGCAGTACTGCAGACCCCTCCTCACGCTCCTGCTCTGAGTGATATGAAACTGAAACCGCGGGTTTCTGACCGACAGCTCAGGTGACGCGCTCGTAACTATCAGCAGGTTAATGGTAACTTTAATTGTTAATCCATGTTCTTATTCAGTTGACTGTGTGTGCAGCTGCAGGCTGATTACATACTGAAGCACTGACACGTGAACTTCCAACTTGTCGTAAACTTTCATCTCTCCACCTGTATGCGACGGACTTTCTGGACGTCTCCACAGATTATTCGTGTTTTCAACCTTTAAATGCAAACAATTGTCAACATCGACTGCAGTGACGAGGAACGTCTCTTTTGTACGTTTATTCTCTCCGCCGCTGCCTGCAGAGCAGGCGGGTCTCTGTGTCTGACGGTCTGCTGCAGCGGGGACAGACAGCTGTCCCCCTCCGCTCGCTCCCGACACTGATCTTGCATCATCCTCTCGGACAAATTAATATGTAAATAAAAAATGCGAAAATGGGTCTCCAAATATACCTGGGCGGCCGTCAATTTTCCCGAGCGGGTGATATAAGCAACAAACAGGATGAATACTTTATAGGCTAAAATATCAACATCACAATCAATTTTCTCATCATCTTGAATTTATGTTCTATACTAGCTTGAATGAATTGAACTTGAGTGGTGTCGGTGTGGGTTTCGCTCAGCAAAAGAAAAAAAAAAAAAAAAAAAAAAAAAATCAACAAGAGTGAAAAGAGCAAAGAGAGAGAATTAAAAGAAGAAAGGAAATGGAACAGGAAGTGCAGAGGAGGCCGGAGGCCGGTGTCACCCCAGCAGTTGAGACCTGTCCTCCACTCACAGGTGGCAAACCAACACCATAAAACACTCCCTGCTCACATGCTTATTGGGGTCAGAGCCCGCTTATCTCTGGAACTTGTTGATATTAATCTGGAACAAATATTAGACATGTCCCTGTAGTTTGATTCAGTTTAGTTACATTAAAGCAAAACACAAGAACATCTGGTAATATTGTTTCAAACCTAGGAACCGCAGAAAACAAGAGTAATTACTGGTTTATCTTTTACAAGGTGAAACCAGAGCCAAAAAAGACGGTGACTCCCCTTGTGACATCCAGCTAGTCCTTACTTTGTCCCAATCTGTTCCTTTGGACGTACAGCCCGCCTCCTCCCACCCGTCTCCTATTCTTTCCTCCAAATTAGGCGTCCCTGCCAATCAATTTGATCGCCATGACAACATTTCTCATGACACCCCCTCCAAACACCGCCACTGCTGCCACCACCCACTCCTATAAACAAAAACAAAACAGAAAAAGAGGCTGAATTCCGACAGCTCAGGATTGATGAGGGGGAGCCCTGTCAAAGGCCAGAGATTAGATTAGGACTCAAGCGAACACACACACACACACACACACACACACACACACACATCACAGCTCTGAGGCAGCAGGTGCTTTTGGTTAAACCTTAATTACATGATCTCTGATTTCTCTAATTGATATGGTAATGACTATGTAATTAATGCAAAAGCAGAAATACCAGCAGCTTTCCTAATGAATGGATTTATTTGATTAGATATCCCTCTGCATATTTATGCATGCTGGTATACAGAGGACAGCAAGACATACAAAATGGTTGTTTGTGGTTGTTGTCACAATGTTGCTACTGCGGCCATGCCATGACTACGACACTGACAGAATTTAAGCAACAGATACCAAGGTTAACAGAAATGCAACAAATCATAGAGATAAATACTGCAAATAAAGAGGTACAATACATGTGTTGTTTCGCACAGAGCAGATAACTCTAGTAAAAAGACCAGTGAAGACTGAAAGAAAAGAAAAATCAAGCCCCGCTTTCACAGGTAGGTGGCGCTATGGGGCTGCCTAATACACACAGGAGCCACAGTTGGCATGAATGAAAGTGATCATGAACAGCACACTTTGAAATCGTAAAATTACAACAACAAAAAAGAAGTTGCCATTATGAGCTTGAGGACGTAACAGGTCAACTGACTGCTCTGCTGAGTGTTTTAAACACAAACTGAACTATACCTTCATCATTAGAAAAGGGTCAACTGTGACCACTAGATGCTGCTGCAATTTCTTTCTGGCTCAGCAGCACTCATGTATGCAGAGAGGGGAGCGGATATTTGGGGAAAGATTACAGTATGAAAAGTCACCTTCTGGGGAATGAGAAATCATTAATCCTGCTTACATGGAAACATCCCCACTGCTCACTGCCTTTGATATATGTCTCCACGTGTCTTCTCTTCTTTTTGTGAGATATCTAGAGGGATGTTGCATGGGAAAGTCAAGTGAAAGCACATGTGGGCCCTCACCAGGTGTGAAGAGCAGAGACCACAGGGTTGTTCATCCTTCTCTGAGGCATGACCACACCACTCCTCTGACAGCTGAACTGGATACAATCACACTTTTCTGTCATATTTAGTCAAAAAATGTTCCACTATCATTTCGTCTTGCTCGTATTTTATAAACTAAATAAATAAACATTGCATTGGCATTATGGAAGGCTAATGTCACTTGTTTAAAACAGTGAAAATGATTTAATCCTATAAACTGCTTCACTGCAGGAAATTAGGGTAAAGGGCAAATATACCCCAAGAAATCTCCAAGTGTCCCTAAAACTGTGATGAAGGGGGAAAAAAAAAATTGCTCCCAACAATGTGTCACAATGTCTCAAAAAGGTTAACAAACTCAAATACGAGGTGATTCGGCATTTATCAGGGACTTCTCCCACTACTTACACTGACACGTCGTTCAGCGCAGTCTGGACGCTAAACGCTCTACAGTCCTCAGCGGACTCTAATTCCCGGGCATTGCCGCTCGCTACGTCTTCATCTCACGTGAGCCGCGCGCTCTTCGCGTATCTCACGCGCCACTGATCTTAAAGTGACAGCGCGACCAAAATAAAAGAAGCAGCCGTCGCTGATTTAGCTGCACGTCAGATCATATCTATCAGGGACAGTCCCAACAAACCTCCCTGCCCCTACATCACCCGGTTACACGTAAGGATGACTGCACTTCTTACTTTTCTTTTTATTTACATCTGTTCAAAAGTTAATCTGGCCGCATTTCACTTCAGCAATTTAGTAATTGGCTACTAGTAACTAGTACTGTTAGGTACTGTGCTCCTTAAATTGTATAAATGCCCCAATTTTTTTTTTGACAGTTGGGGGAAAAAGTTTCCCCAAATATTTTTTTTTTTATTATTTCCTACACTGACTCAGGTGATGTCACAACACATGAAACGATTAAAAATGAGCGTGTTAGCTGTTTATTCTCGGCCTAGCTGTCATAGCTGCAGGGCGTAGGGGTAGTTGTGAAAACATTGATCAGAACGACAGAGAAACACAAAATAAACCATTTCAAGAGCTTGGTCGCTGATTTAGCTGCACGTCAGATCATATCTATGATATATATATATATATATATATATATATATATATATATATATATGAGATATACCAACAAACCTTCCTGCCCCTACATCACCTGGCTACATTCTCCCCTGCTACAAGTCAACGTCCTCAGTGACGTCCTGCCTTTTTATCGTTCCCTGAAGCTTTGAAGTATAGAGAACCATGCCAGCTAACAGCTGGGAGAGTACGTCAGGACTAAGAGACACAGCATTGCAAGATGATCGAGGCAAGTTAAATGGGTTTTGGTTGAGCCCTGCTGTTTTTCTCTGACTTCTGCATGGAGGGGGTATAGATGTGTCAACTCTAACATTTCCCTCCTTTCTTTTCCTTGGAGTAGTCACAGGCCTCACCTCCAAATCCTCAGTAGGTGAGCTGGGTTTCTTTGACGTGGGCTGAGGACAGGGCACTGGTTTCTTCTCCAGGTCAACGTCAGGGTCACATATCTCCGGCCCAAGTAGATCCACACCATCAGCCACATTAACCAGGTGACTCTCCAATCCCTCAGTCAGCTCCAGATTCTCACGTTCCTGAGTTGCTGGATAACAGACTTCTTCCACCAATACAAACTCTGGATCAGAGGACTCAGTTTTAGACTCTGGACTTAAAGTAAGTTCCTTTTCTTTTGTCTCTTGAAAGGTGGGTTTCCTCCGTCTGCTCCAAAACTCTCCCACTACACTAAGTGTCAGATCTGACGCTTGAAACTTCTGAAGTTCTGCTTTAGAGTATCCTGGCAATGTGGGTGTGTTATCCTGAGCTACCTTACTCGTTGCTGTCTTACTCGCCTCAGATGCACATAGCTGCTTGACCCTACCACACTCAATCCCTGCTGCAACTAAATCTGGTTCTGGTTCATCAGCTGCTGGTTGCCAGGAGAGTGCATGAGCTGCAGAATTGCACCTACCAGGGCGATACTTCACATCAAAATCAAATACGGCCAGCTGAGCGACCCATCGCTGTTGAATAGCCCCTAAGTTGGTAGTAGAAAGGTGACACAGGAGGTTATTATCCTAAACTTTTCTGTGACCGTGCACTTTAGCGCGAAGAGCTCCAACTTCACACTGTTGTAATTTTGGTCATTTTTCTCGGCCCTCTTAGCCACAAACTTGCATAAACAATGACTTTTCACCTCCCCCCCCCTTGTTCCTGGTACAGGACTGCACATACACCTAGACTGCTAGCATCTGTCTCTAGAATAAAAGGGAGGTTAAAGTCTGCATAGCCGAGTGTGGGGGCGCTGGTCAGCTTCTCCTTTAGGAGCTCACAAGCCTGTAGACACTGTGGCGTCCAGGCTGACCTGAACAACTCATTACTCCTGGCCTTGCTGCTCTCTTTGATACAAGCATTTACAACATTGTGAAGGGGCCCTGCAATTTGGGAGAAACCCTCAATTAACCTCCTGTAGTAACTGCAAAAGCCCCAAAACAACCATAGCTCTTTCACAGTACTGGGGATGGTCCACTTCTTCACTGCACTTACCTTGTCAGGGTCTGTACCAATACCTTGAGCTGAAACTTGGTGGCCAAGAAACCTGACCTCTGGCTGGAGAAAATGGCACTTCTCCATTTTGACTTTTGTATGTGCAGCAACCTGATGGTATCCGCTGGCGAGGTCGATTGTCGAAGAAGAACTTTGCGCCACTCGGACCGTCCAAACTTTCATCAATGCGTGGCAGTGGAAATGCGTCACGCCTGGTCTTCCGAGTTCAGCCTCCTGTAGTCAACACACGTTCTTAAACTTCCACCAGACTTGAGCACCAAAACAATAGGTGAGGCATAGGAGCTTGAACTCTCTTGAATCACTCCTTTTCTCAGCAATTCAGAAATATGTTCCCTGACCTCCTTGTACTGAATTAGGTGGAATGCACCGGTAAGGTTGGTAAACTGGTGTCTCGCCCACCACAGGGATTTCACGCTTCACCTTCTCAGTGTATCTCGTCTGCATACTTCACCAGAAGCTCTTCTAGTTCAGCCTGCTGTTCTGGCGTACCTCCCGGATGTAGTCTCTTTAGTAGGCTCTGTACATCACTGTCACATCCATGATCATCCTTCCGGTTAATAGTCACCTCCTCATGGTTAGCGGTGATGCGCTGAAACTTCCCCTCATTGGGTTCACCCTCAACACGCTGACACTGGCCGAGGATACCTAACCTAGTCTTTGGGGACAACCACACATCCTCCGGTGAGAGGTTGGCAACTTGGACTGGGAACACCTGACTGTTGGCTGGCACCACCGTTGGGAAAACAATCAACCATCCAGGCAGTGGTGTAGGCCCTGGCTCGAGCAGCGTGCTGGTGTCACCGCCAGACGAACTGCCGAGTCCCCTTGCATAAACTGTGGCAATGGCTGAAGCGGGTAGATGCACTGTGCGTTTTCCTGCCACACGGACCGTAGACACTTTTCCAACAAGTTCGGCCTCCTGCAGTCGATGGAAAGCTTCTCTCTAATCAGAATCCAGCTCCCCTGTAGAGCTGTGTCAAACTCCGACAGTACCAGCCGTCTACATTGTTTGGCGATATTCATCCCAATAATGCCAGGTGGAGATGAATCTGGTCCCTCGGTTTAACCATCTTTGATTATTAAGAAACCACACTCTGGAATGGCAAGTCCCATCACTTGTATATCTAACTTAACATAGCCTAAATCGGGAAGTGGTAACTTGTTGGCTGCTGTTATTTTAAGCCATTTATCTGTACAATGCATTTGTTCATCTTCTCCACGGAGCTTTCTGTCAAAGTGCTCACATTACTGCCCGTGTCCAGTAAGCACCTAAGCGGAACTCCGCCAATCTGGATGTCTACCTCAGGGCATTTTCCTACAGCACGTTCTAGAAAACGCTCTTTGGTTAGGATGTCCTGTAAGCCGTTTGACTTGCCTCGCACTGCCCGGCTCAGAGCAATGGAGGTCTCCCGTTTCCCTGAACCGCAGGTCGAGGGTTAGCATTAGAAGGTCTTCCCGAGTCACGTGGTTTAGTTCAATGTCTGGCCAAGTGCCCGACCCCCTCACACTGCAGACAAATTGGCCGACCGTCATCAATATACTTAGGTTTGATTTTAAGTCTAACACTTTTGGTTCCCTTCCCTGAACTAGCATTTTCTATTGTGAGGTCACGGACTGCATTGGTTAGCTCATCAATAGCTTCCTGCAGAATGGTTGTCAAGTCGGTCTGTCCATTACTGGTCGAGTTTGCTTTTTCTGAAACCTCATCTGGGCCACCGCCCACTGCATTTCTGTTTTCGGTCTTCAATCGTCCACATCATTGCCTCTTCTCGTACATCAAACAGGCTTGAGTCAGGCTTCCCCTCTAATAAGCCGACGCAATTCACGCCTGAGGGCGGAGTCACGTACACCTTCAATGAACTGGTCTCCACGTGCTAGCTGTACATCAACTACGATGTTAGGAGACTGTTGAAGAGCAGAATTAAGCAGCTGTGCGAGCGCATGTGAAAAATCCCGCAAGTCTTCCCCATCTGACTGCCTGCGCGCATAGAAAGCATGTAACAGTTGTTGAGTTGTGCGCCTCTCTCTGAACGCTTCCCTCGGGTATGAAAACAGATCACTGGATTGCTTAACCTGTCCACCCACATGTAACCTAACCTCTTCTAGAGCTGACCCCTTTAACGGAGAGGACAACGTCTACCTGTTCCTCCCCACGTAGGCCCCTTGCTCTCTTCGCCCACTCCACCTCTTCTATAAACTCATCAACGGTGTGAACATCTTTCCCTGGTTCACCACTAAAAAAAAAGGTGGAATTTGTTTTTCTCCTGGAATGTAAAAAAAAAAAAAAGACCCTGAACATCACCCAGATTTGACATTACAGCATCGTGTTTTCTACCCATTTCCCAAATCTGTGACTGCAGTTGTACCAAAGGGTTACCTCCCTCATCAGACATGGAGGCAGCTGGGTCGACCTCATAACGGCCGGGCCCGGCCCTTGGAGCAGCCGCACCCTCTTCCTCTTCTGACATTTTAAACTGTCCCCTTCAGTGTCCTTACCTCAGCAAGAGAACAGTCACGACCAGTTGCGATGCCTCTCAGTCCGGCAGTCTCTCAGAAGGCGACGTCCAGCAGTCCCCTCCTCCCGCAATCTACGGCGACGACGCAGGCGTCCCTCTCGTCCTGGAGCACCAGCCAGGTGCCACCCTGCTGCACCTGGGACACCTCACGCCAGTCGTCACACCCTCTGATCCCGGAGCTGGAGTCTTCTTAGCCACTACTATTGTTTCTATAGGTACTATCCCCGTCCAACTATGACCTCCAAATTAACCGCGGATCCCACTTCTGATACCAAAATTAGTGTGGCCTGGTTAAAAGCATGAGACTGTTCACCAAAATAAATTAATATTTTATGTGGGTCTTTTATTTCCCCCGATTGCACTCTTGGAGCACAGCGTTAATTTGGCAATTTTTTTTAAAGTACAGAACAATGGCCGTGACGGCGAAATTAAACAATTGCTTTTCACTCAATTATAACAACAATATAACAGGAACGACAACTGGAAACAACACTACTTTGAGGAAACGCTATATTAAAAAGCTCCATAGATAACAACAGTAGTGGCTTCCTCCTGTCAAGCAGAAACAGAGAACCGCCGCATCCGTCTCCTGCTGTTCAACTCGCAAATATGCGATATGTACATAACATTAACTTCTACAGGGACACAAACATTTTCAAAGAAAATAATTAACTCACGGCTGCCTACGTGCTGGGACTCACACACCCGGAACTCATGGCCGCTTTCGTCTCCCCTCTAAACGTGGCGGACGCGTACAACTTAACACAATGTCTCAAAACAGTTAACAAACTCAAATACGAGGTGATTCGGCATTTATCAGGGACTTCTCCCACTACTTACGCTGACACGTCGTTCAGCGCAGTCTGGACGCTAAACGCTCTACAGTCCTCAGCGGACTCTAATTCCCGCGCAATTGCCGCTCGCTACGTCTTCATCTCACGCGAGCCGCGCGCTCTTCGCGTATCTCACGCGCCACTGATCTTAAAGTGACAGCGCGACCAAAATAAAAGAAGCAGCCGTCGCTGATTTAGCTGCACGTCAGATCATATCTATCAGGGACAGTCCCAACAAACCTCCCTGCCCCTACATCACCCGGTTACACGTAAGGATGACTGCACTTCTTACTTTTCTTTTTATTTACATCTGTTCAAAAGTTAATCTGGCCGCATTTCACTTCAGCAATTTAGTAATTGGCTACTAGTAACTAGTACTGTTAGGTACTGTGCTCCTTAAATTGTGTAAATGCCCCAATTTTTTTTTTTTTTTGACAGTTGGGGGGAAAAGTTTCCCCAAATATTTTTTTTTTTTAATTTCCTACACTGACTCAGGTGATGTCACAACACATGAGACGATTAAAAATGAGCGTGTTAGCTGTTTATTCTCGGCCTAGCTGCCATAGCTGCAGGGCGAAGGGGTAGTTGTGAAAACATTGATCAGAACGACAGAGAAACACAAAATAAAACATTTCAAGAGCTTGGTTTTGGATAGGCAGCCATAAAATCCTGTTTGGTGACCTGCATATTTCAGTGGTTTGCAGAAACAGACAGGAGAGAAGTTAATCCCATTAATGAATGGTGGCGCCCTAGTTGGTTAACTAACTTACCTCTGAATAATGTGTTTCTTACGGGGCCACTCGGGCCACAGTTGATGGATGGCCTTACAGAAGCCGGGTCAATTAGCCAGGCTGGATTTCCCTCCATGTCGGCTGCAGACAGCAATGGGAGAGCTCCCACCTCTGTCACGGGGCCGACCAGTAATTAATCACCAGCGTGAGGCCTTCTCACCTCACAGCCGCGCGCACATACAGCCAATACAGTACGTTTGGTCCAAATTACATCCCCACTCCTCTAATCTGGCTAATTGTCAATATTATACCCAGAGGAGGCAGGAGATCTTGACATAAAACGCTGCCCTACCTACAAACAGATCTATCCAACAGTTCCTTCTGCACATTTTACCAAACTGATGTTTAGTTAATCTACTAACGAGGTACACAATAAATAAATAACAATTTTAACAATAACAGACATGTATTTGGTTCAGTCCTGCTTTCCTGTCTGCATCTAGCCTAAATAATGTTACACTAACCTTACAATACTGTTGGCTTGGCTGTAAAAAAAAAAAAAAAAAAGCGTGCAAAGTGAACACAGACAAATTCAGATGATGAAACAACAGAGCTTCGAAAGCAGTTTAAATCCTACCCTGCAAGTAGTACATGCAGTCTGGGAGCAGCAAGCTAACATTAGGATCACCGTGAGCAGTGATGAGCTTGTTGATGTAACGTTCACCAACAATAACAGCTAAAGCTTCAATTGTAACGCAGAACGTAAGGTTCATCTTACTCATTATGAATAACATTGTTGTTTGTCCTCCAAAAAATGTGTAGTGCTTGCTGAATTAATGACATCAACTATTCAAACGGATAAAACAACCTTCTGTTTCTTAAGAGTTCACGTGAGAAAGCAGCTGAAGTCACCACCTGTTGTCAAATGTCAGTCACGACTTCCCGTATCCGTTCAAATTAAACGCTCTCCTTTCAAATTAAAAGTCCTCTTGCGTTTCATATGCGGTCCAACCATGTGCTAGGTTTTGACCTTTCACATACAGTCTATGGTTTTGACATAGGCTTGTTACACTAATAATTAAATTGTTGTCCCCTTGATAAAATAATTTGAAAATGTGAACATCAGCAGTATCTTTTTTTTCACCATAGAAATTTATAGTGTAATACTTTATGTTTTGCTCATATCCGCCTGTATGCACACCATGTGAAGAAGGGGATAACTAGCACTTTTTAAATTCTTTAAGGTGCAGTCTGGTGTAAATGTCAACAAAAGAGTAGAGACGAATAAAAAATTAAAAAAAAATAGCCTACAGATTTGGAATGTCTTGGTATCAGTCCAAAATGTACTGCCAGGTATTTTTAAGGACCGTGCACCACCAACAACTGTTAATAATTTATTTAATGAAAACTTTTGCACAAACTAAGTTATGATTAGAAAAACACAACATACAGCATTTCTATGTCCAACTATCTTTATTAATGGACTTAAAATCAATGTGATAAAATGAATGATGGCCCTGAGAATTTATCTAAATAGTCAATCATGAATTCAAATTTGGTTGGATCGAATTTTCAAAGCAAGATCAGAAACAATGCGAGCTTCAGAAGAGGAACATACATATAATGACTTTGAAAATCGAATTCCTCTTGGAAGCCTCAGTCTAGTTGCACCACTCTCAACATAAAGCTGTCTCTCTCTCACACACATAAACACAGGTACACAAAGCACAGATTGAGAGGCAGCGACAGAGACGTCACTCTGTGTTCACAGAACATACTCCTGTGGTCTGGACAAAAGCAGGAAACTGACAGATGAGGTTTGTGTCTGGGGGCAGGGGAGCTATGTGTTGCTGCTTCTGAGCATGTGTGTGTGCTTATGTATCTGTGCATGTATGCATGTCTGAGTGTGTGTGTGTGTGTGTGTGTGTGTGCGTGCGTGCGTGCGTGCGTGCGTGTGTGTGTGTGTAGGCCACAATGTGAATGCACATGTGTGAGTTTACGTGTGGATATATATGTGTGTATTTTGTTGGGGGGGTGGTCTCATGGGGCAGCTCTGTGTCTGTCCCATCTGCCACCCCACTCTACTGACACCCAAGGGAATGGCAGAAGGGGTGGGGGATTCATTTTGGAAAAAGGAATCGGGGTCCAGTGGTCTAATGGGCAACAATGCCGGTTTTTCTGGCGGGCCAAAGGCAAAGGACACTGGCTGGGTGTTTGGAAGCCAATCTACCAATCTATTTGACAAAACAGTGGGCCACCCCTGTCAAGCTCTGTCTCAGCCTGCCTAATAAGGCACGCACACCCCTGAAATTATGCCTCAAATGAGAAAGGGGGGCACTGTATTTTATACGATGCACACAGACGCTACACACACCCGGGGCTAATGTCAGCCTAATGCATGGCCATGCTGTGGCCGGAGGGCTAATTGGGTATATAAACACAAACACATCCCTTGAGAGGGAAGAGGGAAAGGGTGTGTTTTGTGCTCCCTCTATTGTAAGGAAGACAACACTGTAACTTAAACATGAGGTGCATCAGTACTTTAGCAGTATCGATAATGAAAGATGACATGGTTGTGCCCTCATAGCAGCTAGATGTTCTTTTGAAGCTGTGCATGCAGTGTGATTTGCAGTGACTTGGTGCCAGGTGGCATCTCATATCCTGTCTTTATCCAAACTGTGATCAGAAAACAGTAAATGGCACCGCTGCACTCACAACAACAGCAACAACTAAACCGTCATGTGGAAGAGGAGCATATGGCTCCTGCACCACTGGGCAGAAGGAGCACTCAGCAAGATGAATGCTGAGGTGCTGGCGACAAAGCTGACTTTAACTTGTCAAATTAACAGCATATCAAAGGAAAGAGCGAGGGAGAGATGAGGAGGAAGAGCTACTTGATGGTGACACAGACTGCACAGTGACAAACAGTGAGTTGCTGTTGAGGTCAGATCACAGACACTGTCAGATGTTTCGAAGTCCGCACGTCTCTCACTGTCACTGAACAGAGTTGTTAAAACCCAGTTGGTCCACACAGAATGTGTATCCTACAAACACAGGCGCAGCACATGCAGATATGCATCCACTGGGTGCTACCCTACCCCCTCACTGCTTTGAGGGCTATGTTAATGAAACAGTTGCTGTTTCCTGGCATAACATTAATTACCCGATCAAAACAGAGTGGGTAATTAACTGCCCTTCTTTACCAGTGCTAATTACATTAAAAGAGAAGGGCCATTTCAAGGGAGCAAAAGAGAGGAGAGAAAGAAAGAAGGGATGAAGCAGTACCAAACAAAGACTGAAAAAACAAGGCAGTAGTGAGGCGCATGCCTATGCCAGTGTGTGTGTGTGTGTGTGTGTGTGTGTGTGTGTGTGTGTGTGTGTGTGTGTGTGTGTGTGTGTGTGTGTGTTGTAAGAGAGAGAAAGAGACAGAGAGGAGGAGGCCGCGTTGGAGGGAGACTCATGTGGTTCTCACTTGGGCCCCCAGAGGCTTGGTCCTCAGAGAAAAGCAGGCTTATTGGAGAGAAGAGAGATGGGAGGGGGGTGTTGTTTATCTTGACATGCTCTACTCAGTCTTTAACGCTCGCATCACAATTAAGATGCTGCGGCTCATCAGCTATGTATACAAAGCAGTGTAACAAGCCGCACGAGCACACAGGTGATGGGCACAGTCAAAAATAGATCCAGCACAACCTTGAGATGAGGAGCCTTGTAGAAAAATCTTAATGTCCAGGCAATTATCAGATGATACAGTGTGTGTGTGTGTGTGTAACGGTGTGAATTCTGTTTGTGCACACATGGGAAAAAAGAAGCCAGCAAGACAATTTGCAATTTAATGGAATCTAAGCTCTAAAACAACTTAAATCAGAATCATTGATTTTTTTTTTTCTTATTTGTTTTATTTGGAGCACAAAATATAATTACACCTTGAAATATACAAATCACATTTGCACCATTTTTTTGTATTGTTTCAAAGAAAGATGGCTTCAAAAAAAAACAATATTAAATTGCTAATAATTTTTAAATAAATAAAATTAACCAAACTCTAAAAACAAATTTGCAAATGTCATCTACTCTTTGTGTTCTTTGTTTTCACGTCCTGAGAATGCAGTTTGTGTTGTGATGACTAAAATCAATAATAGCAGTTGCAACAGGATGATAAGGGTTAATGAACACATAATTTTCTTATGAGCAGTTGTGCTTTTATCTACTGTACTGCATAGTGACTAAAGACCTGTACTGGGTTGACACAGTTCAAATGAAACTGTAAAATCTATAAGTCATGATTTTAAATTTGCAATGTGGAATGCAAAAGGATCAGGGCAGTGGTGTAAGAAAGGCATGCATTTTAAGTAAAATTAAAAAGGATAAGGCTAACTAACATTTTCCTTTACACAAGGACAATAACCTTTAACTGTGGGCATAACACATATATTCTGTTATGCAAGAACCTGCAAACTGGAGATATTTTATTCCAAAAAACTGAATTTATGTTCTCCACTGGAAAAGCCATTCCTTATGATCATTTATCAAATTAATTGGCAATTGTTGAGATAACTTGTCAGTAACAGTTGAAAAAAAGAACCACTTTATAAAAACACGTTTATATTATTCCCTAAACTAACTATAATAAGTTAAATTGCTTGTTCTTAAATAAATCAATATATGAATTCATTTAGTAATAACCCTTGAGACAAAGAGTTCTCCCTTGAAAAACCACAGAGATCAGAACATAAAATAAAGGGCCCATTTTTCTGGAATGTAAATTGTCTTCAAAAAGTCTACTACAAAAGAAGCTCTCGCTAACTCACAGACAGTGTACACACATGCCATTTAATGTGTCCATACACAGACAAAGAAGCACTCTGCTTTTTAGAGCTGCAACATTTGATCAGAGTTGTCTGTCATCCATCAACGTTGAGAGCTCTCACAGTGCATCCTGTGAGTCTCTGGCCAGGGTTTGGGCAGGTGTTTGAAAAATGGAATACTGCATGTGATAGTAGGCCGGAGGTCAATACAGATGCTTTTGAAGCTTGAGGTGAAATTACAACGAGTTTTCCTCTGTTTCCTTTCAGATGCTTCATTATACACACACACACACACTCAGCGGTAAACTGTCCAGTTTGGTGCTGTTTGCTAAGGAGCATTGTCTGTCTGTAGTTGTGGGTGGAGAATTCTCCTCTGCATCTGGAGTAGATGGCTGGTCTTTGGACATTTTCATACCCCGTCCTGTTCATCCAAGCGGATGAGAAAGGGACTAAGAAATGGCACGGGGACGGGAGTCAGGGAGGAAATTTATACGTGTTTGCTAACGATCAATTTTCCATCCTCCCCGTCCCCTCAGTGCCAAAAGAGGGGCTAAGTGAAGCAGAGGCCTGGGGTAGATTGGGATGGGTGCTTTGCTACATCGGGTGAACAACCAGGCCCGTCATCGCTGGAGAGAAAAAAATATACAAAATCTATGATTCTAATCAATCATGTCTTTCATTATTGAACATCCAGCAACTGTTTCTGTTTTGTTCAGTCATAGCTTTCGAGTTAGTTAGTACATGGGGTTAGACTGCATTCGTAAGTTCAGACAGGGGGGTCAGATAGTGAGTTGGATGACTACCTCTGAAGCTGTTCCCCCCTGAGGCGGGGCAGGCAGGGGAGGGAGAGCCCTGGGGCCTGAGGACAGGAGCAAAAGCACTCTTCTGTTTAGCAGCAGACGGAAAAGAGGAGAAAGGCAAGAGAGATGACGAAGAGCTGGAGCTTCCTGGTATAGTGGGGCTGGAGGGCATTACTGTGGAACAGAGAACAACAGTCAACCTTCTGAAAATCTGAACAAAATTACTGTTACTATTACTGGTCTGAAAATCACAACAGAATTAGCATTTTGAAGTTTATTAACACTTATACACATTTAGAGAGTATTAAAGGTCTTACAGTAAGGAGAGCCTGTGGGGGAGGCACTGCTGAAACCGGGAGATCCAGGAACTCCTAGACTTGTCATGGGAACTGTCCCGTAGCCTCCGGTCATTCCTCCGCTGCCGCCATAGCTCGACTGCTGGGGAGTGGAGGCTGATGGGTAACCCCTTGGAGACAAACTGCTGGAATTTCGAATGTAACCTGGAGGAAATATGAAAATGTTAGGTCAGATCTGAGCTTCATTAGTGGAAAATCAAAAGAAGGGGAATAGTTTATGGCTCATTTTGCTCACCTTGGCTGCTCTGTCCTGGCTCTCCGATGCTAACACCTAACTGAGAGGGATAGGAGCCCAGGCCCATGACGCTGCCGTGGGCTGGTGAGCTGGGCAGTGCCTGCAGCTGACTGTGAGGACGGGGAACACTGTAGAGTGCTTCGGCAATGTCAGCTGCACGTTTCAGCAGCATGTCCTAAAGCAGAACAAATCAAATGGCCAGCAATAAGTCAGTCTCATGTAGTAAGATGGTGCAGATTTTTGACGCTGCCAATAAACAGCGATGCACTAATTAATTTATAAACTGAGAGTGTGTAAACTACACCAATTAGACCATTAAATACAAACTACAGCATCATCAGTACAGCTGACAAGTGTTTTCAATTTATCTGTGAGCTGATAATCAGTTGGCAAAACATCCATTTGGCTGCCACAAACTAAAAGTGCAGCACAATGTTTGCACATTGTTTTTATACCAGACAACATGGCCAATGAGTGCCATGCATATGGTAGCTCAGTCAAACCTTGGATGATGAAGCTTTTTGAAATACACACTGCAAATCTTTTCAAAACAATCCAAAACTGTATCATTATTTAACAAAGAAGAGAAACAACAGGAGAACCAGAGCCTGTTTGAAAGAAGGAAGCAAATGCTCTGAAAAATGGTCAACAGTAATGCACAGTATTCACTATTAATATGGGTAAAATATGCAATATCACAGCTGAACTCTTTCAAATATCTTCTTCCATTTAGGAAATATCATTTTAGACTATTAATTTGTCATTTTTAATCAATTAGAACATTTTACTAAATGTTCTTCTCATTACCTGATTACTGTGTGGATTTCCGTACAGAGCCTCCACAAGATCTGCTGCTCTTTTCAATAGTATCTCCTGCAAAGAACAGTATTTATTACATTAATATCTTAATAACATGTACAATTTCTTGAAAAATAATCATAAGCACGGTAAGATCATTCATTAAAGAGTCTCTCACCTTGGCTAGTTTCTCTGGGTCACCAGGATGCCGAGGAATTACTTTTTGAAGACGTTGAAAACCATAGTCTATAGTTGGCTCATTAAGGGCTGAATTTTTTTTTTTAAAGAAAGAGACATTAGTCACAATTCTTGAAAAACCTCATATTTAAAATTACTCAAACTGTGGACAACAAAAAGAGCACAGCCATTTATCTAAATACCCGTGTAGATGAAGCGTCCAGGCGCCCCTTTGCAGAATTGCTTAGATTTATAAGACAGTGTGACCTCCACGACCCCAGGGATGTGTCGAGGAGGTGTTTGGACCCGGATAGCGTGTGGTGTGATCAGCTGAAGATAAAGAACAGAAATTGTCATAAAACAGCACCGCCTCCTGCTGCCTTGTAAATATTTAGGCTAACGCAATACCATGGAAAGATGAATTTGTGTAGACTTCCCATAAATCAACCGGATAATGTATTTAATCTCAAAATATGTTTTAGATGGTACCATCATTAGGGAGATGTTCTGAGGACAACTCTTACCTCACTCCACACCAGCATGCTTCCAAACACCACCTGCAGCCCGTCAAAAAAGTTCTCCCCAATGACTATGACCATGGCCCCGCCGGTGGTCCAGCCCTCACTGGGACTAATGGCTTTGATACATGGGGTAGCTAAACAGGACAGCAAAGCATGATTTACTCCAAGGCGTTCAATACAGGATGTAAAACAGTTAAAAAAGGGGGAGAGGATAAAGCATGGTTGTAGTGTGTTGAAAATATCTTTAGTTTGGGGTTGTGTAAAACAAGCTCAAAGACAAAGTTCAAAGCAAAACCAAAAAGTTAAAAAGGTGGCATTATTTAATGGCATCTTCAGCTAAATTTCATAAATGATGTGTCTTCTAACCATGGAAAATTCAACAAACGGATCACGACGACCATGGAGAGCACATTATTTGAAGTAAAACGCCCAAATCAATGTAGGTCAAGAAGTCACATGACCGCAGTGTGATATACACAACACTGAGAGAAAAAAAACTCTGATAAATAAAGTACAGAACAAATATACAAGTAACAGTCCTGCATTTGAGTCTTACTTAAGTAAAAAAAAAAAAAAGTGGTGTATTGTGTAAAAAGGAGAATGGCCCATGCCAGAGTTGTATCTCTGACATGTATTCGACCCTAGAACTTAAGTAAATATTCTCTGTTACCTTCCACCACTGCAAATCCAAATGTGATGTGTGTTTCGTGGCAAAGAGGATTTATTGACCTGAAACTGCAAACTCACCTTGACTTACTTTTAATTTTGTTCTTCATGCAATATTGATTAAATATAAGATATTACAGACAGTAAAAATATCTTATGTTATAATACTTTATGACAAGTGGACAAGTGTTTAATTAATGCACCAGTTCGCTGGTTGTGTTTGATATATCATGGTGATTATGAACGGACATTAGGCAACTCGAGTAGCTCCTGTTATAGTTTGTTCTTTGGAAAAGTATGTCCTCTGTTTCTGAGTGTGAGTGATGAAGTAGACATGTAATGGAAGAAAAGGGTAAATGAGGTGTGAAACTGTAGTTTTATTGTCTTACCATATTCCATTGTATTCTCGACAGACTCGCCTGGCTCCAGTCTGCGAGCTCTCCGACCGTGTTTTGAGTTGTTGTGGACAAACATGTTGTCAGACACGGCTAGGACATGGCCGTCTACACTCACAGTGCTGGACAAGACCACCTGAAAGAGAGGAAAAGGGCCAAGAGGAAGATACATGAGTGTAGGTGCACTACTTGGACAGCACGCTGTGAGTCACAATCTCCGGTTACAGCAGTAAAATCCCTGAGCAACAATTTGTTTCAGGGTACAGATGATAGTAATATTTCTCAATAGGTAATGTGACATCCCCGGAATATCCATAATATGTCTGCAGTCTGGGGATGACACTGCTCACACACCCCTCCACTCTTCCATCAGGTCTCCATATGGCCTCTCCTCTGCCTCTTGCCTAACTTTTTGATTCATACAGCATGCAGCAGGCTCATCGTTGTCTACTCTTGATCCTTCAATGACACCAAACATATGGACCAAATCTCCCATTTTAGCCGGCCGTTAAAGTTGCAGATGATATATAGTGGCCCTAATTTGATTTTCTGGCCGCAGCCTGTGTGTCCCTTCTAACATCTGCCTCACATGGATGACACACATATAATTAAGTAGAGGATACTCATGCACTTTTCTCTTTGGATATTTATGAGTGTTGATGTGAAACTATTTCTGAAAGGGATAATGAGTTTTTGTGTGTGTTTAAGAACATGTTTTGAGAGTTAAAGGGAATGGGTCAGTGAAAAAAAAATATTTTAATTAAATACAAAACCCTAAATATTTTATAATACATGTATTTTTAGACAATCAGACAGCAAAGATAACTCCCACTTTCTTTTAAATAAACACATGGCAGTAACTTTGCAGGTGAAGAAACATAAGGAAAAAAAAGAGAAAAAGCACATGTTCTATAGGTGGTGGAAAGGGAGGGGAACCTAAAGGAAAATAACTGTAAATTATCGATCAAGCTGCAGACTCCTGTCCAGCTCTGATCACCTTTTAACCCAGAGATGAGAGTGTTGGAGCGCCTGTGCGCTCATAACTTCTCAGCATGTGTCACATCACAGGAGTTAAAGAAAACATGGTGGAAGACAGGGGGAGCACGAAGAAGGGAAAGGGACAGAGTGTTTGCTGGGAGAAGGAAAATGCCAGACAGAGGCCGCTAGTGCTGAAAGACAGCAAAGGAAGTGAGGCGGGAGTGTCCCCTGTGACCACTTCCTGGGTCACGGAGCATGACCTCCTCCATCTGGAGCCAATCACTCAATTCTTGACAACTTCCTGAAACACCTCAACCTATTTCCTGCACCCCAGCACCCCCATGACCAAATCTCCCACATATCTAACTCCTTTCGTTTGTCTTTCCGTCTCTTTGACGCCTTATTGATTTTTAACTTTCACCTTTAGCTCCCCACTTGATCTCCATCAGAAAACTTTTGCAGAGCTTTTCCATTTGATAGTTTATGATATAAAAGCTTCAAGGAAGCAGACTGGATACAAAATTTGATATTTTTTAATGAAAGTGATGAAAAGGAAATTAGAGGATGTGAAGGAGATATGTTTTTTTTGTTTTTTTTTACTGTTTTTCCAGTCTCCGTTCTCTCTTTCTGCTCACACACAAGCACCCACTCACACACATGCTTTTCCCCCCTCCTTATCTATTTGTACCTGAAATCTTCTCATGTCCCTCGGGTTTCCTGCTGTCTTCAGACAATTCTGGTTACATTTCAGGAAAAACTTCAAGAAAAACCTGCAAAGGTAAATAAAAGGACACATGTTTGTACATTAGCAAATCACATGAAAGAATAATCTATGTAATTATTTGCTACCCTGCAACACACTAGCAGTCAAAAGGAGACATTAATTATTTTTCAGACAGGTCTTGTGTGTGTATCAGTGTGTGTGTGTGTGTGTGTGTGTGTATGTGTATGTGTGCACATCTGATTACAGTTCTGACATCAATCCCAGCTGTTTAGTTTAGTATTAAAGTCAATGTTATTACACTTTAAATCAAGTAATGAGATTTTGAAGCACAGTCCAGTGAAAGGAGCTACTGTGTTTCAAAGTAAACTGGAGACAGTGATGTATGCCAGGGGACTCAGGGGAACATGGTATCCCGCAATGCCGTATTTGAACCCCCACAAGGGAATGGAGAGGGAAACGAAGTAGAGACAACTACAGAGAGAGTGAAATGAGGAGGTGGAAAGAGGAAGGTAGTGATAGAGGCACAAGCATTGGTATGGACATGAATTTTGTTTTCAACTGTATGTATCTCATTACGTATGTGAGTTTGCTTTTGACTGTGATAGACTGTGGAGACACAGAAAAGGAGAGCGAGACAGAGAGGTGCTGATAGCCTCTGCTACACCAAAGAAAACCTGAGAGAAAGGTGGAATAAATAGGAGAAAGGGAGACTACGGAGAGAGACTCCAAATCCCAGGTGTACACAGTTCGGCAACACATCCCACTGCCATGGCAACGCAGCTCTGCCGCAATCCCAAAGTCCCCATGCTGAGAGGCAAAGACAGCGGATGGGAAAGAGAAGGCAGAAACAAGAACACATTCCATCACTGAAATACAGTGCAGAGGGAAAAGAGACTTGGCAAGGTGAGAGGCAGGAAAGTATGAAGAGGGCAGGTGCAGAGAAGATCCATTCAAATCTCACGGTGATGAGAAATTACCCAGAAGAAGATGTGTGTTACAACAAAAACAAGAATGAGCTTGGAATGATGCAGGGTTGTGTTTTAATTAGAAATGACAAATGTGTAGCCCTCAAACCAGATGTCCACTTCACTTCACAGCGAATACATCTCTGCCCTGTCAATGAAAAACAAATCCACTGTTTTGTTTAAACAAACAATAACAATGCACAGAAAAATGCTGCAGAAGGACGTAGTGTTTTTGGGCTACATGGGTCGCTCCGATCCCACCCACACTGTGCTCTCTGCAAATATAAGTCATCTTAATGGGGAGCAGTTGTTTGGAGAGGAACTTCATATTGGCCCCATAGCCCTGAATCCTCCCATCGAATGCTAATCTCTCCCTCATTCTGTCAGCTTTTACTCACTATTCTTCCATCACTCGCTCCAGCTTCCTCCCTTGTGAACAGAACCTGGCTTGCAACTACTTCTCAGTTCCAACACAGTGTCCAATATTTCTTGATTTGAGCTATTCCAGCGGAGGACAATCAATATTTTTGTTGGCAGAGGGTGATTATAATTTATCAGAGAAAGCTCGGACCTCCAACCTCAAGGCTGCGCTAGACCTCGGTATGGGGTGGAAACATGTAAAAGGGCACATCTGCTCGTCTCCCATGTCCTTCTCCCTTCCATTTCTTTCCTCGTTGATGTTGGACTTTATCATCCTTCCTTACTTCTGACTGAACATGTTGACAGAAGTTTAACAAGATTTAAAGTCAACATATTCCGCAAAGAAAGTTATAAAGTTTGTTTATTTCTTCTGAAAATGGACTTGAATCAAAAGTGTTCACTTTAGTTTTTCTGCCTCCCTTAAGGGTCATACAGTAAGTACTCTGTAAGTATTCTGGGCAATGATTCTTACATCATGGTTCATTTCAAAGGCTACAGCAGCCATATTTTTGGTTTAATAACCATGTCCATGGTCTGGCTGTGGTTCGGTAACGCTACTTTCCTTGCCACACAATCTAACCAGCAAGCCACTCATTTTAATGACTGACGTGACAAATTTCTGCTGGCGTGATGCCTCAGATAGAAAAATCACAATCCTAATTCAGAGGCTGTCTCCATCCATCTCAGGCTTTGTGCTCTTTCTGAGGGTTCTTGACCTTGTTTGTTGACTTCTTCTCATCATTCCTTGTTTGTATGACACCAGATGCCTCACGCACGGAAGCATGCACGTGCGCGCGCTGCGCACTACACACACACACACACACACACACACACACACACACACACACACAGAGAGAGAGAAACACACATTCACATGCATGCATGCACACTCTAATACACTGACACACCCACCTTTGCCCCCCTCCCAAAAACCCATTGAGTCAACTTTTCACCCCCCTCAGTTCGGACGCACACAGCTGCAAATGCTGAAATTAAAGCGAGACATTGACGCATATATTAGCATGCATTAGCCGCTTCCCCCTGCCCACTTAACATGCAAATCTCCCAGCCCCGTCGCCTCGCACCTTCTGCCACACATTCATTTGCTGAATTATAATTAGACTAATCTTGCATAATTAATAAGAAGTCGAGGACCCTCTGTTTTTTATCCCCTCCTCTATTGTGGTTGCAAAAGTTTAATATTGCTGTTGTTTGTTTTTGTTTTGGTAATGTAATACACCCACACACCTCCCCATCCACAGGGAAGAGATGAGGGGAACATGCAAAACTTGGAGGTGATCTTCATGTCATGGGGAAATTGCAGGGAAAGGCTGTTTTCAAAGAACCGTGTTAGCATGTTTATATTTAATATGTGTTTTATTATACATTTACAGATTATTCTATTTCATGACTAAATTGTAAAAAAGTGATTCTGTTTTATTAAAGCACTGTCAAGTGAGTAACTGCAAATAAAACTAATGGGAAGTATGAATCAACTTTTAAACTGTCTCAAAAAAAATTAATAACTTAGTTCATTTGCCAACAAATACATTCTTAAGGTTGGACAGAAGACTGAGCAAAAGTAATTTTCTATTATATTACAGGAAAAGAAAAGCTTCTGACAATCGATGAAGATTTCAAAGAAATACGACAGTAAAAACTTGATAAGAACAACTTCTCCATGATGACAAATTTAAAAAGTAATTGAATTTCACAATGTGCTGTCACCAGGAATGGAAACCAAGTTTTATCTTCTGCAACATCTTTCCTCCACAGACACACTTAAAACAGGAAACACAAACAAAACATAGACCCAAGTCTTAAAACTTGGGATCATTTTACACTGCGGCACCACAGGGAGTGTGTTTTTTTCTTTTCTGTCCTCACTTCTGCATCTCTGTCAAGGCCTCCAATTTCTTTTGTCTGCATCTGCGTCAGTTCCCAAGACTAAACACAGGCCTCGCAGCATGAGCTGGGTATCCCAGTCGTGACACCTTGCTAAACTAAAACAAATTCAATGGCCAACAGCAAGTCATGACACTAAAAACCATAAGGGAGATGCAGTTTTTATAAATGTTCCTTCTTAAGTGTGGACACTCACTTCACACCCATTTCTCGGCCTATATAGGCATCTGTTACACATAAGTGTTACATGCTCAGCTTTACATATGGCCTTAATCATGGAGTGAGCACCTAAGCAGCACGGGACTTAACAAAAAAATTGCATAGGCATTCATCAGCACTAATCACTGTTGACATAAACTGCATTTTCACATAGTCATAAAACACATCGCCCTGTGTGCTCATTGTAAAGAAAGGTTTACTGGTAGCAGCGGCTCTTGAAGCATGGGACACAAAAGGTTTAAATTCAGAGTTCAAGTTAGTTAGCAGCACAACTAGAAAAGTCTCTCCACTCCTCTACTTTTCTGGGATTTGCTTTGGTCTTCCAATTTCAGGTCAGTGCACCAAAGATGACAAATGTATGCTTTAATACGACAGTATGGGAAGGGAAATGTAAGGGAAAGAATGAAGAGGAGGAGATTGTTAACATTTTTGTTCAGCAAACAGGAATGCCCTGCTGCTCAGAAAGAGGCAAAAAAAGTGGTGATGGTTGAGGACTGAGAGAAAATAATAACTAATAAATAATCAACTGTATAAAGTCTGAAAGATGTAGGGTGTAGGAAAAACAAACAGACTGCACAACAGAGGAAGATAAAGAAGAGAAGAGGCAGAGATAGAGGAAGAGAGGGGGAATGTTGACGTCCTGTATGCAAGTCCATCACTCATCAGACATCCCCTCCATTACCTCCCCACCGCCACCCTGAAAAAACAAAACAGTGTCCTGACATCGTGGTGGAGGGGAGCTGAAGGGAGGGCAGGGTGGGAGGGAAGGAGGGAGGGAGGAAAATTAGGAAACCAGATGTGAAGCATTAAAACATACTGACATGCTGAGGGCCTTCCTCTGCCACACTCACACACCGAGAGCACTAACTCATACAGCAGGCCGAGCTACATGCACGTACGCATGCATATGTCACACACGGCCTGTACAAACCACACACACATGCATGAGTTCGCAGAAAAATACACAAAGACAAATAGTGACTTGCAGGCGACCATGTGTGCACAATCAATCATGCACAATTATAGACATTAGCAAAAAGGATGGCTCAAAAACATGTCTAAAAGTTACACATGTAAGTGCGAGATGATTTTTTAATAAAACATGCACGTAATGAGCCAAAACACACTGTAGCTCATGGCTATGGACGAAGATTTGGATAAATCAGTGTTGACCTAAAAATGTTTCACACCACAGCAAAAAATCTACAGATGGATCGTCATGCATCACTGTATGGATATGCATCCAATTAGTACATGTAGCCTGGCTGAGGAATGGCTGGAGGTGCTTTGTTTTCCTCCATGAAGAGAACTCTGTTTGGGGGATGGAGTAGGGTGCGTGTGTGTGTGTGTGTGTGTGTGTGTGTGTGTGTGTGTGTGTGTGTGTGTGTAGAGGGGTTGGGGGGGGGGGGGCTGGGGGGAGTAATAAATACCCCTGGACCAGGGTCCCCTGGCAGACTGGAAGCTAGACTGGTCACCAGGGTTAACACCCGGGGCACACGACCTCTGACACTGCTAATGGGGCACAGAAAACCCTCCACGAACTGATACCCCCGCTGTCGCATACCACCACAGGACCTTTCACACCAGTCCTCCCAGTTCACTTCCCTCCTCCTCCTAAAACATACAGGGATATCTGTGGCATCAGCTTCACTCGATCTTTCACCACCAGTCATCAGACAAACACACAGCACGTTCGGTCCTTTCTCTCATTTTGTAAATCTGTTTTTAAACACATATCCAGCCTTCGATAACAGTTTTAGACATGTCAGTTTTCTTTTTCCAAGGGACTTGAAGAGTTGAAATCTTTTTCTGTTAAATGATTGGTTACTGTGCCACCCAAATCTCACTTGACATCAGCAATTATCCTATGTGAGCTGGGAAAGTTTAAATATCGTGATTATGCTGACATGCACCTCAAACCAGCTGAAATTCAATAGGGTGGGAAGTATTCACATCTTTAATGCAAGTAAAATACCACAATGTGAATTTACTCTATACAGTTAAAAGTTTGAACTAAATGCCATTTCAGATTCACTGTCTTGTTTGCCAATTTTGTATCTTTATCCTAAAATAAACACATTAAACTCATATTATTTATTTAGGCTATTCATATTTCAAACTGGATGTTATTTAGCCATAACTGTGTGCTTGATTTAATAATGTAACACTGAGAACTTTTTTTTTCTTTATGAAATAAAAGCATATTAGAAAAACATGCAGTACACTTCAGCCAAAATAAAAGCACCATACTGAAAAAGAACATGCAGTCTTAAACATCACTGTCGGTGAGTAAACCATCACCAGGTATAGTTTCAAACAGACAGCGACCACATGGGGATGCATAGCTCCTTATAAATTTGGCTGTGTCCCTTTTGGCCTCTTCTCCGTTGCCTCCCAGGCTGGCTTCACCCCTGCAACCTCAGCCCAGAGCCGAACCTGCCTCCAAACTTGAGAACTGTGACAAAGCCAAACATTTTAACCACTAGTGCTGATTTATAGAGCTTGGTAGTGCTGTAAAACCTTAATGCTTGCCACCACAAAAGTGACTGTGGCACGGTGGAGCCGAGAAGAGGAAAGTGGAACGATTGGAAGGGTACACAAGAGGCACTCCAGCGTTTCAACGAGGTTTCTCCTGGGTGCAAATAGTGTTTTACTGCATAACCTCTCGCCAGCTGCTAAATGTGCATTTCAACAATTTAAAATGAATTAATGTTTCAGTCTCCCGAGCTAACCAAAAGCTTAGATTGCATGCAGAGCTTGCCCACATGGGACTGCGGTCAGGCTGCCAAATAGATGGATATGGATAGATATTCAGTCTAGAGAACATGAATTCACAACCAGGACGGGGAATAGAAGTCCCATCAGTGGCCTGACCTCTCCCAGCATGCTTGGTGTGTCCTGAGGGACGAAGATTCAAAATATACTCTCATAACTGTCAGATGGAGACACGGCGCACCCTCTACAGCTGAATAGATTTCAAACATACCGGACGGTCATCTGCAATACACCAAAACTAATTTTACCTTTTCAATACCCTTTCAATCAATCAGCCACTACACAGATCTAACAATAACGTGTATATATCAAAGCTCAACGCGAACCTTTTTCGGAGAAGAACAATGAATCTGGGATGGATGCCACTGAGAGGGAGAGGAGAGGAAAGAGAAGCAACAACAGAAGGAGAAGAGATGTCTTCTTAATTAGCCAGTAATGATAAGATCTGACAAACAACATCTGTTTCCAGAAAGAGAGGGAAGGGGGGGCAAAGAGGGAGAGGGAAGGAGAGGGAGAGAGAGAGGGATAGGAAGCAGGATGAGAAAGAGGGAGAAGCGGCTGAGAAACCTGTGAAGCCTAGACAACAGGGACCTGCTTGTAAGAAAGTAAAGGGGGAGCGGAGGGGATGTGTACGGGAGGGAACGCTGTGTAGCGTGACACCATAGAAGAATGGAGGATGAGAAGTATAACAGAAGTGTGAGAAAGACAGACAGGGGAGAAGAATCTGACAGGGTTGAGGGAGTCGAAGAGCCAGGACGAATATGACAGACAGGGGGAGGAAAACAGATCAAAATGAGAGAAAACGCGGAAGATAGACAGACGCAGAGAAGGTGAGCTGGCTAATGGTGCTGAAGGGGAGAGAGGAGGAACGTGTGAAGAGATGGGAATGGAATCACTCAGAGGTCCAGGGTGCTGTAATTTACTGTCCGTGGCTAATACACAGCAAATGTGTGGGAGTCGAGGACTGTGAGAAGAGAAGGGGAGCCGGGTGGTTGGGGGGCTGAAGGGAGGGCGCGCAAACTGTTGGGGCTCTCAGCATGCCTGCTGGGAGCCTGTCAGCAGTCACATCACCCCCTGCCCTCAGCCCTGACAGATTCATCAGGACCATCACACACACACACACACACACACACACACACACACACACACACACACACACACACACACACACACTGACATACATTCACGCACAAATCCAAAAGAATGCAGTGACATTGCAATTGTTAAATGACTATTACTGTTTTCATTTAACTTCTATTTTCAACCATGACGAGAAAACACAATATCTGTCACACAAATGATTCAGGCAGCAAAACACAAAGGAGCGAGCAGTGAGTTCTGCTTTTTCTTAACTTTATATACCGTATAGTGCACAAGTCTATACTGTACTCTACAACACATTATCCTGTTAGCATGGTGTAAAAAAAAAAAGTACTTGTAGAAGTTTTTTAAAATGTAGATCTGTTGTATTAAAACTGGATCTATACAACATCCTTGCCTGGCTGCTTTTTCTGCGACCCAAAGGAAGAATAATTGCCTCAAGTGTAAGCCAACAGGGATACTTAATCCAATTTTATTTAAGATATACTGCAGGTGTGTAAATATTAGTGTTTGAAAATGTTTATGGGGATTTTTTGAGAAATCTAACACCTGAGAAAAACATAGTCTGTGCAGATCCCAGATAAACAGACAAATAGAAAACAAGGTGGCTGGTGGGGCCGGCCCAGCAGCAGGGGGTATTGTTAAGTCATTAGTGAAATCTAAGACTTTAACTGAGGAGTTTGACCAAACCCAGTCACACACACACACACACACACACACACACATACACACACACACACACACTCATAGCTCCACCCCCAGCAGCAGCATCCAGCCAAAGAAAACAGCCCTTGTTCCTAAATACCACTGCTAACTGGCCTCTGACTCCACACCCACACACATACACACGCACATGAGATCCTGATTGCACTGATACAGGATCCTTTTACAAAATAAATGGCAAATGCAGGAATTTCACACAAAAAATAAACCCACAGACAACAACAACAACAAAAATCCAAAATCGCACACACATAACAACACACTTGTTCACTTGCCTACAATCTGAAGGACCTCTAAATCACACTAATCTGCCCCCTTTTGATCCTCCGAGTGCCCCTACTTAATCTCTTCACTGCTCAAGCAAAGGTGAACCTTATTAGTGGCCCGACAAATGGGAGGGTTTTTCCCCACCAACTCTGGGAGCACAAGGCTTTTCAAAGTGTCATTGAGGAGCAACTCAAAAGTTCTAATTCCCCCCATCCCCACTGCAACCCACCCACTCTACAAGTCCCCCTGCTGCTCCTCCACATTAGCCCATTGGTAATCCATTCCCATTTCCTGTCAAAACATTTCTCCTCTGCTCTCTGCTTCCTACTGCCCCCTCTGTAGGCTCTCTAAAAAAATAAACCAGGCCTACTCCTTGTGCCAGGGTTCAAGCCGCAACAGCCAACACTGGCTGAAGCAGAGCAAAGGTGACCAAACACAAACTCAGCACATAACCTACCACCACTCATTATACACTTCCTTGGCACACTGGAGTCCAGGGTCTTCCCAGTTCACATGAGACCCCATCGTAGGAAGCTTGAGCTATAACAAAGGTCCCTGAACTCATTTTCACCAGTCAAACTCTGAGTGAGGGTCTCACTGTTTGAAGCAATACCTGTCAGTGAATTTGATATTCTGGACATTGCATCGTCTCTCCCTGTCTGTCTTTGTGTCATTCTCCTGCTTGCATTGCCCCAAGGGAGGAGCCATCCCCTCGGTCCTGTGCCAGCTGCTCAGTGGTCCAGCCTGTGTGCCGCTCTGCTGTGTGAGGCGGTGTGCACTAGAGCCTCAGGGCCCTGTCGCCACGCTGCCTGGTCCCCTGCCTGAGGGGCTCGCTGACAGGGGGTCTGGAGGGACTGGACAGTACCAGCCCACCAGGGATAGACCTGAGAAAGAAGTGTGTCTGACTTTGTCTTGGTGCATGTATGTATATATATGTGACAGACAGGTAATATGGGCATACATATTAACTCTGCATCAATGTGATAAGGAAGATTGGGAGTGCAAACCAGCTACTCTACAAACTGATTAGTCTCTTTAGTGAAGTCCATCAGCAACTGTAAGGCAACGTTGCCAACCATTATTTATACCAGCTTTTCTCTGGACAGGATCACAAGCGGGCTGGAGCCTATCCCAGCTGAATGTGAAGGTGGGGTACACCCCAGTTACAACATCTGATAGGTTGGAAGACATTCATCAGAAACCTTAAACTCATTGAGCAGGGTATGCTGCACCCAAGTACCCAGAGCAACATATTTCATGCAATTGTAACATTTAACACCTGATGAATTTCACACCACCAAATTAACTGACTGTACACACATAAACAAGGTGATGTAATTCACCTTTGCCTCCTTCATTATGCACCTAACAACTCAACCAGCTTCAGCAGAGCTAACATGAGTTGAAGGTGGAGATGTCTCCGTTTGCAACAACTTCAACAACTTCATCTGCAGCTCTTTCTGCAACCAGATGCTCAAATGAAGAAAAGAACTGCCCTTTTTCACATTCTTATAAGTTGGATAGCAGAGGAGAAAACGATCCTCTTCTGCTGTGCAGCCAGTTACTTAAAGTCCTCACCGATGATTTCCGGATGAAATCTATCAAAACGTTGTGATATCTTTGACTTTAGAAGCAAGCTGACTGGACTTGTTTTATTTCTTGCCTAAAAGATCTGAGCATTCATAAGGAAAATGTGAAACTTGAGTTGTGATTTCTAAAATGTCTAATTCAGAAATCATTAAGCCACTGAACCTTTCAGCTGTTTACTAACCACCAGAAAACGTCATCTTAAAACAATGTGACAGAAAAGGTAATGGCAGCACAAACACAGCATGCCAATATCCACAGAGAGAGCTATAAATTTCACTTGACAGCTACAGTAAAGAAGAATATTATACTGGGGCTATGAGAAACAGTCTCCTAAAATGACATTGTTGTCTCACACATAAAACTCTCAAGTGCATATATGATGACCTAACGGGGCGACTTGGCGGCAGAACTTGAGTATGCATCTGGGACAGGGGAGGAATTCGACCCCTGACACTGTCCAAAAAAATGTTGCTGCATTTATTCTTTGGCTGATAGTTTAATGTTCTTTTCCCAAAGAGTCTTGAAGTTTCTATTTTCTTTTTTGGTTAAAGCTGAAGAATGAGGAGTCCAGTGTTCCCCACCGTTAGCAGGACAAGAAGAAACTCTGGGGACCGCTGTGAGAACAGGTAGACAGCAACACCCTGTAGGAAGCGCACAGGGAAGTGTCCGGCAACATCATAAATTATTTTTTTAATTACTTTGTGACAGGCTGGCACAAGCAGGTGGAAGTACTAACAACAAAACAGATGGTCAGACTGCATGTCTGATAGACCACAGTGGCAGAGACCAGAAAAATGATATCTGAATAGTTTATTGTCAAACTGTCCAGACAGTGATAATCCATAAAGGACTATAAAAAAAGATATATAGTTTAACTGCACTGCAGAACTGGGGCACAGTGTGCATGTGTGTTTGTACACGGCTATACAGTAAGATGTATTTTCACAAGGAAAAAAGGTTTGAGCATATCAGCACAAGGAATTAACAGCTAATAACTGCAATCATATACACTGAATTGGAGAATTTGGTAATTGAGCCGAAACTAAAGCAATCTTCTGCACATCGATTAACCAGTTAAAAAAAACTCACCAGTTGAAAAAAAAACCTGTGGTACATGCACATAACTAGAACCAAGACTACTAACAGATCAATACAACCCACAACCTGAGATTAAGAGTAATGGATTCTTCTCTGAGCCGAGCATCTGAAGTCAAGTCATCTCTCAGGACAACTAATCATTGTTTAAATTGTAAAATAATAAACTTAGAAAGCAGGATTATCCCATTAAAATATAAAGAAATCACAAAAAAAATGGCACTTTGTTGTTCCAGATGGAAGTGGGTTTTTCAAAAGTGGTGTGTACAAGTATGTAAGACTCTTTGTGAGCTCATTTTGAGTCTGGGGGAGGGAAGGGCCATATTGACAACATTGGAAAATTTTTATTGATTATTCTTCGTTCTTCTGAGCACCGGCTTGTTAAAAAAAAAAGCCCCCTCTTGGAAACACGATCAATTAGTGAGATAGTGCTTGCCATTGATCACCACACTGCCCCTCACAAGGCTCTTGCCTTACGATGAATCACTCCACACACTCCTTATGACCAACTATTGATCTCAGCTTCTTAGCCAAATATAAAAGCACGCACTCACACTGAGAGCTGACCCCTCCCATCCAAACACAGTCTAATACTAATACTGACATCTGCTTGTCTCCATTGTAAACCCAATGGTTCACTCATAAATACTGAGGCCAGCTTTGGCCCAGAACCAATATAGTTTCTCAGAGGTCAGAGGTCAGTATGGCAATAATGCCACAATTAACAGATCTACCAGGGTTAATATTGAGAACTTCTCAAGGTAGATGAGTTTTTCTCACAGTGGAGGTAAGGGAGACTGCGGAAAATACCCGTATTATAGATAGGGCTGGTTTATATTTTTCATTTGATTGATTTGTTGATTATTGATACGGTTTAGGAATTCGACACCCAAAGGTGTGAAGCTGTAGAGCAGTGATATTTCATTTTAAAAGCAGCTGGAAGCAGCCAGTGGTTACTGGTTTTGGTTTGTGTTTTTTGTTTTTTTTGTTTTTTTTTGATAAATGACTTAAAATCCAAACCAAAACTGTCAAAATCTTTTTTTTAAACAATCCACAAAGGTTTCAGTACAGATTATATGGATAAATGGAATATTTCTTTAAACATACTTATCAAAAAAGAAGAACAGTTTGAAGAGTTACATTTATGGTGATGAGCTCAGAGGCATCGATCTATCTATCTACTGATAAATCATCTCACCAATCAGTGAACAGCTCAGTCCATCAGTCAAAGATAAGTGACATTCTGAAAACAGAGAAGTCACATCAGGCCTGTGACTACAACAGTTCACCGATGTTAAGATTAGACAGATGTAAAACTATTAGACACAGCAGGCAGTGAGGCATTAGATAATTCTCAATGACTTGAGTCATCTCTTTGTCAACGGCTGCCCTTGCCCTCTTCATCCCTCAGTCCCCCCACCCCCTGTCCCTTCACCCCTCCCAATGGATCAGCTGTGATCTCCTCTCTCTCCTTTCACTCAAATCAGGATTAGGGAGAAGAGGAGGTGGAGGGGGTGCAGCAGCAGCAGAAGAAGGGTTGGGGGGGGGGGGGGAGGGAAAACTGAAACAATATGGAAAGGAGATTAGAAAAGAGGGGGTTTGGGCCGTTTGGGGAATTGCAAACTCCCTTGTGCTTGGGTAGGTGTCCTAATGACACCGTCTAATTATGGCAAAATTAGACAGGCTAAAGGGAGGGGGGTGAAGGAGACGGTAACGCAAAGGAAGAAGAAGAGGAGCAGGGGAATTAAGCAATAGGGAGTGAAAATAGTAAGTGCACGCACAGTAGGAGTGTGTGAGAGCAAATGGAAAGAGCAAGAGGGGTATGCAGGAGTACAGATGGGAGGAAGGGAGCGCAGCCCTGAGTGAGAATAAAGAAAAAGGGTAGAAAGCAGTGACTAGGCGATAGGAGCGAGTGGGCCCCAGCACGCTGCATGTTAATTGGAGAACAGGTGTTGGGGCTGGGAGCAGGAGGCTGATTACTGGAGCCACAGAAACAGACCGTCTCCTCCACACACACAACTGCACACACACACACACACACACACACACACACACACACACACACACACACACACACACACTCACACACACACACACACACACACACACACACACACACACCCATACACATGAATAATTTAAGACCCAAGCAGTGACTAGGGAAAAAGGTCAGTGTAGGGGTCACAGAGGCACGTAGACAATCGCACAGCCATATACATACATAAATAAGAGTGCGAGGATATACACACACACATGAAAATATACATCCGTCTGTGTGCACACAAACAATGCATACATGCCTGGGAACATGCACACCCATCTTGCCCTGCCAATTTCTTTACTTTCTGAAAGTGAAAAGTGCCCATGAAGTGGGATAAAAGGGCATGGGGCCATGCAAAAATTCCATTGGCTTATCAGAAATTAACTGGCTGCTAATAGGCTGCTCCCTGAGGAGAGGATTTCGCAGGCCAGTCAAGTGGGAGAAGCCCCCATCAGGACGGGATATGCCCAGTGTGATTAGAGAGTACAGTAGGTCAATGATTCCATTTAAATCATTCCTCAAAGCTGCACACCAGCCTTCACCCACTTACACCAGCAGTCACAAAGAAACATAGATTATTCCCTCCTCACCAGCACACCACCAAGCCACTTGCAAACAAATTTTGAAGAGCCATGTTAGGAGGAAGTTTAAAAAGGGTGCGGAGGGGGTTATTGTGAGAGTAATGCACTACAGTAAATGGGAAAAGCAGCTGCTCCAAGGTATTCTGGGAAAATTCATAAGACAACAGCCCAATTTTTCCGTTATATGAAAACTATCTTCAGCTGAGATCCTTTGAGACACACTGTCAACAGCCAGCCAGCTTGAACTGAGGAGGGGAAAGAAAAGGGTCCTTGACGTCTATGAAGTGAGTGTTTTCTAGACAGACAATTGTAGAGAAGGAGAGAGTGAAGAAGAAGGGGAAAGAGGGGAGTGAGGGAGGAACAGGTGATGAAGGTTGCATTTATGACATCACAGAGAAAGTATTTCACATACGGTCCGCTTATGAACATTCATCATACTGGTTAATGCCAGGCAGACAGTGCGAGACCTCCAGAATCCTTAAGACGTGAAGGCTCTCACACACGCTGATTACAGCGGCGGTCATCTGCCTTTAAGTCTGATAACTGGCTGTCATGGTGAACATTTATTACACATGTGAGCCTGCCTGGTGGTATGAAAGGCCCACATGCTTCTGATAAAGGTAAATCTCTGCTTTGGTCAAGTTTCAAGTGCAATGTTGAGATGAGTGACCAAATTGGAACAGATCCCAGCAGGCTGAAAATAGATCAACAGATAAACAGAAAGCTGAAGAGAGAGAAACACATGGGAGACAGACACGAACGCCCTTACAGCCTGCTTGCATCGATGCAGTAATGGTAAATAGTCTGCACTTGTATTTGTTCATCACCTTACGGTCTCAAAGCGCTTTTACACTGTTTCCCATTCACCCATTCACACACTAATCAGGCTGCGCTGCCATGCAAGGTATAAATTCACACACATCCACACACCAATGGTACGCCATTGGGAGCAATTTGGGGTTCAGTGTTTTGCTCAAAGACACTTAGGCATGTGGGCAGGAGGAGCCGCTGACCTTCCGATTAGTGGGCAATCCGCTCGACCATCTGAGCCACAGCCGCCCAGTGTACACTGACATTCAGGAAGACTGACTGCAATGAGCACTTCTCACTGCAGTTTAAATACTAATATTGCTATTTGAGGCATACATGCACAATTAAATATGATATGTGAAGTGAACACACAAATATTAACACGACAGCAGAATTATATTGAGCCCATACATCAATGACATTGCAGTAGGAGCTTCTATTCAACTATCTGCTTTTCTCTCTAGGGTGACTATTTTTAGAGGCTGTAAATGCAGCGACTGATTGGTTAAAACCCAGCACAAGAACAGTCACATGAAACCCTGATCTCACCGTGTCACTGTGAGAGGATGTGTCAGTGCATTACACAAAGACAGGTCAGTCTGAACATTAAGTATGAAGGGGTGAATGTTTGAGGTGATGGACACTGTGTGTGATCTCATTACCTGTCAATGATGACTGGATCAGAGGGCGTCTCGTTGCGATTGCCACAACTTTTCTTCTCACAACAGCGACTTGAGTGAGCGGTTAAAGAAACAGAAAAGAGGAAAAAGTCAGTGTTGGGGAAAAAAAAACAAATTAAGCAGGGAGGAGTCATCATTTGTCTGGCCCATCCACATCCACGGGCCCAGACTACTCTGCCCTGCAGTCGGCCAAGATCCAGGAACACACAAAGGAGGCATGAGAGGGGAGGGGAAGAATAGACAAAAGAATAAAAGAGGAAGAAAAGGTACAACAACACACCCTACAAACAGTGAGAGACCATTCAAAAGTGAAAAGCCAGCCAGGCAATCTGTCACATTGATTTTGAAATCAAACTCAACCCCCACACAGCCTCATTGCGTGCACACACACACACACACACACACACACACACACACACACACACACACACACACACACACACACACACACACGCACCGTCCCACAACATCCTACTATTCGTCAGCAGTCCTGTCCGAGCAGCCTGCTGGCCGCCCCACCCGCCCCCCCAAAGTCCCCTTCACTGCATAACAAAAGTGCCCCCACCCCTAACCATCTGCCACCCCTACACCTCGCCTCACCCCTCTCGTGTCCCAGCTTGGCCCTGCCCTGCCCCCCTCCGCCCCCCTGTCAGACGGCCTCACTCCCCAGCTGTGACGCTTGCCCTCTGCCTCTTCGGCTCTGTTATTAGCCAGCTGTGAGTCACATTCGGGCATCTGCTGGCTACACAATGGCAAAGCCCACTCTGTCTTAGCCCTTCTCCCCATGCCCCAGCCCCCTATCCTTCCCCCTGCTGCCCTCAAAATCCTAGGTCACTGCCCTGCTTCCAGACCACTCTCTTCATGTTCTTCTCCATCCATAACCTTCATTTTACCTATTTTCTTTTAATCACCAAATAAGAACCAAAACCCTTTGGTCTCTAAGTCATGACCAGACTTCTTAAACTTGCTCTGCTTTTAAAAAAAAAAAAACTCTCTGACACTGGCTGCACCAACTACACTTCTCATCCCATGTTGACAAAGCTCATACATGCTCTCTTGGCTAAACATTAGTGCTGGAATTATATTTCCTCGAGGAAAAGGCAGATTATTCCGCTAAAGTGTCTGGTGCTGTCAGCTGAGGTCTGACTGCGAAACCCCAGGCCAGAGAAAGAGGAGCTCCAAGAGGAAACTGGAGCTGGCCTGGAGACATGCTGCGTTACAGCAGAAAGCAGCAGGGGGTTACCACTGTAACAAGGATGATGACAGACAGCCTAGACTACAAGTTCAATAACAGACTAATTCTCAAAAAAAGTAGTGCCCTAAGCGTTGTCCCTAAACCACATTTCAAGCTGACTGAGACAAAACAGAGTGAAAGAGAGTAATGGATATTTGGATTTTGTCCCTGTGGGTGAAGGCTTAACTGTGTGTGTGTGTGTGTGTGTGTGTGTGTGTGTGTGTGTGTGTGTGTGTGTGTGTGTGTGTGTGTGTGTGTGTGTGTGTGTGTGTGTGTGTGTGTGTGTGTGTGTGAGAGAGAGAGAGACACACTCACCTGCACATAACCTCATGTGTGAGCAGAACTCTGCACATTTCTGGATTCTTGTTTTGTCCTTCATATGATATGGGCTGAGAGGAGGAAATAAGGAACGATGGGACAGATTCAGTTTCATGCTGAATAAATAAACTCCTGTTTACACAGTTGAAAGTGGAATCCCTTTCACCAAGACAGAGTTAACCCACCTGTTTAGTGACAGAGTCAATAAGTCGTGCGTAAAGATCTTGCTCGGTACGAACTCCTGCAAAGAGAAAAGAAACTGGATGTTAACAATAACTTTAAATTTGTATTTTAAGCATGAGAGATATTGTTGAGGGGGAACATTTTTCCAATCAAACTGGATGTGTACCTTCAGGTCTTTAGTTAAATGTAAATGGGATAGAAGAGAGCTCAAGCTAGAAATAGACATTTTTATTGCAAATAACCTCCATATCAACAATCAATACTAAATTAACACTTATTTAGTCAACATTAATTGCAAAATGTCATATTGAGTACTTAAACTCTCTAAGCTTCTCTAATCAGTCAATACAAAAAAGCACGTACTGTCGATTCTCAAAATAAAATGGAAAGATTTATTATATAAATATTTGTTTCTCAAATCTCTGGATAAGCTCTGAGAGAAAGCATTGAACTCTGTGCAGCCCACATGGAGGAACAAAATTGGCATGCAGTTCATATTTTCTTCATGATGGTTTCTGAGGGGATTGAGAGTTATTTGATGTTTGATGATTACTAGTCATGTTCTGCTTTGAGGCCACCATTTACAACAAGATTCTCACAACTTGTCAAGCTGTTCTTTTTGTGGTTGGTTCTGCTTTGACTTGTGATTTAGTCCCGAGTTTAGTTGCCTGACAGGAGGTTTTGTTGCACACTAAAATGTGGGTTACCTGAAAAGCAAAGGCCTTTTTATTTTCTTTTTTTTTTCTCACACTTCTTTGTAATCAGGTGTGTCTCTGGGTGAGATTTCCAGAAACACCTGAGCCTTTGGATGCTTTAAATCCTCTGTAAATCACACTAGAGAAGGAAACAACATGTAATGAATTGCTTCTCGAGAGGAGAGCACATTACCCATGGATTTTTTTTTTTACAGAGACTTTGGAGAGTATTGCTTTTAAAATGTGTTCCTCTCATCAAAGTCTCGATTGAGATGCCTTTGATATTGCTTGGGGGAAGGGAATGAGAGGAGGGGATGTAGAGGAAGTGCTTTTGGTGTGCTTGTATGTGCTTGCGTGCGTGTATGTGTGTATGAGGGGGTTGCTCTGGAACATGTCTTTTATCTTCTCTCCCATGGGTGCCAGTGCGATGGCAGAGTAGGGGCAGCAGTGGCTCATGGGAACCAAATTTCTCTGTGTATCCCCTGATCTGATGTGGAAGCACGATGGGGGGTTGGAGGAGTTGGGAGGAGGAAGAAGAGGGGATGGGATCTGGTGGCAACATGTACCTCATTTCCCAATACATGGGCCCAGAAATGGCTGCTTGGAGAACTGAATTGTGCAAACCCAGTGATTAGACAATGAGCTGCAGGTAATTTATGAGGCGAGGTGAGGCAGCGGAGGACCTGGAGGAAGATTACTTAAGTGGCAATATGTGTGCGATGTTAGCACGTTGGTGTCACTTTAACTTTTTCGACTCTTGTTCTATGCACAGCTTAGCATTGTGGCCAAATGATCAAATTAAACTTCTAAGAGGGCAAAGAATCAACACACAGTCTGAGAACTACTCACCGTTGCTGTAGAGGAGCTGCAGCTTGTAGTGAGTGCCGTTGTTGGTCTTTTCTCCTGTCTGCTCCTTGGAAAGCGAGAACAGACCCACAGAGAAATGCAGGGCATGAAGTTAAGCACACTGGGCAACAGAGAAGTGAAGCTGGGCATCCGCTGAGTGTTAAGCACAGTGAGCCCCTCCTAATCCTGCAGCTCACCCTTCCCATGGAGCAGCATCGAGATCAGAGAGTTGGAGGCTCAGGGCTCAGATGGGACCCTGCGTTGTGCTCATAAGCTGAGCACTTAACCTTGAGTCGGATATTCTTTGTAGAGGTTGAACTATCATCTCTGATACAAACTCCTAAAACCCTGAGATCAAATTCAGTGGTCCTCTCTGCAACAAGGTAGTAGGCATGTTATATGTGCATGTGTGTCTGTGTGTGTGTTTAAAAAGTGTGTTCCAGCAAGTGGAAAGTACTGTGTGTGAGACTGAGCAGCAGTCGACCTTGACAGAAAAACTTCCTTTCCGCTATCCCTTCTTCCCCTAGGCCCTCCACTAGCCTCTCGCATCTTCCTTCTTTCCCCCTCTCTGTCTCTTGTTCCCCCTCTTTCTTTCTCCTCCTCTACCTCTACTGGTCTTTCTAAGTGGTCTCAAAGGAATGCTCTCTGGTCCAATAACCCAGGAGGCTGGCATCACAGAGATGAGCGCAAGAGAGGAGGAGAGAGAACAGGGAGGCTGGGAGAGTAGGAAACTGGGAGAAGGAGACCATTGTAAGGAGGGAAGAAGAAGTGGTGAAAATTAAGATGCAGGAAGATAAGTTGGAAAGTAACAGGCTCAAAACTAAATATGAGAAGAGACACATCAGGAGATAGATGGATACCTGGCTTCATAAGTTTTGCAAATATACACAGAGGAACGTTTATTTCACCATGCCATCGCTCTACCTCTGCATAATTACAAAGCAAAAACAGATGCCAGGGTAACCATGCAGAAAATGAACTTCTCCACTGCCATCATATTAGTCTACACTGGCCTGTGTGGCACAAAGGGGAGCACACTGACAGCTTTCAGCCCCGGCATTAGCACCGCCACCTCCCTCACTCCCTATACCCCCAAAAACTATGTTTGAACTGTAGCTGACAGGACGGTTTCCCCTTGTCTTTCTCACGGGACAGAGCAGACGCCCATTTAGGAGGTTCTCGCTCCCCTCACCACAAGGCAAAAACGTCCATCAACACTGGGCATAAGGCTCACTCCAGACATGTCTCCCCTCTAGTCTCTTTCTAACTGTCTCCACACCGCAGCCTTCCCTCTTTTACTCCTGTCCAACCTGAGGAATCCAGCTCCCCCCACAGCAGTATTCAGAGTATGGGAGAGGGGAATGAAGAAAATGAGACTTTGATGATTAGTTCACTGTATAACTTAACAGGAGCGAGCATAATTTGCATTTTAAAAAGTAGTGATGTCCTCCTAATGAGGCAAGCTGCTAATTAGTCATTAGATATTCTTTTTCAATCCCACATCATCAGCTCATTGAGGGTAAAGCTTGTGTAAACATGTAGCCGTCAGCTGTTCGATATGCTTGGCTTTACTGGGAATGGGGTAGATTAAATTGAGCACCTGGTTACAGATGAAATATTGCATATTACTGATAAATTCTATTAATGTTGATAAAAGAAATTTGCAAACAATGTCTTGGATTTTGGGTTTCAAGTGGTGACATTTTCCCTGAAAGAACAGTAAAGATGAAATCTTTATGGTATATTGATGATATCATTAATAGTCATCATGACAGATAAACATTCAGAGACCGTAACACACCTTTTCATGCTCAACAAAGTCCACAAACGCAGTCCTCTCCACCTCCACAGGTTGGCCATGTCTGTCATAGAGTGCCAGGACAAAGTGGAAGAAGTTGGACTTGCGGAGATTTGAGGGCGGCTGCTTCTCAAAATGAGCTCTTGACAGAGCAACTCCACTGAGGACACAACAGGAAGAGACAGTCAGCTCACACTCATAATATAAAAGATATTCACGTCGTGTTTAATAAGCTGATTTATACTAATAAATATAAATATATATATTTTTTAAATTCAATTACCATCTAACAGGTTTATAATCCTTTAGGTTGGAAAGATTTCTCAAGGAACAAAAAGGAAAACCTGACACTTTTCTCTACTTTAAGTAAATCATGAAACCTAGACTAAATATGTATCCTTGATTTAAAGGCAGTTATCTACTAAATAGAAACGTTATTAAAAGCAAATTAATTTCTTATCAGTTACAAAGTTTTTTATTCCTTGTTGCCTTCAGTTTATCCACAAAAATTAACAATAATTCAAAAAAGAGCTGAGATAATTTACCTTTCACTTTACCTTTGAGAAAGAATTTTGTTTGTACTGAACATTTACAGTCCAAATAAAAGAAAAGTGTGAAAAGCAAAACTTGTTGAAATTATGAAAACTGAAAAATTAACAATAGAATCAGGACTTTTGACTGGGACTGACTTTAAGCATCTTATTTAAAATGTGATTGTTTAATTGAAATAAATTATTAAAGAGTCAGGTATATGGGACTTTTATTCAAATTCAAATGCAAATTTATGAAAAACATCTGGAGGTCTGCACAACAGAAAGCTTACACATTTTTGCTGTAAATTCAATTTCGTGTTTAAAATGACACATTTTATATCTTAGACAACTCAAACTGAGATGTATTGGTAATATTGTCTTAACAGCTGGAAACGTTTCTTTTATGAACAAAAAAGTCTGAGGGAAAATTTGCCGATGATAATTCTTTTATCACAATTGAGGTGATTTAAATTACATTTTAACGGTCTAATTTTAATCAAATAGCCTACGTATGATATTAAATAACTAATAAATGCTATTGGTAACTAATTGTCATATGTTTCCGAGATTACGTCTATTAATATACTCTTGAACTTGTTGCCTGCTTTTTCTTGAAAACGATGCTGCGATTTTGTGACTGTTGTTTAAACTTTGGACTCAGTCAGTTTAAAACATGAGGACCTGTGTGTTGAAAAATAAATGACAAATTAATTTAAAAACATATGAAGAGGTTGACCGAACATTTCTGAGAACGAAGAAAACAGTCTGGGACATGTAGAATAATGATTCAACAGATAAATTAATATTTCTGCGGATTAAAAAAAAAGATTTCAGAAGTGTAACGTGTGTAGTAAGTAACCAGAGAGGATAAAAGTGTTTTTCAGCTTCCAGATAAAAAAAACATCACGGCAGCTAAAATAATTTGGTTGGGAAATATAGATTTAACTTCAGTCAAATACAACTTTTGAGAAAATATCAGCTTGTGTAAACTAAAAATGTCAGTCAACCTCCTGCTGAAGTTTAAATTCTCTGATTAAATGCTCATTGTGTGTCACGTTATCTAAAATTATAATCAAATTTTGCGTTTTGGCAACATAGATTAGGCAACCGACCCTTTTGTGTAGATAACTACCCTTTTATTACTTTTAACACAATAATATATGGTGAGCCTTCATCATATTTAAAGAAGTTTTTACGAGTTTGGGGGCGGTGGGTTTTATGGGGGACTCGTGTCATATTTTGCAACAAGTAGTTTGCAGCTCTTTTCTGAAAGGACGCCTGACCTAACATTAAATATTCACACGGTAATCATCTATATTAAGATCATGTCACTGATCGGGAAAATAAATTCTGTCAAGGTGGTAAAATCCTGAGCGCACCTGATGAACAGATGAGGAGAAAGTAAAGTCAGCAGATCAGCTGGGTTTGTTCTGTACCTTTGCGCAGCGACGTTCGCATCCACAACCCCGACATTACGCACCCACGACCGGACTGGATCCATCTCCTCTCCAAGACTTCTCTCTTTTAATCCGCTCACTTCTCGTATCAGATGCTCCTGGATCCCGAACATTTAAGCCCTGTCCTGATCGTTTGGTGCACTTTTTTTCAACTTGAGACAAAACTGAGTTGGACAGTTGAAGCACTTTTGCAACCAACAGAAGATCCACTTCAAGGCGCTGCACTCCTCCAGAGTGACGCAAAAACTAGGCTTTAGCAGAGCTTTGAAAAATAAATGACCGAAGCTGTGTGATGTTTCAGAGAACGTCTTAATAAAAATCCACACAGACTTTCTTTTAGGGTTCAAACCATGATAGTAATATTCCTCCACTGTTTGCAAGCATTGTCCAGGCGCATATCTCCAGCGTCAGTTCGAGCGCAGCTGATCACCTGCTCGGTGCGTTCAGCTCCACCGACAGTTGAGAGCAAGTCTGCCTGAGAGGATTCTTTAGAATAAGTGTATGCAGAAGGTCTTCCTTTGTCACAAGGCCAGATCGGATCAAAACAGTTGATTCGTGGGCCAGGAAGCTTGTAGTGAACCGCTGCCTTGAAGCATGAATGAGACCCTCAGCCGGGATAGAGCGTGGAGGAGGGGCCTTAGTGCCATATGGGGGACCGATTGTTGAAATGGATGCTCTCATTGGTGTAAAGTGCATCCGTTGTTTGGACTTCTGCCAGATTCAGCATCCAACCAGTGACTGTCTCTGCAAACTTTTCCCACATAAAGTTCGACCAGGTTGATAACATTGGAAAATCACAAGAGTTTTGTCTTTCTAAAGCAGACACGTTGCGCATCTGTAAGTCCTGGATGAACAAATACATTATTTGATTGATATTGAAATGAAAGATCTTTCTTTGTGTGTGCGTGGACGAGGAGTGAAGGGGGGGACACAATCTAGATTATATTATTCATTTTATTTAACTTCCGAATTGTGCAGAATGCTAAAAAAATATATTTGTATAATAATTTATAAAGGCTTTTATCTCTTTTTGAATTCACTTGTTAAAACTTGGCTATAGGTTCTCCTGTACATGCTGGGCAGCTATTGCTATGAATAGCCTGTACAGCAAATCCTGTTTAGTCTATTCATTCAAGTCAACATTTAACACAAGTGCGCTCTCGACAGGCGCGTATTCAGCAGCTCGACCGTCTGCTCCTTTGAACGCAGTGATTCCGCTGAGGACGCATCGCATCAGTGTCAGCGGCAACAATGGCAGTCTGGTTGGTCCATCAATCTCCGCCAGCAGCCGACAGGGCTGCACTCTGATTGGCGTTTGGACCGAAGCCTGACAGTCCCCGAAATGAGTTCTTAATCAATACAACAGACTGTCTTTTAAAATCCAAACGAGTCACGGCATCAAGAGCACATAATGACGATAATATTCTTATTCAAGCGTTGACACAAAGATATAATACTTAGATATAAAGAGTCTTATGTTTGACAAACTTTCCTTTGCTGCTGAATTATATGATTTCATAACAATTAAGCTTTAGGCTATAGAAATTCGTCTGGGCACATTGTTGTAAATCCAAAAAGTGTTGCTCATGAAGGACAATTACTACTAATTTATCAACAATGTAAATTCACACAGTTTACAATTATTATAGCCTGATTTTCTATTAAAAAAAATTACATTATTTATCAGAGGTAAGTTTTGGTCTGTATTTTGTGTTTAGGCCTTATAAAATAAAAAAATATATCGTGTTTTGGGGTATTATTTTTTTTTAGACTAAAATTTATTTCCGCTCCCATTGGTCTGGCTTTGAAAAGGAAAGTTTTTTTTTTTTTTCCAATCCTGGTTCCTTGCCCCTTACCGAGACTATTGTCTCTGTGTGGAGTTTGTGCGCCTGGACAATGAATGTAAATCTCCCCCCTTGGATCCCGCCTCAACTCACCATCTGCCAGCGCGGGACAAAGTCAGATGTTCCCCCAATTATGAGAGCAGTCTCGGGGAATCCCGCTGCCGAGTCTCCGCCCTGTCGCCGTGTCCCTCACACACTTCTTCTAACATGACTGACAGTCCTACTTAACCCCAAAACCATGAAAACTCTATACACGATGACACATACTTAAAAAAAAAAAAATTCCTTTACTCCTTGCAAACACGAGATAGATATGCTCAGTACAATATGTTACTTGTAGGGATTTACTGGTTCTTTGACTGTCCGACAGAAGCACCACAGGAAATTTGCAGTCAATTCAGATGGTTTCAGTGGTTTTTAATGCAGCCAGGTTGAGGATTAAACGCTTGAGGATTTCAATCATCCCTGAGCAATTGTAGTGCTGTAAACGTTTAATCCAAAGTAAATTTTCTCTTTGGGTCCCTTTTAGTTTGCAGGGCAACCCTTCCAAACATGTATTTCATATTCAAAAATTCCTGATTGATCACCTGGTGGGCCTGTACTTACCATAAATCGTTTTTGGTCAACATTAGGTAGATCAAACAGGTTTCTATCATCACGTGAGAGAGAAGCAGGATATGTCACGTGAACCATTATTCAAGTTATAACATGTGCTTATTTATTTCCTGTTTGTCTATTTATGTGTGTCTGTTTTTGTTTTTTGCACGCTGAGAGAGAAGCTACAACCATAGTCAAATTCCGTGTATGTGTAAACATACCTGGCCAATAAAGCTGATTGTGATTCTGATTCTATAGGAACGGTTTTTGGACAGATTAACTCTAATCAATTAATAGGGGTTAGCTTGTAGCCTGTTGTTTAGTCTAAATGCTAGACATTGAGGGAAACAGATCATTTAGCAAATTAATAGACATTTTCCTATCCTGCGTGTTTTTGCAGTTATTTCAATGTTGCGGCCCAACTTGTGTCCTCTCTTCAGCCCCACAGGTGCGACAGGCTCGCTCAATGACCACAACCCGCAGGACTTGCTCTCTGAATGTGTGGCTTTTTTTTTTTTTTTTTTTTTTTTTAATTTGGTGAAGCGGAGAGCCGGGGCGAAAATGGGGGATTAGTCAAACCACAAACGTCTTTCTAATCAATTTAACTCGCTGAGACGGTCAGCCCGTGTGTTTTAAGGAGGAGGTGTGTGTGTGTGTGTGTGTGTGTGTGTGTGTGTGTGTGTGTGTGTGTGTGTGTGTGTGTGTGTGTTGTGTGTGTGTGTGTGTGTGTGTGGTGGAGGGGAGGTGTGTGTGTGGGGGGGGGGGGGGATCAGTGACTGCTAAACCAAACAATGGGGTATCGTGTGCCGCTCGTCCTCTCCAGCATTCCCCTGCTCCCATGGGACATCCAGAGCCACTCTGTGTGGATGGCACTGTGTCCACGGAGGTCAGGAGGGGCGTGGTTTGTGTGTGTGTGTGTGTGTGTGTGTGTGTGTGCGCGCGCGAGTGTGTAAGGGGGGTACTGGAGACACAGCAGCTGGTTTCCGTCCCTCCTCTACACGTTTGTAGAAAACAACAGAGCTTAACGCGACCCATCTCGTCTCCTATCGATCGCCTTATACTACGCTCGTTTTTGTTTACTTATTTAGGCAAAGATGCAGATCCTCTGGGGAGGGTCGGCCTCTGCAATTAAAGCGGGGAGGACCGCCTTCAGAAAAATTTGTTAATATCACAAACCATCCTCTGCTAAACTTTCAGCAAACATTTGGACTCATCTATACATGGTCTATTGAGTTAAATTATTTCCATAAAGAATTAAAATCTGCAAATTTGGGAGGACACAAGGCAACTACAGTCCCAAACATATAGCCCTATGGAAAAAATAGTTAGGGTCATTGATGGACCAAAAACTGAGTGACATTTAAAAGTTAGACCTAAAAATCACAATAAGCCTCCATATTATTGTTACAACCTGTTTCATTAAATAAGACATTTGGGGTTTTGTCGCCTAATTTGGGTTCATAATATCAATGCAGCTTAACCATCTACTCAGGACATTATTCCAGACTTAACAGCAGATATTTTGACTTGCAATACCATAAAAAGCAAAAAGCACAGGTGTTGCATTTCATAATGATTCCTTTTCAATTATTTCAATGCCACAGTTATTTATAGAGTCACATACACACTGAGTGACAAATTTAAATTTAACCACTCACATACTATATAGAAGTGGTAAAATGTGTAAAGGTATGAACAAATTAATGTCAAAAAATGTCTTAGAAGTTCTGCTTAGTGTATGAGTTATTTTAAACAAAGATTATTACTGAATAATTTTGTTTGAAGTGAAGAAAATCAAAAGACGTGTTGAAATTATTCTTGTATTGATTTTCCAGATATCATAGTGACATTTTAATTATATTACTACCTGTGGAACGTGACTTGTATAAAGTGATGCTTTGAGGAAAATGTTTCTCAGTGCTTCAGATATGAGATGTCTCACCTCCAAGTGACGAGGAGCTTATGGCATAAATTCATTGCCACATATTATTTCATCCAAAAATGTACTGCAGGTAAAACTCATCTAAATTCAGTTCTTTATTTCATCTATGTGGTGAACTCTTTACCTGATTTTAGGCTCTATGTCGTACTGTAAATCCATACAGTAAATATTTTCACTTAATTATGGCATAATTTTACAACCTACATGATGTGCATGACTTTTTATTAGTAGAAACTTTGCTTTCAAGATCAGCTAAAGCTAAACTTGCTTCAGGTTCCTGCCTAGGAAAAAATAAATCATCAACTATTGAACTGGGTTTTGACCCGCACGGTCTTTCCAGAAAACATGAAGAGTGTTAAGATACAATAACATTGTTAGATTAAGATATAGTAAATATAATCTAAATAAATCATCTTCTAAAAATCAACACTTTATCTCAAGGACCAGGATTATGTCCTCTATGCTGTGTAATACCAGGAATTCATCCTAAAATGGTTGCGCCTGTGGCTGATTTCCGGTCCTTTAAAAACTTGTACATCAGTGCCATCTTCTGGTCTGATAACATTATCAGCTGTGTTTTTCTCTGGTTTGCAAACAAATATATTCTAATCTCCTTAAGTGTTGTTATTTCTCATCATACACTACATTCAGAGGCAGAAATTGATTTGTAAAACATTCATTTATTACTTTTATTACAGTTATTACAAAATTAAAATGACTCAAAGTTTAAATTCTGAACAAACCAAAGTGTCATAAAAAACCTGATGGTTTACATTCAACTGCCTTAAAATAATCACTTTTCAGATTTTTTTTTTATAGAAAATTAAATAATTAGTTTGAAAGAAAAAGCAAAAAACAAATCAGGTGTAGTATTCATCCTTTTTTCATTGTTTTAAGTATAGATAAATTAAATAATATGCCTTGACCTTCCCATTACATTACCATTGCATATATCAGTGCATTATTACATTCCTTCATTCAATATAAAGCTTCAAAATGAGCAACAGGTTTTTTTGTAAATATTGTGCTTTCCTGTCAGCAAGGTTCACAGCAAATAATGTCCATTTCAAGAAGTAATTTTATTATTTTATTACTTTAGAGGTAAATTTAACACTAATAAACTACTCAAGCATGATCACACCCTATTGGCAGCATCTAAGAGGTGCAAATTGTACTAAAGGAGTGGTAAAAATTGACTTTGTTTTGGTATTTGTGGGGTCAACAGCTCTAGCATCCCTCCTACTCAGTGAACACCAGATGCCCTGAGAAGAAGCTGTCTTTGGCGATGCCATTGCCACCATGGTTAGCCATCAGCCAGACTTTGCTTCCCTTCTCCAGCTTAATGATGGTGCTGCCACTGGCTGAGATGTAACCGTTCTGACGGGTGGTGAATGAGTGCACAATCATCCTACCGTCACGGATCAGATCCACACTGCCTGTATACTTGTGGATTGTACAGTGGAAATTAAACTCGTAGACACCTGGGTACACACAAGTGAAAATCCCAGTCTTGGTGTCATAGCTGTTCTGTCCGTTGTAGATGACCGATCGGAAGGCCATGGGGGAACCAGCTTTGGGGTAGTTGTTGCCCAGTTGCACAGAGAAGGCAACGTGCTCTGTGGAGCCAGGAGGGCCTGTTTCTCCTTGGGGCCCTCTGGGTCCTGAGTGAAAAAAGACATGAGCACAATTATTTCAAAAGAATAAATTATAGCATTTCAAAGTAACACTTTTAGTTAATCAAGTTTTAGGATATCAGTTTCAATGTTTATAGAAAACAGTACCTGGAAATCCTCTGGGACCACGTAGGCCTTGAAAAAAATGTAAGGGTAAAATTAGTATTTTCAAAATACTCCAATGCTTAAAAAACAGACCTTCCCATTAAAGCATTTTAAATTCTTATCTTTAATTTAAATTTAATTTAAATATATATGGCTAGCAGTACAGAGGTGGTACATTTACCTTCTGGTTGGTCTTCATCTGTGTCTTCTTCTAGAGAAAATTATAGGGTAAAATCAGTATTTCCAAAATACTCTAGTTACACTGACTGTCTTCAGTGCACTGTGCCACAGAGAATTTCACTCACCACTCTCATTCCATGGACGGAGGTCAAAGGCTGCGATGTCATCACACTGGGTGTAACCAGACCCTCGAGGACGGTACAGGAAGGGTTGTTTAGGTACCTCAGTGATTCCAGTGTTGTCGCAAATAATGCGGGCAAGAGATGTTTCACTAAGGGCATTCCTCTGAGCCTCAGTGAAGACATTGTCATTCTCCCACCAAAGACTGAGGTAACAAAACAGTTTGTTCATGTTTAAAGTCTCTGAATGTAAAAGTGCAGCCAAAACAGCAGCAATAACACAGCAGTGTGAGTTGTGTAATTTCCTGTGTGCTTACCGATCTCCCTGTCGGATCTTTTCAAACTGTGTGGCAATCAGGCAGGCAAACAGTGGTCCCACTCTTCCTCCATCGACAAATGGCTCAGCGACGCCTCCCAGCCACACATCAATGTTGTCAGGTGTGCCATAGAGATCAAGTAGCTTCTGAGCCAGCTGTTCGTTGTTCAGCACTGTAGTTAGCTCTGCCAGATTTCTTGGCTGTGACAGCTTGCAGAACTTGCGCCATTTGTTGTAGCCTAAAAATGAATACACACATTTTTAATTTAATGTATGTTCTGGAGAGCCGACAAAGGCTTAGATGTGCAGGCAAAATTCACTTCAGACATAAAGGATACATAGATAAAAAATAAATACCAGGGAGTGCATGGTCTCTTCCTCTTTGCAAGTTCAGCGCAGCCAGGTCCAGTGCCAGGTCCATGGAGAATTTAAACAGCCTGTCCCTCAGCTCATCAGTCATCATGTGCTCCTGCGTGTTTAGCTTGGCCTTAACACCCACCAGTCCCCTCAGGATTGGGTCCACACCACCTGAAGAACATATGAGATCATTAAATTTTGATTATTTAACTCACTGTCTGTTTAGGGAAGGACTAAGACCTGCTCATACCTTCAAAGACCACTCTCCAAGGTGCAAACATGGCTCTGTGCAGCACAGGGCTGGGGTAATCAGGGTGTTCCTTGTAGTTTTCATCAAGACGAGCCATGAAAGGTTGAACCATGAGGTGAGCGAATCGGTAGGCGGCAGTGGCAAAGACGTTGGAGATGCTGGGATCCACGTCCATATCGTAACCTGGGTATGTGGACAGCTGCTTCGCAATGAAGTCTGGACCAACGATATGGCGTAAGTAGTCCCTGAAAGTAATCACCTGAAAGACAAAACAGAAACAGAGTTAACTGTGGCATTTGAAGACATGCTATTCTCCATACCTTTACAAGCTTTGTGTTTTTCATGTAACTAAGCCCATGTCTAACCTGGAAGTATCCACCCATGATCTTGCGTGCCTCCTGGTACAGTCTGTCTCCATCCCAGTGAGGATTCAGTTTGGCCAGGGCACGTGCCAACCGGTTGTGTTCTCGCAGAAAGAGTGTGTGTAAAGAGGTCAGGCCAATGTTCTCATCGGCTCGCTCGTCACCTTAAAAATCACAGAAAATTAGGGGGTGGGGGGTTCGAGGGGGGAGTGCTGTCAGGCCTGCGCAAGGCTTGGAATGAATGAAACCCTTTTAAAGATTGAATGTAAGTGTAGTTGCTGTCACTCACCAGCGAAAAAGCAGGGCACCTCCTCAGCATTACTGTTATTGGTAATGCGTGCTCGTGTGCGACACAAATTAGCTTCCATATCGGTGAAGGGCAGGAGCTCACGTCCGTTGTCATCATAGTCTGTGTTAACCCTCATCAGACCCTTCTCTGACGAGTGGTCCCGGAGAGAGCGTGCTTTGGCATCGTCTGAACCGTACACCTGGCCGACATCAATGAAGGATGTGAGAGTGTTCAACTGCTGACGTTCAGTCCTGTTACCGAAGATGGACCCCGTGTTGCCTGAACCACAAGCTGGTGCTGAGCGGGAGAAACTCATGCACTCCTCTGAGTTTTTGCCAAAGCGGGGATCGTTTCTGGGAATCTATTTTGAAAAAAAAGAAGCAGTTAACATTTATTAGGGGTGTGTTTGCACTTAAGACATACTGTATCTTTTGAGTAATTTGAGGACACTGACAGTAATGGGGAAGCAGGGCTCGGTGTTATCGCAGCTGTGTTCGCAGTTAACGCCGCCATTGAAAGAACGGATGGACGGAGAGTGAGGAGTGAAGGTCAGGTCGTGATCCGTCCATTGACCAAAGATTGTGACCAGGTGAGTGTAGACAGAGTCACTCTCCACATCAGCATTAGCTGTTGCCAGAATGCGGTTGGACACTTCTCTAACCTGAGGACAGCATATTGACAATAAGCACCTTGTAAAAAGATTTAGCTGAAACAAATGCAAGTGCTTTTTTTTTTAGTGTCATCATGGTGTAGCCAGTAAAGATATATTTTGAAGTGTGTTACCAGAGGAAGAAGATGTTTGTTGATGCGCAGCTCAGGGTCCCAGCCCTTTGGCCGTGAGATTCCATCCTGGTACTCAGCGGGGAGCCAGCGGAGGAAAGGTATGTTGGATGTTCCCCAGCGAGTGTTTTTTCTACGTGAGAGAAATAAAACCGCGATGTTGTATAAAGGAAACATCATGTAACAAAAGTGTCAAGACAAGCCGCAAACCAGGAACATAAAATAAATGAGGGCTCTTACTTGCACCAAAAAGAAAGTTAGCTGTGCATATGTCCACGTCTATTTTAAATTCATCAATTTGTGAAATTTGGCTACCTCACCTGTTGTTACAAGAACTGCTTGCTGTGCGAAACTTGTCTACGTTGCGAGTCGTGTTGCAAGAGGGTTGCCGGTGACGCGGAGAGCAGCCCGTCAGATCGGCGATGATCTGCAGCTCCTCTTCAGTGATCCAATCTAATTAACACAGACAATAAAGATGTTAGCGGTGACTGAACGCAACCTGCATGGACAATTCAAAAGACCATTTGGTATACAGACCTGTGGCTTCGATGGAGCGTTTGCGACGGCTTTTTGACCTTTCTAATATTTCAATAGAATTCTCCATGTAATCAGCCGCGCGCACTGCAAGTCTGGACACGCCAACCGGCTGCTTCAGAAGCCGCAGCACGTCTGAAGGATGGGCATCGTTTCGGATCACTCGTGCAAGGCTCCTGTGTTGTGTGGAGAGGTCAGGTTTATAAATATCTTCATTTACAAGATACAGTAGTTCAACAGATCTGCACACTCACTCTCTGCGGGAGTATTTGTAAGCTGCGTCCACATTGGCCTTCGCAGCCTTAACGGCATTTTCAATTACACTCCGGCTCAAACGGGTACCTGAAAGCAAAATGAATGAGGCCCAATTAAAAATCAAATAGAAAAAAAAAATAAAAATCACATATTGTTTAATTCTACCCTACTTTGTGGTACAGTGTTGGTTCCGAATATAGGGCATTTATAAACATGATTATTTTTATGTTCCATTCCTATCACACAGTTATTAGCCTACAGTTTTTACAAAGTTTTTAGGTTTTTGTAAATGAAGAACAAAAAATAGACACGCACATTTCTGCGACGTAAAGTAGAAAAATCACAGAAGATGGGGGAAAGGAGATTATTCAAAATCAAATTGCATCCTAAACTACATTGTCAGTAAGATGAAACAGACGGTACTCACCTGTGTTGGCATGGCATTGCAAGCACAGGTAAAGCCCTAAAGCCAGTAGGCACAGAAAACGATTCATCTCTGCAAGAAAAACAAATATTCTCCAGTCAGATTTGAGCCTAATATGATATTTTCGGAATTTTGTTGACGCGAAAAATTACAATAAAATGTTAAACATTAGGTTTTTGTTAAGCTATAACCTAGGGTTTGTGCCCAAGTGAAAATATAGGAGGCTAGGCTAGAATCTGGAAAGTTAGAAATGAGGAAAGTCACCAGTGAAAAAGGGAAAAGCTCTTCTGTGGCAGCAACCTTGAACCTGCAGCTAAGTCTGTTGGGTGTTTTATTGACTGCGTTGCGTCATCTGACGCGACATTTGGTTTCAGGAATTCCACAGAGACAAAGAATGCATTTTCTCCTTCCTAGTTCCTTCTCTGCTTCATCACTTGAAAAAAAATTTCCCCTTGGGGATTAAAAAAAGTAACTATCTATCTAGCCCTGTCAAACAACTTCAGACTACATATCGTAATTACGGAAACTATTGCAGCCTCAGCATTTCTAGGAGCTTTTCTCATTTATTCATGGTACAAAGAAAAGCTGTCAGGAATAATGCAACATATTGAACGAGATTTTGGTTACTATATCAGAAAAACATACTTTTGAATTGAGGCACTATAATCTAGGCCCATGAGTGAATTCCTCATTATGTTAAAAAAAAAAAAAAAGTTATAGTGTTGTGGATATAAACTGTAAAAATATTTGACACATGGAAACGGTTTCCCCCTCCTTATTGGGTCGCCTTGTTTTTAACCAAACCAGAAAGACTGATTAGAGCAGTTTCACTTAAGATTATTAGGACCAATTAGGTCAGTCTTTTTCACATATAGCCTACAGTTTTGGATCAGAACACTGTTAAATAATTTAAGAGATTCTTGTTTTTTACTGCCACGTTATTATTTTAAATTGTCTTTTCCTGCGCATTTTATTGTACGAGTTTGTAGGCTTTTTCTACAAGTGTATAATAAAGCAGGTTGTTTTGATATGCATTGAAACCATTTTTTTAATCAGTTAAAGTAAGTGGTTTACTATTTTAACAATGCGAAACAAACAAGGAGTCCAACAATGTCAGACATGCAGGTGCTCACAACTTCCTGGAGAAGAAACGTACAGGAGATGGTCTGACAAGACAGGCAATGGTTTGAAACTGCAAATACTTCAGACCAATTAGCCCACATACTGACTGGACAAGCTTCACTCTGCCAGATAAGTTTTAAAGCCAACTGAACATACCGAAGTTTGCTCTGTTACATTTACATTTTGAATTGACATTATTTCAATTTACAATAGCCTACTGAAAAACTAAACATAAAAACAGATGCTATGTTCAAAAAAAGTCACTCTCTCCATGAAAGCATATTTTAAGTTCCATATAGTTTACAAATAAGTATGGAAAATATAGCCTACAGTTGGCCTGTGTTCTTTTTGTTACCATTTAACCTGATTTATGGCTGTTTTTAAAATTGCCAAAGGCTAGAGCTTTTCACAGCACACATTTTGACTTGCATGCACAATAGCACACGCACACACACACACACACACACACACACACACACACACACACACACACACACACACCCCACACACACACACACACACAAGTGGGGCTGAGTTGTTAACATTTGCATTGCATTTGTAAATATGTATTTTACATGTATTTTACACGTGTTTCCTGCGTTGCAGTCATTATTCTGTATATTGAGAGCACAAGCCTTGAAGTAGCTTACATTTAAATTTGAATTAAAGGCAGCCCGTCATTACACTAATGCTTCACAGAGATACAAATTGCCTAACACCCACAAACTCAGTGACACTTAGACAAAATTAACTTCTATAAAACCTATTATAATACAAGTAAAATACATATTTACAAATGCAATGCAAATGTTAACAATTCAGCCCCACTTGTGTGTGTGCTATTGTGCATGCAAGTCAAAATGTGTGCCGTGAAAAGCTCTAGCCTTTGGCTATTTTAAAAACAGCCCGCTGATATCAAAGCTGGGCGTCTTTTTGCGCAAGTTCAGAGGAAGATACATTTTTCGCGCATTAAAATTCATCTAATTTGTCAGAGGCTCGACACAGTTTGAAAAGCATTTGAGGTTGCATCTTAGACTGACACATTTATGTGAATTATTAGTGAGCTTCCACCTTAGACAAGTTTTGAGTCCATGCCACTAATGTTCATTTCATTCCTTCAGCATACCTCTGTTACCACTTCGCCCTCCATCAGGACCAGTTTCCACACAAGCCATGAGCTTATAGGTGCTTTCTGTCCTAATTGAGACATCATAGTCAGAAACTACTATTTTTTTGTCCTATTGTGCAATACTTTAGATGAAACACCAGAGACTGCCACACCATTTCTTTCTTTTAGTTTAAACTGTAAGACTTAAAATGACAGAGGCCCATACTGTTGGGTTTAACTTTTAGTTTATGTGCTACACAATAATGTCCCAAACATTAAATCTCACCATCTACTGTGCCTTTACTCATTCTTTGCTTCATTTGATCTTCCTCTCATAGCAATTCAACATATGAAGCCTCAAATATTGCAGCTGTATGCAGTATACACTGGGCCTTTTTGAATGTTTCTCCACATTCCCCCCACATAACATTTTTCATGAGCAAACTATTACAGTAGGAATCTACAGCAGGGCTATTCAGTGTCAAAGCAAGATGGCAAGAATACACAGAATGCACATAATATTTTGTCAATACTGGCTAAAAAATAACTGTTAGACTTACAGTATAGATGTATTTAGCACACGCAAGGGCACAAATGTTGTCTGTGGTTATCAAAATGTGGTTGGTCTGTATCTGGTGGCTATTATCCTAGATAATAAAGTAAAGAAATATATAATGCTTAGAAACAGGAAACATCTTGCCGTTGGCATAAAAAAGTGTTTTAATGAGATTACAGTTCATGCAGTAAATTGACTGCCACAGCCTGTTGTGTTATGACTGATGGTGAGCAACGCGTTCATTTAACAGTGGAAAAAGTTTTTTAGTTGTTAACAGCCAAGGGGTGGAAGTTGAGCTCCTGTCTCAAACCAATCAAATGTATCTTTGTTGCTGTGAGGATGATGTGCAGGATGAACCTATTAACCAGCATCTTGAAGGGCTGTGTTCTATTCGATACAATTGTCTTTTTCCAGACAGGTTAGCACTAAAGGAACTTAAAGGTTACGGCTTCTGCGAAGAGAGATTTTATTCTTAGACTCAGCAGGGTGTTGGTGCATCAGAAGCTACTCTCAGATTGTTTTCTACATAGGCCAAGAAAAACAAATGATCACGCATTGTTCTATTTGTCTTGCACCTGGTCACACTGTTGACATGAAGGGAACATTTTTCAAAGGGAATGTTTACACTCCAACTCTACTCTTTCCACTCCCATGTTCAGCATTTATTGTTGAAATTAAGAGGGGGAAAGAGACAGAGAATTAAAAAGAAAATCTTTGGCAGGATTAATCCTGCGAGGGCCAAAATATTTAAGAATACGGTGTATTTGTTGTACACATGCTTGTCACTTACTCTTAGTCTCTCTTGGCTGTGTACTCACCTGTTGTTGCAGTCACTGCTTTCAGGATGAAACATGTCTGAGGTGGGTGTAATCTTGCAGGAAGGGACGTTGTGACATGAGAGCAGCCTGTCAAATCAGTATCTACCTCCTCAGAGATCTGATGTAAATAACGTAGGCAAGAAAAATTTATGAAAATGTATTAGCCGTGACTTAAAGACAATTGTATAGAAAATTCGAGGAACCTACTGTACTTTGGATGCAGACCTGTGGCACTGAAGGAGCATTTTTGACCTCTTTTCAGAGACGTCTTGATCACTTTCACAGTGTTATCAGTAAGGCCAGAAGCTTGGTCTGCAGCACAGGAAAGTCCTACAGGCTGCTTTACAAGCTACAGGAAATCTGAGGGATTCACTGCGTTTCTTCTCACACGTTCAGTGGTCCTGTATTGTGTGGAGAAGTCCGATTTATTTCATATGTTGTTGTGCCATTTATTTGATTTTCTCTCACTGCATAGTTGGAGCAGCACTTCTGCAAGTTTTCTCTCTCTCCAAACTTCTTCCATTTACAGATGATGGAGGCCACTGTGCTCATTGGGACCTTCAATGCTGCAGACATTTTTATGTACCCTTCCCCAGATCTGTGCCTCAATACAATCCTGTCTCGGAGGTCTACAAACAATTCCTTAGACTTCATGGTTTGGTTTGTGCTCTGACATGCACTGCCAACTGTGGGACCTTATATAGACGGTGTGTGCCTTTCCAAATCATGTCCAATCAACTGAATTTACCACAGGTGGACTCCAATCAAGTTGTAGAAACATCTCAAGGATGATCAGTGGAAACAGGATGCACCTGAGCTCAATTTTGAGTGTAATGGCAAAGGCTGTGAATACTTATGTACATGTGATTTTTTTTTTTCACATTTGTCATTATGGGGTATTGTGTGTAGAATTTTGAGGGAAAAAATGAATTTAATCCATTTTGGAATAATATAACAAAATGTGGAAAAAGTGAAGCGCTGTGAATACTTTCCGGATGTACTGTACATGAGAAACAATTGGTCAAACTTGGTTCAGGTATGTGATCCCTCTGGTTTTGTTACTTCGCTGCATAACAACCTGGTACAAACAAAACAAAACAGTCCCTTCATGTGCATGAAAGATAAGGAAAGAGAACATAATAATGTTTGCTTTACGTTCAGAAACTGCTGTTGTGTGGGCTCAACTGTATATTAAGCTAGAATATTGAATGTTAGAGTCACTGCTAATAATTATGAATATATATAACAACAAGTAATGTAATGAATGAAGTGATGCAGGAAAAAGGAAGTAATGTTTCTGCCTACATACGGTCTTTACATGCTATAATTACAGGCTATAATTACAGGCTGTCAGTGGTTTTACGAGACATGCACGTTTCCTGGTTCCTTAACGAACAATACTACCACTAATGATATGCGTTATCATATTCACAAGCTTTAAATTAATAGTTTGTGAAACTTTTCAAACTCAAGTTACAGATCCTATAAATCAAAATGTGCCTTTCTGGGGTGAACTGCTGTCACACTTCACTGATGAAATGGAAAATATTGCGGGAAACATGTGACACTGAGCATTGTGGAATCTTTATTCCTTCATGAGACTCCTACTTCTGCTCACTGACGAGTAATGATATGATGTTCACTTTTATATTTTTCTAAAAGGCAGAGCATATGGGAGAAATTTCATTTCATTTAACATTCTGGCAGTGATGAAAAGTAGCCAAGCGCTTGGCGCGTGATGATGCTGATACTATTGAGACATCTTGCGTAAAGTCCACCTACAGGTGGTGGCCTGTAAATTAAAGGGTTGGCCAACTTTGGTTTACCTCACTTATAGGAAAGATGGGAGTGTTATGTTTTCCCGTCCTGATTCATTTACTGCCAAGCGTCATTATTTTTGTCCAAGTTTTTCTTGTTTTAAAAAATCGATTCATTGAGATTTTGGAATCTACAAATTGAGGATCTCTTGTGCAAAAACAAACAGTTTTGTCGATAGACTCTGATGTATGATGGGACATTTACTAATTGTTGTCTGCTTGATCATATTTCAATTTGCATCATCTCAGCAGGACATTTTTTAATTAAGTCAACATACAGTAACAAGTAAAGTAAACAATTTATTGCAGAAATGTAGGTTGTTATATGAATATACTAAATAGCATTGTATTATTCCCATTGATCTGCTGCCTTTAATGCTCTCAGTCAACACAGTTTGAGTAAGTGTCTCTGATATTTTAAGTTAACCACACACACTGCTTTATCTGATTTACAGTTTGGAGTTGCATCGTGGAGTTTGATAATTTGATCAGTTTATTTGTAACTGATACAAAGTACTCAAACATTAACTTGAGACATGCTGAGGTTTTGCTGCAGTTACTGCAAAACGCACATATGAAATAGGGGGTAGTGAAAGAGTTTGATAAGTTCAGTCATCCACCTGTCTGCCTTGCATGCATTTTGTACTGGTAGTGTAGTGCGTGTGCGTGCGTGTGCCCGCGCGCGCGCGGCGCGTGATGATGCTGATACTATTGAGACATCTTGCGTAAAGTCCACCTACAGGTGGTGGCCTGTAAATTAAAGGGTTGGCCAACTTTGGTTTACCTCACTTATAGGAAAGATGGGAGTGTTATGTTTTCCCATCCTGATTCATTTACTGCCAAGCGTCATTATTTTTGTCCAAGTTTTTCTTTAACAGCACCACCTCGATGAGATCTTGTCAGGCCGGAAATTACAGTTTAGCTACGGGCTGACTGGAAGCAGTATGGGTGTTACCATAATCAGCAGCTGGTGATTAAAAGGAATTTACATATTAACCAATTCATTAGAGGTCGTTGGTGATATGGTACATTCATGCAGTGTCATATCATCATCAGGGGCAGGTAAATTAACATCATGGTCTAATCTACTGTAGGTCGTGATGATAACCATCTGGTTTCACTTCTATTCTGACTATTTAAAAATGAACAGGTTAATAACTAATAACTATCATAACAGTAATGTTTTGTCATATTCTTAAAATTACCTCAAAGTCGCACAACTGTGACCGATGTCTTGTATTAAAGTAGATAATTGCAACACATTGAATTGTACAGATTATTTAGAACCATTCTTTGGTATTTGGGATAAATAAAATTAAAAATTCAAGCGAGGAGTGTGGAGGAGGAGGATGATCTAGGATTATGATAAAACTATCAAATGCATTACAGATGTTGTATGTCACAGCTTTATACTTTATATCTGAAGTAACATTAAATAAAACTCATATTGTATATAATTTAGGGTCATAAGGCATACTGAACTGATCAGAAACATCAGTCATGAAACCGAACCCCTCCATAATCCTCTGCCACCGTTTAATGATTAAATTGACTTCAGTGATTCTTCAAATAAGAGTCGTCGTTCTACTCATATCTGAGTATTCGTGACCTTTTCTCCATTCATAGCGGTTTTGAGCTTTGATGTAGCAGCTATAAATTGATTTCTTTGTAAGAGTTGTAATTCCATCTGTCAAGCGGAGTTTCTGTCTTCCCCTACTTCTTTTCCCTTCCACTTTACCAAACATAATCAGCTTTTCCAGATTGTCTCCTTCACGCCTGGCAATGTGACCAAAATATTACGGTTTTTGTTTTGCAACCACTTTGAAGAGATTATTTTTTTTCTCCAATTTCAAGCAGGACACTCTCATTGGTCCTTTTGGTTGTCCAAGGAATGCACAGAAGCTTTCTCCAACACCACATCTCAAATGCTTCAATTTTTCTCCGATCTGCAGCATTGATAGCCCAAGTTTCGCATGCATATGTTGCAATCGGGAAAATCAAGGTGGAGACCAGTCTGATTTTTGTTCTTTTGCTGATGCTTTTGTCCTTCCATATCTTGTTCATAGCAGACATTGATGATTTTGCTATTGCAAGTCTGCGTTTTATCTCGGTGGAACAACCACCTTGGTTCGATATCATTGACCAAAGGCAAGTGAAATGGTCTGTTACTTCAATTGCATCGTTTCCTGCTTGAATGCATGGGTTCTCTTCACATTGGTTGACAATCATCACCTTCTGCGTAGGCATTGAACAGATGAGGAGACAGTATACATCCTTGTCGTTCCTCTTGCTCAATGTTAAACCAATCAGTGTCACCGCATGCAGTTCTCACTGTTGATTCTTGATGGTCATAGTGTCCTCAGCAGTTCTATAACATGTTTTGGGAAGCCCATTGATACTAAGGTAGTTCAAAGTTTTTTGTGTTGGACAGTATCAAAGGCTTTAGAGTTGTCAATAAAGCACATGTAAACTGGAAAATTTAATTCCATAGTTCTCTCCATTATATTCCTTACGTTTGCTATCTAATCTCTTGTGACCCTTCCTTCGGCAAAACCTGCTCTGGAGGATCTCACGACACATATACTGCTTTATTCTCTCAACAATAATGTATAGCAGGATCTTACTTGCATGAGAGATAAGAGAAATGGTTCTGTTGTTTTTGCATTCTCGAGTGTCACCTTTTTTAGGAAGTGGTAATACTGATCTTGTCCAGTCTTTTGGCCAGTTCTTATCTATTTTCTCTTTTCCAGTCCGCAATTTCTTCATTGCCTGTACCACTTCTGCTCTCAATATAGGAGGTTCTTCTTCCTCCATCTCAATTGGTTCTGATGTACCTCGTAGACCATCTCTACTAGCATACAACCCTTGGCAGTACTGCTTCCACCTTTGCTTGATTTGATCATCCTCAGTTAGAATTTCTCCATCTTCATCCTTGACTACATTCAACTTTGGTGTTTTCTTCCCTGTGATTTCTTTCACTGCCTTAAAAAGATCTCGAGTGATTGGAAGATGAATGTTACTCAACCTCCTCGCACTTCTTTTCAAGGAAAGCCTGCTTATCCTGTCTAGTCCTACGATGGATTCTCCTGGTCAGATCTTTATACTGCTTTTTGTCCTTTTCAGATTGTAGGCCCTTTGCTTTTATCAGCCGTCTTTCATCAGCTAGTTTACCAACTTCATCTGATAGCCATGGTGACCGAGATTTCTTTGGTTTTGGCAAGTTCTTTAGTGCCGCTTCACAGATTGCTTCCTTTGTCTGTTCTCAAAGTTAATTTGGGGTCCGTTCTTCATCCTTTTCAAGCAGTACTTGGAAAGAATTTATCACTTCCAGTCGGTATTGATCATTAATCCGCCTCACATCATATCTAGGTGGAGGAGTCTCCCGTTTCACTGACTTCAATTTCATTCGTATTTCAGCTACAAGTAGTTGATGATCTTAACCACAATCTGCACCAGGGTATGTTCTTGTTACCTTTATGCTCGACCTCCATCTTCTTCTGATTAAGATATAGTCTATCTGATTTCAGTTTTTTTCCATCTGGCGAGATCCAGGTGTACAATCGCCTTGGATGTTGTTGAAATAACGTGTTGGTTACAGTCAATTCATTTTTATTGCAGAAATCGATCAGTCTTTTACCTCTCTCATTAGCTTTGCTTAGTCCAAACTTTGCAGTAGCGTTGCTGCCTTTTCAGGTCATTCTCAACTTTGGCATTGAAATCCCCTATGATGATGGTAGGAATTTTGTTGATAGTTTCCTGGAGCGCATGATAAAAGGACCCAATTTCCTCATCTCCTATTGAGGTTGGTGAGTAAACTTGGACAATGGTAATGTTGACAGGGTTTGCCTGAAGACGAATATACATCATTCGGACACTGATTGGATTGTATCCAAGCATGCATTTTGCAGCCTCCGTTGTTAAACTGAAGCCTACTCCATTCCTGCGTAGTGTATCTGAGCCAGAGTAATAGATAGTATGTCTGTCCTCCAGTTAAATGAGAGCTTTATCATTAAACATAACATTTCATGTTAAACAGGGAAACTATTCTTTCTGCTGCTCCTGCGCTTCATGCAACATTCATATGACTGCAGAATTTCAACTTAATGTCTCAGTGGTGACCTGATTGTATTCTGTATGCGTCATATAAACTATGAAAGAATACTTTCTGCTGATGAATACTCATGCTTCTGGCAAACACTAAACACATCAGACATTAGTTTCCTATTTGTTTTGTAATTCAGTCTAATACTCTTTTAATTACATATTTTAATACATTACTCTGCAGTAAGACTCTTCATGTCTTGCAAACTAAAGGTTTTAATGGTTTAACACAAACAAGATGCATTCTTATATTGTTTTAGTTGAAATGTCTGTTGGGTCTGTGCTACATTTAAAAAACATACCTGAATACACACTGTACTGTATACGGTAGACCCACATTTATATTACACTGATGTGCATTGCTTTTATAATTTATTGTTATATTTTGTGTATTTGTTCATTCCCTGAAATTGTTGTTCTAGTTGAGATGTCATTTTATGTGCACTTTAGGAAGAGGTTTGTAAGTCTGCACTGCAGAGAACTTAATTTACTTGTAATCTAATGCTAATTTCTGAGGCTAAAAGCTCTAGGTCATTAGGAACTGCATTGTCTTCACTGAGAGTACAAATGGAAATCTCGGATTATTTAACACCATACTTGTCAGAGGTTATTGAAATTTTAAACTGCAATTCAAACAACATTTTAATCAAGTTGAGCTGGAAAAAGGTTGACACCGATTTAGACAATTGTAATTCAATTAGGGTAGAGTACAACCTCATACAGTTTGACATTTAAAGATTTGTTATGATCATCCTCATCCATGGTAAACATGTGTTTCTATATGCTTGAAACAACAGCATAAATAGCATGGACAATAGGAAGCTGCAGGCTTCTAAATAGAGAAAAAAAGAAGTAAAAGAGCAGTCTTGGCGTCTATTGTCATTCTGATGTTCCATCCTGGGACTATTTAAAAAAACCTTTTTTCTAAAAAAGTTAGAAAACAACACTGTTATTAAACTACATAAATCTATGAATTCATTCATTCCCAACTTCTTTTATGGTGTTTATTCATTAAATTCCACTTTACTTGTGTAGTTTGTAATAGGTCAACTCAAAATCAGAGGTGATATAACTTGCAAGTCAAATAGACATGTTTGATACAACAAACAATCTAAAATCACAAGGAAGTTAACTTGGTTCCTGATAACATTTTTAACCTCTAATTATCTTTTGCATCATCACGTTGCCTCGAAGTAGGAAGAATCAGTGGGGACAATAGTGGGTGTAGAGTTCAGGTAAGGAATGTAGTCGACTGTATGCATCAGCTAATAAAAGATGCTGAACTGGAACTGTGACTTCACAGTTGAGAAGGAATGTCTGGGCAGACAGATTCATCAATCACAGTCAAGTTAGGTCTTCAAATGATGAAGTGTGGAGATGGATTTATTGTACTCTGTCTTTCTAATAACAGTTTGAACATGATGGTGCCACTTTCAGATTCTATTTGGGTAAATCGATCGATAGATACATGATGATAGTTTTCAGAGCAGTCCAAGAATGGTACAAAATGTGTATGCGTGTCTGAATGCACACCAACCCATGGGGACATGTATCACTGTGGGGACCAAAATTGAGGTCGCCTGGGGTAGAGTGAGCATTAAGTCTTGGTTTTAGGGTTGTGGTTAGAATAAGGTTTTGGAAAGGGTGAGGGTTGGAGTTTGGCACCTAGTTTTGATGAGTAAGGTTAGGGGAGTGGAGTTACAAGTGAATGTATTCTGTCACCAAAAATCTCCTCGGGGATAGGGACCTTATTAAAAAAAAAAACACTAACTTCATCACTGTATTGTTCTTTTCTGATTTATTGCAGATGGCATGAGAAAGCCTGCTAGCTTGCAGTTTCCTCATATTTGGTTGACCTGACTTCATTCCAGACTCTTTCCAGTCAACACAGTTTTTAAATAACTGAAAACCTGTTTGTTTTTAAAGGAAATCCTTCTAGTTTGAAAAGAATTGCCTCTAGTCTTTAATCTATCTTGCTAGAGTTCAAAACTAACTCATGGCACCATTAATGATTTGCAAATAAATGCTTGAGAAGGATGTGGAAAGACAAAAATGCAAGAGAAAAGAAAAAAGTTTGAGTGGTAATCCTCGGCTTTGCTGAGCTGTATGATAATAATGTAAGGCCAGACATTCAGGGCAGTTCTGCATGCTTTGAATTAAATTTTGAAGTCATTCTTCATCCTGTTAATTGACATTGCTTTGTTTGATTTTTAGTTGCAATTAAAACTATTTAACAGAGCTGTACATTTTCCAAGACATCACGTTTTTCATAAATTACATTTGTATGAGCAGAGTGACAACCAAATTGATTGAAAATGTGTAACGTAATTTCTCTGAGTTGCAGGATTTTATTTTTGTAATACAACTGTCAATATTTTTCAACTCAAATTTAACATTTCTATTTTTAATTACTTACTAATATGAACGAATACATGTGAAATACAATTAACTTTCTAACAGCACTGACACCGTTTCAGAAAAACATAAAGTTAAAGGAACCCTCTCAAAAGCTAGAAGATCATATTTCAAAATAAAAAAAACTGATTTTCATGACACTGAAAGCAAAAACTAAATTAAACTCATTGCACAGCAGCCAGGAAGAAAGACCAATATTTCACAGGGAAGAAACGTAGCTAAGAAAAACCTCTGTTTAAATGCCACAGACTTGCAAGATGGCCTGATGAAGGCAGGAACAAAAGTATTCATACAATCTATAAGAAGAAAATGTAAGTAAAGACTTCATGCTCGGAAACCTGTCATGACCAAAAAGCACCTTAAAGTTGACTTGAATATCAAGAAAAGGTGGAATCGGCCTACAGAGCTCTGGGAGGTTGTTTCATGGAGTAAAGAGACCAAACTGGGTCCAATGACCAGGAGTATGTCCGGTGTAAGAAGAGTAAGGCCTTAATGAAAACAACACAACACCATCCTGTTAGGAAGATGTTTTGCTGCTGCAGACGTACGAAACGGTGCAAGTGGCATCTTGGATTCTTTGTAAATACGAGGCCGTTCTTTAGATGGATGTGATGCTGACAGTGGGTGAACTGAAGCTTGATAATCAGCGAGGTTTCCAGCAATGCAATGATCCCATTGCATACTTCAACCAAACCTTTGTTCAGGAATTGTTCCTGAGTGGCCATTTTTGTCAGAGGATTTGAATCTAATTCGGTGGATTTTTGAGGTAAAATACTGGCAGCAACCAAAGAATATTAATGAGCAGGAAACTTTTACACGAGGCTAGGCTACATCATGCTAAACATACAAAATAGAGGTGTTAGAAACCTGTGATATTATTAAATACTGAGTTAGGAGTTTGAACAATTTTGCTTTAGACTTTTTGAGAAAAAAAAAATCACTAGTAGGCTACTGTTCAATATTAAGCTCAATATTATGCTCTCAAAATCCAGTAAAACTTAAACAGTACCCAAAGGTTTTAATTGATATATTAAAATTAGATTTTATTCACATAGCTACAGTGTCTTGCAGGCTAAAGGGGTTGGGTATTTTTGATTACTCTATATGATTACATAAACCAATGCAAACAAAATCTTTTTGTTTGTGTCTTTCGGGACTTCTCTGGTCAGTATCTAAAATATTGAATTATGTTTGCCTTGGCTGAGAAAACACACTAATTCATCACAAAAAATAAACAAAGGAAAAGATACTGTAAATGCATTAAAAGTTGCAAAAAGTATGAATCGCAGAAACGCAGCAAATTCAAATATTGCCCTTCTGCCTCTTATATATCAAATGATGAGACCTTTTAGCGGCCAAGAGAAAGGTGACTCATTAATGTCTGTAATCCCTTGAGCTAAGGCAGAAATGTGTTGATCTGTGCACACGCCCAATGAAACAACAAGCACATAGCTTTGGCATGCCTCAGTTAACTATATTATTTGTTTGTTTTTTTTAAGTGAAAAGAAGTACATACAACCACAAAAACAAACAGAAATTAAAATGAGCTGCAGGAAAAAAATTAATATGCAAGTTTTATACAGCCAGTATTTTTAGTTTGTAACATCTTGATTGGCTTGATGATGATTGTTTTAGCAGCCGGTTTCTTTTCACATATTTGCAACTAGAATTTCAAATATTTTGTGGAATCTAATCTTCCATCTGGCCATGTGATGTTTTCTGTCTTGAATTTTTACACTCCTATTGTTAATAGTTTTCCACAAATGCCAGAAAACTTTGTGGATTGTGCTCAAAGAGGTCAATTTGAACTTCATCTGCCGACAGCATTTGTTTTGGAAACAACTCTGACTAGTCCAGTTGTAGCTTTGGATATTTTTTTTGTAAATGTATTGGGGGTAAGGTTTCTTTTTCATGACTCTTCTACAGACCCTGTTTGTGTATCAACAGCTCTGGTGGTTACTGTCAGCATCAGACAGTTAATTACATTTGTGGCCTTTCCTTCTTGTAAATGTTTGTAAATTATTTCAGCCATAATAGATGAATTAATTGAACAACTATATACTCGAAAGCTTATATCATAGAGCATCAACCTTTTTTTTTCAGAAACAACATTCTGTAGGGTGCAAACTCAAGCACTGCATATTTACTCTGCTCTGCTGCCATCTACTGCCCACTTTGTTATTTTCAAATATAAACTCTGAAAAACAACATGTGAATTCAGGCATGTTTTTTGTTTAAATACTATAAACTACAAACAAGGCATTCGGTATCGGCCTTACCAAACTCCAGATATGTTGTATCTAGGATGTGAACCCCCCCCCCCCCCCCCCCCCCCCAATTAAGGCTAAACTTTTGTAAATAGTTGATCTAAATAGACAAGGCCCACATATAAATTATTACAAATTATTATAACGTGGACAAATGCTGTTTTGTCCATAATTATATTTTTGGGGGAAAATGAAACGTTACATAGGCTAGTTAATACAGTCAACACACCATATGAAATGATCACAGACAGTGTGTCAGTTTATCCACGTGTAGCCTGTATGTATTTAACGTTGCAGTGGAAATATAACAAAGAAGTTTAGAGATGTCTGGATTTACAGCATAGACTTTAATCATTGATAAGAGCGCCTGCGCATTAACACATTCCCTTCTGATTGGATGAGAGGATTAACGTGTATTTCCGGTGCGACTCAAACAACGGCTGCGATGTTTTTATAACCAAAATCATCTGCACTTCATTTCCTCCTCTGCTCCCTCAGACCATGTCAGCCTCGGGGTTTCTGCTGGTGATCTTCGCGGTGTCTCTGTGGCCAGGTAAGATTACTGACGGCTACTAACAACGGCTTTAATGCCAGCTGACCAGTCGCCATTATGAATTCTCTTATTATAAATCAGATTGATATTGAAGGATTTACAAAACCTAAAATCAGTGCAATACGGATGTATCTATATTCTGACCAATATTAAAATTATTACATATTTAGACCTTTAAATCTCTTATTTTCTCTCCTGCCTGCATCATTTCTTTTTCTGAAGGAGACTCCAGGTTTGTTATTGACCCCTTGTCATTCATCAGACAGAAATCTCTGGTAAGCATTTATGGGACTGTATACATATTAAAATAACACACATTACTGCTTCTATTAACACCATATCGTAAAGTTACAAAAATAACATTTACAAGTTTTAATAACGGATATTTCCTTCCAGTCTACCCTTGAAAAGTTATCATTAATGGAAACACTAACACGCCCTGTTTAATATTTTAATCAATAATGATGGAGCAGTTCTCTCACTTCCGCCTCTCCTCTCCAGACACTGGATATCTGTCCAGAATGCAGCCAGATCATCCAGCTGTCCTCCAACATGATTTCCAGCAGCGATACAAAGGTAAGAGACTCACTGACTAAACGGATTCACTTCACTACTTAACTGAACACACAAACAGGGCTGTGGACTTTGTTAAAAAATAAGAATCTAGCACCCACTAGCCTGCGAGTCAACCCAAACATTTATAACAAGCTATTTGCCCCCTTTAAGCACACATTAAATTAGAGAAATCACAACCTTTAAAAGTCAAGGCACTAAAATGTGACTTTCATCACAAATGTTCAGGTTAGTTACTTTTGTTTCTGCTTGGTTTATATTTTGCAGATAAATGTGTAAAACGGGTGTCTTTCTATGTCAAAAAGACAAGTAGACACGCAGCATTCTTACCACAAAATAAACAACGAACTATTGTGCTTTTACAGGAGACTGTATATGAAGCCTTACACATGTTGTGCCAGCGCCTCCCAAGAGAACAGGCATCAGAGTGTGATTCACAGGTGAAGATGTATCTGCCAAAAGTCCTGCAGCAAACACCAGCTAACCTGGTGAGTTTAACCTCGGTTTAGGCTTATTTTTTTTTATACATGTGGGAGAACAATGAGCACCACACCCTTCAGAGATCACTCTTAAAATAAAATGATGTGTTTTTGTAGGAACCAAGAGAGACGTGTGAGGCGTTTGGACTTTGTGCTTCCCGCAAGAAGGAGGAACTGCTGAAACTTCCCCACCAGGTCACCAACAAAGACATATCCAGCTCTGCACCTGACACGGGCACCAAAACTCATGTTAGTATGAGAAAGCAGAAGTGAAATGTAAAATGGAAGTTGAAGTGAAACTTGACTCGACCTATTCATTTTCAGTATAAAATTAGTGCTCTTATCAGATAATCCTCTCTCTAGAAGCAGTTCAACCCAGTTTGCACCCTGTGTTTATTTATTATCAAGAAGCTGGAGACTATGCTGCCCAAAAACATGACTGAGGTGAATCTTTTTTTAATATCACTTTACATTGATTCAGACACACATGCCGTCACCACCCATCACTTCACGTAAATGCCATTATTTTCACCTCCTTGCCTTGCAGGATACGTTAAAGAAGCTCATGGGAGAGGTTTGCAATCTTGTGCCTAAGAGCTATAAGGACCAATGTGATGATTTTGTCGACAAATATGGTGTCGAAATTATTGAATTCCTTCTATCGTCTGCTGCACCTCACACGATATGCACTCTTTTGCACCTGTGTTTGTTCAAGGAGCAGCCTGTTCCAGGTTAGTCACAATTTATTTCGAGTGAATTTGGGTATAATTTGTTTTGACCTGATCCTCACACTTCCTGAGTGTCACCGAGCTCTACTGATTTCCCAGAGGTGTTCTTCCCCTCGGACTGCGAGTCATGCCGTACGATGGCTGTGCTGAGCCGACTGCACTTGGGCCTCAATGCCACTCAACCTCAGACGTCTACTTTCCTGCAGTCTGTGTGTGCCCATCATCCAAATGCCATCCCCAAGGTCTGACTCTCAGCTCCTGCTACTCAGTAATTTCAACGAACAACATCCTTCGCACACAATACAAGTCTAAAATACTATAAACCGGCCAACATGTAACATATGTCAAACTTTTTATGAAGTTGCTCAGCTCAAGATACCATATCTAAATGTGCCTACATGCTCTTTTAACATGTTTTATATCTTAAAACTGTTAACTTTCTTTTCAGTGTGAAGCTTTCACCAAAATCTATGGCTCGCGGCTACAGAAGGTTTTGGGAAACCAGATGGATATTCCACCGGCTTGTGAGGTAAGAATAACCTGAAGGTCATACAGACATACATGTAATGACCTACAAATTGCTTGTTATTGGAAGGACAAAAAGAAAACTTCTATAGCTTGTATCCACACGCTATTACAGCTCTATAAAAGGGTATCTATGCAGTACGTAATCATCCTTTCATTCTGTCTATTCCTCAATAACATGATTTCACCAGGTTTGAAATTAGCACAATGACAAAATTTCAACATCGTTTGCAGATGCAGTTTGGCAACTAAATAAATCTTGCGTACTTTAGTCTGTCCAAATTCATACTCATGAACACCTATCATTGTTTGGTCTGGGTCATATGATCAGGATTTTTTTGTCCTGTCTGTCCTGTAGAGAGCCGACCTGTGCGTTTCCTCGAAGGAGTTGGAGCCACTGGGAAATAATCATTGCACTTGGGGACCGAGCTACTGGTGCAAAGACGTTCCAACTGCTAAGAAGTGTGGCGTAGGTGAAATTCATTACTACTGGTAGTTTAGCTGATAAAAGTAACAAACGGGTCAGTCCCATCATCTGGCTTTCATCTGGTTGTAGCGCAACTGGGCTACATCTCCCGTACTCTCTGTTTGAAGTGATTCCAAGTCCTTACAACTTCTGTTTCACACATTTCTGTTTTTAATCTGCAGAACCAGGCCTTCTGTGAGAAATACATGTGGAAGAAGAATGACTGAAGAACCGTGGCAGGCTTACTGCGGGCTCTGAAACCGTGTGCACACAATGACCAGCTGTCAACAAATGTATTACACTTATCAACTGTTAAATGTTTTATAAAAGCAATGGACTAGTCAAGTTCTTTGGGGAAGAAATGATCCACCTCGCATGCCATTTCAGGTAATCAGCCATCAATTTTCATCATGAAGTGTTCCGGTTTGCATGTAGAAACATCAGTTTCTGCAACAGTTTTCTGAAAAGTGTTATTCTGTATATTATTAAAGCCAAGTAATTATGGATGTGAAAAAATGGTATAAGCATTGTTAGCCATAAGATGAGCACTCAGTATATATTAAAGACAATTTGGAGAACTGGCTGCTCAACACGCAGTGCAGCTTCTTCTCGTCTCGTATTGCTCTTCTGATGATAATTGATCGTGTAAAAGGCCAAATACAAATAAAACTCCTAAAATTAAATCAAATGTGCATTGTTGAAATTTAACATACAGACAAAGATGTGTCCTGAAGCGGGTTTATTTAGAAACTTCCACATAGTAAAAAGATACAACTGTGAAAAAAAACATTGAGACTTTCACATTTATTTGCTTTTTGTAGCTGTAGAAAAATGTGCTGATGCTCTTGCCACTTTTATTCTCTGATCTGTTGTTATTCTCAATCACTTAAATACCCAGTTCATTTCCAAAATAATTACAAAACTTGAGGCCATTCACACTGAGGAATATTCTGCATCACTTACACCCCCGTGTGGTTGTTTGTGTCTTCATCACTCTCTTGTCTCTTCCAGATCTGAGAGAAAAAAAAACCCGCAAGGGTTTTAAACTCCAGTCAGGTATGAAATATGATTCAGTTAATGAAGCTTTATGTAGCTGCTGACAATATGTTTGGGCTGAAACTACCAATTTACAGTCAAGAAATCACAAGGATTCGGTCCACTGCATTACTACGACTGCTCCCTAGATACTATGTCACAGTCAGAAGCTACAACTGTCTGATGTACTGTAAATTTAGCTTTAAGAAACGACGAGACTATCAAGTATGTTGCGAAAGTTTCACAGTAAAGTATGGAGCTGTAAAACATTTACATCTGTGAACACAGACACTCACACAGACTGAGCATGTGGACTTACCTGGATGTAAGCCTCTGACAGTGTGATCATCTGGGGGAGAATGTCGGTCACCTGCAGGTCCTGCATCTCGTACCACTTCCCAGTCCCCTGATTAAACGCAAGGTCACATAATAGCCGTTAATGTCGAACCAAGTTCACGCAACTCCGGTTCAGCAGAGAGAGAATTGATCGTTCAGTTACATTTCGAGTTTAATTCCACCTGAAATGTCTGGCTGTGACTTACATGATGCAGGACATGTATCCTGTACGCTCCCTCGGTGGGTTTCCCATCATGCACTATGTTTGCAACAAGGTCATACGTTGTGTTCTTCTCTGTAGCTTGAGATTCCTCTGTCAAGTACTCACGAAGGTCTACATTCCTGTTGAAGTAACAAGATATGAGTCCATCTTTATACTGAGGACAAAATACACACACACACTGTAGTTACAATACACAATGATCACAATAATAATCATTCATTACTTTCATAAACATGCATTTCATGACTGTCTGGCACTTGAACAAAAGTTTTGATCAAGGCTGCACACTTTGTCTGCCAGTAAATGAACAGCACTTACGTGATGGGGAAGTTGACAATTGTGGGGTTCTTTTCCACAAAGAAGTTGTTCTTGGTGAATCTTTTGATGCAAAAGATGAGGTACGGTGGCAGTTTGGTCAGCTGGAACTTTTTGAGAAAATTCTCTTTGTAGGTTTTGTATTCCTGAATGTAAATGAGACAGGAAAGTCCACAGGTACTGTATATTGTCACTGTTCGATTACTAACACTTGTCTCAGCCTTGGATCTGAATGAAACCGTTTGTTGATTAGACACTTTGTTTTGGGTTTGACTGTCTGCTGAAATGTTAAAAGTACATTCATAGTTCAGTAGTAAATACAACTGCACTGCAATATTACAGTGGCAACGTTTGCATTGTTCTCTTATTTTATTTTGAATTTGACTATCAAAGTCAGCAGGATGCGAGTCGGTACCTTCTCTGTGCTGCCATTGAACTTGCCCAGGATGTTGAAGAGAGGGACCTGCGGGATGATAAGCTGCTCCTTCTCGTCCTTGTACAGCGGAGCTGTTGGGAGGTCAAGGGTCAGAAACAGGAAGGTGGACTCTGACATCTGCTCCTGGTACTCCTCTGTCACAAGCAGCGCCTCTTTTTCCTCTGGCAGCTGTAAAGTTTTACAACACACCACGAGGATTCGTTAAAAAAAAAAAAAAAATACTTCAACAAGAACAGAGTGCACAGGGAATGTTAATTGATTGTAAACAAGAGTTAAATTTAAAGGCATGTGGAAATGAAGAGTGTTCTTTCTGCCGTTTGCCTTATATTTGGACGTTACTTCTCAATCACTTTACGCTCTTTCTTTACCAGTTACAAACCACATTGGTCAGATAAGGTAAACATTATCTGGGAATACAGCTGAGCTACACTCTAGCTACAATCATTTATATTTCATAATGTCATTCAATGATTTCATTACACAAGTAGGACACTCACTAAATCTGGGTGTGGGAGCTTCTTGGAGAAAATCCGCATGGAGCCTTGAAAAGCTTTTGTAATGATTGCTATCAGGGCAGACAGAAAAGCAAGGACAGATGGTTAATTATTTCTTACAATCAATAACATATGAAAGATTTTACATGCTGAAAATGGTGCTACTAAATCAAATAGAAATTTAGAGAAAGACAATCTAGAAATATCCTTTAGCATTGAAACAATTAAACTACTTTAGTATCACAATAGATGGCTTATATTAGGACCTGACAATTAGGAATCAAAACCCCTTAAATTCCTCTCCTACTCACATGGTTTTTTCTTTGTGCCTCCAAGAGCGCCATGCAGAGCATTCAAGAACCACGTCATGAAGTCCACAGCATCGCCTACAGAACAAAAAACAATACATCAATGCTACAAAGTCATCTCCATAGGGCAACTTGTGGTAAAATCCTACTGGAGCCTAATCTAGGCCATCTGAAGCGTTACCTTGCTTGGTGATTTGGAAGTTCTTCTTGCTGCACAACACTACAGCCTGCAGCATCTCATGTGGAGACACATGGGCCTTGAAGTTTCGCGGATTCCAAAGTTTGCGCATCAGCTCACCAAACCGCTGCACCAAGAGAAACATGATATCTCCTGGTGGCCGTCGGATTTCTCTGTAGTTTTCCTCCTCGAGGAAGTAGTTTCGTAGCGGTGGAACATTGGAAAAAGCCTATGAAGAAAAGGCAGATATGAAATTATTGGTATTATCTGAAAAATGCATGCCAAAGTTCCAGACAAGTGCAGTGGCAGTTCTTCATACCTGTAACACCACGTTGGCATAGTCGTTGGCTTTGATGTTGTTGAGCCCCACGATGCCTGGCAGGTAGGTTGTACCATCGTAGGCTCTGTACAGTTTGCCCTGCTTGTCCAGTCCTGCAATGTGCTGCTTGGTGAAAGTTGGCTTCAACACATACTGTAGAAGAAGTGCCGACAAATGAAAAGGCAAAAAAAAAAAAAACTCGAGTTCAGAAACGGAAACTTGAGAGCATTAATGAAGTAACAGTTTAAATATAAACACTCGTGATTTGAACAATGCTGTGACAGGTTTTTAAAAAGCATTAGCCTCATTTCATACCCATATATCCATCAAACCCAGCAAATGCAGTAAATCTGGTATAATTTAAGACTAGTTTAATCTTCCAGCACCAGGAATACACAACAAACAAAGCTGCATCCTGATTTGATCTAAAAAACAACAACAACAACAACACAATTTCAGGTCTGGTATCAAAAGCATGACATGACTTTTAATAATTACCGTGATGTCTTCCAGTGACGAGTCGATGATCTCGTAGTTATCTGGCAGACAGTAAAACTTGAGTGTGTGCAGGTTGAGGAACACGTGGTGGGTGAACTGCACACTGTGAGTGTAAGCGTGAGACTTCAGACCTCTACCTGGAAAGAGTTGCACACAACAATCAAGTCCAAGTACAACCAGCCGTCTGATCACCCGGTTCAAACGTCAGGTCATTCGCCCACCTTGAAAGTATTTCCCACATATAAGGCAGGCGTAGACGTTGATGTGGGAGAGGGAGATGGAGCAGAGCTTCTCGAAGTCAAAATCCAGCACGCTCCTGGAGGATGAGCAAACAAACTGTCCGTCAGCTGCTGTGAGGGCCAACTAGCGGTTTTTTTGTTTTTGTTTAGCTCCAAACATTAGCAACGCACGTTCAACTCTTGTCTTACCTGTTTATGGTGTCGAGATAAGGACAGTGGCGGCTCCTCCGGTCTTCTACGACTCGCCCTCGACCTGTTTTGGCCACCACTGCAAACATCGAGAGATCCATCACAAACGAGGTCAATCCAAACGTAAACCGGCTAAAACAGGCTAATAAACCTAGCGTTCAGGTTCACGAAGGTGCGATGGTTTTCCTCTACGCGGTGCTTTTTGTTTTCGCTGCAGGATGATCGCGCTTAGCTTTGACCCCGCCCGCGTGCGTCTGGACTACGCAGTGATGAAAATCAGACGCTATGTATCGCGGCTAGGGAAAACTAGCCACAAAGCTAACCAAACGCAGGACAAACGTCAGAAGATAAACTCACCTCCGTCTTCGTTGTCGTCATCGTCCACCTCGGGCTCCCTCTCGCGCTCTCGCTTCAAAGAAACCATCGCAGCGGCTCCGCTTGGGATCGTTTAACGGTTAAAACGACACCGGAGGCACAACTTGGAGAGATGAATGGGTGAAGCACCGCCCGTCTCGAAACTCGCGGTGGTTGTAACCTCGCTGTTTCCTGGGGGTCGACAAAAACCTAACTCGGAGATCGGAAACCCAAACTAGTTTGTGATCAGTGCTAAAGCCGTTGTGATAACCTGCAGATATTAGTTTTAATATGGTATTTTACTGAAAGTTTTTTTTTTGTTGTTTTTTTCTGATGTATGTCTATTTCTATTTGAGAACGTCTCGTAACTTTTCCCTTTAGTAAAACTCCGGGACGGTCATATTCGGACAACAACTTACCGTTTAGCCAGTTGTCGCTATGTAGCTTTTTGTCAGTACACATTGCTCTGATTGGGACTTGTTGCAATCATTAGCGACATCAGCGCAATAAATACCGTCACCGTGTCGGAGCTGTTTTGCTGACATGGATATTTTAAGAGACGAAGGAGTGCATGATCTGAAATACAAACCTGGAAGCCGCTTGGATATGAGCCACGGCTTCCTGCACCATATCCGGAGGAACCAGATTGCGAGGTGAGTTCCCGACCACCTCCAGCTAATGCTAGCACGTTGTTTATGACCTAGTTCTTAATATCAAGAGCTGCAGACACTTTTTATTTTATTTTATGAAAGTTGATTTGATTGTTAAAGAAGGGCCATCGGTGGGACAGGGAAATGAGTAACGCACGCTGTTACGATCAAAACGAAAATAAGAGGAAAGGGTCGCACAGGCCTGTCGGCCAAAGTTATCCGAGGTTTAGGACATAACATGCAGATGCCTGCAGGACAAACACATCATTGACTCAACACGGGGTTTTTCCTGGTTTCTGGGGGGGGGGTCTGGTGCTGTGGTTGCGGTGTGGTCGGCAGCTATGTGACTGAAAACTATGCATTTTCACGTAATTTTGAACTATTATCATCACTTTTCTTCTTTTTTTGTTTTTTATCTAATAATCCATAAAGATAATAATCACCAAACAGTGGTAAAACAAAGTTCAGAGTGAAACTCTAGTGGCTTAGGTGCTGTCCAAGAAACACTTTGCATTGGACCTTATGACGCCAAGGAAGCCTTGCAACATAGCAGTATGAAGGGTATATATACATATATATATATTAAATTACCAATAGTCATCCCTGTAATATTGTTGCAAGAACGATAATGAGGTATTTGGTTAAATATATCATGATGTTAGATTTTGTCCGTATTACCCAGCCCTAATGTTGATTCCCTGTCTTTTGAAGAGATGACTACGATAGAGAGGTGAAGCAAGCCAAAGAGCTCCAGCGGCGGAGGCACACCACCACCCCCAGGAAACCCCGTCGACCGGACATTCAGGTGTACCATCCTCGACGAAGACGTAAGACAGTCGACATCTCTTTATTGGCTCCGGCTGGTGACTATACGTCTGCTGGAGTAAGGATAATGTGTGTGTACTCGTGTTGCAGATGGTTCTGAACCAGGGGCCGGTGCTGAAGAGTGGAACGAAAGTGGGTCAAGCACAGAGACTGAGAGTCACGGCACTGAACTCTTCTGGCTTGACTATCAGGCGGACTCTGGTACCATTACGTCCTTCCTTGTACACAAGGTTAATACACATTCCTTTGTCTGATGTTTCTGTCCCTTTTGATTTTTGCCTCGGTTTTAAATCCCCCGCGTTCTTTCGGTTTCTTAAGGAGGATAAGCCCGAGAAGGTGGCAGACCGTGTTGCAGAGAAGAACATCCTGGATGCAGCCATGAGGGCGGCTCTGGAGGTTCGAATTCGAAAGGAAATTGACAAAAGACGAGACAAACGTTGAGGAGTGATGTTCACAAGCAGTGGATCACGAGGACGCAGGTGCTACGGACAAAGAGGAACGATGCCTCATTAGCGGTTTACGCTGTTGTACGTTCAGGGCATAATGAGGACTCTGGGATCATATACAGTGACTGTCAGCAGAGATCTAACGTGATGACCCACAATCAAGCCATCCTCTGTTTTTTAAGGAGAAGGAACAGCCCTTATAGACAGTCTGGTTGGGAGTTTACTGTCAGGTTTATGTTTATTAAATTTTTTGAATCCACAAACTGTTACGTCATACTCTGATTCACAACACTGAGGACACGTTGTACACATTCAAGTTGACTGGATTTTTACAAATTATGTTGTTGCTTTCTGATAGTTAAATTCAGAAGGAACAGGTACTCTTGACAAATAGCTCTGGGAACCTTTCTCCTCCATTGAACATGTTTCCGGTGTTTACAGAGATCTAAGTTTTATAAACAACACTTCTTTTTTGTGAAGTTCTTTCAGTGACTAGCAGCTTAGAAATGTGAGATTTTATTTTATTATTTTTATTGAGTTTAGTAGACGTAGCCATAATGATGTGATGGGTTGTCAATTGTGTTTCGTACTTTTCAGTGTTCTAATTTATTGGTTTTTTTGAGAGACTTTTATTTTTGATACTGTAATATTTTGGAAGGACACAACTCTTGACATATAAAATGTACATAGAAGCCATTAATTGTGTCTTGATGTGCACTCATGGGATTGACAGCCATAAAATGTGAATGTATTTTTATCTCATTGTTTTGATGTTGTAGGAAGAATAACAGGTCAACACATTTACAGACTCAGATTAGTTCTATCCTAAAATTTTGATTGTTAGGAATACATATAATGTTAGGGTACTTATAAAAAAAACTATCAACTGAACAGAAGTGTTTCACATCATGTCTTCAGCAGGTGGCAGCATCAATCAGTCTTACAGCTCTGCAGGCTTGTCAACTTTCCATGAGGCTCATCTGCTGTTTTTACCAACTGGGAATTAGATTTCATTCTTTGTATGTATAGTAATGGTACATTTCAGGTTTAATAGCCTGCTCATACAGTATTTTTTTTTCAATACAAATGACATTTTTAAACATTCTAAGTTTTAATATGTTGTGTTGCTTTTTATTTAAAAAAAAAAAAAAAAAAAAAAAGTGCTCGAAAAAACTTTTGAACTGAGGTGTTCTGAGCTGGAGGTCTTTGTTGGGTGCCAGTTCTTGAGTCTAAAGACACAAAATAAAAATAAAACACTATATAAAAATGAAGTAAACATTTGAAACTGGCATGTAATATTGACTGTTACTTGTCTTACAACCAGCAGTAGTTTATATACACAAGATAAGAAGTAACTGTCTTTTGTGGTATAAACCAGGGGAAGGTCCAATGTAATGGCCCACTTCAGAGTTGGACGAAGAGACACGCTACTATGCAAGTTAAGTCCTAACATTACAAACCAGTTTTACATATTTTTTTTAAAACCTGTTGACAGTAAATCACATATGAACTCTATTTCTGGGTGACAAAGTAAAGAGTTGACGTTTAGACAGACAGACTGTTGAACCACACCATAGCAGGAGATTAACTCATTGTTTTTATTAATGCATGAAAATATGCAAACCTCATCCAGCATTACGCAAAGCTCCGTCAAGGAGGAGTGAGCTCTAAAGCTATTGGTGAAGCAGAGACGCTCCCCCTCAAAAGGTCAACGCCCTCCTCCACCTCAATTTTCATTCCTCAATCAGCATGTGACTGAAGGAGACTAAGCTAGGGGAGACCATCTACTTGGCACCCAACCTGCTGCTCCCCAGATTATCCCTAGTTTCAAGCTTTCTCAATTGGCTGATTGTGACCCAATCACAACTCACCTTCACACCTACTCCCCTCATTAGTGTAGCTTCACGTTCACAAATTATACAACTCATAACCAAACGTTTTGTAACAGAGTAACACAAAATATCCAATTTAGTGAGGCAAACATTAAGATAGGAAGGCTGCGACAGAAAATATTTGAATGTTTCCAAATAAATTACATAATGCAATATATAACATGTTTCCATTCTACTGAATTAGACATCATTGTGCCTATAATACACTGTTTGGACTCATTTCCGACTGACTGCAATGCTATCCAGAAAAAGATCAAGATAACTGCACAGCCACCTTTAACAATCTGTTCCTTTTTAAGTAGGTTATATTAAAACTAATTTTCTCTTACAATACATGTAATGTATAACACATACTAATGCCAACACCAAACTCTTTAAGGCCTGATTGCAAATCTGTTCTAAAAACCTGTTCATTAACAGCTGTCAGTTTCTCCTTCCTTCTTATCACTGGCCACAATGTTGCAAACAAGGAGTTATTTTTAAACACAAAGTACACAATAGTTTCGGTCTCTCTCTCTCTCTCTCTCTCTCTCTCTCTCTCTCTCTCTCTCTCTCTCTCTTTGTTTATGTGTTTCTGAGTTCTGTTAACACAGTAGGCTGAATGTGAATATTTACATCCTGTTTCATCCTGTCTCTTGATTTCTTTCTAGTTTTTATACTTGTTTTTTTTTTAATGAACTATTTTTAATACCAACTAGCATACAAAAACGCACACTTTAAAAATCTGTAATAGCATCAACAACATGTCATGTTTTTGGCTCTTTTTTTGGGGGTGAAAATGGCTCTTTAACTTCTCAGTCAAATAGAATAATCTGAGTCTGAAAGCACTCAAACAATGAAGATAAGAGTTTATGAACAAACTAAAAACGCAGTTGCACAACAGTGGAGCTGACAATGACACAGGTTGACTCAAAGGTGAGTAATCGTAAACACTTTTGTAACTGTCAATACAAGAGATTGTGTTAGGTAATTATTGTTGTTGTTCGACCCAGCCAAATCACATGATGCACAAAGTGTAAAGAGACTCAGAAATACTGGCTGAAAATACTTGATTACAGTGCATTTCACTCCTTAAAAAAAATTATATTTTTGGTGGATACCTATAACAGTTGACTTAAACCACCTTTTTACTTCAAGAATTCCTGCTGAACCAAAATGAACATGAAGCGCACCAATGTTAACAATTCAAAGTGACATGAAGTTGTTCATCACTTGCAAAAAGCTAAACGAGGAAGGGACGGGTCTAATTTGAGTTTCCTGCATAAATACAGTAGAACAACAGCAAGCTCCAACAAATATTGCATCAGCTGTCACCTAATCCTTACAATAAATCCAGCTGACCCCGTTGACCGGCTTCTGCCCTTCTCACTGTCATTGATGCCCTGGCTGTGAGAAAATTAAATGCACCACGAGATGTTATCTTTCCGTACGCAACAATATTTGGTCTAAACATCATATTCTGTTTGGTTTCCACAGTGTTTTGTTTGGTCTCATGTGTGAGCTGGGCGAGGTGGTGCTCAGAACTTGCTGTTATTGGAAATGCTTTTGTGTTCTTTTTATATTGTTGTTGCTGTTATGGAGAAATAAATCTTAGTGTAAACCTCATCTGAGTTGCACAAAAAGCTAACTGCATAACATCTGTCCAAAAGACTACAATAATGCAGCGCTAATGCTGATCACCAATGAAAACATGAAGCTTCATGAGCACGTCTCTGCTTCAAAAATCCAGTGTTTGGTGGTGTAATAGTCTCGAGGAACAACTTCCCCAATTTGTATTTTTACAACCTAATGCATTTCAGCAGCCTCTGTCTGTGAGGTGGTGCTGCGGCGAGCGATCTTGCCCATTCAAGGCTGTGGAAGTGTGAGCCCCCCAGCCACACCAACATTCAGTTAAATTTAGATTTGGCTGAGCCAGTGTGGTAGTGGAAATGCACAGCTGCTGTACTCAAAGTGCGAACAGGATTGATTTCTGAGGTCTTTGATGTCGATACTTGGAGTGTGGATGCTACTCGCAACTTCATTTACTGTAACTGCGGTGATGTGATGAGACAAGAAGAACATCCAGACATTGTTTGAGATCACAAAATCCTATTCACAAGGAAGAGCTTTCTGAAAGTGAATTCCAGCGGTATCTCTATCGAAAGCACACAGTTGCTGCACTTCAGGAAAATTCAGTGATATGGGACTTTTGCTGTCAAGGTTCTTTTGGATACAGTATTGAGACAGCAGTATTTAAAGTTTGAAAATCAACCTCAAAAACACTATGACCATCATATGACACTAAAACTCTACGTCTACAACAGCAATCAGCCATTACAAATTCTCCCTTTCTCAAATTAAACTCAGATTTATTGGACAAGTGTATCAACACACACAAAGAATTTGGTTCTGGCAGTTGCTGAGTCTCAAGCCAGACAGATCATGTACATGTTAGTTATAAAATATACAAGCAAGATACAGATAACATACAAGTAAATATGTAGAGGGAGATTAAGGTAAACAATATACATAAAGTATAAGGGTATGTTTGGACATGACTGAATTTGTAGATTTGAATGAGGGTGTAATAAATGAATATTGATAAATAAAGGGAAATGCACTGCTACCTTTTATTTTGTGAACTTAAGATATAGAAAAATAAATTCATATAATAAAAAGAAACGGAGCATTAATGTTTGAAAAAGGAACCATTTTCAGTGTCGATTTGCCACAGAGTTGCTTTTGCTTTGTTTCACTTCAACAATCTACAAAATCTATCATTTGCTCAGGGGTGTCTGGAATTTTACATATAACATAATGTGTACCTGAAAGCAAATGTTTTACTCAACAGCATTTATGGTTGTTGCACCGCTTAAGGCTAGTGTGCACTGCCCAAACTTGACTTCATAGACATTCCAACTCGTCTTGAAATCAGGTGTTAAAAAGTAGAAATGAACCGACATTCTTGGAAAGGTTCCGTAATAATCTTCTCACGCCACGACTTTCACACGTTTTTTTTTTTCTTATATAATGAATTAAGTTATACCATACATACTCGGTTTCATTAATTTGGAATCAGATTTTACAGGACATCAAAACGCAATGTAAACGCTAACACCAACACTACCACCTGAGTGTTTCTACCATATTTTTACCCACAGAACACCACGAGTACAAATAACTGTAAATTATTATCAAAATAAAGTTTGTTATTATTATTATTATTACTATTATAGTAGCCTAATACATTATCAAATCATGTAAGTTCAAGGTTGTGTTAATATTGCATAGTAGGCTACCTATTTGCAGTCTACAAATCTCTGTTTTCCTGCAAGTAATCCTGGCGTTAGGTTTTGAAAATGTTTTTTATAAGCGCTGAGTCAGGCGTTGTGTAATTTACTGTCATCAATGAGCGTGCTAAGGTTTCTGTGGAAAAGCCTTTGAAATTCAAGTGGAATCACAGCTAAATGATTTCCAGTTAACTGAAGATCACTAAGATTTGCCCAGAAATGGTTCTTGTGACATGTTCTTCCAGCTCACACGGTATTTTGAATTTGCGACAGGGTTTAAAGGGTGAGTTTATGTGGATCAGACTTTTGTCTACTTTACTACGCATACGGGCATGCGTTTGTTTTTACAGCTCTTATTTGCCCATTAGGCCTATTTACATTTGTTGGACGGTAGGAGGTATTAAGTTGATCAGTGACACAATCTGGCTTAAATTTCCATCAGAGTCCATTTGGACACCAAGGTGCCTGAGCTGTTTTGAGGTTTTAATCGGCAAGGAATAGTTTATTCACTGGAGAACAGCAACCCATTTAGACCAAAAGACCCTCAAGTCCCACAGCCCCAGAACAATCAACTTAATCAGTGCATTTCAAACTGAATACAATTTCTCTGAATGGCAAATTAAAGTGTAGCAGAGTGGATTCAGAACATTTGATGCCAAGACATTTTCCCCAAATTACTCCCGCACTCAAGAGATAATGAGTCAAACTTATACTTAGTACACAACTGAGCAAAAATCAGTCAAATGACTCACTGACAGAGCTGAATGAAAGCTATAGTTCTGACCTTGTGGCTTTTGTGGCTATTTAGTCGAAGGCAAACGGCGACTCTACAAGTCCGTCTCCGCTACATTAATCAGATCTTTGTTTTTGTTGTCCTAATGACTTTATCAGATTTTCTATAGGCGACTCATCTTCAGACACATTGAGGCAACGGATTATTTATTTTTTTTACCTTGTGAGGTAGCTATTGTATGAACATGCAGTATTTTGTAGTTATGTAGGGCACCAAAGAAAAAACAGGCAGACTAAACTGATTTGAAGTGTTTATGATACGTTTTGTATAAGTGTTTATGGACACATCAATGTGTTGAAAAGTGCAATTAATTTGGTGGTTACATGTAGTGAATAATGTAGTAGGACGGAGCTTCTGGCATCTAAACTCCTCATTGTTCAGTCCCTGCTGCTACTTCACTATTCTCTGGTAACAAGTGACGATAAACTAGCAAAACAAAGGTTTATTCGTACAAAAAAGTTAAAGGTTATAAAGCACAATAAAAAAAAAAACTCCCAATATAGTATGCATTCATATACGCCCGGTTTCTGACGCCAGGTATTTCTATGATGGTATTGTTTTTCATCAAAGTTTAGCAAGATTTGTCAGGATGTTTCTGAAAATGCTTTACTAATATATGTTTGAGGGGGCTGCACAGGATCACTGAATGTCTTTTTAGAAATCAAATGCTTACATATTCTCAAATCTTTTCCCACTGAGCTTGTTTTACACCTTCCACGTGTTTAAAATATAACTTGAGAAACTGCTGTGTCATACCTTGCCATTTACGTCACTCTCTTCACTTTGTTATATTTGTATTGTTTTGTTACAGGAGTGCTTGTTCACACCAACACCAAGGCCTGCGAGACTCCCTCCATGCTTGGGGCTAAGACGATCGTGTGTCAAAGTACTACATTGTGCTGGCTGAACGGCTGAATGGCTGTGAAAGGGTGAGAGTATCACGGAGTAGACATTTCTTTTGTGTTGAGTCTAATCTCAGTTCAAGGTGCTCATGGGAATTCCAACGGTAACCTTTAGTGTTTACTCAACAATCCAGTGATTCCTGACTTAAAAGATAAAACTAATGATCTGGATGTTGAAATGTCTAAATTGCACACAGTTTGAAAGGAATGAGCAAAGAGGATGTATTGAATACAAAGTTGTACAAAGACTAAACTAAATAACTAATTGTTACAAAAGGTTTTTTTTCTATTGCGAAATTTCATCCCAGTCGTTATATATTCATTGAAAAAGTCAACCTTCATCTTCTAGGATCCACTGCCCCATCTACAAATGTACTTAAGGGCCAGCAAGATACATGCAATTTGGATTACACATATTAAATCAAATAATCTTTTATTGACTCATTCTATTAAATTTGTGTATTTTTGACATAATATCTTCTTGAAAGCAGGGGCAACTTCAAAAAAAAAAAAAAAACTTAAAACACTGTGCCAGACCTGTTAATGACAGCTATTTGAAAATGACTTCCGTGCATGTTGCCCTTGTCTTTTATATTTTCCATCCATCCATTATCTATACCCGCTTTTTTTTAGGCTGGAGCCTATCCCAGCTCACTTTGGGCGAAGGCAGGGTGCACCCTGGACAGGTCGCCAGCCCATCACAGAAACACGTTTCATTAAAACACAAGTAATACAAGAGCACTTAGCAAAAAATAACAGGTTGCGCAATCAGCATGTGTTTTGAAACTAGTTGTTACACAAAGAGCAGAAATGAGCTCCTCCCTTTACGCAGGTTACAGAAGGTATTAATCACATGGTGGAAGCAAGATCTTGGCCTGGTGCCATCTCAAAAGGTAAATATTGAATTAAAAGGAGCGGTTAAGGTGAATGATGGAACATTCATAAATTCTCTGCAGGATATAAGGGCAAGTGTAGCCCTAGCTGATAGACGGAGTGCCGTCAATACCGTAAAAGCAAAGTGATGCATATTAAAAACTGCTTTCGTGGATTTTTTTTTGATTTTTTTTTTTTTTTAACAAAGAGCATCGTGGCAAAACTGAAAAGATAAAAGAAAAAGACGTGGAAAAACTCCTTCAAATAGTCAAACCAAAATATCCTGTGACCACAAGACACGTCTTTTTTTTTTTTTACTTTCAACTTCAAAATTCAGTTTCTCAAAGACCAGTGCAGGGGCTCGAACAGCAGTTGGGTGTGCAGCATTATCTTCTGGTCTACTGGTTATCTGCTCGGCCCTCCACAAACACCATGCCTCGTTGCCTTGTGCGAAAACTAGCTCAATTCTTCAGTCGAGATGGGACGTCAACAAGTTGAAAAACCACGGATCCCATCCTCGGGAGCAAACTCAAGCTTCACGATATAAATACCGCGAAACTACCAGCACTGACCTTCTTCACAAACCGAGGCAAATGTCTGCGCAGTTAAAACTCTATTATATCGGTCACGCTTGAACTATTCTGAACTTTTATTAAGCACTGGCAGCTGTCAGGGGAAAGTATGTAGGGGGTGACTCGGGGGTTGGGCCAGGGCCAGGGCCAGCATGCTTGTCATACCTACAACCCTAAAACCTCCTTCCTACTGTTTCCCTCAAGCACATGAACACTGTACTTCAGTACAGTATTTGAGTTAATTAAGGTTGTGCTTGTCTTTATGTACAGTTGATTAGTTTAATCTACAGTAATAACTCTTTATTATATAAGATTATGTTTGTATCGTTTCTGTTCTACAAGAAAAACAATGCATTTTCCAATGAAGTCGGTTTTGAAAGTTCATCTAAAAATGTAGGACATTTTCCTAAACCCACAAAGGAACATGTCATCCTGAGAAAAACTCAAAATGTTAAATCGTCAGATGAGGAAAGAAAAAAAAAAACAAGTTCTGATCCACAAATGTTTTCAGATTTATTTTAATCTTTGGTAAGATATTTGATCAATCGAACATTTATTGAAATGAAACCATGCGAGTAGTTCAGAGGGGGGAATTATTTTGTTGGAGCCGTTAACTCGGACGTCTGAAATGTGACCCCGATTCTTGAGACGTCATCAATTTAGTCGAGTGGAGGTATAAAATAGCGTTAAACGAACGCTGTACTTCAGTACAGTGTTTTGAGTTAATTAAATAGGTTACAAACGGCTGTTCTAATGCGGACAAACACCAGGATGTAACAATTTACTCCTTCCAAGTAATTGATGGAAACTGAACTTGGCACTTAGTGATGCTTAAAATCTTTTTTTCAAACGACACTTTTGCTTGCATACCAGAGAACCAGTTCTGTTAACACACAGCTGTCACGCAACACGTCAATCATTACACAAAACGCACACATATGCCAACTCTCTACTGCGCTTAACGCGGAAGAGATAGGTGCCTTAAAAACAAATGTTTTTTTTTAAAGGAAACGGTCACTTCAGCAGACTTTCTTTTTTTTTTTTTTTTTTTTTACTCGATTTGGGTGAAATGCAGGTGCTGCAGTGTATTCAACAATCCCCGTGCTTTTCTACTGCAACATGTCAAAATGTCTTCAACAGAAACGGCTTACTGCCAATTACCTTACATTAGAAGCGATATGGGATAAGGCAATCACCAAAGGAAGGAGATTTCATGCTTGCAGAAAGATTTGTCAGAGACTCGAAGTATTTATTAAAAAAAAAAAAAACTCATTGGTGACAAACTTCTTGAATCAAGCAAACACGGATGACATTTTGCGGCGTGTACGATGAACATACAAAATTCACGAGACAACGGACATTTGATAGGGAGTAGTTATTTATTACAGAGCAGAAGGAAACTACCCAGTCAAGGACATGAAGCATTTTACAGTATGAGCTACTTGCTCCTCTTGGAAGTTGGACGCATGGTGGGGGGAGGGTGGGGTGGGGGAGGGGGAGAAAAAGCAAACGGGGAGTAGAGGAAATAGAAAAGGCACTCTTACACTTACTGTAACCAACGGGATGATGTCCGAGTGGTAAAAGGGAACAAAACCAAAACTTGAAACTCTATCCCACAGATGGGATGGCTATGTAAACACGGCTGGTTTCTCTGTACCACACCAGCCAAATGCGGCCATCGCATTCATGAGGATAGGCAAGAGCCAACGAACTGCACCAGACGTTTTAAATGGGATTTCGAAACTAACCCCCCTAAAAAAATAAGATCTGCAGTCCAAAAATAATAATAATAAAAAAAAAAAAAGGTCGTGAAATAGTCGTTAACAGTAGCCAGTGACACTTTCTTGTTGAGGCGGACCAAAGCTTTTCTGTACAACACTCTGGAGCCTCAAGCCAAACACTGAAATGATCAAGTCAAAAAGGAATTCGAGATTCAACAACCAGTCTGTTTAAAGCTGCCTTCTGAAACCTCAGCTTCTCTGTATCCACGCCGAGTTTCAGAGAACAAATAAATAGTGTTTAGGTTTAAACCCTAGCCAAAAAGACTCTGTGGCAAAGAACACTCCCCCTTTAAGGATAAAGATGAGAATCAGGTTTCTCTGTAGCTACACCTGCCATCAATAAGCCTCGAGGGTAAAAGGGTCTTTAGTCACTTCAAACCATAAAAAAAAAGAAGCAAGCAATACCACATTTAAAAAAGGACTCGTTTAAAAAATGTAATTTCAATGCATAAACAATCGAATTCTTCCAACGCCATCAAGTATAACCAACACCTCTGCAGACCATGCAGTGACATAGCAGCTTCTGACTTTTCTGTATTACGTCAGAAAACGGCAAAGGTCTGTAGTGGCATCTGAGGCCTTATGCTCTTTTGAGAGCTTGAATAATTAGGATTTGGCTTGCCCCTTAGCCTGCAATGCATAGCATTTTTTTTTTAGTGAAAACAGCAACAACCCTTAAATTTTAATTGTGCCATTCTAACATCCTCCACAAAGACAGGGGAATAAAGCTAACAAACAAAACAAAAATTGAGAATAAAAGAGCACGAGGTCAAGGAATAATTGTACCAGACTGACAAAAGGAGGAATGTTTAGAAAAAAGCTAAAACCTTTTAGGGGACTGTCAGATCGGAGAACCCTCCATCTACCAAATGCAGACTCATTTTATCAGTAGCACCAGTAAATTAAGAGGGGTATCGCATATAGCCTAATATGCTACCGCCAAAACATCAAATAGAAGACTGATGACGTTGACAAGAGCGGAACGAATAGCTACTCAGCATCTACCACCACAAGAAGCAGGGGAACCTCAAGATGAGGGGAAAAACATGGAAGTGCTATGGTGCATGGGTTCATGGAACCCACCCAGTTCTTTAAAACATCAAGTTTCTGAGGCATGCCTCCTAGGACCCAGCACGATACTGCAACTAGCAGAAAACAGCAACAAGACGAAGGAGGAGTGAGGAAGGGAGTCATGTACCATTATTATGAGAGAGGTAATGGCATTTCACCCCCAGAACCTTGGAGGCTTCTCTGTAGTATACACCAACAAGCCTGGGGGGAAAAGCTTAACAGGTTTAGTATTTGAGTTTTTTGGGCACCTCCCATGGGAAGGAGTCTCGGCCAAAGTGGCCATAGGCTGCGGTCCTCTGATACAAGGGTTTCTTCAGATCCAGCTCCCTGGAATACATAATCAACATGTTTAGCAGCAGTCACACCGAGCGACCACAGATGCACACAGTCACACTCACGCAAGCGTAATGCTCGTAATTAAGACGATGGGGAGTGCCGAGAGCCACCAACAAAACAAAATTAAATAAAAACTTTTTGACTAGCTGGTGAAGAGGGAAAGGTTAAGCTTTGAAACTTACCCTGCCAAGCACACAGGACACTGCAGCTTACAGATGGAAACCACACTGATCCAATTTATAAAACACACCCATGTAACGGTGCTATATGGCTTCCTTACACCACTAATCGAACACGTCTGCCCCAATAAGAGACTTTTGCCTCCAGATGACTGTATACATAACTTACTATGCCACGTAACTGAGCAGAAAGAGATAAACTCATAGCTTTTGGTAACGGAACTCAAACAAGTTGCCAGACGTGGCTAAAGGAACTGACTCTGGTACTTTCATAGTTGATTGGTTAAATTAACCAAATCCCACACGGGGCAACTGCATACAGACAAAACTAAGGCACTGGAAACACGAAGGAGCCAGGAGCTGCTGTTTCATTGAAAAGCAGATGCCTTCAGAGGTTATACATTACCTGACTATGACTCCAGGACGGAGATCAAAGTTCTTCTTCACAATGTCAAGCAGTTCCCTCTCACTCTTGTGGGAGGTCCCATAGTGGAAGATAGAAATGGAGAGGGGATGGGCAACTCCAATGGCATAGGACACCTAATACAGCACATATTGACGTATTATATCAAGCATTTACACACAGAAAACTTCAGGTAGGAACGTCTTGCGGCCCCTCTCTCTAAAATGACGACTGGTGGACCATGACACCAGCACTCACCTGAACCAACACCCTCCTGCAGAGCTCTGCCTTCACCAGAGACTTGGCCACCCAGCGGGCAGCATACGCAGCAGAGCGGTCCACCTTTGTGTAATCCTTTCCAGAGAAGGCTCCGCCGCCGTGGGCTCCCCAGCCTCCATAGGTGTCCACAATGATTTTACGTCCAGTGAGTCCAGCATCTCCCTGTAACAGAGGAACAGAGGTTACACCTTGGTGAATATCTTGCGTGCTAATCAGCTCCTGAGAGCCACGCCCTCCGACATTTACCTGTGGGCCTCCAATGACAAACCGCCCACTGGGCTGCAGGTGGTAGATGGTGTCATCATCCAAGTAAATGCAGGGAACAACGGTCTTGATGACTTTCTCCTTCAGAGCATCTCGCATCTCCTCCAGGCAAATATCCTCATCATGCTGAACAGAGATGACAATTGTGTGCACGCGCACAGGCAGCATGGCACCGCGGTCCTGGCGGTACTGCACAGTAACCTGCGAGGAAGGTGAAAACATAAATAAGTTACAATATCGCCACCAAAAAGGAGAATTTAAAGCAGTTAATAATTTCAACTTCGGGGTGGTGACCCAATGGCCGAGTGGTTCGACTGATCTTATCCTCACATTTCTGTGCCTCGCTCTTTCTATACTGCAAACATTTAATGAAGTCAAAAACAATCAGAGCTCTACCTGAGTCTTTGAGTCTGGCCGGAGCCATGGAAGGGTGCCATTGCGTCGCAGTTCAGCCAACTTGGCATTCAGCTTGTGGGCAAGGACAATTGTCAGAGGCATGCACTCCTCTGTCTCATCGGTGGCATATCCAAACATCAAACCCTGCAGAGCAAGAGACATTTACTCATTAATTAAAATGCATTTAAGGGCAATAAATAGCAATAATTTACATTTCAGCACACCCATATCACACCAAAACATTTATGGCCATTACTCACCTGGTCCCCAGCTCCAATGTCCTCCTCATTGCGGTCAATGTGAACACCCTGAGCGATGTCAGGAGACTGCTGCTCCAAGGCCACAAGAACATTGCAGGTCTTATAGTCAAAACCTGCAACAGAAAGCAGCAGATCAAGACCAAGAAATTCCACCAACAATTCAATGAAAAAGATAAACTACAAATTAAACTACAAGTTATACCTTTGGAGGAGTCATCGTATCCAATTTGGCGGATGGTGTCACGAACAACTTTTTGGTAGTCCACGGTGGCATGTGATGTCACTTCACCAGCCAACAGGATCATCCCGGTCTTGGCAACAGTCTCTGCATGACCCAAGAATGATGCAACATTACAAACACAGGTAAAAGATGGTTTTCCTGTGTCAATATGAACATCTGACAGGAGCCAACACGGACAAGAAGAAACCCAATCTTTCCTTACCACATGCAACTTTGGCATCAGGATCCTGCTTGAGATGGGCATCCAGGACTGCATCACTGATCTGATCACAGATCTTATCTAAAAAAACAACAACAATAAAATCAACGTGACTAAACAAAAAAAACCTGCAGCAAACCCCCCCCCCCATCACTGGGTCTGAACGTAAACGAGGGCACGTGTGCGCCACCGCTCGGTTCGTGCTGAAGTGGGAGTGGCTCGGAGTTTCAACAGTCGCCATTTCATCTCGTGCACATGTGGCGGAGAGCGCGCGCAACAAGACGGGGACGGAAGACAAGCATTATATACTAAATATCCTAAACACAATACATCTGCCAGGGCGAATAAATAAATAAATAAATAAATAAATAGCGTTAGCAGTCACAGTGCCTCGCGTGCTTTCCAAATAGACCCAGTTAGTTCCAGAAAAACGTGAAGCAGTTAACAAGTGATGATGTTGTAATTAAAAACAGTATTGATGCATCGTTTCCAGGGAGTGTCGGAGACAAACACTGGAGTGTGTGTTTGCTGTCGGGAGGACCAGGACAGGCAGAGCATCACCAAAGATTAGCAAGCTAACGTTAGCTAGTGGCGCGTGCTCTTGAAACCGGCCCAGCTACACTCGCGCAGCAGAAAAAGGCCCCAAACATTCAAACCTAAATTATGTCCATTTCTAAACCGCCTTTTACTCACTCATCTGAAATGTTAACTTCATAGTCAGCGGGACAAAACCGTTGCCGTGAAAATAAGATTTACAGACGCAACCCGCTCCACGAGATAAACACGATGAAAGGCCGACCGGCGTGTCGGTTCTTACCGGGGTGTCCTTCTCCAACAGACTCCGAGGTGAACAAGAAGCAGTCCTCGTCAATGAGGGAGTTATGAAAGCCGTTCATCTGTCCGTTCATCATCGTTGACAGCTGTTGGTACAATTTTTTTTTTTTATTATTATTTTTTTTTTTAATGTGTAGCAGCAGTGGTATCAGGCTGGCAGTATTTCTTAGTACTGGCAATGCCTCAGCGTTTTCAGAGAACGTCCCACTCCGTATACTGAGCCTCATTGCGCAGAGCGTTACCATTTATCCTATGAAGTCGCACTGACGTCACGAGGAGGCGGACCATACCATCGAGCTTATCCGGGGGGGGGGGGGGGTCGCCCCGTACTGTAACCAAAGAGTGAACGAATCGCGCTCACAAAATGTTACAGCGACACGGGAACTTGCGCACCAATTACTTCAGAAGTTTCCTCATCACACCTAAAGAATGTGTTTTTGCCGTAGTGGAGATGTGATGAGAATGATGACGTAAGAAATCAGTCGAGGTATTCGCACCTTGTGTTGATTTTCGATTTAATATTAAGTGCGCAGGTTAGAAACCCGACCTGCAGATTTTAAATGAGTAACTTCTACTCTATCTTCCACACGTACACAAACTGGTGGTCGAAGAATTCATGTCCTTTACTTAATTAAAAGTACGAACACCACTTGTCCTGCATTAAAAACCTTTGTTAAGAATGTAGCTAAGTATCATCAGAAAAAATGTGCTGAAAGTATCAAAAGTAAACAGTATGCAGTAAGTAATCTCTGTCTTTTACCATTGTATTTGATGTTTTTTAATTAATATTATATTAATGTTACATTAATGTGCCTTTTGGTGCTAAAGTTAATTAAGGTTGTGCTTATCTTTATGCACAGTTGATTAGTTTAATGTACAGTGATAACTCTTATTCTATAAGATTGTGTTTGTATCGTTTCTGTTCAACAAGAAAAACAATACATTTTCCAATGAATCCAAGTTGGTTTTGAAATAGTTTATCTAAAAATGTAGGACCCACAAAGGAACAGCTAATCCTTCAGTATATGAGAAAAATTCAAATTTCAATTCACCAAATTTGGAGATGAATGGTTTTTACTGGACAGAAAGGACATGAAAAACTGTAATCTTAAAATGAATTAACTAAAGCTGTAAGACAAATGTAGTGCAGTACAAAGTACATTATTTGCCTCTGAGATTTAGTGGAGTAGAAGTATAAAGCTGCATAAAATGGAAATACTCAAAAGCAAATAGCCTACCTCAATTTTTGATACATTCCACCTCTGCCCACACATATCCTTCTTGTATTTCTATATTCTTGATCAGTGCAGCACTCTTACTCTTCAAGCACAAATACCCCCGACACGTATGTAAATCTAACCTCTTAACAACCTCAAAATGAACATCAACCCCAAAATCTTAATAGCTTTTTTAAGAAGTAAGGAATGGCCAAGACTCCCTGATAGTCAGATAATAAGAGTCCAGAGAGACAATAGATGAAGGCGTAAAAGGTATAATTTTGTTTTGCTTACATCCATGACATCTAATTGCTATTTTTTTTATTATGTAAAACTCGTTGTGTGGTGTGTTTTATAATAGGCTGAGTGGACCAGACAAGAAATAAGTATTTCCTAAAAACCATCATGAAAGTTTGATACAAACCAATAACGATATAATTAATCTGATAAATTGCATTTATACTTGCTATCAGGAGAACATCAGAACATGTGCTTCCTTTGTGATACAGACAGATTAACCTGGAAATACATTTAGAAACAAAGTGAAAACTGGATAGTGGAGAGAAAAGCACATGCTGGAGATGTCATATCGAAAAATAAGTTGATTATATACTCAAAAAGCTCCTATCTCCCTCTTATGCTTCAAGCCCCATTGCATAATATAATCAAAAGCTATGACTGTAAAGATGTTGTGCCTTTATAGGCTACAGATGGTTTTAATTAATGTCTCAAAAAAGGGCCCTGTTATTTATTTGAGGAGATCAATGGTCTGAAACTAAGAAAAGTATTTCTGAGAGTATTTCTACTTTTAGTTTAGGAACATTGGATTACAGATCTTTGCATTTTACCCAGAGAGAATGGATTTATCCAGGTTCAGATGCACATGTAGAAGCTGGGGAAAAGCTACAAAGTTTGTGATGCAAAGAACAGGTTCATCAAAACAGCTTGTGTACATTTTTACAGTTGTTATTTTGAATGTTGTGACATTCTGCACATATTAATAATTTCAGTTTGAATATATGCTTGCCATTTTGAAATAGCATTCATAAAGGAGTAGACCACACAAACACAACCGCTTTTCAATCAGAGTCCAGTGTTACACAGAGACCTGATGTTCTACCTGACTTGCTCTGAAGACAGGTAACAAGGTCACCTCACTCTGTAAATCAACAGTCATTGTGAAGATTAGCTAACTTTACCAGCAGCTGTTGATCATACTGAAGAGGTTTACTGCACATATACGGTGGCTGATATCACACACTTAAACTGTTATTTATTTCCTGATGCTGGACATCTAAGAGAAAACCAAACTAACATTTCACACTCACACTACAACTTTGTTTGTATCATCAGCCTGTACCACTTTATTCAATTCATTCTCTGATTTTCATTGTTACCTGGGCTTATGGTGTTTAGTGTCACTAAACCAAGCAGCTCAATCCCTGTCCAGTGTTGCATCAGTGCAGTACAGTCAGCATGAATTTGCAGAATGGACACTTTCTTTTGAAAAAGTAGCATGATGCAAGATGCACCAGCTGTTGCCTTCTGCAGGATGTGTTGTTGTTTTTGTCATCCACATTTATTCAGAAAGCCTGAAATAGCAAGCAACTTACAGCGTAAACAGTTACCTCCCCAGACACCAAAACGGACACATTTACTCTTGTAATATCAATGTACAATGTAGGCCGATATTAAACTGTGCAATGTTTGTTTACTTACTTCGGATATCTTTCTTTTTTTTCTTTCTTTTTTTTATCACTGATCTACTTGCTATTGCACTCACCCCTTTGATGCTGTAATACTGCAAAATTCCCCTCTGTGGGACTAACTAAGGATTATCTTATTTTAATAAGAAGTCAATAAGAGCTGACTGGTTGTCAGAAGATTAACAGCAGATGGAAGGTATACCCTAATGATGATATTCATTGAAAGAAATGCATCACCTTCACGTAACAGAAGAAATGCTTGTACAGTACAGTTGTTGCACTAATGACCTTTATAGTTACTGACTAATGGAGATATGAAATGCACTTATTCATGTAAGGGTTTTAGCAACCCAGACTGTATTGTATCAGGGAATTATATTTACTCATCAACCTTATTTACTTTGTAAGTGCACATTTTAAGCTGAGTCACTGTTTCTGTTTCTTTATCTATCTCTATTTTATTCTTTCACAGACACACCTTTCCTAAAAAAAAAAAAAAATCTTTAAAGTTCTGTTTTTAACTAAATGTGATCGGTTTAAATGACATATACAATAGGAAAAAGAAATTCTCACATATATATATATATATATATATCAAATATATTTATATATAAAGACATTCAAAAAGCAGACAGACCACAGTTTGAAAGATAGTATATTATTTCTTTGGACAGTGTTGCACAAGTTTCTGGGTTGGAGAACAAAGCAAGCAACCCTCAAACAACCTTCTTGCCTCCTTGATCAAAGAGAACTATCCTTATAGGCCAAAAATCAATATCTCACAGGCTTGCTGTACTTTTTGTAGTTTCATTCACAGTTATGCAAACACCTGTAGACTAAACAATCTAGACTTTTGACAATAAATGCAACATTTGATCTGAATTCACTAATATGGAAACCGGAGAAATCACCATCTCTCGTCATACTTCCAAATAGGAAAGGAAAATAATCATCAATACTCTGTGATATCATCAGTATTAAAACATTCCCATTGAAATAATGCTCCCTCACTGGCCAGCAGAATTCAGGCTCATTTGACAGTTAAATAAGAAAATAAATACATAATTTAATTAAAATAATCTTTGTGGCATAGATGGTCTCCGATTATATATATTCTACAACACTTCATATTCCTCCTTTACATAAAGTTTCTTCTATTTTAGCCACATACAGTAATTGCAAAACAATAACATTCGGTAGACAGGTTTTTTAACTATTCACAATAATCACTGTTCATGACTGCAGCACTGAACATACTCATCTAAATTATCTAAAGTAGGACAATCTTTTTCAACATCTTATTTTAAACAAAAGGTCCAGTAGATTTCAAAACTAAGAAAATACATGAATGCACTATGAAATGATTCAAATAATTTTAGATTTACGCAAGTATAACTACTCAGCATTTCTTCATCTAACATTTACGCTGTAGTTAGATTATTTATACTGTCCTTACCATGTTTTTCTAACAATTTTCACAGCTACGATTATGACAAAGAGGATTCAAAAACAGCACTTTACGGCACAAAAAACACAGTACCGGAATGTACAGTATGTCCAGCAGCAAACCATGCAAACACGGTCACACCCCATTCACTGTCATTCACACATACACAAACACGCACCCACGCATACTTCCAGAAAAACACATACACAAAAATACTAATTACAAACATACACACTGAGGTTACAGCTACAACAGTATACACTGTCCTACGCTAACAGCCCAAAAGTACAAAGTGTCTAAGATGGTGCATCAGAGGTCACACAGTAACAATGCAAAACGACTATCGTGACGACTAATCACCCAGATTAACAGGGGAAGATCTGAGCAAGAGAGAAAACAAAAATAAACACAGTGAACTGGAAAGAGGAAACAAAAGTGACAAGTTAAAATCATATGAAAAAAAAAGATAGGACCATTTTGCTTTTTTGAAATATCACAGTAGATTTGTGATATTTCACAATAGTGGAACATGTCAGCTTTGTATCATACCACCTACAGTATAATACAAATCACTGTAGTAGCTCTACACAGTAGAGTTCCTGCTCACATTTGTATGAGATATTTAGATTGAAATAGTGTCTTGTGTTGGATTTTACTTGTTTCTATGTTGAAAACACCATGCAAAAAAGTAATGATTGTATTATATATTCAAAATGCAATCAAAGCAAGTATGTGATTTTTGTATCACTGCAGTTGAGCCAGCAGTAAGTGGCCAACAATCAATCAACTACTTCTGGCACGACAGCTGTGCTGTGTCAGCTGGCAGCTAGCCTCCATCACATCCCCCTACACAGATATGGCGCTCTATTTAAAGACCTTTACACTCACATTCACTCTCTACACTGACGTGTTGTGCTGCTGCCATTGCTAGTGGTGGAGCCCCCTCACACCCAGTCTCCACCTACTTTGGTTCTGCTGTTTCTATCCACCCTGGTGGGACTATCTCCATTGGTGCAACATTTGAAATGCTCCCTGCATATCATGTTGTGATGTGTGCCGACTCTTATCGCCAAGTCAAATTAGATGGCTATCTCCATTTGCAGAAACTAATGATGTGAGTGATTTCTGAATAAAATGCTGTTGGTGCGAGCTGTCATGATAGACACATGTTCCACAACTAAAGCAAACACAGGGATTTGTGAAAAATGTCTGTGTCAAGTATGTCATAGTCCTTGTCGCAAAAGCATTTTCTGTCACTTATATGCAGTCTACTGACATGACTGCTAGGTTCATCAGTGCAGAGTTTCAAACCGCATTTGGAAAACAAGGAAGATGGTTTCTAGAAAGTATTAATTACGTTTTTATTCTACATGACCAGAAATCCATGAGTATTTCCTAATGCAAGGTGTCAGGTCCCTGTACTGTTAACACCTGAGAACGGACAAAGATAGAAGAAACAGAGTGAAAGGTTTACAAATAATGAAAAAAGAAAAAAGAAAAAAAAAAAAAAAAAAAAAAAATCCACATAAAATGTGCACAGTTTAACAAAACAACTCAAGGCAAAGTAAACCTCCTGGACAAACCAGATGGCTATTCCTGAAAAGGATGGCATCAGGAACTGTACATTTTCATTGCAGAAAACATACAGCACGGTGGATGTATGGAATAAAAGACACAACAGTTGGTTATGTGACCTGTGACAACAGCAGGACCAGGTGGCGCATCACACACCTGAATCCTTTGTGTTTTTGTGTTTCTTCCCAGGAACAGACAGCTGGCTGCTGCTGCCCTCTACTGGGGATCCGGCGGACTCACGCTCTGTCGTGGTGCTTGATGGAGTGCCATCAGTGATGTTGAGTCCTTTCATCTTGGCCTGTGCAAGGCTGCCAGAGCGGCTGTGGCTGCTGCTGTGGCTGCGGCTGTGGCTGCGGCTGTGGCTGCGGCTATGACGGCGGCGATGCTTGCCCTTACGTGGACTCGGACTGCGGGACCTCATTTTCATGAGATGATTGCTGTCATCTTCTGAACTGAAGTCAGAGCTGTCTGAAGAACTGCCGTCATGGCCTGAAGTGGGAAGCTGGATCTGTGGATGTATGAAAAATAAATATAAAGAGTTGAATGAAGGGATTGAAATACAAAAAAAGAGCAGCAAAATATGAGTAGGCGAAATGAAAAAACTGGAAAGATGCAGACGATAAGATGCGCATTTGATTGCTTAAACCCCAAGAAAGCAGTGAGTTATGATTACCTGAAATGGCTCTGTTACACCCACAATAGTGCTCATGTTGTTGCTATAGTAACCCAAGATAAAGTCCCCTGAGTCTTTGGGCAATTCCTCCTCAGTAAAGGTTACCTGGAAAACAGTTAGTCAGACATTTATTAAATGTGAAAGAAGATGAACTCTGCAGAGAATTCAGAATGCACCCTTGTTACCTGATGTTCTTGTCGATGAAAATCAGCTTCCTCCTGCTTGGCCCACACATATCCCACATAGTCCTTGTGGTGTTTGAAACCCACCTATGGGGGCAGCATCATCATGAACTACATGATTAAAACTCATAATGCACACACCTACCTGATGGCTTACAAACATGGATTCTTCAAATGTTACATATTATTTGGTGACTCTAGTTACCTTGTACAGTCCAATCCAGTCCCATGAGCTGCGGGAATAGTTGGGCGCCAGTTTGAATATTGCTGTGGCATCAGCAATACTATTCCACTCATCCTCCACGACGAGTGTGACCAGGGCAACATCCACCTTGTATGGGAACTACAAAGAACATTTACCAGGGTCAAATGCTGGCTCCAAATGTATTAGTCTCATGCACATATTCTTTAGATATGTACTGAACTATATTGTAATTTTTAGAGTGCATTTTATTTCACCAAAGTTCTTATATTGCTGTTTGATATTGAAACTGAAAGTGTTATATTATCATATCAGCACCACTATCAATACCTTTCAAAGATGCAAGCCCTAATAATTATGAGTCAAAATTATTACTATAATGTACCGTAGTGTGTCTCACCTGTAGGGTAAAGATGGAGGAGACTGGTTTGTGGTCACTGACAGTGTATTCCATGTGACTTCGGTAGCAGTGCTGTGTCACTTTGCTCCCGCTGCTCAGCCCTGAAATGGAGACACGCTTCCCTACTCTCAGAGTGGCATCGGCAGATGCGGTGGCTCTAAGGCGCCACAGGATCCGGTCGGTCCAAGCTGGTTTACGTTTCTTCCCACTGGGATGTTACCGGAAACAGAGAGACAGAGCAAGACAAAAACTCAAATTACCACCTTGCGGTTATATGTCTCCGCCAAACAGTCAAGCTTCAGGTATCCATGTCTGTCCAGACTCATTTAGTAAATAAAGTGAAGACTTTGAAGGAATTAGGCCAATAAAGTTGATTCTGATAGAAAACAAAGTTGTAATAATGACAGCAGACGATGCTTCAAATATGGATGTTGCTGCAAAGGAGCTACAAACTCTAAAACGTGGATTTTTCCCACACACATCTACTTGACAGAGACAGGACAGACAGACGATCTATACAATCAGCACAATATCAAGGTGGACACTCAAGACTAGTGTCACCGAGTCAGTATCCAAACAGATGTGTAATATGGTCACAATTCTCCCCTTCTGTTCCTGAGTAATGGTGTTGAATGATGGCCAGAAAATTATTTTTGCAGAAGAATATGATGTTACAGTGAAGTTAACCTTTGAAATTGTTTTCCTATTAGACATTTGTGTAGAATTTTGTCATATTAAGAGTGCGAATTCTTGAGTTATGGTGACAAACGGATTTTGTGAGGTCACAGTATGTTTTGAACACTAAAGTCAAGTCCAAACGAGCTTTTGTGCCAAATTGGAAGAAATTCCCTCAAGGTGTTCCTGAGATATCACATTCACGAGAACAGGATAGAGGGCCAACCGGGAAACATAAAAGCCTTCAGCCACAGCTGTCATCCAGCACAGAGGCATACAAAAATATCATCTTGTTTAAAACCAACACTTGAAGGAAGAAACAAGAACTTCTGTACTTTCTTCAGGCTAGTGAGGACCTTTCAGGGAGGACAGTGTATTAACTCTTATTGAGCTGGGCTGTGCGATATCTGCCCAGCAACACCAACCTTGTGTCGTATGTATTTGTTCCAACGTCAAACTTGTAGGTAGGAGGAAATTTCAGCGGACCCTCTTGGAATCCCTCCAACACTGTCTCACCGTCTTTGGCCATGTTCAGCTGTAAAAAATTCAATCAACAGACATCACATACTTCTTGATAATTACTGACGGCTCTTGTAGGAAGAGTATGTTTCTCTATTGCCCTCTAGTGGCATTACCTACATAGTCCACAATAGGAGAGAAGGCAATACATTGTGTACTTCCTGACTTTTTAACATAATTTCAGCTTGTAAAATTACAAGTCTTCACAAGCCTTCTGATTCACAAACAGCCTCTCTGGGAAACAAGTCTGGCAAGGATTTCAGAGTATAGAAGCTACTACTGTTCTCTAAAAATGAACCCAGTTAAAACTCAAACCAATTGGGTGCTATGAATACAGATGAGGAAAAGTACAAGTTGTATCCAGTGCTTTTCAGGAAGACCACATGCAGAAGAGTTACATTTGTTTTCACAGATTTCTCTATTTACATATATATTACAAAACCTTTATTTTTACCTGATCCTTTTCCCACAACATGGGAAACCTGTTGCTATCAATGGCAGATTTTACCACTTCCATATCCAGGCCATCAATGCGGAAATTGAGATCCCCAAACCAGAACACTAGACTGAAAAAAATGAGTAATTTCATAAATTCAAACAAGTACAAGAATAATAGTACTTTTTAAATGCTGATTGAGAAATGATTTCCGCATAAAAAGAAGTGTGTGTGTGTGTGTGTGTGTGTGTGTGTGTGTGTGTGTGTGTGTGTTGACTTACTCATGGTCAAGAACCCCAGTGGCAGCCTGGCCCTCAAACTGCTGCTGCTGCAGGATGCTCTCAAAGTCCTCCATGCGCTGCTCTGAGTTTTCCATGTGAGCCGGCAGGTGGCAATTGAGGAAGCAGATGGTGTGACCAAACACTGACATACGGGCACTCACTCCACCTTTATTCCCCTGTCACACGGACAAGCACAGCAGAAGTTCAAACGCTATTAAAGAAAAGATGGCAGCCACTGGTGAAAAGAGAGAGAAGACAGTTGTGTCCATTTATTTCCCTCGAAGCAAAATTAAATGAATAGTTGAATTAAATAATATTGGCAGTGATAAAAAAATTTTTTTTAAAAAGTGTCTCAGGGCAGTAATTAGTATGTCAATGTTTCTACTGTATTGTATATGTGTCTCTGGCATAGAAAAACAGGAAGTCTAGTCATTAAAGAGCACTGAGGAACAATATCAATATTTAATGGTGACAGTGAAGTGCACAGTGCCCCCCCACTGTGCACTTCACTAGTACCCCCACAAGATGAGTCTGCGGATTTCCTCCCACCGTTCACTTAGCTGCTCTGACCCATTAAAACACAAAACATGTCGCGGTGCAAAATTTGCATGATGTGCTGATGCCTGTATGAGTATGTATGATTTGCAGGATGAAATTCGCTTGATAGTGCACCATACCTTTAGATATTGATCTGAGCCCTGAGTGTTCAGACAGTCCACTGTCTGATCACAAGAAAACTGGTACCGCTTGACAAAATTTCTATAAAGTACTTGCTCGTTTGTAGAAGTTCAAATCTTTATAACAGTTAAAACACATGAAGAATTACTTGCCTTTGGCTTAATTATTGTAGTACTTGATTTTCCAAGCATTAATAAAGACAGGCTGTCAGACACCAACATCGATCTCTTTAGTCTCATAAAACTAGATGAAGCAGTACTTGACTAACAAATTATAAGACCTAATATGATGCAGTCTTTAATGCATATGTTCAGTGTGTCCAAGATAAAAACTAATAAAGATGTGTAATCCACTTCTATGGATATCTCTGTTTCCATGTGTGAAGTTTACATAACACAGTGCTGATCACAGAATGGTGGCAGTGGCCATCTCACCCAGTAACCCCCGAGGCCTGTGCGGGTGGTCTCCGTCTGGACTCCACGGAGGAAAGGCAGGTGGAAGTATTTGGCAAACACCAGCAGTAAACACCCCTGCATCCGCTGGGATGTCACCTGAAGAACAGACAGGTGAGAAGGGACAGACATGAAGAACTTGATAAGTAGGCCGGAGAGTCAGCAGGGGGCACTTTGCATGATTCTGTAAAGAGAACAGCTGTAAAGTTCATTTTCACTACTGTATGAATATAAAATATCTGTCTCTAATGTCTCTCACTCCTCATTTTTCTATCCCCTTGCGTTTCAATTTTGCCCTGCAGGAGCCTGTGGCCTAGCTCTCCCACTACATCACATTAAGCACTGCACATTAAGGATGCTATAGCTTGTGGTGTACCCTTGCTGCGGTTTTAAACCCCCATACAGCAAAAAGCCCACAGTGACGGCACTTGATGGTTGGGTCCTCCACCATCTTCCCAAGCATATCTTGTTGTGCACCATAATAATATGCAGATTTTGACATTTGCGCATCACTGGTGTGAAAAAACAATGCAGATATTTTTGTGTTTCACAAGATAGGCAGGAACATGACATGCACATTTGTTAAGTGAAACACGCACTTGCATGCGATGTCAACCCCCTCCCCCAGATATGTATGTTTATCACTGCCGCTCCCTTTTCCCATCCAGTTATCTACACATCCCAACCCCCAACCACAGTCTGAAGCACAATCACGCCCGGCCTGAAATGCCCTGCGGGCAGTAATGTAGGCTTACATCTCCACGTGACAGAAGACCCTATTGCTTGTATACTAACTGGCTATTTGAACGACTTTGTTGCGTAATGGATTCTACTGAACCGTAAAGTGGACCGACTTTATTTTCTGGTTTGTGTGTAGACACAAACAATGAGTGTGTGTGTGTGTGTGTGCTTGTGTAAAGTCTGAGAGAATGTACCTTTGCAAGCGTACACTGAGGTTGAATAGCATGTCTTATCAACATCAGTGAACATTGGAAGCTCCTGAAGGCTGCCAAGCTACATTTTTGGCTCAGAACAGAAAATACTTTTAAGCCCAGAGACAAGTGTGTTAGAGACAGAAAGAGAGAGAGAGACAGAGAGAGCGAGAACGAGCATGTGTGCAGCTGTGTATGTTTGACCTTGTGCAGCACACACATGACTGAAGAAATGAGCTGTGAGTAACAAGTGTGATCTTAGCACGACTGCCTGGGAATTTGGAAGAAGTTCAGTGCAAAATATCAGCTTATTATTGAAGTCTCTAAGACATGCTAAGAGGAAGTTTCTGCCTCTGTATGTATACAGAGTTATGCTGCAGCACATTCAGTACGTTGCGCCATGCTGCAAATAGAGTCTGCAGCCAGAAAAAACTGCCTTTGTTAATACGTGGACCGTAATTACAGTGACAATCAGCAGCAACCGTGGTGAGTTGCCAGAAAAAAAGTGTCTTGTTAGCTCTGTGCTTCTGCTGCAAAGGGCGGATTTGAGGAGGCTTTCTTTTGCTTGCAGCGGTTACCGTTTGAACCTGACAATGAGTCTTAATGCGGAGACTATCTAAAAGCAGTGAGAACAGATGGGGTGTCTTGTTACTACGTGTCTGTCCACCATGTCATGGCCACACAGACTCTTACTGACACAACCGTGGGTCTCCTTCTGCTCAAGAGCTTGACAAACTCCCACTTACACATTCACCAACCTGCTCACAGCATTAGTATCCACTAGAAGCACACAAAAAGGTCACATCGAGATGATTTTAACGAGGTTTAAACTAACGTAGCCGACCATGAGATAGCTGGAGGACAGCATCAGCCTCACTGTCAGAGGCCCATCAACACTGACAACGACATGATCCAAAAATAAAACAGCACCCTGGGAGACATTTGCCTAGCTCTTTCAGCTCGACAGCTGATTCACGCTCTCTGGCTCACCATGCCGACAGAGCAAAGCATCGTTTCAGATGCAGGGAGACAAACACCAACCACAGCTGCGGTATGTGCTACTTAATACAGAAAATACCAACACTTCTTAGGAAAATAAACATCCGAATGATTTCTACATAATAGTTTTTTATAATATTCTACATGAATAGGTCCATGCTTTTAATGAATATATATTAAGAAGACATATAACCTGCTAGGTTTTTACATGTCTGTGTATGTTACCTTCACACTGGGTGTGTGAGGCCACCATGAAAGGCAAAGATTGAGGAAAAGGGGCCACTGTACAAGTATAAAGACACAGAAAGGGAAAGCAAGAGTCAGTGAGAGCTCGGCTTTGCATTATCAGCTTGGCAGACAGCGGAAGATAGCAGATACGCTGACATTACACACCTGCTATACATTATCACCACATCAGTTGCTCAGGGAACAAAATGAGCCGAAACAGCAAGAAGCAGAAATCTCGTCAGCAATCACGTAATGCATATGAATCTAAGCTGTTTTATTATGCGAGTGTGTGCATATGTGTTTACAATATAAGCCATTACTGACCAGCACATAACCAAAGGGGCTGAGTCTCTCCATGCAGACCTCACTCCACTGGTCTGTGAAGAGGACATCTTTCAGTCTTTTGTTAATCATAGAGTTGACTTCCTGCAGCCTTGAAGAAAAAAATGACACAACAGGGCAAAAGGGTAAAGAGCCAAAAAAGATGTAAGAGGAGCTAATGAGAAGGAGCTTTGATAATGTAATAGAGGATTAATAAATGCAAGAGAATATTTGCCAAAGGGAGAGAGAGAGAGACACAGTCAAATCTGAGTTGACTGCACATCATTGACATCGTCTGCAGAGTTGATGTGGAACAAGTGAATGTCAATGGACACTTGACCCTTTATGTTGAAGAAGCAGAATGACTGTGGCCACCACAAAACACTCACCCGATAATATACATGTCTGTGTTTCCATCACCCACATTCAGCCCCAGCAAAGAAGTGATGTCATCAGGCGGCGTGGCTGAACCCACATTCCAAGTGATGATGTGCAGCCTGTTGGAAAAGTGTTTTTTTTAACATCTCTCATAAACGCTCGTCTCCTGCGCACCTGTCAGAACCTACAGACGCTGAATGAGACAGCACAATCTTTGTATTAGCAGATCCCTATGCGTCATATCAGCCCTAACAACACTGACATAGTCCTTCCTCTTAGTTTCTCACCACAATATGCGAGGTCAGCTGTATTCTTTATTCGACTTTTTTGACATGTCAGAAGCAACTGTATTTTCAGTTATCTACCCATCAATTTGGCCTCACAAAACCATTAATCATCATGTACTCAAGTCAGTCATTCTGAGGCAGAAGAAATTGCATTAAAACACTTAAGACAAATTAATAATAAGTAAAAACAACAGACATTACAAAGCAACAAACGTAGACAAACAGATGATGTTGATTTTCAGCAGCTGGACCAGGACAAACACATGCAAGTTGGGTGTGAATAATAGACTGGTGTAACTTGCCTCTCAGTCTGGGGTACAAGTGGATCAAAAATTCCCCTGCATCTCAACGTTTTTATGATGTAGGATATTTAGGGACCATCTAGTGCCATACCAGACATATCAGAACTTTCAGAAACACACGGATGAGTCTTCACATCTTTTACCTAATTCAGTAGGTGGTGATCTCCCAAGGGAGTCAGACATTTTCTCATGATGCTCACTGACTAACAGTGTCATGATTCAAACTTCCACTTAATGCCACTTTTATAATTAGAATTAGTCAACCTTTTTGTTCATCAAATGACTTAAATCAGACTTCTGCAGCTGTATTTTTTTGTAAAACTGCATGTCATCTCTATGAACAGGCAATGCATTTAGCTATGATCAAATATAAAACACTATCAATGCTTTTCCGAATTTTAATTTTTTTATATTTTACCTAACTCTAAGCATCATTACAACATTCCAGCCAAGTACAAATTCACTGACTCATCAGTGTCTCAATCTTTGGCTTTGGCTCAGCAACATCAGTTCAGTGTACAGTGATTCATTACCTACTAAACTGAACACTGGCCATTCAGGTAAAACCATATTACCCTTTTGAACATTTTTTTAGTCCCTAGAAAGGATATACTGTAATTTATGGAGAGAAAAGGAAATTAATTGAACTTGAATCAGGGATTTGCTGGTTGAATTTGTAACCCACTAATGTGTAAGTTTGTCATACAGTAACAAATAACTGTCTTAAGATCAGAGTGTTTAGCAAAACTCACCACCATTTGGCCACAAATTCACAGTAATAATGCCGCCATGCAGACTCAACTATCATTGTATAAATATAAATGGATGTTGTGTGCCAAGGCTAATCTTGCTGATCTGTCTGGGAAAGATAGGTCCTGTGGAGAAATAAATGTCAGGACACACACAGAGATCAGGAAACTTGCCTGAAGTCTTCCACAGTCTGGGACTGAGTGTCGGCTGTGCCTGCGACAGAGAAGGCCCTCTGTGCATGAGGGTTCAGGTGAGGATGCACATGCCTGCTGGCAGTTGGGTAGGGGACCGAGGCAGCCCTAACTGGGTGGTGGCCTGGACCTTTAGGACCGACCTTTACATGGGGCTCGCTGCGCTCTCCTTCGACTGCTGCAGGGCGGGAGGGTTTGGCAGAACTTGCCACATTGCCATCAGGAATGCTCTCATTTTGGTCAGCTAGAGGACTGGGTTCAGCTTTGGGCTCAACTTTAGGTTCGGAGATGTCAACAGAGCCCTCTACTCTGGCGCTCCTCTGGGGCCGCCGAGGCCTGGCAGGAGCTGCAGGCTGGCCGATATCAGGATCAGTGTCCGGAGGCACTGTATCTGATGCTGGACCTGAAGTTATTGTTAAAGCTTCTGTTCCTCTGTTCGGGTTGTCCTCTTGTGTTTGGCTTTGGCTCGGATTATCTTGGTCCATTTCTTAAGATTTCTGTGACAACAAAAAGAACAGGAATGCTTGCACTTGCTTGATACATATTGTGTTTGCATTTTAGGAATCTAACAGCCAGAACATCTTACACAGCTGACCCTGAAAAGCTATGATGTTTTTAAGGTCCGAGAAGATCAAAGTGTGCGATGCAAAGATGACATGAGGAAAATAAATTAAAATAGGAGCTAAGAGGAGCTTACACTGAAAAACTGGAGAGCGCAACATGCAGTTGCTTTCATAAATGACAAGTCAATTCAGCTGATGAGTGTAAGACTGTCATGAGATCCTCTTCACCCAGCAGGACAGCTGAGTGAGTCATTCAAGCTACTAACTTCGTGACTGTTCAATTACCTGCCTTCTCATGGCCTTGGAAACAGCAACAGCATGTATTGATTTTATAAAACTGGAAGTACAAAATTCATTCAAAAACAACAGCAAAAAGGCAGGAAGAGACATTCTCTTACTGTCCTAACTTGAACTGGATAGGAGATTTGGAGAAAAAAAAAAAAAAGCCTGCAGAGTTAATCATCCACGCTAGTTCTACCTAGGCTGCCTGCCTGTCCTCCAGTAACCAGGGAGATACTCAGTCAGTTCATATCAGCTCAGAGCACCTGCCACACACTAACATGAGGAACCGCTGCACGGTTCAGAACAGCAGAAATCAACAGCATGGAATAAACAACAACACAGAGAGCGGGCGCTGCAGAGAGATCAGACAGGCAGAGAGGAGACACAGAGCAAAGGAGGACAGAAATAATAGAGGAATTAAAGGCAAATGGTTCAAATAACAATTCATTGAATTAATGTGTGACTGCATGTCTCTTAAAATTGTAGATCGATAGAAAACAATGGCAATTCAAGCAATTGAATCACTATTATTTCTGATTCCAATGCAAAACATGTGCAGCTTTTTGACAAAAATGTATAAATAACTGAGCAATTATGGTGATATACATGATGGCTGAAGACAAAAGCTTGCTATGCCACTTCCATGGAAAAATATGCTCGTACAATTAAGGAAAAAAAATCAAATGGAGAACGAAATGATGTACGCTGCCAACCATGAATTATTCATCACCAAAGCGAGGGTCGTTTAGATGTTAAAACTAAATATCAGCCACATAGATGGGAACAAGTTCTTGTGCTTGTGGACATGTCCGAGCCTTAAAAGAGCTGATTTGGGCATCCATCAGTCAGTTAGTGGCTTAAGTCTGATGTGTGAAAAAAGGTCCAAAAATGTCAGTGTCACATTTTTAATGAGGGAAAAGAGACGCCTAACCTTTTGGGTGTAAATCATGGCAAACATTAACCCACTGCATTTTTTTGACATGGCTGAAATAACATCCTGTGCTTTATGGACACCGTTTTGGTCAGCAGGGAGGAAGGGCTATCCGCTTGGGGATACAGAAATAACAGAGCTCTCTCATAATTATTCACATGACCTTGAAGACACAGAGGCCATGACTTTCATGCAGAGACGAAAGCTGCCTCTGTATTCCACATGTGCCCAGAAACATGTTGGTCTTTCAGTCCACCAATAACCTGGGGCCTGGCTGGGCATGATGTATTCCTATGGTCCATGTATGGCATTGAGTGGGGGGAGTGTAAAGGAGGAGGGTGAGTGGGCACACGTGGGAGTGGGAGGGTGCAAAACGAGCTACAGGGAGCGGGAGGCAGAGCCAACCGAGAGCCCATTCAGTGACAGCACTGTCTCCTCGCAGAATGCCTCTAAATTGATCCTCTCACACTTCCCTCTGGCAATGTCTATTTTTCCAAGCTCTAATCCCCCCCCCCTTCTCTCTTTCTCTCTCTCTCTCTCTCTCTTATCATCCCATTTTCTAATCCTTCCTCCCTCACCATCTTCCCCAAGACTCTGTTGTTCCATCTTACCCACCTTCACTGTATGGAAACTGAATCGCTCACTCCACCTATTTAGTTTTCTCCATTTTTCCTTTTCTCATCAAGCCAAGTGCCTTTACTATTCCTGAAAATGTCTCTTGTCCCCACTGCACTCTGAGGTGACACTTACCCTCCTCCTGCGACACGCTGTGTATTGTTTCCCTCGGCCAACCATCTCACAGTCCCTATCAATGACGTCAACATGCCACAGTCTCAGCGGCCACCGTCACAACAACCAAACATAGATCATAATCAGTGGCAATGTATGTTTGTGTGATTCGGATTATAGGAGAAAAACTGGAGAATGATGAATTTTCAAACCATGTTGTAGTTATTGCACAAAAATATCTGAAGACAAGGTGAGGTGTGTGAGAAATGAACACTTTATGAAAGTGAAAATGAAGGAAGGAAAACTAAAACTTGAGATATGGATGTTAATGGAAGTGGTGCATGCAAGTTTCTCTGCTTGTATTTAGGAAAACATATTCTTCCGCCTTCCAAAAATACAGTGCAATTCATCTTTTTCACTCACTCACTCACACAGACACACGCACACACACACACACACACACACACACACACACACACACACACACACACACACAAAATAATGTTGATTTTCTTTATGCATGACAAAGCTAGTACCAAATATTTGCCTTTCTGGGAATAGTTGTGACAGACTACCACTTCTTATTCCTCTCACGTTCACAGAGGAGAGAGTGGAATGATTTGATTATAACAAATGTGTCATAGTGTTTACATGCACCCTCCTGAGGGGGTGAGAGCTGAGTGAGCCAGGAAGGATGTGGAGTAACCCAAACAGCAGTCTACAGCCAGCCTCCTTGGCTCCTTTGGTGGGATTAAATGAGCACACAGATAGGTTTGAGTGAATGAGTCGGGCAAAAGGTCAGAAAACATACTGCTTTCTTCTTCAGGGGCATACATAAAGGAAATCATGTATAGCCTCACTCTGAGTTATCTTTTATCTTACATCACTGGCTCTGCATGGCTGCGTTGCATCAACCCAGTCTTTCCAGCCATGATGTTGATCGCATTTTACCTTCTTTAGTGTTTAATGTTGAAATTACAGCCAAACCGAGTGTTGGTGTTGAGGGCCTCCAGTGCCATATGCCCCTGTGACAGGGATACTAATGATGACCTGGACAGAAATGACACCGGCAGCTGCTGCCACAGCTGTAAATGGCTCCTCCAGGTCCTAGTGCCACTGAGTATAACTCCCTTGTATCCAGGGGGCCTCATCTTTCTGATCAGCTCATAGCCAAGGCTGCAGGTTGTCAAAATGATTTTGCTTACAATCTAACAATGAAGAAACGTGTTGACAACATACAGTGTAACGTCTGCGTTGCAAACCTATGTTGTAAGATGCAATTTCAGAGTCTGTCAATTAACAATAATGGAAATCAGCCAAATGGAAACATTTACTGATGCATTCTGCTTAAAAGGCTCTCTGCAGAGAAAAAATATCACCATGTTGTTATTAGATGCAAAAGCAACTTCTCATTTACCAGATAATTGACATGCAAAAGTCTATTTAGCAATATTAAGTAATTGGAATAACCTAGTGATAAAAATAAATTCAATGACCAAAAACTCATTAGGGATGTTAAAAAAAGATCCTTGGACTGGCACGCGAAATAGCCCCGATTCATGTGTACTAATGTCTGCATGTGTATGAAATGCTCTCATACAGAGAAGTCGGTTGGTTGCCACATTTACCTTTCTGCAGAGTTACTGTTTTTTAAATAAGAATAAGGAAGAAACATAGACAAAAAGTTGCAACAGCAGCTTCACAGTAATGCAGCTGCTGCTCCAGTAAATACTGACAAAACTTGTTAGGTCAGGGTTAAACACTGCATTTGGACTAAAATTGCTGAGTGTGCATTGTTTTGGAATCCAGTTATTATAATTCTTTTTACATAACAATTATATTGGTACGTCATCAGTATTGGCCAATATCGGCTTTAAAATGAAATATCCGCATTGGCCCAAAATTAACCTTCCTGCCGATATGACAGGCCAAAAAAATGACGCTTTAATTATGCCTAAATGCTGAACAACATGTTCCCGGTGCGAGGGTGCTTTTAGTGGCTCTCAAGTGTGAAAGAGTGTGCCACAATATGTCGGTGGCGTGGAGGTTTTTTAAAGTGTCTGAAACGCATGTCACCCATTGGTTTGCGAACTGCAGTTTTGAAGTCTTGAGACTAGCATTTTGGCCGTCCATATCTTGGTAGTCTGGAGCCAGAAGTGACCATATTCGGATGCACTACGGAGGAGCGATTTGATTCGATCAGATTGGAAACCCGAGGACACTACACCCACCTCCCCATAGCGGAAACCTCACTGCATCACAGACCTTTCAATCCAACCAGACACCCCCACAAATATTCTGCTCTGTGAGGCCTAATATCTAATTAATGATGTCATTATTTTCAAAACAATGATCAGAAGGAGTGAATTTAGCCAGAAGTTGAATAGGAGTCTATTGGAGCCAGAGTTTTTTTGGAGCCAGCCCTTAGCGGTCGTTGGTGGTACTGCACTTGAAGGAATGTATTGGCTTCTCAGAAGCGACGTCTATTTTTATATACAGTCCATGGTCTGAAACAGTCATGTGAAAAGGAGCCACATCACATTCCTTCAACACTACAAATTCATTAGTCCATCATAAGAACCTTCTTCCTGATCATTGCATATATAGATATATCAGGATCAGGAACTGGCCAACACAGTTGGAAAATATTTACAAAAAATACAATATTGTGCATCCCTAATGCTGGTAGGTTAATCCTTCCTCAAGGCATACTATGTAGCCTACTGTACTGTGAGGCAGTGTAAGGGTAAAGTATATGTTACACTATATGAAATTACACTATGATAGTAGAACATAATGACAAATTTATGACATGGGTCAGTTATCTTTACGAAACATCTTCTGACTCCTCATGTGTCATTTGATATCTGGTAAACAGTGTCTATTTACCCATGTAAACATCAGAACACAATGTCTGCAATGTTCACTTTCACGTGAGGTAGGTGTTTTACATAGCCTACAACGGATAAAATGACTCATACCTTGGCTGTAAAAGGAGAACCGTTGGCCTAATTACACTCCCACTTCAAGCACAATTTCTTTGGCTGAAAAAGATGAAGGTCATTTTAATTGTGTTGTGTTTTGTGTCAGATATTATCTCAGACACATGAATGCCAGAGGCTGCATGTAGCCTATTGGTGTAAATGTGGTAGAGATCAGGGGGAGAAAAAAAAAAAACACGAGAGCAGTGTGTGTGAGAATCTATGTCTGGCATTGCAAAAGGTGGGAAAAGTGTGGATTTTGACAGGTGTACTCTGAATTATCATAGTGTCACGTTACAAACAACACACATCAATGCATCATGTTACATCCACGGAATCAGGTTTCCGGCATTTCTTTACAGTTGCTGTCAGAATAATACAAAAATAAACCGCGATATTTCCTGTATTGTTTACTGGAAGTATGTTTACACTACAAATGCCTCTGATAGGCTTCAAGTATGAACATAACGCATGCGTGCCGCTGGTTAATCATCACCTTTACCTGTTTGAGGACTTGAGCAGCTATGTTGGGTTTCTGCAGATGTAGACGTCGGTCAGTCCGGAGCTTCTTTGGAATATGTGAATTTACAAGAACGCCTCTCTGTTGACCAAAAACACACTGAACTTTCCTTTACAGCCGCCTCCCAGCATCTCAGCCCTGTCCCTCCTTCCTTCCCTCCTTCCTTCCTTCTTTCCTTCCTTCCTTGCTCGGCGGGGAGATGACAGAGCGGAGGGGCAGGTGGGTTCGGAGCTATGCTGGCGACGGGCAGGCTACATCTCTCAGAAACACACACACACACACACGCACACACGCACGCACGCACGCACACACGCACACACACACACACAAACACACACACACTCACGTCTCCTCCTGCGTTTAAAGACACAGGCTGCAGCGGCACGCCTACGCTCCGTGCCCTTCAAATTACAGAAGACGTCCGGGACAGCACGAGAGCGGGAGAGCGCGCGCTGCCGTAAACGAGCAGCCCCTGTCTGTTAATGATTACAGTGCAGTCCCACTGTCAAGCTCACAGATCTACGGCAGGTAGAAAAAAAACACACCTCGGCAGTTATAAACATGGCTTCCCTCTGCGTGCTGACTAGTTTCTGTTACACGTTCGTGCACGGACTCGACCTGGTTTCCATGAGAACATATCAAACTCTGACGTTAGCCGGTGACAGGGTGAGAGCCGAAGCAGGGTCCAATGGGAGCTGCAGTTCTATGGACTGTCAGTCTATGACAAGGAACTACTGCCGCCTACAGGTCGGTATGTGCGTGGCAGAGTTACAGAACAGCACAGGGCTGCATGCATGGCCTTACCTTGGCCCTTTAGTGACACTTTGACAGAAAAACATGGAACAGCAACATGTTGGGTCAGGGGTCAAGGTTACATTTAACTTCAATTTGCAATTGGTAAGCCCCCACAGAGCCTTTTCTTAATCAAATGAAGAAATGCCTTATGCCAAACTTGTATTAAATCCCCCTTTCAAAAAAGCTCTAGATCTCATCTTTCTATACATTCTGTCTCAGTTGTTATCTCTGGTTTGAGCTTCATAGAGGCTGATACACAGACAGTCCATTCTTTTAACTACATTTTGTCCATTGTAAAACAGATGCAACATGTTGCACATTTTTAACAAAGAAAAACAGTAACATAGATTTACATGTTTTAATAAATGACACAGTTAGATGACCTCGCTTTCCCACTCCATTTACAAAGCAATGGAGTGACAGTGATGCACCTTTGTTTATTCATTGTTTGTAATTAATGTTATTATATTCACTTTATAGAAATATGTCAAAATAAAAATTTGGAACTGGTGTGCCCTCTGTCATATATTCATTAAAACACCCGTTTGTCTGAAGGGAGCTAAAACAGCTCTACACTTTGCTAAAGCATCGGATAAGATGTTGCCATAGCAACACTGGAGGATACCTCATCAGTGTCTGTGACCTCTTTAATGTCTGTCGAAATTGATGAGTCAAAAACTATATTCGTGTGTGTATGCATGTATATGTGTGTGTGTGTGTGTGTGTGTGTGTGTGTGTGTGTGTGTGTGTGTGTGTGTGTGTGTGTGTGTGTGTGTGCCCTTTAAGGCGAAAGCTTTAGTAGTAAAAACTGTGCACTGCAGTTAATGAAATGGTTGCCTGAAGCTACTCAGTGTATGTAGAGGTAAAATTATTAAAAATCTGTTTACTGTACATTCCTTACCTCCTGATCGAGCACTCAACAATGATAGTGTTGATTGTAACAAACCGAGTTTATTATTTATGTCTTTAATAATAATTCAATAAAATGAACTGATGCATTTCTGACGTTGCTATGATTAAAAAGGTGCACCAGAAATTCTTTGACCTAGTTACAGATGTGAGCATTATTGGGTGGATTTTTTTTGTCTTTTTTTTTTTATCCTTCCAGTTGGTCCACTTTATCATGGATTAGTAGCCTCTTTCTTCTGCCCTGCTGTGAATCGCACTGACAAAAATTCCGTTTTTTGTGAAATACATGGTTCAGTGTTTTTTTCACAACCCGCTATCATGGTAGGCTACTTTATATTCTTTCACACTTTCCTTATTATACTGTGTGCCCTCAGTGTTTCTATTCGTTTGTAACCAATCAAATGGTATTCAGATCTAACTGCTCTTTAATTGAGCTAAAATATCTGGAAAATTAGGAAAATACCCCTGAAACATATGCAAAGGTGCACAAACTGTATTAGAAATGTATACACACTAAACAATATAGTATAATGCAGCAGCAATAAATACATCCATGTAAATGGAAATTTGACCTTGAATATAAGGAATCTGAAATTGAAAACAACCACAAAGGGCCAAACTGAGTCTTTTGTGTCAACAGAGTCCTGAAAGTTACTGACACAAATACTTGCAGCTCAGGTTTTGCCAAACACAACAATGATAAATAGTTCTGTATATATTCTGTATACACTACTGATAAATTTACTAAATGTGGCAAAGATAACATTTCTTGACAGGACTCTCCCTCTTAAATCTGAGATGACATGATTCACTTAGAACAGAAACAAGTAGTGTATCATTCATTACCCACAAATCATTTCAACGCATTCTCCAAATACAGGGATTTGTAATCATTCAGTAATGTTTGTTTATCACTATACCAGTATCATGGCTTATATAAAGGAGTCCACCTGTCACCTCACCTGCGGGAGTATCAAATAGCTAAATGAAGAGAGCAGGCAATATCTCCGCTTTATTATGGTTTTATGAAGTGATCTCTTTCATTTTAACCTTACTACCGAGGATTAGCCATAGATTGCTTATGAAATCAGAAGGATTAACTTTATCTTGACGGGGAAGAAGCAGTTAACCCATGAGAGCCATCTCCACGCCTCTCTCTCTCCTCTGAGAAATATTTGACGTGGCAAGAGGTCCGGACGTGACATAGCTACTCATCATCTCTCCTACTCCTCCTCTCTTTAGCTCAGTTACCTACACATATCTGCAGGTACTGGTCCCGAAGAAGAGCAAGTCCTGATCCGCGATCTGAGGAACCAGGTTGGAAAACAATGTGGCCGATCGTGTTGGCCAGTTTACTTCACTGCGCTTCGGCCTACGATGTGGACCTGAAGAAACTGGACGGACTGGCAAAAGCGAGGGTGGAGGTACAATCTTCATAGTTTGCTTCATAGATGGAAAGGGGGGTGACTTACAGCATCTTCATGGTGACGGTGGGCAATGATTTCTGAATCCGATGTGTTTAAATGTGTGAATGGGTGCGCTTCTTTTCTCAGATTTCTATACTTGGCGCATGCGTGAGGGGTTCTTATAGGGGAGTAAAACAGAGTAAATTGAATGGATGTCAATGCGTTTGAAGTGTGTTATCTAATCAAACACACAGACTGTAATTCGCATTTTATTATTGTTATAACCACAAAATCTACTACACCAAGTTTGAACGGATCCTCCTCAGGGTGTGTAACAGGAGGACGGACTCCTGCACAAAACCCTCTGAAAGTCTGCCCCTCTTTTTGTGAGAAACCGTGCTGTTTCCCCCCCAGGGTGTCACCCAATCACCAACTCACCGGCATCAATGAAGAAAACCATTATCTGTTGCTATTGTTGTGTTAGTCACACCTCATACCTCAGGCTCATATAGCTGCAAAAATAGGTTAGGCATCCTTCCCAGAGGCCTAATTAAATCTGTGCTTTGTACAAAAGGTGCAACGCTGCAGTGATACCAGAACATAACCGAAAGGTTTACTGAGGAGTCTGTGAACAAGAATTCAAACTGAAAAACTGCAGCAAGAAGCTGCTGCATGTATTCACAAGGAAAATATGCACATTTGAGTTGCACAAAATGACCATTAAGTATCTTATGTTCCGTCTCTTTCCAGTCATGTGGTGGATGACAGCTGAACAGGCTCAGAGAGGTAAGTTACCCTATTATGTAATCAACGGGAACAAAACTGTCAACACACTGAGAGCCAGTGTCAGAGGCAGACTGAATCTTAATCCCTGCTTAAAAGTGTTTACTCTCCGAGACACATTTTACGTTTTATATCTCGAGTGTCACATAATCCCCGACAGATCTGTCACAGAAACCAGCCCTGAGAGATAAAACGTTAATCCCCACCTTTCTCTGCAGGTCAAAGCCTTTGTGGTACAGGATATTCCTCTTTAGTATCCTTTGACAGTAAATCACTGTTACCTGTTTTTAAACATGTCTGTTTAAAAATTGCACACTGTTATGTTCTAAAAATCCTTGACCATCACTACCTCAGCCATAATCTGGTGATGAAGCACATTCCTGGGGCCGACCCTGAGCTTGTCCTCCTGAACCACTACTATGAGGAGCTGGATGTAAGTCTTGTTTGCTACCCGCTTGTTTTATTGTATTAAGCGTTTGTTTTGAAATAAAGAGAAATTACACAATGCAGATGTAAAAGCCGATATGTTGCTTTATGTTCAGAATCAGATCTGTGAAAGGGATGGCAAGGGTGCAGTGACATGCATGGTTGTTTATCAGACCAGTTAAGGAGGTTTTGAGCATATTTTTAAAACTACTTTTTGCCTTCTCGTGTTCCAAAAGTGAAATAAAAGAAACAGACCCATACATCAGTGTTTCAAGAGATTATTGTAAATGTGGGAACAAAAATTAATTTTATGTGTATCCATGCAGCAGACATAGAGCAAATGAAGCATTAAGTCGTTAATATTGGCCCTATTTTGGGGGAAATATTTGTCTCTATATGCTATGCACTACTCACTTGCTAGTTGAAAACTTCATCTGGATGTTTGTAGAAGCTTCACTGACAACAATTGTGCATTTAGAAATTAATAGGAGAAATGAGACTAAACCAAAACTATATTTGCAGGCCAGAAAAGCAAAACAGTGACCCATTAAACATGAAAAACGTTCCACAGAGCTGGGATAGTTCTTTGTAGGTTCATCACAATGATTCATCTTTTTTAGATTTCACATGACTATTTGATCAACTGTTAGTAAAAAATATATTATATTGTGCAAGTTTATTCTCTTTCATAATTATTGCCTCTAATTTTAAACCCATCAATGTTCATCTCAGATTTAAAAAAAAAAAGAAAGAAAGAAAATAAAAGTAAAATTTATAACAATGTATTGCACTTTTTCATGCGGCATTGTAACACAACAGTAAATTTAGGGTTAAATAATCCTTTAACACGTGTGTTTCCTTCACAGCGGATCGCTCTGTCTGACATGACCCGCTCTGAAATTAATGAGCTGCTGGCAAAACTGGGTTTCTACAAGAAGGCTCAACCGGAGGACATGGTGCCGGAGGAGTTCCGCTTCTCTCCTGCCAAAGACAGCCCGTTTCAAGATGAGCCCGCTCACACATCCTCCACTTCCGCTCCAGCCACCGAGAACAGCTCGTCAGAGCCCAACGCAGAGGTCCAGCACACTGACTTATAACCTGTAAGAATGGACAACAGTAGGAACAGCAGCTCTGTGCCCCATAGCTGCTCCATGACCAGCTGGTTATTGCAGTTGATGATAAATGTTTGTAATTTCAGATTAAATCCAGCAGATCATAGATCAGACCCTGGGGAAAGATGAAATCATACCATCAGCAGAAGACCTCTCAAAAGTCCACAGTATGAATTTGCACATATTTTTAATGCCACTTGTTCCTCTTTTGCAGTGTTGTGACCAACCAGCTGCATTGAGTGCTTTACTACTTCCCACACAAAGACTGGAAGTGTGTGTGTGTTTTCTTTTGTATTTTCAACCATTATGGGTCAGCTGTTGTCAGAATCTCAGCCCCATTTGAGTTCTCTTGTGTGTGTGTGTGATTGCTTCCTACCTACTGTGAAACTGAATGAAACTTCAGGCTGAAAATCGTCTGACTGGCCTGAGGTTGATGCTACATGTTCTGGTGGGTCGGACTGACACACACAAGACAAGTGGAATGGTTGTAAAAGAACAATAAAATATTAGAAAATATAAATCTCATCTCAGGCCCTTCCTGTGTTGAATCTTCATGTTCTTTTATCTGTTCTCCTCAACACTCCTGTAGACTTGGCAGATTACAGACTGTTAATTTCCCATGAGAGCACGTTTGACACTTCATAGGTTTAATCGAGTGTTGAAAATACAAATCTGTTTTACGAGATGGTACAGAACAATAATCTCCGTCAAACGTATTCATTTTTCAAACTGGTTTAATTGTTAATTCACATTTAACTGTGGTGCACAGAAACATGAAATTATAACGTGTTTATGCTCTTATATACACAACACTCACTGCCTCGTGGAAGGTTTTGTTTTTCGGTTTACAGCAGTTAAGTAATTCTCCAATAACTTCTCCAATCTACTAAAACAGAGCTTTAAGAAAAAGCTTTCATCAATATCAAACCTAAAACCAAATTTTAGACAACTTCTCAAAAGAACCTGAATTTACAAGTAAAATAAAAAATATTAATTTAAAGAATTTTATTAGCTTCGTTTTGTTAAATATACAGTTGGCAGTTATTGAGACATGATTACTCAGGTTTATACTGAAAGCCGGCTTTCAAACAAAAGTGACCCCCATTTGTTTCAGACAACATTGTGGTAGCTTATCGACTTACTTTAAACCAAACTTTTAAAAGCATAATGTACACACTACATAAGAAAAAAAAAAAAAAAAGATATATTTCTAAAATAAAATCTACTCAAGCATAAATAAGGAGTCCTTTAAATGAGCTGTGTGAGTGTGTTTGGCAGGGCTACGCAGTGATGCTGGTGGACGACAGTGCGGTGAGATCTTTTGTACATACAGTATGCTGTCAGCTACAGCAATTCAGCTGTATTACGTCAGACTCCCACCCACTCGTTGTTTTGTTTGTACCTAAATAAAAAAAACATGTTCAACCGCAATCATTTTTACGTTTAAAATAGTATCGTAATCATATAGTCATAGAGGAGGGGTAAAATGTTCTCAGTAGCTGTGGAGTTTTGAAAGGTAACCGAACAGTAACTGTGTCGAATCTAGCTTAATAATGAAATAAGAACATCCCTGTGCTCATGTATTAAAAACATGCTATTTGATTAAGTCAACATGAGAAATAATAACTTAATTAAAATACTTCAAGCAACCAGAATTTGGTTAAAAATGAAAAAGTACCAAAATAAAACCCAAACAATGCATCATATGGTTGAGCATGTTCTCTTACAGTAGAATTACCACCAGAGGTGCTAACAAATTACAGTAATTACAAAAATGTAGCAGAGAAAAATTTTGGTATAAATACTGTAAAAGAGAAAATATTATAAAACTATTTCTCTTTTCTCTCTTGGGTGTTTTTCAGGACACTAGCAAAGTGACACAGCTACTGCATGTTGAATATCACCTGGTACGAAGCTGAGTTTGAGCACGAAAACAAAATACATATAAAACTTGAAAGATCGTTTAAAAACTTTGGCGCCCTCTTGTTAGAAAAAGGTAGACTTTGTGTTAACAGTGTGTCCAAATGAGAACTGAAATAATGAATACACATCACCACTGTCGACAAAGATGCTAAAAAAACCGGACACAAACACACACACATAATCCCCAACTTGTCCGTCATAGATGTGTAACTATTCGACCCAGCCAGTCAGAGAGGAGGTCATCATCGGGTGAATGTGGTGGAGGAGGGGATCCAATGCGTCGCCGAGCCTCAACGCACACCAAACACAGGTCAGAGGTCACAGGGCCGACCCATGGACATCTCATATCTGCGCAGGTGGTTGACCAGAGACTGTACGTAGGTGAAGACACATTTGGAGTCTGGTTTATTACCCATGATCATCATGTCCTCCACTTCCACCAAAGGCATACAGTTGGCGTGGGTCCTGAGGAGCAGGCATACAAGACAGTGTGAATGAGAAAGAGGAGGTTGAAGAGACAGGAGAGGACATGAATGGGAAGGAGTATATACTCAGATTTCCAAACTATCATGTTCGGTCATGAATTTTCATATTTGATCATTCATCAAGTCCTCTCTGATGATCACAAACTGGTTAAGCAACAGTTATTGAAAGCTAGTTTAAAACATATATACCATGGATCTCCTTTGATGTGGTTACACTCTATCTATGCTTTATTTTTTTATTATCCTTTTTTGTCTCAGTTTTCTATAAATCTCTTTGTGGAAACCTTTTTAAAAGCACTGTATAAATAAACATCGGTAATGGAGTCTGTTTTAATAAACAGTTAAAGGATCAAATTCTTCAGCTATGCAGAGAGCGACCACAGGGTGGCATTATCTCCACACACTGTAAACCCTCTCTGACGTCCACCAGAACAGAGCAACAGATACTTCACAGCGGTGAATCTCTTGCATGAGAAAATAAATGTCAACAACATCAGCTCTGTTTTGTAATTTAAGGAACTGCAGACAGAGGTCATTTAGCATTTAACTATTACATTTACAGTAAAAGGTTTTAGAAGCCAAGCGCATAAACACCTGTAACCTCACACATGATAAAGAGTTGGAGCGGACAACTCAGCCTTTCCGTTCTCTGCTTTGTTTCTTAACTCTTCTGTTTGAAACAGCAGTTCCTTTTAAAGTGTTGAGCTGCAGATGGTCCTGGCTCTCTGCCTGGGCCATATTCTTGATATGCAGAAATGCACACACACAGACACGCGCACCATGTTTGGTACTTTGGACTTGAGTAGCTTCAGATTAACATGAAAGATCAAACATCCAAAATCAGCCAATAAAGGAGTTTTTTTTTGAACCACCGTGTTTGATATAAATCCTATCAGCTGGTAAGAACATGCAGTTACATATACTCTCTTCATCCCATAAAGTCTGTAAGGACCCAAGTGAGGTTCTCTCTAAGCTTGTTCCCTCTCTCACCATAGGTTCAGTTTTAGGTGGGGTGCGACTCTATGCTGAATTTTTGGTTTTAACCAGGCCCTTCGTCACCAGGCCCCGGTAGAACTCCTGCAGGTACGTGTACACACACTTCCAATCCGGCTCGCGCATCTTCACCATGTCGTCCACATCCAACAGCTGGGGACAATCCACAAGTTTCCTGCACCCATGCCCGGCGAAAGGGGAGGGGGGGAGAAAAAGTGGAGAGGACGGGGGAGAGGAAGGACAGAAAGACCGAAACAGAGAAAAACAAAGTAGAGGACAGGAAAGAATGAAGTACAGATAAAAGGAGGAACATGACAGAGATAGTGGACACAGTGTGGGAAAGAGAGGAGGGAGGAGGAACAAAAACAGATAAAGCAGTGAGCAGCCAATGATACCAATTCAGGGTGAAAAAAACAGAGACAGAACACAAAAAGAAACAATAACATTACATTCTCTGTGTTCACAAATATATCCATGAGATGTCATGCTTCATGAACATCACAATACATAGTGGCACACATACATACATGAAACAAAACAAAATGTAAAATGAGCGTGAGATGATGCTCATTCAGCCTTTTTGTTTGTTGTTGTTTTTTTCTGTGCACTAAGACAAGACAGTTTTGACCATATCAATACGACTATGTTCTGTCAGAAAAGACAAGACATGGTGAAAAAAACAACAAGGATTCTGCAAAAAAAACAACACAAAGATACAATCATATGGTGACTCTATAAACACACTGGTGCACAGGGTGGTGTGTGTGTTGAGTGTGTGTCGGGATTCCAGATAACAGCAAACTGCTGGGAGGGTCTGGAGTGCCTTGGGAAGTGAGTGATAGTGCAACACAAAGGTGGACAGACGGGGGCTGTGGTTGGGTGACAGTCCAGTGCAGAAAGTACTAATAATAAATCATTACTAAAAAAACATCAGAATGGACATTATCCTACTAGTGAACACACACACACAGGTGGGTGCGGTATTAGAAGTGAGAACGGTGTGATGCAAGAGGGTTGAGAAAGAGTAAAATAAAAGGACAGAGGGGCGATTTGGAGGGAAAATATCCGAGGCTCAGCGGAGAGCTTGTTCATTTTTTAACCTACTGTTTTTTTAGGACGGGTTTGCTCATGGGTCTCTGGTTTAGAGCAGATGGAGGGTGTCACAGCAGATACTCGTAGAAGACAGACAGAGAGTGGACGGTTAAGAGGCAGCGTTATTAGAGGAGTAATGGGCTCACAGCCTTGAGGGGGCTTGATACACCTGGGAGAGACACTGAAAGTTAACACTGGGACATCAGTCGCCCGGCTTCCACATGGTATCGGTCCGTTTCTAAACTCAAGCAGATGTTGGCATAGAGACCAACACTGAATAAAAGCTCCAAGATGATTTTACAGAGCAATGCGAGAAGGATGGGAAAATCTGTACAACGCAAAGAAGAGGAATGAGTTTGTTTGGGTTGGGGTAGTGCATAAAACTGAACTGGGTTGTTGGATTTTCTTTGTGTACTCACTCCATCATGAAGGTGGTTGGATAATCTCTTTACACCAGAGAGGTTAACTAACATTGTAGAAGCTTCTTCCGCTGGTTTCTCCACGTACTCTTCACATTTTCTCGGCCAGGCTTACCAAAATAAAGGCTCAAGGCAGTTGATGTGGTTTCTCCAACAAACAACACAAACTGGTTTGTACACATTGAAAGGACAAACATGTGTCTACTCACTCTGCAGCGCTGAAGGCCACCTCAAAGTTTTGCCTGCGGTTGCTGGGGCTCAATGAGTTGTAGTCAAAGGCTTCAGGGAAGAAATTGTGTACCAGGGCACAAAATGCCATGCCATTGCTCCAACTGGATGAAAAGTTCTGGATATCCACATGCTGGGGGGAAAAGCCAAACAGAATAGATATGGAGGCAGTGATGGATAAGGGATGGAAACATACCCAAAATAGGAGAATATTATCTCAGGCCAAAATATGTTCTCAGCTCAGATTCAGCTACAGCTTTATTGGCTTACATTAAAGATGAGCACTAAAGACACAGAGGATTGCTGTGGCCAGTTGGCTCACCTCATATGAGCGGGTCTTGGCACGACACCAGTCGAGCAGCATCTGCTTAATGGAGTTTGCGTTGGGTACACCAAAGCTGGTAGAACGCTGAACCTTGTTTACCTTGGCCACCGCCTGATTTCCAGGGCTAAAAGAAAAGTGAGTTTTGTATTAATATGTACATGCTCGGATCTGCTCCTTTTCTTTCTTTGGTACTACCTCTTTGTTTATCCTTACCCGCCTCCCTCCTTCTCCAGCTTCTCTATCATGGCTTTCCGGGCCTGCATGGCTGAGGTCTTCGGCAGCGTCTGAGCCCTCATCAGCTCCTTGCGCCTCTCTGCCTGCCTTCGCTCCACAGCTGCCAACCCACTGCTGCCACTTCGAGACGTTGAGTCATCCTCACGATCAAACACACTGATGCAACAACATGTACAGCAACTTAATTTATGAAGGTCAAGGGATTTTAAATGTTAGTCATTACTGTGCAGATGTTTCACAACCCACCTGCCCACTTTTTTGGTTGTGTTAGAGGAGGAGGAAGAGGAAGAGGAAGAGGTGTAGCTGTATGATTTTGACTGAACTGTCCCTCCTGAAATGATAAACAAGTACACACACATATGAATGATACTGGTACTGTAATGATAACTGTATACAATGATATCGGATAATTTAGAAAGAACTCACTGTCTGTTTTCTGTACATAACTGGCCTCGACAACGGTGCTACGTGTTGATCTGCTCCCATCATCTGAACACACACAAGCGGCTTCTAATTATTTATATGATATTGGATAGGATCCGTAACATGACTCTGTGCATCTTAATAATTTTTACTGTTAACTTTTTACTAGCCTATTTGCCAATTTTTACTCCCAGGATGCCTTTTGTGTTTTGGAATTGTAAATAACAACTGGTTTTCTGGTGACTTGAGTGGTTACACACGAGCTCATTAGAGGTTTAAAGAAGGTTAATAAAGGCAAAGATAAAGAAAAATAACAACTACCAGACTGGGCGAATCGGTCTGTCTTAGTGACTTGGCTGAGGGTCGAGCCATCAGCAGACTTCTCCATTTTCCTCATCACCACCTCTCCTGCTCCGACCCCAGCACGACCTTTCTGTGCTCTCTCTTCTCTTTGCTGACGGAGCTCCTGCAGACGGGTCTCGCGCTCTTTTTCTCTCTGGTCTGGGGTGGAGGGGAGGGCAGGAGTGGGGAGGGGATGAGAGGAGAGGAGGTGGGGAAGGTGGACAGATGATGTCAGTGGAAAAAGAGGAGGAGGCCAAGAGATCATAAACAAGCTGACAGCGCCTCTTCTGACAGCCACAAAAATGGATTAAAAGTGGGCTTCCAGATTTGAAGGGATGCATTTCAGGATTCTTTCCACAGCACTGTAAAATTCCTCTGAACACACAAACACCCACAGGTGAGAGGTTCAGCAGCCGACGCGAGGCTGTGGTATAACGTGTCGTGCACAAACATCACAGATCAAAGACAGCAAACACACTCAGATTGTCTACTGTGGAGGGCTGTGCTGAAGTCAGCATCAGATTCCTACACTGGTACCTCCAGCTTTTACCTGAATGGGGGTGCATGTATTCAAACATATAGTGCAGAGACATTCATTAAACTCTTTTTAGTTCTGTCTGACATCCGCCCTAATGTTAGGACATTAAGGGCAGTCTTGGACCCTTCGTTTCCTCGAATCCGCTGGGTGAACTGAACTTTTACAGATTATTTTTAGACTCTGATCTAGGAATCCAATTAAGTGGTTCAACTGTCAGATCAATGCAACCAGGTGCCAAGTGAAACCACATGGTGAGTGCTCACTGAAAAGCAGAGAATACACTAAATGTGGTCGAGGTTTCAGGAAGGATGTCGCAGCACATTGATATGAGTGGTTAAAACACCACATTACAAAAACAAACACAGGATTCATGCGCATCAACAAAACGGTCAATATAATCCTTCATCATCCACCACGTCTGAGAAAATAATAATTGTCGTGGTCTGACAATGACAGGATGGTGCACACAGAGAGAAACGCAGGCAAATATCAATTATTAATGCACACTGCACACTGCACACCACCTGTCCTACCTATTTCCTCCTGAGTACATCCCAGCATGGCCTCTGAGAGCAGAATGGATAGGAATTAAGTGGAAGTGATAAATTTTAAGAAAAAGACAGAAAAAACTGCTGATAAGAAATGTAAATTAAAAACCACCAGGCTTGATTACACAGAGGCAGTGTCTGCCTTTAATGATTTGAAAGAAAGCAGCAGTCATGAGTAAATGGATGGAGCAAAAACTTTCAAGTGGTTGGAGTACCAGATAAAAGACTGTTACCTCTCTTTCTCTTGCGAAGGTCTCTCATGGCTGCACGGATTATCTTCCTCTCCTCAAAGTCCTTTGACTCATCGAGCTGTGAAAGAGGAAAAAAACAAATGGAAGCAATGACAAGTCTTTCCCTGCAAAAAGCCAAAGTGGCACGTCTCTACTTATGCATGCAGTTCTAACAGCATCTACATACACAAACCGCAGAGCTTAGAAATGCAACCTCACGTAGCTGGCAGTATTCAGTGTTGATACACAAACTTTCTGCATGAGTGAAGTTGCTGTTTCCAATTGAAAGTGGTGCTTTTAAATTAAAATCATCCATCCAAGTACCATTTTGTCGAGGAGCTCTTCATCATCGATCGCAGCCAGCTGTTCGGCCGTCAGTTTTCCGGAGCATTCGACAGGTTTGGCCTGCGTGCTGGAGCCATTGGAGATGGCTGGGACATGACACGCCACCTTGACAGATGGTCCAGCTGAAAACACTGGCTCCGAGGCAACAACGGGCTCGGTCTCCATCTGCACAAGACACACAGCAAACTCAACATGAGCAGAAGCATATGTAGAAAGAAACAGTGAGGCAGTTATTAATCTCTGATTGCAAAGACTTTGGAGGTGTTGTCTATATTCATTTTAAAAAGAAAATGGTGACCTCAGTTGGCAAAATCTACAAACCTGGAGTCCCTAAATCTGTGTACATTACAGAATGTTACGTAAACCTGACTATGTGCTGTCATATTCTGAATGACCATAAATCCTACAGAAAAAACCTCTTAAAATTTTCAGATGGCGCCGAATGCCTGTGGCAGACTATAGGCTCGAGCTGCAGCTTTAATGCTTTTATTGTAACTGAGTCCAGGTCCAGATATAGCTCAGACAGCTGGCCCCATCCCAATACACAGCAGCTTTGCCCTCCTCTCTGAGGGGCCCAGCCAGACCAGGTCTTATCAAGGGAGGGACAATGCCCGGCACATCCACAGAGCTGTGTGATCAAAGGTGGCCCTTGGAATTGAAACCTCTCTGGACATGGAGCTTTGACCCATGGGACAGACTTTGACTGAGAGGCACTTGACCGACGAAGAATGTTTTGGGACATAACAAAGCCAAACAAGGGCTTTCAGTCAGGCAATGGGGGTATGTGTGTGGGGTGAGAAATTCCCAAACAGTCATGTTTAACTGAGTTTCATGATACCCATAAGCATCTAAGTCACTGTGGCATAAAAATAGTTTAGTTTTTCTGAAACGGAAGAAGGTCAACAATCTTTTTGATTCACTGCTTTGCCCCGCAATAAAGTCTTCACCAGCAGTATTATGAAGAGCTGACATGGGAGCTAATAATGGTCAAAGATAAAGGTCAGATAAGGCCACCCCTTGTTATCATGTCTATCTGTTGCGGGGATCAACACTTCAGTGAAGCTGACACCATTATTGAACTAATTGATTGGCGGGCCCCGCTGTCTTTGCAGGATTAGACAGGAAAATGAACTCTGGATGGTTCAATAACTGAAGATGATGCTGCAAATACGCAATATCCCTCGAAATGTCGCCAGTGCACTCACAAGATTTGCTGTGGGATTTGAAGAGCTAAGAAACTAAGAGACTAAGGTGAAATTGGTTATCCTGTCAGACATGAAACTTACATTCATCTATGTAATGGAAATGTAAGACCTTCAATCCCATTCTTGTTGTAAAGTTAGACAAATAAACCCTGTTCATAAATGGCTTCTTTTTGAAAAACATTCAGTTCGCCAAGTGGTTTAGGGCAAATACCACTAAATGTCTTCAAAGTCCCCAGTTCATCTTCTAGGGATCTTTGCAACATGTCATTCCCCCAATCTTCTTTTCACACATCTCCTATCTGTCTATATGGACACTTTCTGAATAAAAAAAGAAAACAATCAACTCTAAGTTCACATTCCTGCCAAAGTGAGCACTGTGGATGACTTGAGGATGCCAAACTACAGGCCAGGGGCACTACTACTGTTAAAAAGGTCATACTTTTTTACTGCACCACAAAGTGCAACAATCACAGAACACTTACATGCAGACACACACACACTTGATTAGGAGCCAGAGACACATGGTGCTACAGGATTGGAATGCCTCTGTGACAGATTGCAGTGAAGTCCTCCACATAAACACGGCCTGTCTCTAAAGTGAATGACAGCTGAGATGGTTGAGCTTTTTTTCCCAGTTGAAGTGAGGACATAATGCAAGATTAAAACCAGTGGAAAGCTAAGAGAGGTAAACAGTAGGTCAACAAGTATGTGAGTGGAACACAATGTATCACTAGCATGGCATGTAAAACTCATGGTCAGCTGACCCACCAGTATTGGCAACACTGGAACAAAAGACATTCCCATTTTTCCAGTGGCTTGTCTGAATTAAAAGGGGTCATGATCAGAACCATTAACAGAGACCAGTACCGTGCTGTTGTTGGGAGAAATGTTTGTCATCAGAGAGGGAGCGGAGAGGGAGCGGCAGGTTGCAAAAGTTGGCGGGTGAGGGACTGCTGAAGGCTCTGACTTCTGAAGTGTGTTTGTCCCAGTTGGTATTGAGAGTGAGTCCTGGGGGCATGATATAAAGTCCTGGGATACGCTTGATTGACTTTGCAGAAGAGTGCTAGCTGGTGTGTCCTCGGGTGGACAATCTTGGGGAGTGCAGAACGAAGAATAATGTGGTGCTTCCACTGCAGTATCTTCCTCTGTGCAGGGTGAAGTATCACTGGATGAAGTTTTGGTTTCACATGGAATTGAACAGGGGCTTTCTTTGCCTTGTGGCTCATGTAGTAAGGGATCAGGTAGCCCCATAAGCTGACACAGGGACTCCACTTGCCTCACAATTTTTTCTTGCTGAATCCTCAGCCTCAGGTTTTCCTCCTGTAGCCTGATGAGTGCCTCTGCCAGAGGAGCCACCTGAGCTGCTGCCTCCTCCACACGGGCATCCACTCGCTTCCCAAAGGCCTGCAGGTCACCGTGTATCTCCCCCACTGCACACCGCAATGTTAACTCAAATTTCCTCTCCCCAAACTGCCCCTCTTCATCTTCAGCTTCCTCCTGAACAAGCAGATCACCGATCACCTCCTCCAGGCCAGACTCGGCACAAGCACTATCTGGGCTGCCCAAAGCCTGTGGAGCCTGTGAGGCTGGGAGGTAATCCAGGTTCACTCCAGGCATGGCCAGACCAAACTTCACTGACCAATTTAGCTTAAATCCAGTTTATTGCCCCAAAAATGTAGGCTGGATTGTAAAACCGGAGAAATAAAAGGTTGTGGCCAATGCCTCTGTTGTAAGAGTAGAAGCTGTCCTCCTCTGTTTGTCAGAGACCTTCCAAAACAATGCACGTTCTTTATACCCCCAGCAAATCCCCCCCCCCTCTTTACAAGCCAACAACCTGACAGCCAATGAGCATGCAGAGAATCCGGTTTCCCAGGCAGCCCCCAACTGCTTATTTCCAGGTGGCCTGGAAAAGTATATTTATCTCCATTATTCCACTGAGCCAGTCAGTCCTGGGGCACTGGTAGAGGGGAGAGGGGGAGTGATAGTGACAATAATTTAGAAAACTCACCCCTCCCACTTCAACTTTCCTTTTATTTAGCCCATGTCCTTCACACCTCGAATAGCTGGCAACAAAGGTTTAGCTGTGGCTCTAGGCCTGGGCTGAGTTGAAAGAGTTACACATTAGTGTTTCACTCCTCTTAAAATTGCACTCTAACAAAATTCAACTGCATCTGGATTAATCAGGTTACTTGTTTTGCATGACTGTGATTCTAGGCAGACTTCCAGAGAAAAGATCAGTCCATGAAGGGCAAAGAGTTTAGGGCCATGACAAAGCAGAGTGTGATTGAGGATGAGCAGGGGTCTAGTTCTCCACAACTCTGGGCAAGGATGTTGCAAAGGACATTTAAGCCCTTCCAAGATTTAGTTTTAGGCATACTGACAAATCAGCAAGGGTCCAGCTGCTCCTTGTGTGGATGCTTTAAGTGCGTCTGTGTTAAATTAAGAGCTTTCCAAGCACACTGACAGAAGTCTGTTTATGGTCTTCACATTGTTAGATGCTCAAGTAGATCTATTAAATCAACAGATTTCATACTGCATCTCAATTATGGCAAAAGTCATAATCACAATTATCTAATAAGGCTGACTTCATAAAACTTTTTTTTTTATTTTATTTTTTTAAATAATTCAACAAATGAAAAAAAAAACTGTAAACAAAGATGTGTAAAAAAATAGACTGTAAAACTTGTAAGGAGGGGTAAAAGCTCTGGATTTACAAAACTAGACAAAACAATAGCATCTTTGCAAAATAAAATGCAACACAATGACCATATTATCTAAATTGTCTGGTTGTCTTTAACATTAGAAGCCAAACATTAACTGAAATTCAATCAATTGCCCAGCCCTATCACTGAATGCATTCTAAATAGAATCATAAGGCTACATGTGAAAAAATTTGATAAACCTGTTGACATGCCAATACATCACAAGCATTAACAGTGCAAACACAACCAAATTCACTGTAAATATCTCTGACTTCTTAAAAAAATACTGTGACTGTATGCACAATATTTTCATTCATCTAAATAAGTTCAGAATCTGGCCTCGAGGGAGAGTGAAGAGAAATGCTGAATGGCAGCAGGGAAAGTGGGTCAAACCCATGGAGGACGTGGCTCTAAGTCTCACCATGCATCACTGAAAGCACTTTATCCACAATAAACCAAAGCAAGGCGAAGTGAAAAGACACAGAGGCCAAAAATATAAAGGCTATAAAGTACATGCAGTGCAATTTTCTGCAGGCATGCTATATTTCTGATCATCGTGGCAGACTCTGAAGTATTTCAATTATGATGATATATCTGTCAGATTGTCTGTGAGCCCTCAGCGGACACGTAAGCGTGTCCAAAAATATTGGAGTGCAACATCAAGCAGAGTTAAAACAGAAAATAATGCAAGGATTGGAAGGGGAACCACATATGAGATTCCCTCAGAACTTTCCCCAGTTCTGCAGACCAGGCTCAGATCTGTCACACATGGGACCTGGTAGTGTAATCAGCATGTGTCATGGATCAGCAGCATGTTAACAATGGTCTCTTTATCCCTCTGTGTGACAGTAAGACAATCTGTCACTGACTGTGGGCCCGCGTGTCCATGTTCACGCAGCAGTATTTAACCAGTGTGACCCCTATTGTGTCAGAAATCCCCCTGCTTCAGTAAAGACTGACTATCCTGCCATCACCCTGGTTATAAAGCTAAGGCATTATTTATGTTTGAGTTCAAGGCCGAGCGCAGCGGTCGGCATGGAAGGACCGCTGACATGAGCAGGAGCAGCTGAGATCAGGTAGAGCAAGAGGCATCAAAAGACATGGTAGACATTTTGACTTGTCATTGTAGGGAAAGCACAGGTGTATTAATGACGGCTGAATCCCACTTAGTGATGGTCCTGCTTTTGTGAACGTTAGTTCACTGTCATTGCTTACTGGGACATTTAATGGAACCAAGCAAAAATTTATACACCTGTACTTTCTACAACAAGTCAAAATGTCTGCCTTGAAAAAGGTTTTCAACATTGGTTTACAAAGATTTTGTCCCATGCAAAAAATACCCGTTTAAATATTTTTTTTAACACTGAATCAGACAATTTTGTTATGAATTTCTCTATCACCCATAGTTTTTTTGTTCCAGTATACTACCACGGACAAAGAAAAGCACAAGCGCTCCCCCTCCATGTCAGCAGACTACTGCTGGACACTGAGGGGTGTGGCTAAGGCCAAATGTAGGTGAAAATCATTCACTTGTACATTGTAGAAGATGTTTATTGATATTTTAAGTATAACAACGGCCTTATTTATGAATAACTAATATACACTGCACCACTTAAAATCCATGCTTGGTTGGAATTGTGTAAAAAGTACAGTAAAATGCTAATATTTAAGTTTATAGGAGAACAAAAGTTAAAAAAAAATTGCCCAATGTTTGTCTGAAATGAGCTCTTGTCCCTGCACTGCAACACGTCAAGTATTTTGAGATCGCCATTAATTTGATTAGTCTAGCTTATACTATAAGTAATGAGGAGCGACTTCCTCATTTTGGCTTCTTTCCATTGTTTAGATTCAGATTTAAAGGTGATCCACTGTAAAAGCAGAAGTTATCAGCATCAACATGTTTTATGGGAATTAAGAAAATACAAGTAAGGAAATAGTGGAGGTTGTGAGTGCTGAGGTTGGACCACCAAAGAGAAGCTCAGACCACCCAAAAAGATCAGAGTTTCAGACGGGAACCACTGTGGTCAATTAACAAGCAACAACACCAAACAGGAAGAGCATATTAAAACTCCAGTTACACTGTATATTGCCTCGATGTCCGCACATTCTTCTTGCTATAACAAATATATTCACTGTTAGGCCACTGAATCCTCCTCTGACATGTCACCTCCTCCCTCACACAGACACAACCTTGAGCATTGATTAAGCAAGGGAAAGTCAGACAACAGGTGGTCTCTGGATCCGTCTGAAAGTAAACAAGCTGCTGCCCCTTCCCTCCCTTGGTTGATGCTAACCAACAGTGTCTGCTGCTGTTTTTACAATCTCATTAGCCAAATCACTGTACGGTAAAACTGGAGCAAATCTGGCTGAAGCAGCTGAAATAGTTCCCTATCCAAGTGAGGAAAAGAATAAATGACTTATTCTTGTAGCCTTGGAGTTCATCAGTGAAGGCATTCATGTTAAGCCCTTCATGTTAAGCCCATACAATTAAGATGCATTGGTTTAGGAAGTCCATGTATGTGAACCACAGCCTAGTGGTGCTAACATGCAGTTATGTTACACTCTGCAAACAGTGTTGAGGCCTATTGCTAAACCACCATCCCCAACAGTGATGAATAACAGAGTTAGTACGAAAGATTGGGGACTGATAAACGAAGCAGGATGTAATCCATAAAGTGTTGGTGAGTTGCTGTGGTAAAATACATGCCTGGAAATAATCGTATAGATGTTTGCACTTAAAGACATTACCTGCATGCTGTAATACCACTGGGATCAGTCAAAAATAAAGCTCATCCCCTGCAGAATCCTTGTCTTCTTGCAAAATCTGTTTTTAAAAGAAAGCTATGGTTGAGTTTGTGTCTCAACAAGGTTCTAACTGAGGAGATGGTCTCACTCCAACACCTAACATCCAGCCTGCAGCCTCGTCCCAGCCCTAATTAACCAGCTCTGTGATCCCATAACCAGATTACTTCTCTACAATCAGAATGTGCAAAGAGGTGCATCCTCCTCAAGTCCCACCTCCACGCCACCCCACCCCCAAGAAAAGAAAAAATAAGTGATGAAGAACTTTTGTCAGCACATGTTTTAAGACAGTTGGACAGAAATCAGTGTGATGAAGACGGACAGGTGTGATTAAGGTAACATTTCCCAGATGAATCTCAGTGGACATCCGCCTGCAGAGAGAGAAGCAGGAATGCCCAGAACACCTCCCTCACCCTCCCTCACTCTCCCTCTCTCCTTCACATACCCTACAAGGACAGATGTGACTGGCTACCCACTCTTGTGTTTGATAAACACTGTTCTTCCCTCCTCTCCCTCCTTTTCTCACACTTTGTCTGTCCTTCACTGTCCTGGCTCGCTTGCTTCTCAGGCCTTTATAGGTGATTGCTGTGACTGGGATGCAGGGAAAACACCAGTGGAATTAAATCGGGTAATTTGGAAATTAAATATAGGATAAAAACAAAACACTTAACTTAAATTGGGAGCGACTGGAAATAGTTTAATTTATGTTTGATAAATTCTGACAAGTTTCAGCCTCAGTGTTGTAATTACTTCCCCAAGATGTTTTGTAATGCAGATTGTACCTTGTTGGAGGGTCCGGAGGAGAAGCTGGATGAGGAGATCTTGAATGGTGTTGCTCTTAGACCGAGGGTCAAATCTGAAACAGACAAGACAGATTTACCTGGACGTGAAACATAAAATAGTTGAGATGAATAAGAACCCTCAAAGGTCCCATTACCCATAAATATGTGTAAAGTTGAGATGTGTACATGGCCTTGCACTGTGCTGATGGTAGCCATTAGTCAGTTACATAACCTGCCACAGTGTCATAAACAACACAGACTCGTGTTGAATGAGAGACAAGTGAGAAAATGTAGATGACGCCACCTTTAACATAAACAGCTTTCTTCATTGGCTCCCAGAGTACACACATGCATTTCCTTTGGACCTGTTTCCTTCCTCATCCACACACACACACACACACACACACACACACACACACACACACACACACACACACACACACACACAAAACCTATATCATAAACTACAAGATTGATGCACACTCGCATGGCACAGTGTACATTTAAAAGCCTTTGTAGTGCTTTTGAGGGAAACCGGAGACACAATCGCAGGCTGCCTTTACTCAGAGCGAGACGGGCATGTTCCCAAAAAAGGAGCCCAAAACCGTTAAAGCAAATTGAGCTGAGAAGAAGCCATGTGACCTTCATGGATGAGCCTAGTAGGGCTCCCAGAAAATGTCCTGAGGGGGACGGGGGAGGGGACGGGAGGGGGGGGGACCCCGGGGGGGGGGGGGGGGTTCACTGTAAAAGGTGATGAGGCTGGAATCGCACAGGTCCAGCCTGAGTTTTAAATAAACTGTTTGTGTTGTTGGTCCCAGCTGATGAGAAGAGCTGAAACTTAATACATCTTGTTTGGACCGACAGTAACAGCAGCTGTAGCCGCCTTGCTTCTGAAACAGACTGTTGACCATGTGAATCTCTGCTGGTGCTGTTTGCTCTGTGACTAAACTGTAGCCTATAATGTGTTGAGTTTATATACTGCTGTTAATGATAATATAGAAACTTGGTTTTTAACACTTACTGAAGGCACATGTTACATATTTTAATAGAAGTTGCAAGTCAATTTTAATGTTTTAGTACATTAACTCATTTAAATACACAAATTCTTCAAGCTTTATACAGCTAGTAGGGCATATGGCATATATCAATACAATTTTTGACAGACAAAATAAAAAAAATTCCATCGTCTCATGTAAACTATGGTAAAATGTAAACAGATTTTTCACCTTAGCGGTGTCAAAGGGCTTTACAATTTGTCTCCCATTTACACACCAATGGCGGCAAAACTGCCATGGAAGGGGCTCGCCTGCCATCGGGAGTAACTTGGGATTCAGTGTCTTGCCCAAGGACGCTTCAGCATGTGGACAGGAAAAGATTTCTCTGCCAACTTAAGCATCACTGGGCAACCTCCTCTACCATCTGAGCCACAGGCGCCCCCCCATACTACTGTTTGCTATTAGTAATGTTTTCTCACTTTTGACACAATACTTCTGCATTGTGTCGTATCATTAACACTGCATGTCTTAAAATGTTAGGATGGAAGTGTTCAGCCAGGTAAATAAGGTCACCTTTTCTTGTTAGCCGACAGAAAGAGAGAGAAGCAAAACATGATCACAAAAGAAGGGAATAACATATGACAAAGATATCCAGCCACATTCAAACTGAGGATTCTGCACCATCTAAAACTGCTGCTCTTGTGGCTCATGAGGCAAAGTGACCAGTGGGCTGGTTTCCCAGACACTTTTTTTTTCCCATTTAAATGCTCACTCAAATGAATGATGGCAGTAAGTGCCTGTTGTTTTAGATAAAGAGAGGACAGACAATATCTACAGAACATAATGAACAAAGCACTGTAATGTGTGGGCTGGCAGGCTTATTCAGTTGCATCGTAACAATATTACTAGTCAGTTTGGCCTGGGAGAGCCCGTTGTTGCTTCCTTTGTCCCAATATGCTCTCTTCTGAAGACAAGTGACCTCACCCCCCTCCACACTGAGAAACATGCCCACTATATAACAAACACCCTTCAGTGCAACAATGCAGTGTATTATTCAGCTTGAACGTCCATGTGCTCTGCTTCACAACAACCCTTGTCATCATCCCACTTGTGACCGATTTCTTTTCGCTGGTCACCTCCCACAGTGACTGGGATTCCAGTGTGATCCAAGGGTCGATATCAGCAAGAAAAGACTTAAAATTGTTCAATTAAGATTCATACCACCAGGAACACATGGGCTGCATCTCTGCAGAATTATAGCATAAAGTTCATGTAATTAAGTGTTATCGAATAAGCATGATGCCTTAAGTTGTTAAAGTCAAACAAAAGAACTGGTGTTCAGCTGTCATTTGAACTCTCACTACAAAATATGTTAAATTGACCATTTGAGGACTTAGTGAGCGTGAGAGCTTCCTGTCGATGTGAGGTTGATGCTCCTACCTGGTCTTTGCCCCAGAGCGTTAGTGGTGTTGCGTGGGGTCATGTTGGTGATGGGTACGATGTTGCCTCTAGGGGCTGAGGAGGTGGTGCACCCATCCTTGATCTCGATGGTGAGGAAAGTCTTCATGTCCTCTCCCTGGGTGACTTTTTTTCCAGCTGCTCTCCCTGGGGTCCTGTCTTCCTTTGAGTTGCCAGAGGCGTGTACATCTTTTTCAGCTGGACGCCTGATCCCGCCCATGGAGTTCTGCAATTGGCTAGCTGATTTGTTAGCCACACCCCTTGGCTGAGGTGCAGCCTGACTCAGGGATGCAGGAGAGGTGTTTGATGTGGAGTCTTGATGTGGCCTCGTTGGCCTGTCTCCAGATGTGCTGAGGGATGCTGCTGAGTGTGTAAACAGCTCAGTAGCTCTGGAGAGGTTCGTCTGGCCGCTGCTGCCAAAGGTGTTCCCGTTCCTCAGAGGAGTTTTCTTCAAAGCTGGGACATTTGGACTTTGGCTGGCTTCTGTGAACTTGCGCATTCGATCACGAACAGAGTTGGTGCGGTTGAACTGCTCCAATATAACATCTTTCTTCTCAGGTGCTGTAAAGACCAAATGTAAGAAAAGAGTTGAAAACTAAGAATAACTCAATACAGAGAAGACACAAAGCCTCGACCCCCTCCACTCTTCAGGCTGAATTTAGCACAGTTACAGCCTCTTGCTCTTGTCATCTCCTCCTCCACCTCAAAAGCCCACTACAAATCCCTTTTCCTCCTCTTTCGAGGTTTTGTTCCAGCCCCTTTATTTTGCTTGACTTAACCTCCTCCATTCCACCATCTTTCAGTTCCTATTTATTTTTTCTTTTCAGGGCATGTTTCCTCCACTCGTGTTTTTTTTTAAACATTCTTTGATCCTTAATGCTGTCAGGTGATGTGTATAAAGTTAATGGTTAAAAACCAACAAAGGGGAAAAATGCTCGTGATTAGAGGAGAAGATATTCACGGAAGTTATCCTCAAGAAGAAAAAATGATGGCTGCTTAATCAGAAAACCACAACTTATAGCAGAGTGGACACAGTGAAGAGCCCTGTCTGGTAGAAATAGAGAAAATAATATATCTCATTGCAGTCTCTCCTCTCAGCCCTCTATCCTGTGAGTGGCCCTATACAGTCATTCTAATAACTTGGATTGTTTTCCACATAGTGAAGTCCTACAGGCTAAAAACTATCCATTGTGATATTATAGAAAATATAATCAAAAACCTGGTGAAAAATATCCATTGTAATGTTCTTAGAACCCAATTAATAATTTTTGTAAAGAGAAATGCAGCAAATCCAAATTTTTTTAAACATTGAAATGATAAATGTTCTGAATTCTTCCTTGATAATTATCTTAAAAGATGATCAGATTTGCTGTTGATTAATCAGTGCGGGACTAAGAGAGTTGGACTAATTTCTTACCAGCATCCTTTGCTTTGCCACCTGTGAGGGGAAGAGCACTGTTTACCTTTATCTAAAAAAGGAAAGAAAAAAAAAAAAATCAGAGGAGATTAAAGTTTAACATGTACTGATCTTGGATTGCCAACCACAGAGCTGCTATAACGAACAGCTCATTGTTTAACAGGGAAGAAATGCAAATTCACAAGCAGCTATAGTCTGCATGGAGAACTGTGCTGACAACTATAGACGCACACACAGACCTACACAATCCATAATAACAATACAGAATCGACTGTTTTCATTATATAACATTTGTTTTTGAAGTTGTTTGCCTCTGTTCTTTTTTTGGCAGGGGAGCCATGATGGACCCCAGCGTGTTTACATTACTCTCAGGAGACTGAGCATCAGCACATATTGTCAGGGAACAATAAAAGTCTGGGGCCAGCCTTACGTAAACACATTTAGCCCAGCGACATGATGGCGTCATGGCGACCTGAGCTCCCAAGATGGGAAATGTTGCTTAACAGTTTACAGTCAGCATAGAAACAGAAGCTCTGTATGTTTGTTGTTCTCAGAGCTGCAGGGTGAAGATAGCCAGAATCTCTGGCCTGCATCTCTGCCTATCCCTCCCTGACATCAGGTGAGGCTGACACGACGCTGAGGCGAAGCAGAGACAGTCATGTCTGTCAGTCCGTTTGTTTGTTTGTGTAACCAGGTAACAAAAGTTAAACAGCATTTAACAGGAGATCAGCATGCTGTGTTTATGGATTACGATGTGACCTGGGTGTCATTGAAGAATGGAATGTCGGAGTCTCTTGTCAGGGATAATGAAACGGAAAGAAAGAAAAGAAAGAGTGTCAGTGACTGTGGCTACGCAGCACAGCACCTCACTCTAGTGGAGAAGTTAGGATAGATGTTGTGTGTCCTTCCTGCCAGTCAGCTGGTTCAAACTGTTCTTGGAAAGATCTTGGAACAGTTTGTTAAAAACGGTTTAGTTTTCTTTATTTTTTAAAATAAAATTTGCTAAAAAAAAAAAAAGGAAAAAACAACATTGACTACAATAACAACATTAACAACAGCATTGACTCTAATGTTTTACTGTCGGTATGTTCTACACACAAACAACAGGGCTTGATAGAAGGACTTTATACTCCACCTTTTGTTTCTGGAAGTCAGTTTTCCCCTCGGCGTTGCCGTTGAGCAGCCCATTGGCAGGATCTCTCCGAGATAAAACAGCCCCATCAACCTGCTCCTGGTCAACAATGAGGTCTTGGCTACACTGAGCCTGGCTGCTGGTTGGACCTTGGCTCCTGCTCTCGCTTTCTGAATCTGTGCTGTAAGCCGAACCACTCGTGGCTACCTCCACCTCCCCCGCTAGACCCCTCTCCTCAGATAACATGCTCACACTGTGGTCAGATGTCCCCGAGTCTGTCCGTTTCCTTAAGAACAGACCGAGGCTGTCTGATGCCCCAGAGCCCAGACGGGGTCTGACACCTGAATCAGAGACATCTGAGCCCAGCCTCTGTCTGACATAAGACTGGGAGCTGATGCTTCGCTCTGATGCCCCAGAGTCCAGCCGACCACGCTGGCAGGAACTCTGGCTCTTGTCTGAGGCTCCAGAGTCCAGCCGGGCCCTGTGGGCTGAGCCCAGACTCTTCTCCGAGGCCACAGAATCCAGATGGGACCTGGAAAGCACCGAGGTACCACTGCGGTCTGAAGCTGTGGAGTCTGACCTTTGACGGTGAGACAGTACCAGATCAGGCTCTGTGGTCACATCTTCTCGTTGATGCTGGATCAACAGAGGTCCAGAGTCGTCATCCTTCACCAGGTGATCAAGAACCAACACCATGCCTGAGTTGGAGCCTGTTACAGAAAACACAAATGAAAGATGAGAAATAAACATCTCTCTGAATCCTCTGGCTTTTCTGCTTTTGTAAAAGCTGATTGTCATGTTACTTTAATTCTTCTTCACACAGTTGCTGTATGTGAGCAAAGGAAGCACTAGGTCAGGGGTGTCAAACATACGGCCCGTGGGCCGGATCTGGCCCGCCAGTGGGTCCAGATCGGCCCGCCGGATGACTTTGCTAAGTATGAAAATTACAGAAAGACATAAATTGCATTTCTATGAGAATATGGAGGTTTATGAGTACAAACGTTTTGTAATTTTTTTTAATCAATCCAGTAATTGCTTCAAAAACAGCGTAAATGCGATGTCTGCTCTGGAGGAAGAAGCGCTCGTTGCCACAGGCAGCAGCGCTCGCTGCTCACTTTGTGACGCGTTTGACGTCAAACGCGTCACAAAGCGAGGGAATCTGCAGAGGAGAGCCCAGGCAGATAAACAGTGGGCTGATGTCTGAGTTTTTGGTCTTTATGTTTCTAGTTTATTGTAGAAAGACCTTAAAATAGGGTTTATCAACCAAAAACCTTCACCAATGATTTAAACATAGAGAAATATTGTCGTTATGTATGCTATGATTTTACTGGTCTGGCCCACTTGAGATCAAAGTGGGCAGTATGTGGCCCCTTAACTAAAATGAGTTTGACACCCTTGCACTAGGTAGTAAAGTTTGAGACTTCAGTGATGTAAATGAAATATTCCGCAGCACTGGGGCCCAGGAGAGAACAGGCTAGAAAATATCTCTGAGGATCACAGAGGAGGCATGTGGAGACATGGCGGATGTAGACATTTCCTCCAGACTGGCCTCAGTTCCTGAGCACAGATTGTTGTGGTGGATGTACTTAAAGTCGAAGGAGGGCTCACAAGTGGAGAAAAGGAGAATGCGGCACAACGGTAAGAAACTACAAGGAGTTGCGGAGAAAGTGGGGGTGTAATAGAGACTTCCCCTCCCCTTGGTCCAAGCTCCTTCACTGCTCCCTCTCTCCTCAGGAAACCACACTCCAAACAACTCAGTGGTGCCCACATCCTCCCCCGCAACAGTTTCTACCTCCAACACCCCACAGTGCTGCTGCTCGATAGAATATCTGAGGTTGTGCGTAACACAGATAGGGAAAGCATAGGAAACCAAGAACGTATCAGGTTCCCACATCACATGTACAAAGCAAGGCTTGAAGACTTCTGAATGACCTCCGTTTGCACCAACTTTGCAACCGAAGGGGGTTCACCAAGTGTGGATGTCTGTCTGTTTACAAACCAAATCAAAGAGGACCTCCAGTCTGACAGGAGGCAGGCAGCACAGTCGGTTTCAACTTTCAAGTAGCCAGGATCAAGGGGGAACATTCACAGCCTCATTTAAAACAGCTGATCTTTATTTATTCATTATTGCAAAAAAAGACACCCAGTAAATCATTCACAATCACTTTAGAAATAATAAAGTTCTCAAACACAAGTTTACAAATTACTTCAGACATTAGAGAGGATAAAAATAGCAGCAACTTGTTGATTAAACAGAGCAGATGATTATGTAACACGGGCTGAATAGAAAATGTGATAATTACACACAATTAGGACAATAAAACTCACATGTAACTGTCAACGGTCCACTAGACAGAAGGGTCCATATCTAATGAGGCACACAACCCAAACTCAATCACTGGCCAACTGTAACTGAAGTGAGAGCCAAAACAGCTTCTTCAGCAAACTCTCACATTATTGTTCACGTCTTTTCCATTGGGAACCTGTAATATCTATTGTGCGACAATTTCTGGGAAAATCCCCACTGCTACTGCATAATGACAGGCTTGTTTTTTTGCTTCAAAATAGCTACAAAAGCTGCACTTGTGCAGTCTGTTGCCAGTCAATATATAGAGCACAAACAAAGGTCAACTGAGAGTTTTCTTTATACTCCTTTAACAGTGAAGCAATGACCCGTAGAAAGCCCAAATTTGTCTTTGCTGTGAATGGGTCAACACAAGTTTTTTGACTGCTGGTGACGATGGTTCAACAAAGGTTCATCGTGCACACTTCAGCTTTGAATTAACAGGTTGAAGACAGTTTTCTAAATCGGTAGGTACACAGTTCTGTAATTTTTAGTCATTAAGTTCTCATAGAATTTGTTATATTAGCTTTCCACAATGTTACAATATAAATGAAAAATATGCATTATGTAAACAAGACTAAAGTCTGCAGCCATGCTAGTGTCTCAGGGAAGTTGCCCAAACTGGTGCTTTGAGCTAAAGGCATGCTACATGCTCACAGTGACAACATGTTGACGCTAGACAGACATAATGTTTGATGGGGGCTGTTTTTAGGGCTTTCTGATAATAAGCCAAAGTATTTGAGCTGTTGATGATTCTGGATGAAAGATTAAAGATATCATTCATTCAGAGGGGAATATGAATCTCTATACTAAATTTCATGGCAATCAATATAATATTCAATCATATTACGATTAAACATTTTCATTAAAAATCACAAGCTCATGGTGGTGGCAGAGCATCACCAAAGTCAGCAGTATTCATCCCCTGGGTACAATGAACAATTGGCACAAACTTTCATGGCAGTCCAACTAGTAATTGTTAAAACATTTCAGTGGGGACCAAAGTGGTGGACTGACTGAAAGACCAACATTGTTATCCAAACAGCCATGTCACTATTAGCATGGCTAAAAACAACACTGCAACAACCACTTAATGACATCGTGAGAAAGGTTGAACAATTTGATTTAAGAATTTATACTACTATTACAACACCATGGTTTATTATTGACCTATGTGGTGAAAACCAAAGACTTGTGAATGACAGATATATTAATGATATTTACGGTAATAACTCCAGATATGCCTGTATTCAGTCCACTCTCTGGATTATTGTGTAAATTGTAATTAGTGTGTTAGGGTTGAGCAAGTTTCTCCCTTCTGGGAACCTGAAGCACAAAGTACATTCCACCGAGACTCTATGAAAACATTTAATTTCCTGAATCACAGCTTTATCTGCTACAGTCTGCACCAGAATGCAGCACAGCTGGACACATGCTCATTGAGGTAAAGTATGTAAATATATATATGCCTTTGTCTCAAAGGTAGAGTTATGTGTATGTGACATGGACCAAAAAAAAATCGTTCAAGTTAATCTCTTATTTTCTGCCACTTTCACTGTGCTGAAAAGACAACCCCCCGCCCTCCAAGGAACCACAGGCCCACCCTGGCTACACTGTCCTGACCTAACCACAAAAGACCTGTGTCTTTGTTGATTGGTATCCACTTTAAAAGATCCCTGTCTCCTTTGCTTTTCTGTGGTGGTCTTTTTTGTTGTCGTTGATCCTAGTTTCACCCTGGTTTAAATTGTAAAGCAGGGATAAATCAGGACCAGAGGGGAGTTTCTCCGCCACGTGAAGAAAGCCTTCGTTCTGTTCTGGTATCAGCTGTATTTAGGAGAGGTGTGGTTGTTGGGTTTCCCTCTGTTGCTTCCCATAACCCCACCACCAACCCCTGGTCATGTGAAGGACACTGAGAGCCCAGCCCAGGGTAGAAAAGGCCACACAGACTGACATTATTATGACCGTCAGCCTCGGGCCAAGCTCCAGTTGACCAAGTTTTAGCTTAAACGGTCAGCCGAGGATAATCAGAGGTAAATTTGGTATTCTACACGAAGAGGATTTTATACTTTTCCTTGAGTTTTTTTATTCAGACAAATTAAAAATAGGTTTCTATCAATATTGTCAACAATTTACTTTTGTTGTTTTACAGGCAACTCATTGTTAGCCCTAAAAGTGTTCCTGCTCAGCTCCAGGGATTCAAGAGAACGAAGCACATTCATTCCCCCCCTGAAGGCAGGCATTCATGATACTTTATTGATGGCTGGACTAACAGAGTGGTTAATTAAATCACTTCACACCTAAGAAGCCAAGTCATTAAGCCTACGCCTGTGAGTTACTCTAAGCAGTTAATAAAGTTCGATGAAGGAGCTTAAAGAGTCTACTACTGTGACCTCCTGACCGCCACCTCAGGAGAACGGCTCCTTTGGCTCAGTATTTTAACAGTCAGTGAAGAGGAAACAGCATCGAGAGAGATGAATGCTTTCACAGGTACATGTAACAGAGGTGGTCAGTGTTGCTTTCGTGTTATTAGTGCCTACCCCAAACTTGACCTTTAGGTAAATGTTTATAGTATACACAGGCTTTTGTATTGCAAAGATCTTAAAGGAGTGAAAAAACTAAATATGATTTGAGCGTGCGGGTGCGCATTTTGTTGCAGATATTAACATGCAAGCAAAATTCAGACTTTCCACTATTATGAAGAGCAGTCACAGTCAGTCTGGTGTTTCTTACCTATTCTCTGCAGCTCTTTGCTTTGTTGTGTCTGCTGGCCGCGTAGCTCCTGGATCTGAGATCTGATACGCTCTCGCTCACTGTGACTTTCCCGCTCTGTCTCCTGTGAAAACAAAAAGGGAAAATAATCACATGCTCAGTGTACGTCAATACAGCTGCAAATTCACAGCACTTTTTAATTTCTCCGGTCACAGCATGTGTTCAACTATCACGTAAGACAACAGCCAGCCTATGCCACACTGCCGACTCATTCCTCTGAGTGAAAACATCACCTCCAGTTCTATCATCTGTTTGAGGTCAGCTGGTGATCACAACAGTCTTTTGTTGGAGGTTGAGGTCAAACGCTCCAGCCATGATGAGCAACATACTTGGCCAGCTGGAAAAGTAAAGATCTATTTCATTTTCCATTGTGTATGTCTGTGAAAGGCAGAGAGAGGCGCCCTGAGTACCAAAGGCGCCAACATACACATTCAGCACATGGTTCAGTTCTATTATAGGTTCTGGCTTCGGTAGTGCTTGCACCTTCAGACTACCTGCAGCCTGACCACAGCAAAATGCAGGTCTCTCTGGTGCACTCTGGCTCTGATCTCGGGGGAGAGGGAGCAGTGTTTTGGCATAGAGAGAGGAAGCGGGAGAGGAGGATGGAAGAAAGATGTAGATACCGATACTACTGTTGGGCCTCTGGTGCTTGACCTTGAGCCACTCCACAGGAGAATCAGCTGCAGAAATAAGGCTTCGCTGAGCGTGTGTGCGTGCACACACAAACACGCACACGCACACGCACACACACACACACACACACACACACACACACAACAGCACGCTCTCTTTAAATCACTCCTACACATATTTATTAATTCACAACACTTTGAAGACTTTTGTACTAAAGGACAAAAAGCGTGTGTGCGGAGCGTCAGGTGTTATGCATCATTCTGTAACTCATTTGAAATGATGAACTACAGGACGGCCCATTAAAGGTGTTTTACAAGAGGCATCCAAGTTAAGAATAGTCCAACAAAAGTTTAGGTGGATCCTGAAAAAACATTCAAGACGTGACCTCACATACCGAAAAGATCATACTTAGACCCGATTTACAGCCTATTATTACTTCAAATGGAAACACATTAACCATCTCTCAAACAAGGAAAGAAAGCACACACAGACACAACCACACAGTCACACATCACAATTACATTACATTTAATTTTTTTTCATTTAGCTGATGCTTTTATCCAAAGCGACTTACAATAAGTGCATTTCAACCATGAGGGTACAAAACCCAGAACAACAGGAATCAAGAAAATACAATTTCTTCAAGAAAGCCAAACTACAAAGTTCTATCAGTAAGTGCCATTTTAAGTGCTACTAAAGTTCTACTGTTCAAGGTAAAGTTGGAAGAGGTGTGTTTTTAGTTTGCGGCGGAAGATGTACAGAGTTTCTGCTGTCCTGATGTCAGTGGGGTGCTCATTCCACCATTTAGGGGCCAGGACAGCAAACAGTCATGATTTTGTGTGTAAACAATAAAATAATGTTATTTTACACGGGGACAGTTGTCGGCAGAAGTGTGAACTTCTTATAAATCACACATCAGTGTTTTAAAAGGCTTTTAATCATTGCAGTGTGAGATGAGGGCAGACAGAGGGAAGCTGCAAGTTGATGTGGTGACCAACCACAAAGTCTGCTCGATTTTAAACACGAGTGAGAAGCAGAGGTGAGAAAGAACTCAAGGCTTTCTGCTCTGGAGACTGTGACCTTCCCCACCTTGAGCAGATTACAGGGCAGAGCTGCTCAATCACAGAACAGAAAATGTAATCAGACACTGCTGCAGGAGACAGCAGCATAGACAAAAATGGACAATCTGGAAAGACACAGCTCGGGTTAAAACTTATGGTTAAATTAGTCAAAAAAATAACAGAAATTTTGCTGGTAAAATCATCCAGGAGTGATCAATCTGTGTCTGCAAAAGAAAAAAAAAAATCTTCCGAATCGAGGTGAAAACTAAATGTGAACTCATAATGATATAAATCTACATAGCAGGTGCTGCAATGTCACATTTTCCAGCTTCCACTTTTTCCATATGTAGCTAAAAAAACAAAAAAGCAGCATCGGTTGTGGAGTTTAAAAAAAGTTGTCTCAGCTTTTCAAGACAACAGTAAATGTTGCGGACACAGTCTGACACTTCACAGTGGAGAGCAGAAATTTATGAGAACGTTCCTTTAATGAGTCAATAAAGTGTCTGATGAGTTTGGAGATCACAAACAGTCTCATGTGCAGCAGCACAAAAGAGTGGAGGCACGACAGTGGAAGAATGCGAGAGGACGCACACAAAGGGCACTCTTCTGACTGGAGTCACTCAGTCAAAGAGTCGCAGTGGCAGATAATTGTGTTCGAGCTGTAAACACAATTAAAGAGAACAAGTCTTTCCTCACCCGCTCCCCCTCTCCTCTTCCTCCTCTCCCGTTTCTACCAGAGTCAGAGTCAGACAGGCAGCCATCATTTCAAAGCTCCCACTAAACCACAGGGAACATATTTCTCACAGACAGTGAGGCACAGCGAAAAAAGGGAAGATAAAGTGGAACTGGAGATGGAGACCAGAGTGCAGGACCTGCTGCCAGTCCCCATGCTGTCATTAGCGGCTTCCCTCTGGCCCCAACAGTGAGGACCTGACAGAGTGGAACCAACACTGACACCATCCCACTCCAGCGCACCCACGAAGCCCTCAGCCCATCTGGCCTCAGGAGCCTGTTTGTGTCAGACTATAATTGCAAAATCTCAAACTCATAAACACAAAAACAACTGTCCTCTCATGTGACCACAGCAAGGCGTGGGCCATCTGGACTCCTCTGAACCCTCAACTCCACAAAGAACAACAATGAGGCTGAGACTGAGGCGCACACAGCTCCTTTACCAACCAGCTCTGAAAACTGACATCAACTACGGATTAACGCGCCGAGCTCCACTACTCCAGTTTTCCATGAAAGTAAAATCCATCACACCATTGGTGAGGTCACACCATTTGTGGGTCTTCCATGCCTCCACGTGGAAGAGAAGAGAAGAAACCTGGGGGCTCACTTTCCATTACTGCAGCTTGAGGAACCACACACTCGGCCTACCTCCAATAACTGAAATACAGTAGCTGGAATGAAGTACCAATCATCTCTGTATCACACACACACACACACACACAGTCTGGAGTAAGAAAACCCACAGAAGTCGTCAGCCCGGAGCCTCATTCCCATTTTTGCTTTCTGCAAAGCATCAGATGCCAATCTAAGCTTACTGTCTGTTCTCTTTTCAAATGATCACCGCTGTACTTTTCTTTCTAAAGCACACTTTCTCAATTCATCTCCAAAGCCCGCTAAACCCTCTTTTGGCCAATCTTTAGAGGTAAGCTAGTCTTTCCTCAGGTCTCTTCTTTCAAAATTGTTTATGATGAGCTCAGTGAACAAACAATAGTCTGCTTGGAGCTGCAACAAACCCGTCACCTCACAGACTACCTGAGCTCCCCCAATACACCTAGACGGCGTGCAAACCTAAATATTTTTTAATCACAAGCAATAAAGAATCAAGTTTTGTCACAGAGTACTCAAGTTATTTCACTGTATTACTTTCACATGCGTCAATAAATTTCATGTCATGCATCATAAACTGACCTCTACTTATTCACCCTGTCAGCTAAAATAAACAAAAGGTGATCTAACTCACCAATAAAGCATTATGTACACAAACCTGAAATGTAAACCCAGACGCAGACACATCCCATTCTGCAATCACACAGAAACCAGCTCAAACAGAAGATGAAACGCAGTTAAATGACTTTTCAGTCCAAACAGAGATAAAGTAAAGTCAGAAGAGCATTTGGTCTGTGACACACGACAGAAGGAAAATCAGAGTGACATTTACCTTCTCTTCACCCGACTGACTGCCTCTCTGCCCTCTCTCTCTCTCTCTCTCTCTCTCTCTCTCTCAGCAGTAACTCTTGGAGTCAGGACGTCCACTATTCTGCCTCTCTACTCCCTCAGCCACATCATACACACACACATACACTCACACACAAACATTTACACCACCACAAACACCACACACACACATAATACCAACAAGCCACTCCCTTGACTTCCCCTCCCTCCCATTCTGTCTCCAGAGGGATATGACCCAACCCCCCCCCACACACACACACCACCACCACCACACACACACCCACTCTTACTCCCCCCCGCCACACGCACACACACCCACTCTCACTCCCCCCCCACGCGCGCGCGCGCGCGCACACACACACACACACACACACACACACACACACACACACACACACTTTACAGGTTAATGGGTTGCCTGGTTAACACATTAACTTGACACTCTGCCTTTGTTTTGACCTCTTACTTTCGTATTGTTGTGTTACTTGAAAAACTGAGATATTTTACCATAAAAGACCTTCATTCATATGTGACAATAATGAATAAAGAAGTTATTTCTATACTGATCTATACCTCTATACCTCAGCTATCCCTGCATGTCAACCATTAGAAACATTAACTTCTGTATGGCATTGGATTCTGGTAAAATTACAGATAAACAGCCACATTAATCTATTGATTAAACACACTTTAAGTTCTTGGACTGGTGTTTGTTAAGCTACTACCAGCGTCTACATGTTGCATGTTGCGTGTGTCTGCTTGTGTTTGGTTGCGGTGGAGGCCTATCTACAGCCAGCATCTTCTGCAGGACAACTGCAAACAGCTCAAAGAGATCCACTGCTGTGATGTGAGGGGAAGGAGCCCTGCTGCTGCTGGTTGATGTTGATTTTGGCCACGGCCCCATTCCAGCGTGGACCAGACTGCTGAGGCACAGCTGGTGGGCTGCCTGCCTGCCTCCCTGCCTCCCTGCCTGTCTGCCTGTCTGTCTGCCTGCCTGTCTGTCTGCCTGCCTGTCTGTCTGTCTGTCTGTCTGTCTGCCTGTCTGTCTGTCTGCCTGCCTGTCTGTCTGCCTGAACTCACACCCCACCTCCCACCATCCTCACCACCATCCCTACCTCCAACCCCCCTCATCCATCACACCACCATACTGTTCAGCTGTTTTACAGGAAGTGAGCTAAAAAAGCTTGAATGTTAGAGCATCCTGTTACGCCAACAAGCTGTCATTGCTTCCTATCTGAGGAGAACACACACACACAGACAGACACACACACACAGACAGACACACACACACACACACACACACACACACACACACACACACACACACACACACACAGGAACGCATGGAAGCAAGGCACAGGCCACAACAGACAATGGAACTGATACTAACAGCCTTTCATTTCTCCCCCTTTACATCTTCACATTACTGTGGTGGGAAAAATGAGTGCTTTCGTATGAACCACAAGAACTCTGATAATGTGGCCGATTGCATTTTTTCTTTAAAGCGTAGATATACAGTAGAAGGCGCTCTTATCACTCAAAGGCCTAAGTACAAGAGTGCATACAATGGCTATTAACAGTTTTTCCTCCACAGAAATCCCATCCACTGGAAACAGAGCACTCATCAAAAACTGTGATCAGAGACAGCAGATAAGATAACATCTGGCTCCTTCATGAGCCCTCTCAAACTGTGTCTTCACATCATGAGGCTCTGACACTCAACCACTAGAGGGCGGGTCAGCCGTGAGAGGCATCTGAATACTCAAGGATGAGGAGATTTGTAACATAAGCCATAACAATGCCATTAAAATACCTCTGACATATTTTAACCAATACAAACGCTTCTAATTTTTTAAAGCTTGAACAGTTAGATGTGTGTGAAACATCATCTGGCATTGAGACTGTCTCTGTCAAAAACAATTTACTCCCTTCACTTAACACCAGAGTCAAAGTAAATTTCATCTTTCTCCTCATACTTGGCCAAATCTGAATGAGGATGTAAAAAACAAAACAAAATTCCTCACTCCGTGACAGCTGAGGCATGTGTTTTGTACATTTGTGTGTATGTGTCTGTATGTATCTGTGTGTCTGTATGTATCTGTGTGTGTGTGTGTGTGTGTGTGTGTGTGTGTGTGTGTGTGTGTGTGTGTGTGTGTGTGTGTGTGTGTGTGTGTGTGTGTGTGTGTGTGTGTGGTGTAGCCACAATCGTGAGCCAGAGTGTGACTCAAGTCACAGTGCTTGTTGTTGTTTGCTGCATTCTTCATTGCGGCAGCAAGGAAACCTCAGTGGTGACTGTTGCCATGCAAACAAACTCAGCACTGACAAATTAGTCTTTGTTTGGTTCATTTTTGTAAATTGCAGCTGACACGAGCGCGTATTAGAGCTGAGACCATTTACCCATCAGTTGTAACGGTGATGTTCTGACTTTATCAGGATAGCGCTGTGACATTTAATCATTTCTCATTTCTCCTCCCACAGTCGACACTGATCTCTCCATTCACTCTGCTGTACTCACCCCAGTTCCCATGCTGCTTTGGTGCTCCACACTCTGGGGCTCCAGGCAGCGACCAGAAGCTTTAGCCCTCTCCACAGTCCCTAAAACCACACACACACACACAGAGTGGTAGCACTGAGACAATATTTAGATCAAAGAACGTGACTCATCATCCCATCTGATGTAAAACCTCTGGTCATGAGTGATATTAGAGGAAGAGCAAACACAGATGGGATATGAGCTGAGGTGCGAGGGGACCAGATTATCGGAGGTGTCCTCGAGTGAGAGTTGGTCATTTTTGGTTTGAGTGTGTTTGCATCACAGTGCTTCAGAGTAACGGGGGGGGGGGGGGGGGGGTCATATCCCTCTGGAGACAGAATGGGAGGGAGGGGAAGTCAAGACCAGACACACATAGACCAGACAGCACTAAGGAATGACAGGAATCCATTCTCTTATCCAGCATTATAGGTAGATCTGCCGTAGTTACTGTGGCAACATACGGACACAAATGCATTCACTTCATGGCCGACACACTGATAACACAAACCTACTTTTCCTTTCGATTTTAAATCACAATGAACAGGTAGTTACATATTTTTACCTTTAATGTTAGCGCCCTCATCAGGCCAAACAGTGTCCATACTTACTACAAAAACACATCATCCTACCAAGTCTTCTGGATTTATGCGTGGTGCCTAAATGACTAAATCTGCACAGCAATAATCTATAAATCTATACTATTGTGTTCAAACCAATTTATTTAACTTGCAAGGTACCACGGACATTTAAGTAAGGAATCACTGTCCTTTGATATTCTGATATTCCCTATGATCAGCACAAATATTTATCTTGAAGTGGTGGCGGCGGCTTTGACAAACAGGCAATATCATCCAGACTCACCTTGCTGCTGTTCATCTCGAATTTGTCGGATGGCTGCTCGGATCATCTTCCTCTCCTCATACTCGTTGGCTGCGCGAAGCTATGAACAAAACACACACAAAAGCTCAGTGCACCCACAACAAAAAGTGAAGTCGTCAGTGTTTTTTTTTCTTTTCTTTTTCAATATTAACCATTTTTGTGAGCTCATCGATGTCCTGGATTGATTGCAGTTTTTGTGACAGCACATCCAAGTTCTCTCTTGATTCTGACCTGAAAGAAAGAGAGAGGGACCGTAAAGTGGCAGCCATGTTAACGGACCATCAACAAACAACAAATCCTTAGTGTTTTAAGATATACAAATATAAAACTTGGGCTCCTCTGACCCAAATCTGAAGCCTCTGTGTGCAAGTCAAAGGCAGCCGAAGGCAGCAAGCATGGGAGAAGTGATTCACTGACATAACAGATTTGAAAGCAATGACACAAACCGTCTGAAAAGGGCTGCTCTCATCCTCCGTTTTTCAGCCTCATATTTCCTCCATTTCACTGCTTGCTTTTATGTTAGTCTCTATTACTCATACACTCTTTCAATTCACTCATTATCCTCGCTTTTCTCCACTTGTTGGTACTCAAAGATGTGCGGCACGTTGGAGTGGAATATTTCACATTCCACCACCGAGAGGCACGGGATAATGCAACTTTCAGACGGGTCTCATGCGTGTGTCTTAACATGTGCATATGTGCATGCATGTGTGACAGGAGATATGCTTTCTTTAGCAGCTCCAGTGAGGCACCTCCTTTGCTTTTGTCATTTGAGAGCAGCAGTGAATGGAAATGATTAGTTCTTATTAGGATTCAGTGACAGAGACAGAGGATGGCAGCAGCAGGCTGGGTATCCTTTTCCCATCGAAACGCTGTTCAATCTTTACTCTGCTACAGACCATATGCTGGGATCGTACTACAGCCTTGAACATAAATTAACACATGTAGAAGGACTCAGGCCAACCAAGAGAAAGAGAGTTCAGCTCATTCAACACTTTAAGGTCCCACTTGATTTCTTTTGCTGCATTTCTTGACTGAGAAGCAGCAGCTTCTCTCTTCTGATACATGTAAATGATACAGTTTGCCATGATTGGACAGATTTCAGGAATTCTTTAATGAAAAATGTCCAGTTGTCATGCATTCATCAGAAAAAGTCATTTAAAAGGAATCGGTCTGTGAGTTACATAAATCACCATTCAAAATATATTTCAAGCTTCTGTGCATTGCTCTAAACCTTTTTAAAAGGCCATTACCCACAATCTTTCACAGTAAAAATTATCTTCTATGATAAGTTCAATCCTGTTCGTCCTGTTTCTCATTTGGTTTGCCAGAAAAAACATGTTTATTGCCAAAATGGCAAAGGTAGTGTAGCATTACAGCTCAGTTATCGGTTCATCTGCAGCTGATGACAGGTGCTGGGAACTGTGTATCACTGAATTGGGGAAACATTTGAGACGCCTCTGCAAGGCAAATACAAATAAACAAATGATATGAGAAAAACTGCTTCAGTGTGACTCTCGTGACTTAAATGGTGACTGATAATCTGAACTGAGGGCAAAGTATTTATTGTAAAATGAGCACACAAGATGGAAATTTGAAAATGTACTGTAGTTGCAGGTTTCTGGACCCTGTGATTTCCTGACAGGACTTTTCCAGACTTTTCACACTGGAGTAGTGGAATTCTGTGTCTGGGTTTGAGAAAGTTTTCTCAGGCATCTCCACTTCACCTGGTCGGGTGCATTAGGCATTATTTGTCATTAGGACAGGTCTTTTGTGTGTGTGTGTGTGTGTGTGTGTGTGTGTGTGTGTGTGTGTGTGTGTGGCTGCACCTGTGCTGGTTCTCTTTGTCCTCCTGCTGGTTGAAGCGCGTGGGCCGAAACCTCTTGCTGGCCAGAGCGGCCTCCATGTCCTCGATCTCCCTCCTCCTTAGCTCCCGGATGGCTGAACGGATGAGGCGTCTCTCGTCCAGATCCACGGTTCCATCCAGCTGCATGACAAATACAAGATGTAAAAGTGCGCTAACACGGCAGGATGCCACACAGGACGGCAAACATTTGGCTGGCATAGATTAGTAACTTGACACTTGTACATTTGCATCTATGAGTAAATACACCACCGACACATGGTTACATAAGAGTATGCAGCTAAAGGGTCACAGGCCTGTTCTCAGTGTAAGTACAGGACAGCGAATAAGCCAAACTTCAAGGTCAAAGCACTGTCAAGAGTTGTAGCCTTGACTTCTGTCAGTTGCCGTCTCTTGCCCTCTGTAATTAGCCCTTGTTTACAAGAAGAGGCTGACTTTCAGCCAGCCTGCCCTGACAAAAACGTCCATCCAGAGACAGACAATCCTAAAATGTTCAGGGATCAGTTTTTTTCTTTTTTTATGTGCCTGATCAATGATGAGGTGTGTGATGTCCCGACTTCATTGTGCTAGACATTCCTGGCTTACTTTTAAAACATGCGGCAGGAAGTTTTAAGTTCAGCAGGGCCGATGGACGGCTTATAGATTGGCGATGACAAGTGATCTGAGTTCACTAATGTCAATGGACAGGACCACCTGAGCAAGGAGCAGAGGATGAGAAACAGGCACGGCAACAGCTGGTGCTCAGCTTAAAGAAAGAAATGTGCCCAGCTGTCCGGGTCAGGCTATCACTCAGGTGTCTTCTCCTGTCACCGCATTTTATTCTGGTTGAACAGCAGCCAACCTGCAGGAAGCCCCAGAGACTCAGATGTTGAAATGTTCTACTTAAAACACTTACTGAGTTTTTTCATCGCTCTGAGAGACTATTAGTTAAAAGGTTTATTTTTTTAAGGCGAAACAGCAGTAATTAAGTCATGTGAGTGTGTGTTTAAAAGCACACCTGCAGACAGACGTACCACCTCAACAAGCTGGGTGCTTTCATGTTCAAGACAGCCCTGAGCACAGGAGGGTAGTGGGAGCACTCCCCTGTCATGCGGGAGATAGATCTCTCTCTCGGTCGACAGCGGGAACCTGTCAACACATGTGGAGATGAGCAGCTCCTCTGGCAGGCTCGTCTTATTAACGTCACGCTCAAACTCACACTTTAAGGGTTCCCGCTGCACCAGTTATAACCTGCAAAGTTGAGGCACAAACCGTTGCATGCCAACTGACTCTTCTGCTAAAGGGAGCTGGATGTGGTTGTTAAGCTAAGCTTTACATGCTAATGAGTTGAAAAAAAGGGGTTGATGTGCCCCACTGCTGGACCCGAAGGAAGAAGATGATGATGAGGAGGAGGAGGAGGAGGAGGATGTGGAAGAGGAGGAGGAGGAGGAGGAGAAGGAGGAGGATGTGGAGGAGGAGGGGGAGGGTCGTCTCACAAGAGATGAAGTGGTTTTGAGGTCTCGCTGTGGTTTGTCAAAATATGCAGGCCGAGCTGCTCTAGCTCAGAGGGGCTCTTCTATATACTGTAATTTGTGGAAATTAGAAGTGCTGAGCTGACTGAAAATACTTGGGTACGAGGAGAAAGTGCTCCAAAACAGCAGGAAGAAAGGATACGAGAAAGAGGGAGAAGAATGAGAGGTTAAATCATTTAACAGAGAGATAAGATGACAAAGTGAAACAGAGAAAAAGGAAAGAGCAGCCAGACTAGGGTATGTCTAAAAATGGGCAGATGAGAGCTGGGGTGGAAAAGGGCCAGGCCTCGCACAGGTCATTCCTCACATTCCTGCTGACTCACAAGGAAAAAAGATGGCAGTGAACCCCGGCAATGAGGAACTAGGTTTGGGTCCAAGTCAGCTGTGAGATAATACGACAGGGTGTGACACAGTCATGGAATTTTGATTGTGAAGCAGACAAAAGAATGAGAGGAAGTTTAAAAGTTTTCTCACTTTTAATCACTGGCCAGTGTCTCTTTCACATACACTCGCCGGTGCGCTCTCTCTCTCTCTCTCTCTCTCTCTCTCTCTCTCTCTCTCTCTCTCACACACACACACACCACACACACACACACACACACACACACACACACACACACACACACACACACACACACACACACTCGAGGGAGCCGGCTAACACACCGTCAATCTCATCGCTGAGTAAATGTCAAGATGTGATTGTACAGCCAGTACGCTTGCAGCCAAGTTTTCAAACTGACTGATTTATTTCTTCATTATTGCGAAGTAACAGAATGGCCTTAAGTCTGCACGGGCCTCTTCTCAACCACAGTAAGGTCTGCTTAGCATTTCAGAATAGGCTGCAGTTTGTGGCCTGCATACAGTGCATAGCAGTTTAAAACATAAAGCAAAAATTACAAAAACATGTTTCGAGAAAAAAGCCAGCAACAGCTGCTAAACTCAGAGCAGGTGACAAACTACAGATGTGTCTGAACCTGTTCCAGTAATCTTTTCAAATACAAGCACAGTAACAGAAGTTCGTCATGGTGTTATGATAAGAGATCAAAACCAATCCCTACTCGTTAATGTCAGCACTTTGACCTGTTCCAACAACACATCTTGAAATAGTGCCATCTGACATTTACGAGGAGCTTTAAATAAGCCAATCAGTGGACAGACGGCTGCCTGCCAAGTGTGTTTGGATTGGTTGCAGCTTTTATGTTGAATTCAGCTGGCCAATCCAGCTGCGACAATGCCAGTGGCTGTAACTGACTTTTGCTTTACACATTTGAAAAGAGGAAAATAAAAAAAAAAAAGGGTCAACCAATAATTTCCCTGGAAAGTAATGAGTAACCCAAGCAAATAAAACACACCTTAAATGTGGGCGCCTGCCAAATAAAACAGAATAACCGTTAAAGAACCAGAGACGGAAACACACACACACACACTCATGAAACACGTCAGTGGCCTTAACAGAGAGTAAGTTGTGTCACGAGAGGGGAGAAGGGGAAAAAAAAAATCAATCCAGTTATACAGTGACAGCACCTTACACCACTGACAATATCCAAAGGCATTTTTCGAACCAAACCTCAGACCTCTGGGTAACCGACTGTTACTGTGGCTCCAAACAACAACTACCTTGTGACCCAGAGAGCAGCCGTTACAGCCAGACAGAAAAGCTTTTCACGCAGTGTCACTTGTGCTGCTAACAGACGTGCGATTCAGAAGTCACACATAACAAATAAGTCACACACACACAAAATATGTTTTATAGATAAAGAGGCAGTCACCAAGACGTCATCAAGAGGCTGTCAGCACCTTTAATGATGGTGGGAGGATCGTCATGTCACAGTCTGGTCTGCTGTGCTCACACCTGTTGGCCTCAGTAGAGTCATCTGACTCAGCCAGTGAGATACAATGTTAGGAAACAGGAAGGAGGAGGTGGATGTGACTGAGAGGGTGAAGATAGATGAGACAATCCTGTAGAAATTGGGGCGACTGCTTCATGGCAAAACTGAAAGAGATGGTTATTACACTCTCTTCTCATTCAATAGAAACACTTACTCACTGGCATACATTAAACCAAAACATGACTTGTCAGGAATCATCCTGTTGAGTGGAGGAAGATACAAAAGAAGATTTGAATGTTTCACAAACAGGCTTGCTAAGGCTTGTATTGCTGGTTGCTTTGAGTCACTTTCTGCCAAGCAGCAGCTTTCTATGGAGGAAAAACCATAAACCTCCAAAGACATCCGACTGAAGGAGCTCAATCAATCACAGCCAATTAGAGAGTGCTCACGGTTTAGCAGTAATCCCGACCAGCTGGTGACACACTCCTGAGGACAGAGACATCCTCTGAACTCTCATGTGCTCCACAGATTTAAATGTAATTTAAGTTTGGGTGGGTTAGTTTGATTTACTGTGTCGGACATGGACACAGCATCAGAAGTGGTCACATATGGCAGGAGCTCAAGGTTTAACTTCAGGTAGTCAAAATATGCTGAGCTGCCATTTAGCGGGTCTGGTGCCATCGTAGCTGAGCTAAACTGGAGCAGCAACCCGTGGGAGCAATGCTGAAACAGGATTAATACATGTTTGGTATATATGTCACGAGGGCTGCCTATACTATTACACATGTTTGTACCAACTAAAATGAGTCTTGGTGTTTTCCTGTCCTGTTAAATTGCTCTTTAATCAAATACATTTGTGCCTGCAGTGTTATAATGTGCTAACTGTTTGTTTTTTCTACAGCTGCAGGTATTAAGACAACATTCGACATTTTGCTTTCATTTGTTGGACGAACTATTAACAAATAATTTGCGCATTCATACTAAAACTCAGGCATCACACGAGCTGAAATATTTCAAACACCCAGCTCTATGTACTGTATACTTCTCTCCAGTTGTGTTGTTTGCTGTTCACACAGATCAGGTGAAACAGCTTGGTGTGTGTGGAGGACAGCTCACTTTTTCACTCTCCCCCACACACACACACTCTCCCCCACACACACTCCCCCACACGTCTGGGAGCACAACGTACTTTGTACTGAACGCTCTGTACTTTATGAACTATGATGTGTCGAGCCCTACACGAAGGAGTATGTCTTCTTTCTGCAAGAAATATGTGTATGCGCGTGTGCACCCATGTGCCGGGGTATGAGTGAGACGTAAGGGGTACTTTGTTTTTGTGCACGAATTGAGGCCTACTGTAATAATTTCCAGAGCATGCTGAGGTTAGAGTTCAGCCAGGCAGCAGATCGGATCAGTGCTTTAAACTCACTTGTGTCAGGCCCACAAGGGAGTTTGCCCTTATAAGGACACATGAGACGCTCCTTGCAGCAGAGCTGAAATGGATTAGCAGCTGCCACCAAGGACGCCAGTCTGTTACTGACAGAGACAGACACAAATAAACAATCAAGAGAGAGAGACTGAAAGAGTGAGAAAATTCAGAAAAATCTTTGTATCACCCTTAAATCACTTTGTTCCTTTTCTGTTGGAACAAAACTCAAATCTGAGTCAGGTAGATGCCTGTAACTCATTTCTCCGAGCCTCAAGAAAACAATGCATATATACAGTAGGCCGGCACACACACACACACACACACACACACACACACACACACACACACCACACCTGAAAAATGGAAATATAACCCAGGTATACGAGAGCCCTGCAAGGCACGGGGCTCCTGGTTTCTCAGAGAGGAAGTTTCAGTCACCTCTTGGCTAAAAAATGAACAAAGAATCCAACCAGATCCTGGTTAAAACTCATCGTGTTGCAGCGCTGAGCTTCTATTGTCTGTAGTGAAGAAAAAGAAGGAGTACCTATGAAATATACAAGCAAAGGAGAAAGATTACAGCGCATGTGCCATCGTGCTGTCTGTGAGTGTGGCCGCACGTGTAGGAAAGCTTAACCTTCACTAATAAGTGGATGGTAGGAGACAGACTCAGAACCGACCTGTGAAAACAGTGACCCCCTTTACACTTGAGATAGCAGGCATAAAGAGCGGACACATAGAGGAATGCATGTGTGTCAGAGGGGGGTATAGGCATCCACAATGTCCTACAGGGCTGTAATGATGCACTGAAGACAGAGCTGAACTCACATGAAGGGTTATGTGTCTTGCTGATTTATGCTCATAGTACCGAGTGTTACTTTAGTGCATTTGGCACCACATGCAGACTGATTAATTAGCACACACTTGATTGTGTAAACATGGTTAATGCTCTGATATAAACTGCAAACTACTGACCTTTCAGCTCTGTTCAGGACCTCAAAGTTGGTTCTAATCTTCGCTGCATTGTTGCTTTTCAGTCCATCAAACACAACTAGTAAAACTACTTTCACCTTGACAAACACTCTTTTCTTGTGGGCATTGGGTTGTTTGACAAAACCGTGACCCTGTTCAGGATAAAGCGGGTGTAGATAATGGATGGATGATGTTTGTTTTAGCATTTTATTAATTTTATCCACACATTAAGGAAAGACAAAATCAATGCAGCAGAACCAGAGGTATCATCCTTTTTGCTCCACATATTCTTGTTCCTTGTCAAAAACCCAGCACCTATGTTACCCATAAGGTAACTAAACTAATAACACTCGTAAAAGTAGAATAGTAGCGGCTAATGTTGGCAAAGATGAGATGCGTGCTGCAGAAGTCTGGTACGATCACTTCTTTCTCTACACACAGATTTTTTTTTCCATCTTCAGATTTGTAGTCTTCAGCCCCATCCAACAATGACTTAAGCAACATCACTTGTGGGAAATTATACTGTGTGATTCATGTGTTTGGATGCCAAGATCTTCACTTTCTGTGTATGTTTTTCTGAATCTCCAATGCTGCTGGTTCTTAAAGCTAAACTGGCTCAAAAATCACTCCCCAAGAAATCTGGATCTTTTCCATTTCTTTTTCCAAAGTTTTCGTGTCATCATATCCAATCATATGAGACAATACAGTAAAGAATCTGGCTGAAGCTTTTTAGTGGAGTATATTGGAAGCTGAGAGGAGTGTCCCACAAAGAAAAACAGCAGGATTTTTGGCACTTTGGGACGCTGCAAAGGAGTAACTGTTTGTTCTACTGAAAATCCACATTTACTATGACAATGGGACAGAGCCACCAACTGACAGACAGACAAAGCCAACCAAAATTTAACAGATCATATCTCAAGAATGCCACGACATTAACAACAGTGCGCTGGAAAGCATAACATCAACATCCGCCTAATGATTTCCAGTGGACCCCAGGAAATGACTCTTTCCTGAGGGAGTCAATATAGAAACAGCCAAAACCACACTGTTTCTACATTTCTAAATGACTACATTTGGTCTTTCTATGTTTTATTTCTCATAATTAAAAAAAAGTATCATTCATTCTCAAAATGTGATATATTTATCTTTTTATTGGTCTAATTCAGGATGTGACTTGGCAGGAAACATTTCTGATCCTACAGACTGCTGCATGTTATTTCCTGTATAATATTTTTCTTTATAAACAGAGCCCCACTTAAGTCTTCCAATATAAAGACAACACTGATGAAACTTCCCTGTGAGAAAACATAGCCTCAACATTTCATCCACTCAGCATTAACCAAGCTGTATGTCTAAGTGTCGTAATTTTCTACAAACTATAACACTCATTTGTATTTTGAAATCATCTTGTAACGATACCGCAGTGAGCATTTTGTACACATTTGTTAAGTATTTTCTTTTTAGTCTAAAACACCTGAAAAACTTTTAGAAACCGTTTAGAACAAAAAACAAAACCCCTGAACCCATGAACCCTTGAAGCATAAATCTCAGAGCAAGATTTCACAAGCCGTCCATCTCAGACGCCTGGTGGTGACGGAGGCTGAGTGAATAAGCACACCTTCAATCCTTTACCCAGACCGTTTCCATTTGGCAGAGTGATGATCCAGACAAGCAGATCAGTCTCTGCTGGATCACTTATACCACAGACGCAAAGTCCAGAGCAGCTGTGACAGCAGAGTCTCCTTCTAGAGGTGGTTCACGCCTCAGAATATACTGTATTATACTGATTCCGTTTATACTTCACAGATAGCAGCTGATGTTTGTTAAGTTGTAACTCCTCTATCACCACTGACTGCATTTTGATTCAACTTTAGGCAGGTATTCTGTGCAGTTTTTAATAAGCATCTATGGAGCAATATTATACAAGCACACAAGCACACAAGCCAGGGGCTGACACAATTCACATCCTGCCATCCTATTCAGCTAACTAACATTTTGAGATGGTGAAGTACCAAGAAGTAAAACTGCGCCAACAAAAGGATGACCGAGGATACAGCAGGTAGCAGCCTCCGGGGCTAAAAAAAATATGAACGTGCAAAAAACTGCAGTTCCCCGAGTAGCCACTTGAGACTGGCTCCAAAAGCGTGTCTGTACATCCCCAGAGACCCCAATGTTAAACTGTCTACAGCCCGGTATAAAAAAAACGGTTTTGGACTCTATATCTAATTTCCATGACATCTATACAGGGGGTGAATTGTTCTATAACACACCCATTGAAGGTTGAATGTTACTCAACAAAGGGCGAGCAGCTTTAAGTTACAGGTGGCAGTTGGCAAGCTGCCTGCAGGTTTCAAAAATTAGCCGCCCGGGAGTAAGACTGAATCCAGCACTGCAAAGATGGCGACAGCCACAGACACCTGGAAATGAGCTTCAAAACTGCTCTTGAGGAATTGTATTGTATACTGCCCTTTTTTTTTTTTTGTATACCGTCTATGGGATGCACATGCTATCATGTCTTTGTGTCAAGCAGAAGCATCTCCCAGAAATTCAGCATTTAGCAAAAGTGGCAATGACAATTAGTTCAAATCTCGGCATGACGAAAAGGCGGTATATTTTCCATGTATTGTATCACAACAGAGCTGCAGCTGTCTGAACTTAGACAGGGAAAATGAGGAGTTATTTATTATGTTTACACCCTGAAACATGAGCCAATGTACACTCACAAACTGTAAAATGTGATCACACTACTGCCAACACAAGTATCAACCTCTCTGAGTGCTGCTTTTGTTTAGCTTACTGCCACATTATTCTCTAATGACATTTTAAAATGACAAAACAGTGCCTGGTAATAATAAGATATTGCTTCTCATAGTCAGACGACTGCTTGTGTTTCTAAAGTAATCCTTTGCCAATGAGATAACAAGTGCCCACTTTAATATGGAAATATGACTCACTGAACTCAGTTTTAACTTTCACCTTCAAACATGGAATAAATGTTTGTTAAAATACATCTAAAACTGTTTTACATTCACTCTGAATTACTGTTCCACAGCAACAAGCTACTTAAAGGACAAAGACCAGATCATCCCAAAGTTCACGACTTTTCTTTTCTCATCCTCTCCAAGCCAAAATATGAGTAGGCTATATATGGCAGCATCCAGAAACAAAAGTTTCCTGTTTTATGAAACCAACATGAAATGTCTTATCTCTCTGCTCCCTGCCATGTATTTGGATACTTGCTGTCAGAGGCTGAAGTCTGCAGGCCGTTACTAAACCCTTCCCACTCACTCTGATGGAGTCGCTGCAACAGTGCAGATAACTCAGTTTACAGAGATAGGTCAGCCCTGAATATTGAAACTGGTCATGTTCTTAATTACCTCCTCGCCTACACCTTTGAAACTTGATCATGCAGGAAAAGCTTTGTGGGAAATGTGGAACGAGTAAATACTTGTAAGAATGACGACAGACTCGGTGGAGAAAAATCAGGTGTGCATTGAGAACAACTTTTTTTTCTAGCCAACATCTACAAAAACAGCATGGAAACATTCACAGAGGTCAACAGTTGTATTCATAAACTCCAACACAGAAGGTGTCATCGATGATCAGGAGCATAAATTCTCATCTTATCTTCGAACATGTTTATGGCAAGGAGAGGGGGGCGAGGGGGGGGGGGGCTGAATTCAAAAGAAGATCTATTGCATGCAGCAGCTTGTACAAGCAACACGTCAGCTTTGCGACATCTTTGAAGAAAGACAAATGGTTTTCATGATTGGACAAAGGCTCAGGTCAAAACCACTTGCGTTTAAGTTACATCATTTTTAACTTAAGAGTGTAATGACAAAGAGAGAGGATCCTTTAAAACAACGTAAAAACAGTGTAAAGTAAATCCGTTATGTAATGTAGCGTAATTTTTCCAATTTATTAGTTCCTGATGATGAGGCTGACATTTTAGACCCTATCTCTGGGGGGGTTAAGGACAATCTGGGGACTACACTAAGTTTCTACAAAACAAACCCATTCTTCCTATCCACTGTAACCGCTGAGCCCCTGTCAACGCACAAAGGGTCCAGAGAGCCATAAAACGAAGGCCCAGGGGTCCCATACATCACAGAGGCTGGACCACAGAGGGAAACTGGCCTATTTTAAACATGTGTAAATGCCTCTTGCTCACCAGGGAGAAAGGACAATCACAGGGCTGGCAAGACTAGTTACAAATCATTGTGAGACATCCAGCATGTGAAATTCGCCCAGCAGGCGCCGGTGACGGAAAAGTCTCCGAGCTGTCACATCAATTTAGAAATGAATAAAAAAGAGTGAGTTGTGCTTTAACAGACTGCAACACAATAAGGTTTTATGCAAAAATGTATGTCACATTTCTACACCCCTCGTGTGCTGCAGAGCAGCTCGGGCACTTAGGAGATAATTAGAAGGGAGGTCATGATGTAGCAGACAGATGCCACAATTAAACCTTATTTTTAGCCAAGTAGGCCGATGTACAGGTGCAACAAGAACAGACACCTGTAGGCCAGACTCGTCCTGCAGGATTTTGACGCACTGACACACCGAGAATTCAAAGGTGTGACAAGTGATAACCATCACCCTTCAAGCTGGAAATCAGCTGATAACGTCTACTATTAGGACACAACTGCTGGAGGCGTTTGGTTGGAGAGAGCTTTTCTCCAACTGGCCTCAGCAGCTTTGGGGTTTTTCATGGCCACAGAGGCTCCATTCAGACAGATGACCTGCAACAGACGAGGAAAGGAAGGAAAGTGGGACACCAACTGATTATTTTTTTGGGGATGTTTAAATTATTGTGGTAGCAAGAGAAAAGAAAAATGCTTTTCCTGGTTGCCATGGAGGGGATTAAATGAGCAATATAGAAGGCAGCCTGGCTTTTGAATAGGAGTGTAGAGACAGGATTAGTGGCATTAGAGGGTCCGCCACATGACCTTCTGACTGTTTAGTTCATTAAGTACAAAACAGGCCTGGAGTTTGTGTTCGTTATCCAACTTCTATTTAATAGCAGCTCCTCCACCCGGCTTTACAACCAGTTTAATTACGTTTGAGAATCTCTAAATGTCCATCATCTTTTCGAGAGTTTTGAAAAACAGCTTTTAATTCGCAAACAGTGACTGACACAGTAACACAAAATGCTACGTTCAAGTCTGTCGAGCTGAATTTAAATCCCATCACATCTCCTCTGAGCAGTAAGACAAAGCAGAGTTTGTTTCCTTTGAAACTAAGTTCACTGTGGAAAACTCTGACACTCGAGTCACCACAAACATCATCAGTGGTAATGTGGGATCTGGGTGACCTTATAGCTGGTGGTCACATCAGAAGGAGGGAAGCTGGGGAAAAGACCCTGAGCTCTACCAATCCGGCACCGAGGAGACGAGGCATTAAAAAAAAAAAAAAAGCAGCTCGACAATGGGGTGAAAAATGGGTGTCGCACAAAGATAAAAACACTTAAATTCCAGCGTCTGCATAATTTTATTCTGCTGCTGCTGCTCCCTGGACAATGCCGGGCTTTTAGAGCAAGTTCTTGCAGAGCACAAGCCACACAAAGCAAGACTCAGACAGGTTCTCTAAAAAACTTTGAGCATCGCCATCTAACAAACTATATACTTAATACTCATGGTTTTCTCTGCCAAAATTTCTGTTGAGTCTTTCCTCAATTGCGTCTAGTTTCCCTCCCTCTTTCCTGCTATGCCCTTCTACAAATAAACTCATAAACCGACTGATCAAAGCCACCGATACTCATGTTCAAAGTAAACCATTGTGCTGGAGCAATATTATTTACTGCAGGTACTCCTGTTCTCCCACTAGTACAATGTCACTCATGGTAAAAAAAAAACTTGTCCTTTGAGTGATTTATGAAAAGACTGTAGCTCTTGGCCAGACGATTCCAGGCCTCGGGGAAATAACAGATACAGTTTAAATAGCGTCAGACAGGTCAACTAAACATTACATTTGTACTCTGTCTGGGTCCAAAGTAAACAGCCTTTTCTTGTCAGGTCTGCGGATCTTAAAGAAAATGTTTTCTTCTTCTCTACATTCTTGGGAAAACAACGAGTGAGGATAATGACTGGAAAGTGGAGTTAGATGAGTGTAGTTTGATCTGACAGGTGGTCAACAACAAACCTGATGGTTCAAATCAAAACTCATCACAACTTCCATAAAAAGCCAAATTGGGTATGAATGCTTTTTCCCAGATGTTTCATGTGTGACTGTTACGTAGCTGTGATTCAGTCCACTGTAACACTGTCTGAACACAGGCTGACTCATGCATCCTTGTAAATGTGTCAGTGCTACAGGTGTCATGATAAATGTTGGATACTTCACCTTCCTCTGGAAATAATTATGACCTGACTAATGTGACTATAAACCTGTACGTGTTAGATCTGACACATTCATCTTATCTGCACTGATTAGCTGCTCACATGTGGAATAATATTACAAAATCTAATTTTCAAAATTTCAGGAACTTCTAAATGGTCTGTACTTGTATAGCACTTTATCACCTTTTGGTCTCAAAGCGCTTTTACATGGTTTTCCCATTCACACACTAATGAGACAGATCACCATCAAGGGTACATTCACACACCATCGGCAGCAACTTAGGGTTCAGTGTCTTGCTCAGGGACACTCAGGCACATGGACAGGAAGAGCTGGGGATCGAACCACCAACCTTCCGATTAGTGTGCAACCCACTCTACCGTCTGAGCCACAGCCTCCCTTCTGCAGCTCATTGAGAGAAGAGTCAGCTCTTTATTTTTAATAGATTCAAAACTATTTCTTAGTTTACTCAAAGACAATAACTAACAGCTATTTATGTGCTCATGTAATAATTATAAAGAGAAGAAGATAACTCATTAATACTCCAGTATTACATTAAAAACACGTGGTTTTTCTCCAGATTGGCACTCCATGCCATCACATTTTCATTTTACAAGGATGTAAATGAATTAAAATAGATAAATCCGGGTATATGACATACATGAAGCAAGTAGTGGTATTTTTGCTTGATAAAAAAACTAACTACAAAGTGAAAAAGGATTATCCTGAATACTGTGCACATCCTACCTGCCTGTCAGGTATCATTATCAAAAGGAGAGATTACCAGGGGGGGGGGGAAGCCACTGAAAAGGCTGTTGGATGAAATGTTGGATGAAGATGTTATGTCGGCTATGTGGTAGCTAATTGAGTTTGTGATCCTCAGAGACTTACAGTACACATTTATTTTAAAAGACTTTTTAAAGTCCCAAACAGAGTAATAAACTAAATAGCCTCCATGGTGTATCTGTGAATGTATGCAAACTAAACTTTAAATGATACACTAAGACCCCCCCCACACACACACACACACACACCAGTGGGGTCCCACTTTCATTAACTTCATCTCCAGAGCATCCCCTTTCATTTACTCACCAAGGCTCGGAGAGAGGACTCGTCCAGCGCTGAGTAACTCTCCAGGGACATTTTAATCTTTCTTGTCGGGCTCAGGTGAGACGAGAAGGTCCGGATGCAGAGTCCCGATGTAGCGTGGTTCCCCGGGTCAACAACGTGTGCCACCTGCACGAGTTGTGAGCTGGTTTTTTTTGTTGTTGTTGCGTCTTTCCCTCCCCTCTGCCGACTCTCCCAGTCTTCAGCACAGTTAGAAACTTTCTTCTGAGTCAACAAAAACTAACTTTCTCGTGGAGAGCATATTTCGGTCCCCTTCAGTCGTCTCGTGAATCGCAGTGAAAGCAGAAACAAAACAGCTCCGCACTCTCGTGTAAGAGAGACGTCGGCAGCTTTTTGAACCGAGGATTCCCACTGAAAGGTGTAACCCCGCCCATCTCTGTCCGGCTTCTCCCGGCGCTCATTCAAAGCGCGCCGCTGTGTGGGAGGACGGAAAAAGGGAGTCCAAGTATGGAGGGTGATTAGGGCCACTTTTTAATTTTTTTTTTTTTTAAAACAAACATAGTGCCAGTGTTAGCCACCAAAGCCAGAGGGATTTCTGACTAAGTAGTATGAACTTACCCCAATTACTGTTTAACTTTTATTTTAAAAGTAACAGAAATTGTATGTTTTTAATATCTGGTTGCTGCAAGGTTTTTTTTTTTTTTTTTTTTAAAAACTCACTAAAAATAAGTCATCTGTGATGCCAACACTTTTTTATGCAAGTGTTTCCAGGGAGTTTCCTCAGTAATGTGATTAAAATTAGAACTGGAAAATAATAATAAAAAAAAAAATCCTTCTCCATGTGGCCAAGTTTTAAATTGTTGTGGAGAAATATTGAACATTTTGCTAGCGCAAAACTATTTGAATATAAACAAATTAAATGCGAATATACTGGAATTAGCCAGCAGATACCCAGCATGTATACATTTAGTATATACTCCCTCCAAATATATTGAGGACATGACCGTGCCGTGACGGAGAATTTACACAAAAAATGTTTTGTGTAGTAACAGTTCGGTTTGTAAGATGTGATCTTGAGGACGCCAGCAGATGAACACTGCTTTTCAATGCACCAATGCAAAATCCCCCTGACACTAAGCAGGTGGGCCTTTTCCAGACTACTCATAATTTATGGTTGTAATAATCACAACAAAACCTATGCTGGATTCTATTGTAAAAGAAATAATGAGTCCATACTACTGCTGTACTGTCACATCAAATACATTTTAAAATATCTCCTTCTGCTGCATTTATCACCACACACTCAGGTTACCACATATTCTGACACAGGAGGGAGAAGCTCTTTAAGTGGTCAACTGGCTGAAAATGTGACAATTAAAGAGAGACATTTGTATCTTCCTTACTTCCACAGTTTGGGGCTGTCACTGATTAATTCAGGAGGCCTAGAAGAGTATATGGAGGAGTATAAAGAGGTATGAAACATCCATCCATCCATCCATTATCTATACCTGCTCTATCCTGTGCAGAACAACAGGTGGGCTGCAGCCTATGTGCTGACTGTGGTTGAAGACGGATGTATGAAACAGCACAAACCAAATACAAACAGCAGCCATAAATCAATGTCTTCATTGCAACATTTAATAATCACAAAAGACAAAGAGAATCAAGACAGTTGTCCTAAAACAAAAATAGCCAGCGGTGTGCCGTGAGAGCGTGGAGTCCAACTAAACACCATACCATGCGATTTCCGCTGCTCTCTAACGTCTGTAGCGTTGTTGATCAGAAGAGCAACATTTGCATCCTCAACCATCTGTGGCTCCCACATTTATATATATTTCTAAAGTGGACCCTATGTTACACACAAAAAAACATCTTATCAATCTTGAATACTATTCGAAGGACCACAACATTTTTCATACTACTTAAAACAATATTAGACAGGACACACTGCTTTAAAAGCTATCTCATCTTAACAACACATATATAGTTCTATAGGTAGGATTTTTAAAAAATCTAATTATTACTGGGTAGTTACAGACAAATTATTAAAGACAAATGTTCAACAGTATAAAAAGACAAATATTCAATAATACCGTTACTCTTTTCTTGGTCAAAGATGCATAAATGTATCAAATCTGTTCCTCAAGCCCTTTTTAACCAAATAATCTATCAAAGTGCTTTAGGTTACATGAAGGTGGAGAAACCAACAGGGACACTGACAAATAACCTGAAGGAACTGGCGAACAGGGGTGAAAACAAAATTTCCTTGGCTGAATTATAAAGGTGAAGATTAAGTTCAATAAATGCCCATCGAAGTCATGCGTCTGTCTTTGATGGTCTCTGTGCTCATAATGACATGACTTGAACAGTGAAACCAAAAACAATCAGATTCATTAATCTGTAAATAAAAAACATCTTAAAATGTATCTGTTAAGGCTTGATGTTAGATATGCAAACACTTGAAACAAATCATGAAATAAAGCAGAATATGCATGAATAAAACCAAATTAATTGCTTATACTTTAATAGTGAAAGAAACCTAAATATAAACTGCAAGATACGAATACTCTCACAGGCACTTATCAGATAGTATTTCATTTTTGAAAGTGTGCAAAAAGATACATGAAAAGCAGAGTAGGAGATTTGGTTTGTCTGTTTCTCCACAAGTTCCAGCTCTCACTCTTCCTGTTGTTCTTCATTCTGCTTCTTGGGTAACTGCAAATGGAAAAAAATACATTTGAAAACCCTTTAACAGATGAAAAAAACATGTTGAGTAAAGGGAGAGGACACCCAAAATTACACTGAAACACCACACAAATTCTGTGATCAGCTTTCTGCAGTCTTATAGATTTCACTATTATATGAGGGGGTTTTATTTAGTTTAAAAAAAAAGGATGACTTTAATTGGTTTTTAAAGAACTACTGGAGCGACCCAACACAAATGCTTCGTCTCAAGTCTCCAGTTCGTCTCCTAGACATACTGACCTTTACTGCATCTCATTCCCCTGCTCTGTTCCCCACATTTCCTGTCTGTCTCTACTGCACATGATTTAAAAAAAAAAAAAATAATAATAATAATAATTAAATGTACCTTTGTTATTGGATTCCTTCTGTTCCCTCTCCCTTCTGTATTTTCTGGGAGTTGAAGTCTGTTGGACAAAAACATTTATTAAATCAGAATATTAATAACATACAAAAAAGTTATTTACAAAAAAGCACAACTAAGTAAATTTAAAAAATATATATATTTCCATAGAGCCTGAGCATTGCTTTTACCCCTTCAGAGGTGCAGAACCAGGTTTGTCAGAGTCACAGAAAGATAAATGAGCCCCTTCTGCTTCCTTGCTCGGCTGCGGTCTGTTTTTCACAGAAACATCACAGTTGAACGTCTTTCTTGGACTTGGTGGTCCGATGAAGCCTCTCTGCCATCCCCTTGGGTTTTGTCCTGGTGGTGTGTCCCTGTCAAACCCAAAGTCCTCCTCCAAGAAATTATCTGTGTGTGTGTGGGAGCATAAACAATATGGACACATAAACATACATGCAAACACAACGGCCAGACAGTAATGCCCATACATAGAGTATTGGGTCAATTACGATCAACTCAAATAGCTTTATGAGCTTTGCTGATGTATGTTTAGTGTTTGTTGACATAAAGACAGAAGTGTTTAAGTGTTGCACCTTTTTGGTTCACAATCTTTTTCATTGGATATTTTGGATATTAAGATGTTGTCCAACCGCATTTATATACAAGTCAAAACTAAATATTACACACACTTAATCATGCACATTACAGACAAAAACACCACTACAGTATCAAAAATGTTCGACTCTTCTTCTCTGGCACTTTAAACAAAAAATAGATGATAAGTAGCATATCTATCATGTACAAGCCATCATCTTTATCTGTGTATGTTATATTAATATCTGTATTTACACCAGAAGTAGTTGAGTGTAAAACCCGATGTCCAAAATTTGCCACAGTTCCCTCTTTTCTGTGTTACATTGTTTAAATATTGTTGAAATATGTATTCGGGGAATGATATCTGTTCCTTATCCAAATAAAGTATTTGTATTCTGTCACACTGCTGACGCACTTCACATGCTATAATGAGATTTACCAGAATTCTTCAGGTATTTATTGACTTTAATCTGACTTTTAGTATTCTGTATAAATTGTATATTTTACCTTGGTTCTTTATTGTTCTCTGGAAATCTGGAGACGTCTGCCCAAAGGGGTCTTTAGCAGCGCTTAGCGGCTTTTTGACGGATCCTTTTGTTATATTATTCAGTGGGTGGGCAGTCTGAGGGCGCATATCACACTTGTCCTGGATATAAAAACACACAAACAATAAAGTATCACAAAACAAGAGAATATTCGTACCTGTATGTTTATTTTATTTGAACTATTTAATGTTTAATATTGAATATTTGTGAACACATATTCAGGAATGAAATTTAAGGGAGGGTCATTAAGTCATTAAGAAGAAATCTCTCCACAAAAAAATATTTGAATTATGTGCCAATAAAGATGCCACATTGTTTCAGTTACACTATGACAGGTTCAAATATTTTTCCTTCACAGGCAATAAAATCCAATCCTTAACAGTCATCATGATATGTTCATTTTAGACTGCCAAGTTAACGTGATGAGTGACATACCTGATGGTGAAAGACAACAGCCTCTTCTAGAGCAACGCCACAAAATTCACATGGAATAACCACATCGCCCTCTAGTGGACTGGCTGGAGGACTGTAGGACGCTGGTGACACTGACCGAGGGAAGGTGGGGATGTTGGAAGCCAGTGTGTCAGGCAGGTTATGCATCAGCCCCGGGGCATTCCTGCTCATCCTTTCCTCTTTAGGTGGAGTCAAGGGCTGTTTGCTGAAAGAGGCAAAGGCAGAAGCCGGACTGCACCCAGTCTGAAACAAAGAAAGTGTACAAAAGGTTGAGATCCACACCGAACCTGCAAGAGTCGAGTCATCAAGTTCCTTCTCGATAGAGATGAGGGTCAAACAGTCAAACAGACAAAGGCTGCAAGTGGACTGTGAACAGAGCGAAACAAGGATAAAGAGAGGTATGCAAATGTTAGCACGCCATCTGATATCTGTCATGATGTAAGCATTTTGCATTGATTGGCGCAAAGACACAGACTTCTGTCTCAACCATTTGACCTTACAGAGTCCCAGCACAGATGGCAGCAGCCTGTGGATCGTTTTAGAAGGAAAAACAAAATGCACCATGACGACATCGACAAAGTCAAAGCAGATTTTTCCACCAGTGTTAAAGTGAAAGTGAGGCAAGTCATCAGAGCAAAAAAAGAGAAAATATTTTAAAAAGCAGGCAGAAGTTCGTAGGCAGCCTAAAGAAGGTCTGATCTAATTATTGTTTCATAAACACCATTGATGTGCAAGTTGCTAGTAAAATAAAACTGAGTAAGTTAAATTAAAACACCCGGCCAAAACATGGAGAAGAAGAAAAGATTCTACAAGTCTATAAATGTGACACATGGCAGTCCTTCAACGCAACTTGCTTATTATGCGTGTAGTGCTTTCATCACTGATCAGATTGTGAGCGCAGGAAAACAGTTTTCTAGAGAGCTGACTGGTTTGTAGGTGTGTTGTTCACGTGTTTAGATCCAAGACTGTCACAATCACAATCTAATCCCCGAATTTAAAGGATCTTTCCAGACTTTCATCTAAATCGATGTTGGCCACAGTTAAGTCAGCTGGTGAACACAAAAATCAATGTCATCAAAAGTAATCTCAAACCTGATGTAGAATGAGGTCCTCTTCTGGAAACAGCTCTTCGCAAAACTCACAAGGCAACATGGCATCTATAAAAAAAACATTTTTAAATGATTAACAAATTGACATCAGAATAACATTTAAGTATCCTAATCACCACTGATTTACCAGTCTGATCGTGGTCCTGCACTGCACTTGTGCTTGTCCCTACACTGAAGTTTGGGTAATTGTTGTTGGGTGGAGAGAGAGGGGAGCTTCCAGAGGTGGTAGACTTCCCAATCTTGTGGTCCCAGATATCACTCCACATGTTGGCCTCTAAACCTCCAGACACTGATTCTCCATCACTCTGCAGGCTGAGAGCCAACATGTAGTCGAGGCCAGATGAATCCTCATCCAGTGTGTGCTCACTGTGTGGCCACCCACTGCTGCTGCTGCTGCTGCCATGCAGGAAATCACTCTGCCCCAGCACTAAAAGAAAAACGGATTATATGGTCATTTCAGAAAATAATCAACGCCGAAAGCAGCAGCACAATAGTTCCAGTCTATGAGGACAGTAATGGGAGATAAAGATATATAAATAATAAGGATTTGTTCGAATATTTTCAGACTTAATATATTAAAACTTAATTTTCTTCAACACATTGGTGAAATTGTCTATTGTTGGTCAGGCTAACCTCAAATTTTCAAAACACACAATCAAAGTTAGCAGCATGTGCAACGCGATCTTTGGCCCTCCGACACGGAAAACCTTTGTGCTGATGCTGAGCAAACAAAATCTCTCCAAAATGTATATCATTTTTCAGGGGCATCTACTGCATGTCCTCTGCCTGCAAAACTAATTTCCCAAAGACTGCCTTTCATAAGGGAAAAGCTGACAGTAACATTTCAAAGTAAGTGGACTTTCTAAACGCCCCACCAATAACTGTTAGCGAACAAATAAATGTAATAATGAATACACTTACAGTGGCTAAATGTTGTATTCCGTGGTGCAGCATTTTTCCAGTCTACTGAGGCCTGAGGTCCGCTTGAAGTGTCATAAACTCTGGGCTCAAATGGCCGAGGAAAGGACTGCAGCTCTGCTGCACTGATGTTGTTATTCTTGGGGCTTCTTTCTTGGGCCCTTAGGAGGTTTCGAATGGAGTGGGCTTCAAACCATGCACCTGGAGACTGTTGTTCTACTGGACTGCGACTCATCCTGCTGTTGTTCCTCTCTTGGGGCGGTGTGAGGCTTCCACATAAGACTGGATGCACAGCTTGTTCTCTGAGCATTACGTTGCACTTGCACTGTGGGCAAGGCTCCGTGCGTGTTCCACAGTAATCCTCATGCTCTTTGGACTGACTGAAAACAAGCTCCAGTTCACAGTACTGGCATGGGACCAGCCGCTGAGAGCACTCAGAGCTCTGTAAGAGACAACCATTGTAAAGAGGATTTAATCAAGATGCTTAAATATTCACACTCATGAATAGGGAATGAAAAGGATCTTCAACAATACCTGGTGAACATCAATATGATTCTTCTCAATCTTCAAACCACACTTGCAAGTAATCTAAAATGAAAATAAAAATGCTTTTACAATTACAGTCGTGGTCTCAGTCATTATCATTAATGACTAATCGTTTCCTTTTGGGCAAAGACTTGATGTCAGTGGTGACTGGAGTACAATATGTATTTTCTCTGGTGGGACTTGCAGAGGCTGCATTAGCCAGCTTAGTTACCATACAAAAAAAAAATATGTCAAATAGACTTATATAAGAAATAAAGCACCAATGATATGCCCCAATCCCTGTTACCAGTGTAAGTTCCTGCTGCTTAGGTGTTACCCGTTTATGCTCCTGCCCCTCAGATATTACCTGTGTATGCTCCTGCTGCTTGTGCTCCTGAAGGTCCGACCGGGGCACCGGCTCCTGGCACACATCACACAGGGCGATGTTTCTTCGACAGTGGATCTCGTGAGTTGTAAAATTTGCCTCTGGGATGTCATGTTTGCTAAAAAAAAAAAAAAAAAAAACAATAGATAATAATAATAAAACAAAGGGTGAAGCAGATCATGAAACCTGGTGTTCACCACCATCAAATGCATCGATTACGTCATGTAACTTGTTCAGACTTACCAATTGCCACAGAACTGCGTGTTTTCATCTGCCATCACTTTATCAAAGCCTGCGGACAAAAATGTGACACAAATCAGCTCGGTCGTCAGAAGAAAGTGACATTTATCCGAAAGCTCTGTTGTTTATTGAGGCGTTTTCAACAGGTCGGTTGTTTGTAGCTGGAGACTTTTAATTGTGATTGATTAGTTCTACAAGTGTACTCGAGCTTCGGGGCGTCGAGACAACACCGAGCTCGTTTAAAAAATGCTCCGTAAACAACCAGGTCGTGTAAAAATAACAAATAAAAAAAACCCGGTTGACATCTTCTGGTTTGCTTCACCCGGTGTTTCCAGGCAGGTCGCTAATGTTAGCTCACAACGATAGCCGGAATTAGCGAGGAGACCTTTTCTTTTTTTTTTTTTTCTTTTTTTTTTTTTTAAATCAACAAGCATTTTGAATAACTTCCAAACATACGTGTACAATTATAGCTGCGTTGCCTTTAGCGAGCTACGTAGTTTAAGCATTAATTAGACCACCAGGGATCACCACGTAGAGTTGACTTCACGCTAACTAACTAACTTTATGCTCTTTACGAAGTAGCAACTGTGCTAGGAAGCTAACGTAAACGTCGGGTTTTTTTTTTTTTTTTTTTTTTTTTGTGGCTTCTTCTGCCAACCGGGTCCAGGCCAAAAAAAACAAACAAACACAACAATGTAACAGTTACTGTTAGACAGTTAATAAGATTGAACCAAAACTCACATATGACAGCTAACTACTTGATGAGATGTAGCCAGAAAAAAAAAAAAAACACAGTTCGTTATTTCCTCCTTGCTGACCTCAAAGCCGGATGATTGCTGCCCCGAGTGAAGCCTCTCAGGCTGTCTACGTAGCTTCTGTCCGCCGTGTCTTCTTCTACACGGACACAACCTCGTCAAATCCTACGGTCACATTTTGTGACGCAGCAGCAGGTCTGCGTCCACTGAACAAAGTGAGACGTTGAATTTCCTGAGGACACGTTGTCGAGGTTACTGGTTCAAGCTGACTGGAAGTCAAAACTCAGGGCAAAAAAACGTCGCTAGCTCCAAACTCGCGTTTGATTGGTTAACTTACACCGTGCACCACGTAAAAACGTCTCGGGCGATACTATTGCTGTTAATTTTGATCCGATTTTTTTTTTTTTTATTAATCTGTGACGTCCAGGCGTCCTCTTGAAACGTTATAAAGCTAGTAATAAGTATGTGTACTTAATAAAGACTGTAAGATGTACAGCCTTTTACTCGTTCTGTCGATTTGCATGTGTAATGCTGCCGGATGGATTTTTTTTTTTTTTTTTTTTTTTTTACGTCAATCGTACTGCAGCATCTTTCAACAAATTTAAGGAATTTCAAAGGGTTTGCATTATTGTGCAGACAAGTTAATTCACAATGACAATACAATTAAACAGAATACAAACCTGTATATGTAATATCTTTAGATCTATCTAAAATGTATTTCAAAACATTGTGTCAAGAGTGTTGTTTGTGTAAGGAAATACAAAGATCAATACTTCACTGCTGATCCAATCACTCTCTAGCAGACAAAATGACAATCAACACAGCATTGTCCTTTCAGAGTTTATTGAGTTTTTGATCTATCAATACTGTCACATTAGACATTTTCATTATTGTAAGGCACAGTTTTTGTTCAGATAAAACACTGATCTTATTTACAGCAAATGTTTGGACACGGTACATACATCCACGCAACTCCACCAAATGGCCACCCCATGATTGGACCTATGTTGTAAATCCATAAACACTTTTAATTAATTTCAAAGCCCTTGTTCCATTTCTGATTCAAAAGGTAAAACCAACCTTTCACAATGTAATATGAAATGTAACTCAACGCCAAAAGTTTCAAAATAAAACTGTGAAAAAAAGCAATACATTTCAAAAATATGTGATTGAATATAGATTGAAAGTAATGACTGGACATGCCTATAGATTATCAACTTAATTGTTGCTGGCTTGATATTTTTGCCAAGCAATTTGTGGCCCTAAAAGTCAATAAATGGCAGTTCAAGTGAATCAAACCCTTTTTCACATTGTTTTTTTTTTTAGTATAAGAACAGTCTTTCTTACAGAGTGTTAAATCATTAAATAAACACTCTGCTGCCACTAAGTCCCTTGTTTAGTTCCCTGGTGATGCATTTAAGTTATCTAACCCATCATAATTGGCGACACGATTGTCTGATATAACTTGAGGTCCAACATTAAGCAGTTTATGAACCAATTCCCTTGATCAAACTTTGCCAGACAAAAAAAATCATCAGGAACATTAGCTGCATGAGTTTTTAAAACAATGGCTGTACAAACAGCCCTGCTGTTGTAGCCAGAATAAACACAGATAATGACCATGCTAATTATACTGTACATGCACCAAATTATAATAAAGACTTTAAAAAACTACATACATCTCAGGTCACTTATACTTATTGTTTACAGGTGCAATAGTTATTACTCTATTTTCAAATCCAGGGGGAAATATTTAGTATAAAAAGAAATAACAAGTACCAGCATTGGAAAAAATAAAAATAAAAAGAGTTCCAGAATTCATCGGCACCATAGAAATGAACTAAAATGACAGTAAAACTAAAAATTCACATTAAACTATTTTTGCTGTTGACAGGACCATTTATACTACAAAGGTCCTTTACAGGGTCATTATACAAGCTTTAAGTGGTTATTAATAAGAACTAAATAATAGATTCAAAGTAGGCAAAATGTATCACTGTAAGAACTATATCTCACATATTACTATTTTAATAAAAAAAAAAATGTGCAAAACACAATATTGCATGACCAAACTGAAATAGCTATATGCAGTTGATAATGGAGGTTTTTGTGGGGCAAGAACAAAGGCGTGTCAACAGGAGCCATGTCAGCATATTTGGGTATCAGGCACACAACCAGTATACAGTACACCGGTGCATTTATATACCTGCCTTTGTGAAATGTATTGTTACGGGTACAAAAGCACACCCAAGGCCTTTGTCATGTCACTATCTTTCTTGCCATCTTTACTCTCCCGTGGGCTGTTAATTTGAAAATCAGTCGGCCGACCAATGGTGTAACTTTATCACTCAGTCACTCCATGACAGCAGTTTTAGTTTATAGGGCTGACCCCACTGTGACAGTCCAGCCAACGATCTAAGATTGGGATATTTGGTCAGTCACTGTAATTATAAAAGCTCAAAGTTAACAAAAAGGAATCGATAACTAACACTATCAACTTCTGAAAGAAGAAAAGCTGCTTTTCACTTTAACTTCCAAATGTCCTTGGTCCAATATAAAAAAAAAAAATCAGTAGGTTGCTCTTACAGAGTCATTAACCACAGTCCTATGGAAAAATATTTTTACTCCACTACACTATTTTATATGATCTAGAAAGGATCAAATGGGGGAAAAAAAAGGCTCAAAGACAAAATACAAGACAACAGAAAGGAATAAAAGAAATAACGCAGTAAGAATATTAAGGAATTGCAAAGAAGAAGGCACAGAGTTTAAGAGTAGAGGCTAAAAGTCACAGAGGTAGAAGAGGTCACAGAGACTGAGAAAGAAGGAAAAAACTGTTAAGTGGAGATGCGTGATGAAACATCTATCTGTCCTTGGATCCAAGCTTCTCAATCAAGTCCTGCAAGGGAGCAAGCTCTCGCCTGTCAATGAGGTTGAACTCCTACAAAAAAAAAAAAAACATAGTCAATATCAGACTGGTTACTCAGTGATGTTTATATTTCATAATTAGGACTTTTTTTTTTCTTCTCACAATCTGACAAGTGATACTGAAGACTAAGTCTTGGTCTGGATATCCGCTGGCTACACTAGAGCCACCAAAATACTGGCCGTTGTGTCCAGAGGCTAAATCATCATCACACTGACAGCATTGACCAGTTTGCTCAAAACAATATTCAATATTAAGTTAACCTATTAGTTTACAAGAAAACTCCACAGGGAACTATTTAGCTTCAAATTAAAGAAGTATTGTCAGACTGAAGACTGAAGCTTAAACAAATAAACATTTGTTTTTAATCAATAAATTCATACTCTCTACATCCAACGTGGTCTATCGGTATTACTGTAATTGATGGTGTGTTTTTTTGTAATCGTTGTCAAGATTACTTTACTGTCCTGCCCTGCTAAAAAATTTGATAAAATCCCACATGCATAACATTTTCCTTGCATATTAAATCCTGTTAAAACCTTTCCAAGACATATTTTTAAGACATATAATCAGGAAAACTGCAGGGTTTTAATGTTCGTTCATTTAATGGCTTTCTGGCTTTGATTTCTAGGTCTGTCATCGTTGACTGTACAAACATGACAGGACTGTTGCAGAGAGGGACACGGTCCTACCACAGTAACTGGCATTTAGATAGAGCGGGAGAATAGGCATTGTGCAGGGTAATTTAGAATGTAAGAAACATGAGATCATTTACCACAATGTCCTCTTAAGATGTTCTTGTATTTTGTTTTTTACATTGAGCTGATCAATCGTTTTCAGTGTTGGTCCAGTGTAAAGCCATTATAACTACAGAAGTGCAAGTGGCAAAGCTTCTCCTTAGAGTTACACGTGCTGATACGAAAATGATCAATCAGCTGAACAATGATCAGCATTTAAAGCTTCATTTGTAGTCCTACTTTGATATACATAAAGTTTTCCTTATCTTATAGTTGCTTTTACTCACACAGAAAATGTTACAATTTCCTCAGTAAGCACATTACTGAGCTAACTTTTACAGAAAACTGGCTTGGGACTCCTTTTCAAACGTGACAATAACATCAAACTGGCAGATATGGCTTACAGTGTATGTCTGAAAGGGGCGTTGGACACAAACCTCATACTGTGGTGCAATAATCTCACCTGAACAAAGAAAATGAAGTGCTTGAAGGAGGTGTTGAGGTGGGCCTCCTCCTGCAGCTGCATCACAGAGTCAAAATGTTGATGATAGATGTGAGCATAAACCCTGAACAGGCGCTTCAGGATGGTTTTGGCCACAGACATGAAGTTCTTGGGAAAGGGAACTCCTGTGAAACAGAAAGTGGTGGAAAATGCTGATATCAAGAGAACAGTGTGTGCTGTTTTAATGTCCACTATGTCTTTCAGCCTACATCAGAGTGAGATATTGCAAATTTAAGTGCTAGTATGGACAGTTGCAGAAGAACCACACACAGACAGCTACAAATAAAACTCAACATGGCCTGCAGAGTGGAGGTGCAGCACAGTCGGTTTCAGGACTGCAACATATTTTGCTTGTGTTTTCCCCCTGTGGTCCACACAATGATCATGCAACGAAGAGATATATTTCAACGATCTAAGTGCATGGTCTAAAGCCTGTGGCAAAAGTGCATTCAGGAGAAGTCCAAGACCACTTTTACTTGTTTAACAACAGTTAATTTGAAAGTAAGGTGCATGGTTCAAAGGGGTTGTTCCAAGTCTCTTTATTTAATATGGTGTGTTTTAGGTGCAACATGGAATAAACCAATGACAGTGTCGTCTCCCGTTCCCTTTAAAAGCTGGGTGTGCCTGAACCATTATAGCGGTGGGTTCACCAAGTAGAAGTAAACAACACTTTTCTCTAGAGGAAACAGATCCGCTTATACACAGACTGAGCAGATTGAGGTACCCAATGATACACTTTCACGCTGTAATCTTTTTATCTTTAATCCTTTGCATATTTGTGCCCTGTTTCATGTCCCTGTGCAACAAGGAGAATATCAATACGTTTGGCACCCGCCTACGTCGGTGCATATTACTATTTTAACATTAAAATACTATGACATTGACCAGGCTGAGTTCGTTTTTTCTTTGGTCAATCGCATGATTGCCTTCTGCTGCTTCAAAATAGCACCAACTATGTGCCTCAATACACATCATTTCAGGACCAATACATCCATGAGTTCTCAGATGGGTGCAAGTCCATTTGATATTTAAACAAGGAGGGCACTGCATTTGTCTGAAACTACCAAAGACCCTGGAATTGCGCTGAGAGCCCTTACAATTTAATGTGTTGGTATCACATTTACATAAAGGAAGATGGGCAGTGTAGGAATTGTTATCCTTTTATATGTAGTTTTCCAATTTTAGAAGATCAAATGAAATTGGTCAAGTTCACATAAACTTAAAGTTAAAATACTTAAATGTAGGAAACGAACAAGCAAAAATACCTAGAAAGAGGCAGGACCACTTTAACGGTTCTGATCTGCCAGCTTTATTGCATGAGCTGGCGTTCCAGCCCGAGTGTCCTCTGCAAAGCTCTGATTGTGACTTCTTGCGTGGTTCCCTACAATTGTGAGCTCATTATCTACACTTTCCAAAAAGATTTAGTATTTGGTATCAAACACTTTGCTGTCAGTCTCTGACATCTGTTACCTTCACTTCTTGTTTGTCTTGAGGTATTTTTGCCATCAGTCTGCTCTTCAGTTGGCCTAAAGTCAGGTGACTGTCTGTATATTTAGTATTACTTAAAAGCTATATTGATGTAAAACTGATAGATTGCTGCCCTCTAAGTGCCAAGCTCAAGAACTTACAGGTTTGTCTAGTATTTGATCTTTTTCACAAGTATAGAAAACAGATAATGTAATTCTCAAAGGCTAAAAGTAGATTCAAAAACAGTTGAACTGTTGGTTTTCTGTGTTAAAAGACATTATAAAAACTAAATAAATGGGATGTATACAGTTACTTGGGTCTGTGGGAGAATAATGTGACTACAGCCTGTATTGCGTTGGGTTTTATCCCCCTCTGTGTAAAACGCTTCTACAAAAGGTGCAACCAAAATCACCATTAAACATGTTAACTGCAAATTAGTTTACTGGAAACAAAAAAATTCCACAAAAAAAAACTCACCAATCTTGGAGGGGAAAAGTGTCTCATCGTCCAGCTGATCCTGCACCCAGGTCATCAAGTAGTCAATGTACTTGGGCGCAGAGCATTTGATGGGCTTTTTAATATTGGTGCCATCAGCCCAGTGATACTCATATCTACAGAGGAGGAACAGAATCAATTGGCACCGCTTATTTTATTGACTTGATTCATTAGTTACGGGAGTTACATAGAAGACATGTGCATGAAAGCTCTTCATATGACATTCATATGAAAACACATGTCACTCATCATGCCTCTCTGTAAGGACGTGAAAACATAATTTGGAAGCAGAGAAGCTAAAAAAAGAACAGAGTGTGGGAAATACAAAAGCATTTACAGACATATTATTTGCTTTGTCAATAGGAAGTGAATCCTTGTCTCTTCCTCCTGATTACAGACTGAACACAAACAGTCTTAGCACGAGCGAGGATAGAGGAAGTGCCAAATCTAGATTCGAACTAAACAGCTTCTACACGGACCACATGCAAAGTTGAATTCCTGTTTTTGCTCAGATGATCTATTTTAATTTATTTTGCTTCGACTGTCTCTACCATTCCTAATCTGAATCGTTAGTGTGATTCCTTGATATAGATCAATTTCCTAGTTCTGAAATAATGTGAAGTTGATAAGTCAGAGAATGTGTACACAATTGAGTTCAGTTCTCAAGGCTTGATGTTACTATACATTTTGGTTGCGTCTTAACTAATACAAGAATTGACGGTGTCTGTTGAGATTTCTTTCTGTGTGGGACTGTGCTTGCCTCTCTTCAATCAATTAAAATAGACTCAGCTGATTTTACCTTTATTTCATACTTGGTTGAAAACAGAAATTAAGTTTCAGGGGGCATGAATCTCTCTTCAAGCAAAAACAATGATTTTGGCTCCAAACACATAAACATTTAAAGTGTGACTCTCATTTAAAGAGTTGCTTTTTTGCAGCATCGCAATGTGCCTTTATGTTTAAAAGAAAGCCGCATTCATGTTTTATAAAACATCAAACAACACTTTTTACAGGAAGTATGTGTACACAAGGCTTTTTGTCACAGCTAAAAGTAAAGCACACGTGTTACTTATAATAATACACACACCTCTGCTCTGTTCAAGTGTCCCAGTAAGCTATGACAGTGTGACAGTGGACCAGCATGCACAACACAAGGAACCAAATAAATAAATTAGAAAAATTAGAAGCTGTGTGCATGAAAAGGAAGATGTTTGCTGTTACCTCGGTCCTGCAGACATCACAGAGCAGCTGGTCTCAGTGCAGAACTCAGTGATGGTGCCGTACAGCATGTTGATTTGGTTGAAGAAATCCACCGCTGAAGGAAAGGGTAAACTGTCATCTTTCTTGTCTTTAAATAATGCTCATCATAATGATGAAATATTACTAATACTTCAACCGCAGGTTCAAATCAAAATGTTAGTACGCACCCTCGACAGCCATAAATAAATAGATGTAAAGCAGCGACGGGGTTTTCCCAATTCAGTGTCTGTGAATAATGTCAATATGGTGTCTTGAAATATTGCCAACCATGTATACTGTATATGCAGGCTACTATTACTTTGTGAACAGTTTTAATGCTGCAACCAATAATTTACCTATCTACCTCTTTTCACACCACAGTGTGGTTCAAATACTCAGCCCCTGCACAAGGATTATTTATGTTTCATTTTAACAGTGGCGTAAGGCAAAATAATTTAAACAGTTACTTGTATACTAGGTGTGTCAGTTTATTGTATCCATTCACTCACTGTTGACAGCAATCCATTCATTGAGATCCTCTCCCTCCGGCAGCATGACAGCCTGTCTCAGGTTTCCGCTGCCCAGTGTTGCTTCAGCGTGTTTCAGCAGCTCATACTGGTGGGAGCCCTCTGGGATGTTCTTCTTCGGCTTGAAGGTCTTAGATGAGCGATTGCCACTGCAAAGGAAATAAATATGGACCTAAGAAACTGTGTGTCAACAAAGGAGAACTGTGTCTGCTCTGTGTGTGTCTTCTATGCAGGTCTTCATGGTGGCAATGTGACACAGGCCTTGTCTGTTTGATGACACCTGGAAGGCCTGGGCGATATGGACAAAATCAAATATCACAATATTTCTGACCAAATACCCCAAAATCAATATTGAAATGATATTGCAGGGATGACTATTGGTGATTTCCCAAAATATTTACAAAAATATGACTCAGTGCGTAAAGACAAATAATACAACAGCTAGAAGAGTCTGGTAAGTTCAGAAAATTAAATCACTTAACTGTAATTCTGCCTAATAAACCAGGAAAAGACACAAATTATGTCATATAACAATATTACGAAACTCAAAGGCAAACACGATATTATCTTTCATATCACAAAACAATAAAACATTGATATTTCGCCCAGCACTATTTGACGTCCTGCTAGATCAAATTCTTCATAAATTTACATTCAAGAATTTTGTTATCTCAAGTGTCTATATTGTTAATCTACTATTGCTCTTCTGTACACACACCTATCAAATGTCTGTCATGGTAGAGGGATACCTGTCCAGATGTTACTCCTGAGGTTTCTCTCATTTGTTTCCTGTTAAAGGGTCTTTTGGGGGAGAGGGAGTTGTACTATGTACAGATTGAAACCCCCTTGAAGCAAATTTATGATATTGGGATATGGCCCTGCTGGACATTTTTAAAAGGCATGTACAGGAGCTGACACTTCTCCTCACGAGGTCTGGTTTGTGCAATCAGCAGGCTTCATGGTGAATTTCTATGGACTTTTTGCTGAATCAATCGACACTCGTGATGTGCAATCATCGTCACATTGGTCCAGTGGAGGAATGTAACTAAGTACATTTACTCAAGTAGAGTGCTTAAGTACAAATTTGAGGTATTTCTTACTTTACATGATTATTTCCATGTCATACATTTATATAATTCTGCTAAAGCTAAAGCAAAAAATAAATAAATAAATAAACAAACTATACCCAAAAATCTAAAGACTAAACCTGCTAAAGGACTGAAAACTCATTTAGTGAATTTGATGCTCTCCACAATGATTTGACTTAGGTGCTGCACTTCAGTCGTATAATGTCCTCCACCACTACATTTGTCACACCGATGTTCAAATCAAAAACATCTGTTTTGATTCGTTTTCACAGTGACAGGAGCCTGACTTCACAATCTGTGTTATAACCAAGTGATCGCGGATCCACACTTGGTGCGACTGACAGGAAATAAGACAGTATCACGGTATTAGTGTTTAAAAAAAAAAACGTAAAAAAAAAAAACGGAAGTTAATTAGCTCGACATTTGGAAACCTCCTAACGAGGTTAAGACAGCAAAAGCGTGCACGATGAGAAAGGGTACCGTGTCTGGTCTTATCTGACCAAAATACCAGAAACAACACACGTCAACCACCCGTGAAGTCGCGTCGATCACCAGGCGAGCCAAGTTAGTTGAAAAGTTAAGTCCGACTGCGAGGTAACTATAAATAAACAAAGGTCACAGATACGATTTCGTCGACGTATGATAATCCTACACGAGACAAGACTTCGCCCTACACTGACTAGGCTTGTTTTAAAAGAGGTGAGCAGATAGTTTAGAGATGGTTTCGCCTCGTCTTGTTTCAAGTTTACTTCCCTTGATGGAACTTCGCAGACGCGCAGCTAACGTTTAACCGCAAAAGCTGTAACTTAGCAACTGCTCGTTAACTTTACTCACAACAGGAAGCTCATCTTGACGAAGCAGTCTTTGGAGAGCCTCGATTACAGCTCCCGTCGTTGGTTTGGTAAACAGAAATGTGTTTTGAGAATCACAAACAACGAGTCACTTGTCAGCGCAGCCTGCTAATAGCAACGTTTCGGCTAACATGGACTGCACCCACAGTGGCTCTTCCTCTGTCGGGGAGCCACAGCCTCTCCGCAAGCAGACTGTCGCCCCCTGCAGGCCGTATACAGGTATGACCACTCCCCAAAGTGGCGCTATAACCAAACTACTAATAATAGTGTTTAAAAATAATATTTAATCATTGATCAAATTCGAAAATGTATTTTCATTTATTTAATGCTCTAATTACTGTGAAACTTTTTTTTTTGCAAAGGTATTTTTATTTAGGCTTACTATTAATTATTTTGTAACAAACACAACATGTTTTAATGTTCAGAGTATCTGAGGCAAAAATGTGTCCGCATAGACTGAGAGCAAATAAATAATATATATGTATAAATTGGCAGTCATCATTTGAGTTGGACAGCGAGGTTGGATCATCAACTGGGCAAAAGAGGGCCCCGGAAACCTAAGGGCCTCCAACACTCCAGGATCGCTGTGGGGCTATGAGTTTCTAATAATTTGATCACTTACAAATTTATTATGGCAAATATAATGTTCTACATAAAACAAAATACCTTATGTATTTTAGTTACAGCTCCTTAGGTATTTTAGTTTATATTCTAATCCCATAAATTATAAATAAAGTTCTGTTTCATTTCATACATGTAAAAGTATTTCAATACATACTACCTAATATTTCTGCTCCACGGCACATCAGAGACAAATGTTTTATTTTTTACTCCACAGTATATCCTTCTTTGTGATAGATTAAAAACTATGGTGAGCATTATGAAAAAGAACATTGTCATAAAATAGGGTACATTAAGCCTCCCAACAGTGTATATATAGAAAATTAGACACACTTCAAAAAACGAAGTGCTGCTTAAATGTTAACGTGTCATAAACAATAATCCAATAATATAAAATTACTCTGACTGGAACCATTCTTCCTGAGTGAATACTTTTGATACTTTACATATATTTTTCTGACAACATTTCTGTATTTGTTCCTGAATTCTGAAAACAAGACCCAATGGAGTATTTGATCTTATTTATTATTTCCAATTTCACTTCTTAGTCAAGTTTCAACATATATTTATTCAAGTATTATACTTTTAAGTGTAATTATGAGGTACTTGTTCATTTTTTTATTTTTATAATATATTCTTCAATACCGCTACATTTCAGAGGTACTTTTGAGTCCGCTACTTTTATTTCCAGCCACTTACTTACTTTGTAGATTGAATATTAAAACTGAGCCTAAAAACACGTTACCCATTCAAACGTCGGAAAAACTACTTAATTGACAGTATTTTTTTTTTTTTTTTTTTTTTTTTTTTTTTTTTTTTACTTATAATAGTTCTGCAACTTAATGTAAAATTTTTAAAAGAGTACTTTTACTTGTTTTGAAGTAAATAGACAGAGCCCCCTGCAGCTGCTGTTCGTCTCATTGGAAAAATACAGATAATATATGCAGCAGAGGTGTGGCAGCAGATATCAGTGACGCAGGCACTGTACGTGACGTAGGAGTGGGGAGGAGGAGGGGGGCGGTTTTAAAGCCTCGCTCCTCCTCTTCCTCCTTCACAGACCCTCTGTCAGGCGGGCCGGGTGCTAGTACAATTAATAACCTGCGGTGGTGTCTCCTCTGCTCTCAGCTCGGCCAACCAGTGTCAGTCAGTCAGAAATGGCAGCGGTCAGGACTCTCAGGAAACTGTGCCAACAGTCCCAGCATCAAGTCTGTAAACTGCACACGTCCGCCTCGAGGTGAGTCCACCATTTATTTGCCACAATCTGAGTAGGTTTAACAACATTTTGTTTACGACATGTGAGATCATGTCTTTGGTATTAGCCTTAAGGGTTTTTATTTGGTTTGAATGTACTAAATGTCCGCAGTTGATCGCGTTGATGTGCGCCCCTAGCGTTATGCCGGTAACATTGCAGCCGCGGTTGGCTGATGAAATCGGTCTGAGGACTTGCACCCTGTGGCTTAAGGACCAGGTTTCAGCAGGAGATCGAGGTTTCGGTCTGCACATAAGGCAAATACATCCATATGTTGTATGCGATCAATCAAAATAGAAAAACGACTCCGTGTTATGCTACAGACAGCCTATCAGTCATCAATGCCGTCATACAGGCGCCAAATTTGCATCCCGTGCAGGTATTTATGGAAAACGTGCTGAGTGCAGCATGAAGCCCCATGACTGTAATGCATGTAATTAACTAATGTTGCACAGAAGCCTAAAACACCAAACCTCGTGGCTCCTGCACATGATCTGCATTCAAAGGCACAAGATAAATAATTAACAAAAACCTGTTATGCACAAGTTATCACAACATTACCAAATTAGTTCTGTAATAATCACATTACTGTGAGACAACAAAAAGGCAGTTTCATTTATAGAAGATTTCTGCAAACATAACATGTACAGAATAATGACCTGAATGGAAATGCAACCATAACAAAAGAAAGGAAAAACGTGAAAATAAGTCAGCTCTCCTCCACAGTGGGTCACATTTAACACGAACTATTGATGTGATCATGCGTTTAAAAAGAGAGATTTTCCTTCAGTAGAACTCGTGAGAATTTGTACAAGCGGCTCACTCTGCCCTGCAATCTCGACACATTTCCTCTGGGACCTGGTACACTGGCCCCGTGTCACCCCAATGTGCCCAAACACTTGATATGTTTTCTTTTGAGGTTTAATTAGTTTTGGCAGAATAACAGTAACGGTTACATCACTATTGATGGCTCATTACTCTTCAGTTATCAGCCACTGCTCTCTGTTTGTTGTTATATAACGGAGAAGCAACTTTGGGCTTTTAAATGTGGACAAAGCTGTAGGGAAGCAGTCTGTAGAGTCATGAATGCTGTACATCAGTTTTAACCACCAGCTACTTTTTTATAATGCTTGTACATAGAAACTGCTTTTCTTTGCTTGTTTCTACCAATTTACAGTAATTTCAAATACTGTAATAGTGAAAGTGCTCATAAAGCATATGGCTCAGTCAGGTGGAGACGTGCTGTGGCTAATTTTAGAGGCTGGAAGTAATGCTTGACCCGGCTGCGTGGTTTCTGGTGTCAAACGCCTCGTTCAGCTGCAGTCAAACGGACCATCTTGTCCAGTCGATGAGTGGGTTTAGATTACTGTTGTACAGATTATTCACATAGTCAAGTCCAAAGAATTTTCTTGGCTTAGTTTTCAATGATCATATCAGGTGAGTTTTCAGTATAAAACTGTGGCTGTGTACAGAGTTTATACATACTTAATGAGTAAGCGGTTCATTTGATTAATTTATGTCCTTGCTTGAATATTAGCAGAATCACAGCTTCGTTAAAATGTAAGTTATTGATTATTTGTTCTCAGGCAAGAGGCGGTGGTCATCTCAGGAAAGAAACTGGCACGGCAGATTCGGGAGGAGGCCCGGGCCGATGTGGAGAAATGGGTTTTAGCCGGTCACAAGAGACCCCACCTGAGTGTCGTTCTCATAGGAGACAACCCAGCTAGTCACTCCTACGTCCTCAACAAGACACGGGCTGCAGCTGATGTCGGTACGTGGAAAACGACACACAACCCCAAATGAAAAAAAAAAAAAAATCCAAGTATTTTCTTTTATGAGTTGTTTTCTCACTTTGACCACCCACAGGAATCTCAAGCGAGACGATTCTCAAGCATTCAGACATCAGTGAAGAGGAGTTAATGGACTTGATCTACAAACTCAATGCAGACCATCGTGTGGACGGCTTGCTGATCCAGCTTCCTCTGCCAGGTACAGGAAAAACTGGAAAAGAGAACCGAGCTGAATGAATACGGCGAATCATGCATCTGTAGTGGGTCTCGTTTGCGTTAGACAAGATCGAAAAGTTTCGGTTCAAGTTGCCCTGACTGTAACCTGTTTTTATTTTCTGACAGACCACATCGATGAGCGTACGATCTGCAATGCAGTATCTCCTACCAAGGACGTGGATGGCTTCCACGTAGTTAATGTGGGTCGCATGTGCCTGGATCAGTCCGCCATGCTTCCTGCCACTCCGTGGGGAGTCTGGGAAATTATTAAACGCACAGGTAAACGGAGCGATCACTTAACCTCCTCTCGGGATTAAGACGCTGCTAAACAAACAGAATTCAATTTCCACATTTTTTTTTTTTCTTCCGTCCAGGCATTCCCACTCTTGGAAAGAATGTCGTGGTTGCAGGACGGTCCAAGAACGTGGGCATGCCCATCGCCATGTTACTGCATACGGACGGCCGTCACGAGAGGCCCGGAGGTAGGTTATGACTTGTGTGTGCGGGAATGTCTGATCATGTGCGATGTATTAGACAAGGAGAGTTTGAGTTTGCACACTAACCCTTCTGCTCTGTTGTCAGGCGATGCCACAGTCACCATCTCTCACCGTTACACTCCAAAGGATCAACTTCGCCAACACACTAAAATCGCTGACATCATTGTGGCTGCTGCAGGTTTGTGTCACTGTTTGTCTGTTTGTATTTGACAGTGACTGAACCGCTTTAATTTTTTTCTTGATTGGACTGAATTGCCTCTGTTGTCTAACTGTACTGTGTGCGCGTTACTGAACTCTCAGGCATCCCGAACCTGATTACCGCAGACATGATCAAAGAGGGAGCAGCAGTGATTGATGTTGGAATAAACAGAGTGCAGGATCCCATCACAGGAAAAAGCAGACTGGTTGGAGACGTGGATTTTGAAGGTATGGCAGGAAAGCGTACACGATCGTATTTCTGCAGGGCCACGCTTGGCATCTCGGACATCTCTGACATCCCACTCTTTCTGTCCATGTTTAGGTGTGAGACAGAAGGCGGGATTCATCACCCCTGTGCCTGGAGGTGTTGGACCCATGACTGTGGCGATGCTCATGAAGAACACTATCAAAGCAGCTAAGAACGTCCTGCTGTTTCCCCCGGAGAGAATTCGCATGGCTGCTGCATCCTAATGGTCCAGATCAAATCCAAGCAGCATTGACACATTCCAGCCCTCCTTCAATACCGCCACCCACTCTGTTTTTTAATCTTAATTTTTTACAAGGAGGGACCTGACGAGCTCCCCTTGCACACGGACTGGAAAGATGATAGCTCTAAGTCTCTCTTTCTGCAGACATCTTTACCTTTCCTAACTTCAAGTCCAGCCATGTTTAGACTGTTACATTCACTCATGCAGCTGCGTGTCTTATGTAACATGAACTTCAGTATTTATCATTTCCAATGTACTTCTGTGGGGTTTTAAGGAATTTTGAGATTGTTTTATTTATTTGCAAAAGTTACACAATATTTAAACATGAATGAAGACAGGTGACAGTATTTAACTCGAAGCTGGTGAGCAGTCACGGAGGCCTGTCTCTTTTATTTCTTTCAGTTAGTTTAGCCTTATGTACGAAGAGTGATAAGGGCTAACATCAGGAACAAGTATTTTATCTATATACAAGCTTTAAAGATTCACAATTGCCTTTGTAAAAACTTTTGAATAAATATTACAAATATGTTCTCTCGTTGATCCTCATCTGTGCACTGTCAAATCAAATGAAACTACGAGACTGGGATAACAATATTAATGGTTGAGTGTGACCTGAATATTGGACACTCTTGGAACTGGTTTGGGACAGACCTTCACCCTTCACCATCAAAGGTTAGACAATCCCACAGTGGCTTTCTTTCATCTGTTGATAAGATCTGGTGGCCTTTTTATTTAAAATTTGCCTCAACATTGTCCTCATTCAACCTGAACAATAGAGGAGTTGACCCCTTTGGTTCTTTTTCATTCCTTTTATTTTTCTTTCCATTTAGTTCTCTCTCTTTTTGGCCATTTTGCCTATTTTTATTAGACAGTAGCAGTAAAGATTGAGAGGACAGATGGGGAAATAGAGCAGAGACATGACATGAAGTAAAGGTCTGGCCTGTAATCTAACTAGGGACCTCATTTGCGTTCATATGGCACGTGCACTAACCCCTCAGCTAACAGGTCACCCTGTTTAGTTCTCTTGGAGGTATCTGTACCATAGGTGTCTAGCGATGACCTGTGGTAAGAAATGGGAGTTGAGGTTTGACTTCACTGGATTTTGTATGGATCTCATCTCTAATTATTTTATTGTTCGCAGCGAAGCAGTTTCTCCCATTTGGGCATTTGTCATTGTCCGAGCATGGCTATGTCAAGAATCAATAAAAATTAGATTTAAAATAAATGTATATAATTTTATTGTGAAACATCTATAAGAACCTGCTGTAATTGGAATCAATATAGTAGCCTGAAATATCTAGTCTACATTATTGAATATTGTAGGTAAAGTTTCCACAAGAATTAATGCAACCTTATAAATGAGCGTGCTCATGCCTGTGTGCACATGACACTTCAGCAAATAGCACCACATCCTTGGATACGATGTAATCATTTTGCATACTTAACATCAAAATAAGCCGATAAATGTATTGGCGTTTTTTTTTTACAATATGAAATAGGCATTTCCATGTAGGCTAAATTTAAAGTAAGAAGTGAAGTGAAGAGGCAATTCTGCATAATGAGAACTTTATACTTATGTAATTTATCTTACTTCATATTAACAATATTGTTATTTGTAACTGTTTTATTAATTATTATATAAAATTATAACATCTGTGCGATTCTGTGCTAGGTTATGTTTACAATAATACAACATATATGTATGCCATATCATATTAATTATATATAGGTCGTATGATCAACTATTAATCCTAAGGGGTAGAGGAAAGGCTGTGTTTGTGAATGAAGGTGTAGATGAAAGGCTGTGAATGAAGGACAAAAGGCTGTGTTTGTGAATGAGAGTGAAAGTACTGTGCCAAACCAAAAGGTCACAGGAGGGGGTCGGCAACCTATGGGGTCACATACTGTTGTTCTTTGAGGAAGGACTTGGGCTCATGCTAGTACAAAGCCAATATGTGTCAGCCCCCAGTCCTGCGTGTTCTTTAATGAGGCAATAGGAGAATATGTCAGGCTTCAAGATATTTATTTAACAGCAGCAGAATAACCAGTTTACAGAGCTCTGGGTCCAGACTATGTTTCCCCTGACCGCAACAGAGTATGTGTCAGTTCACGAAGTCTGATCTCCTGACTTTCCCTCACCCAGTCTTCTTATAGTCCAGACACCAAAAAGTCATGTGTATTGATGTGTCCTTTGTTGGTTGGTGGAGGTGGTGGTTGTCTTCCTTCACCCCCTGGAGTCCTCCAGACAGCTGTCTGTTCCTGTTAATGCCTCAAAGAACAACAGTATGTGACCCCACAGGTTGCAGACCTCCTCCTGTGACCTTTTGGTTTGACCAAGCAGTTTCACTCTCATTTACATACACAGCCTTTTGTCTACACCTTAAGATTAGTAGTTGATAATACGACCTATATATAAGTAATATGATATGGCATATATATATATATATATATATATATATATATGTTGTATTATTGTAAACATAACCTAGCACAGAATCGCACAGGGCTGACACATATTGGCTTTATACTAGCAGCAGCCCAAGTCCAACACATCTCATCTTTTTATAATATTTCTAAATTGTCCCCTATCACAGAGCATATGTCGGGTATACTAAAGTAGGAACTAGGAACCTAAATCATGTCCCGATGTGGACGGAAGAAACTCTCAGACGGACACACTTCCGTAAAAAACCAGCCAAACAGTCGCTGCTCACCGTGATCCTGAAACAACTTTTCAGTGTCGCTCTTTAGTGATGGATCGCAGCAGATCATCCGACAGAGCTGACAGACAGAAAACACACGAGAAAAAGAAGAAACGGAGACGATCCTCTTCTTCTTCATCTTCATCATCATCATCGTCGTCGTCTTCCTCCAGTAGCAGAAGTCAAAGCCGATCTTCGAAACACAAGAGCCGAGGTGAGGACTTTTTTTTCATGCAGTTAACCAGTTTTGACCAAAGGAGAAAAGTGTCATCGCTAAAAGTCTGTCGGACATTTTCTCTGTTTTTCCCTCAGATGAGAAAACACAGAACAAGAAGCGCAGAAGACGCTCCTCCTCTTCATCATCCAGTAGCTCTTCCTCCTCGCCGTCTTCATCCTCGTCCAGCGATGAGAGGACAAAGAGAAAGAAGAGCAAAGCCAAGAAAAAGAAGCTGAAGAAGCAAAAGGCAAAGCTGACGAAGGAGAGGAAAAAGGAGAAGAAGTTGAAGAAAAAGAAGGAGAAGGAGGAGAAGAAGAAGAAGAAGAAGGAGAAGAAGAAGGAGAAGAAGAAGAGGAAGGAGGCGCAGGCGCAGACGCAGCTGCAGCCGCAGGCACAGCCGCAGGCGCAGCCACCGTCCACTAGTCCAGCAGAGAAACCTCCATTTTACCTGGAGGTGTGGCAGAGTGATGAGGGGGCGGTGGAGCTCGGGCCAGGTGGGGGTTTAAATCAGCTGTTTTAACAGGACTGGTCGCCATGTTTCTGTGACTGAATGATGGTTTGGATTTGAAAGAGCACAATCTGAAGGGTTTCAGATTAAAATGACAAATCAGATGTAGGATCTTATTTTCATATCTGATGGTTATCATTATCAGTAGTTGTTTTTTTTGCAGGTTTCTGGAGGGCTTAGATGGTCAGTGACTAAACTATGACTTTTCACATAATATTGGACTATTATTGTTATATTGGAAAAAAAAAAGTATTATTGTGCTATTGAAAATAATAATCACTTCACATTGGTAAAACAAAGCTTAGAGTGAATGATTTTGAACTTCTCCTCCTATAGTCAGCACTCAGAATAGTTTGTTTTTTTTTACCCTATTTTTGGCTCAGATGCTTTGAAAAAACACTTTGTCGCCCAAGTGTGATAATGGCAGGGAAAACCCTGCAAATCATCTCGAGTCACCTAACCTTACAGGAATATAGAGAGGAACCCAACAATTAAACAATTCCCCACATGAGCAACAGCTGGAAGACAACTCGGACAGAACCGGACTCGGAGATGGGCAGCCATCTGCCTCGATCGGTTGAGGTGAGAGGAGAGGGAAAAGAACAGTGTAGGTAAAACAGTAGTTGGGGGCCGTACAGTATATGACAGGATCGATTTCATGGAGTTGACATTGAGGAGATTAAATACCTGTGAATGTACTTGTTGCAAACATGATCTAAAAGTTCAGTTGCAGTTCAGTCGCACAAAGCACCCATTTGCACTAAATTGAAGCGTTGCCCACAATTGACTGAAGAACAACATCAGTACAAACATTGTGCCAAAATATATTGTCATGAATCCCAACCCTGATATTCATCCCAAGAACAATATCTGGTTATTTTAGTCACTTTGCTCCAGTCCTGTATTCTTTAGAGCCATTGTCACCCAGGTATTTAATTTCCAAACTGCACAAGTTGCATTCATTGCGTAATGCTCCGCTTTCCACTGCAGTCATGACAGATGAGCAGAAGGCCCGTCTCTCCACCAAGAGGCCTCTCACCAAAGAGGAGTACGAGGCCAGGCAGAGCGTGATCCGCAGGGTGGTGGACCCTGTAACAGGACGCACCAGGTAAGACGGCTCTGCGGGGCACACTGTAGTTTACAATCCTTCACAGGTGAGTTGAAAGGAACGATGCGCTCACATTTTTTTTTTTTTTTTTTTTTTTTTTTCCCTTTTCTGCTTTCTTCTAGATTGGTGAGAGGAGAGGGAGAGATCATAGAGGAGATCGTCAGCAGAGAGAAACACAAAGACATCAACAAGGTAAAAGAGAAAAACATTAAAATATTACTTTGTGAAAGGAACATACTGTTACCATATGGTTAACAGTGATCCATTCATCCCATAGCAAGCGACCAAGGGAGACGGGAATGCCTTCCAGAGAAAACTGGGAATCAACAGGTAGAAGATATCACTGTCATTATGCTAAAATGAATATGGATTAAAATGCGTGCATTGTATGCGTTTTATATCAACGATTTACCTGTGACTGAACTGAATGGTTGTGAATGTACCAAGTACAGTGAAAGAGGGACACGTCATCTTGATGTAAACCAGATAAAAGCTATCATCTCCTGTTGATTTGCCTTCTTAAATTTATGCTGATCAAAAAGGAGAAGCGAAACAGATGAGTTCTGGATTTTAATGTGTTGAGTCAACTGAAGAGCAAGAGCACATCCAATGTGTGTTTACACTGATTCATGCCTTTTTATTTTGTTCATGCTTCAAAGCATTTCAGTATGTAAATTTAAATAAGGATTATTTCCTAAATAAACGCTGGATTCAGTGTCTTTGGTATTTAGGAGTCGTGACTGCAGATGGTTTCTTTATTTGATGTAAACTGTATTGCATAATGTCTGCTTAAAGTGGATTTTGGCCACGTACTTTACACCCACTTGCAGATGTTGTCTCACCTTCACACGTCACATTTTCTTTCCCTTTTGTTCTCTAAATAAATCTCCATTTGTGTGAACTGATCCGAGCAAAACAAAGTCTGTGTCTAAATAATTCCTGTTCTCTGATGAAATTGTCTTTAATCTGAAACATGGCACTCATGTAGTGGTATATGGTACTCATTCATGATAATATTAATATTAGTGTTAAAAAAGGCCACAATAACTCAGTTGTTCTTTATATGTTCTTTATACACTGTACATAAAAACACAAGGGAATGGATTAAATGAAGTTATCCAAAACCTACAAGATACACACCCTGTACAATTCAAATACTTTCTAAGCATGACTTACCAATTCATTTTTTATATATACAGCCTGGGAAAGCTAACAGTTGTGGCATTGCATTAACCTGGAGAACAGAACTAGAGACAGCGATGGATCACCTAATGTTGGGGAAATATGTCAAATCAATTTCTCCATTAAAGGTAAAATAAACCAGTCTTTTAAGAAAATATGGCCTTTTGCTATTTCCCCAAAGTCAAGTCTACACAAACAGTTTATCCTTCTCCGTGGAGTTAGTTCGCTCATTATAGGCCTTGCAACACAATGGTCAACGTAAGGCAGAGAAGGGAAATGTAAGGCCTCTGGTAATGTGTGTGTCGGTAGCAGAATCGAAGCGATTGTCTGCCCAGAGGTATCCAAACTTCACAGAGCGCCGCTTCATCTTTACATTCTCTGGATTTTTAGTATCCAGGCAATTCAGGTCAGGGAACATGGTTCAGTAGTTGCCAACGCTGGATGAGTGCATGTATTCCAGCATCGCCGGTCCTTTTGATTCATTACTATGAATGTACAAACAACCATTCTTTAACCAGCAGCTTTCGTAAGAGTCGTGGCTTGAAGCTAAATCTTGACAAAGTCAAAATGCAGAGTGGTACATTAAGATCTACAGCATCCTTTACTGGGATAATAAGGAACAGTCTGGATTAAGAGTATCTTTGAACTCCGTCTTCCCCCATTGTAGTGGGCAAAATGTTAGAAACACATCTCTGTGCAAGACAATACAATTCCACATCAGCACAAACTGCAGCCTCCATAATGACCATTAATTTAAATAGACACCTCTGAAGAGTCCCAACAGAAACTCAACATTATAGCCTTCACAAAGGCCGGTTTTAGTGCAGGGAAGCTATATTAAACTGCATTATTTCTAAGCCAGGTGCATCTAATGATGTGGCAACTGAGTGCTGACTTTTAAATGTTAAGTGGGTGCTCGAGATGCCTCCGTGATGTGATGGAAACATCATAAAAAAACAAAGGCTGAGCGTGTGTTTCAACAGGAGAAAACCAACTAATATTCCAAACCATCGTCAGGTCAGTGGCACTTTTATTGTGAGAAATCTACTTTGTAAAATGTATGCGTTTGGGTCACCATGTTGAGATCCCCTCTGCAATTTGGCATCTGTACAATATGTGCCTTTAACTGATTGTCACTGCACAGTGACATTTCCTCAACAGTCAGTTTGATCCGGTGGTGCGGCTAAATAATATTGCACGTTTCCCCTTACATTTGTGCCCATATTGGTCCATTGCAGTCTGCTAACTAAACATCATTTGAATGAATAAATCACAAAATTTTACCCATTTTAGAAATAAATTGCCAACAGCATAAAGCAAGTCTTAGCTCGGTGTTCCTACGTTCGACAGAATATTGTACAGAATTTACATTTTAATCCTCTAAAGGCGCAGTATAACAGAAAAAGAGGCCTTAACCTAAGGAGGATTATCTATGAGCACATTCAATGCCTCATTTACAGCTTAGGATACCCAGAGAGAAGCCATATCCTGAATCTCCAAAATAGTTAAGAACAAACGTACAATATATGTCACAAGATAGCTGTTCTGTTGATACAACTCTGCGATGATCTGCAAGATAAAATCATAAAAATACAATACTGTGCCAGGCAAAGACCTCTGAGTTTTGGCTGCTGCAACTGAAGTTTGAAGAAAACAAAATACACAACATAGCTAAAGTAATCTTAAAACACATTTTTGTTCACAAAATCAATACGCTTTAAAATATCTACCTAATCTTAAATAACAATAATTATCATCATCAATCAATAAAGTCTATCCTGAATGAGTTGGTTTTTACCCCCAGAGTAAAGAAGACACTTGAAGCTGGTCCTCAGTGGACCAGATACCAGATCTGCACTGTAATGTAACAATTATGTACAAGCCTTGTTAAGGCATTCAACTACATACTTACACAGTCTATTCCATTTTTTACACAGGAGACCCAAATCGTTCCCCCTCTGTTCATATACAGCATATCAGTCAATACCGTTTACTTTGGCACATTTACCGTACAGGAGTAGAAGTTTTTCCTATAGTTGAGTCAGGCATTACTTATTCAGGAAGGTACAGCAGCACAGTATGGTGTGATGAAAAACCCAGTAATGGTTTCAGCTGCAACCATAGTTAAAGGGAAATTTCGCAGTTTGCTTCATGTGCTATTTGAATGAAGGGCCGACCATAAAAGCCAAACCGGACTGTGGTTAACATTATTCAGTCCGATGTTGTTTATGCTGCAAGTAGTAGCTCTTGATCAGATAATTTCTAGTTGGTTTACAAATCACCAAATCATTGTTCTGTATTGTTAATAAATTACTGAGTTTTTCCATAAAAAAAAAAATATAACAAAGATTAATTTTGGCTTGATGGTTGTTTCTTTGTATGTTTACACCAAAACAAGAAACACATTCAGTCCAACTTCACCTGACTCTCAGCTCTGCTTTCAGACGAGAACGTACCTGATTATCACATACAAAGCTTTAGAACTATTACGCAGAGTTTGCGTCTGTAGTAATTGTTGTGCTTGCATTGGCCACATTAGTCAGTTACACAGCCGTATCAGCATACGGACCTGATACAAGCTGTCGGTAAAAACGCTGTGTTGTTTGCTGCAGAATACAGCATGGGGGTGCTTTTGTCTGGAACCATCTCCAATCTAAAAGCCTGTTGGAGGAGGAAAAAGGAACTTGTATTCAAGACTGACAAATATTGAATAAACAGTAGAAAAAGTCTGGATCCCTACAATATTAACTACATCTGGTTGAGTGCATGTTCCTGGTTCAGGAGAATGCTTCTTGAAATGTCTGCTGTGTCAGTGTTTTGCTATGAATATAGCCACAGCCTCTGTCCATACATAATTGTGTTGAATGTGTCTGGGGTTAGGTTTTTTTTTTTTATAAAGAGTGGTTTGTAGCACCGGATCTTCCTCGTGGTATTTACCCATCTGGTGCCAGCCAACTGTTTCTCACTCTTTGCATTTATCTTTATGCCACGTGTCTTTTCCTCAGCAGTGGAAACTCTCATATTTTCTGTCTAATTTCATTTTGGGCTGAAAACTCCTGGCTCCAGCTTGGTGCTGCTGCTGCGACCCCAGCAGCTCGCCGTGATGCTCATGCTGCGCTGGGTCGCTCCCTGGCTGTGGCTGTGCGAGCGCTCCAGCCGCTCCCGTTCCAGACGCTCGCTGTCTGACTGGCTCTGTGTGCGCTCTGGTCTGCTGTGGATACTGCCCGTTGGGGAACTCGGGGCTGGCTGAGAGGAGATGGTGCGCAACAAGTGGTTCCTCTTTCTCAGGAAGTCGCTGTTTGCACCCAGGCCGAAGCTGCCTTTACGTAGCACCATGCGCGCAGTGCTGGACTTGGCTGGTCGAGAACGGTGGTTGTACTCCAGCTGGGACAAATGAGCTGCATATCCCTCTGTGATGAACTGTTGAGGATCAGAGGAGCAGGAGCATTAGAGAACAGACCAGTGTCACATATCAAATAGATTTCATGGGTGTTTGGACATTTACTTGAGCTTTTTTTGAAATGTAATTATGATTCAAAAAACAAATAATACCTGGCACTGGTGCTGCATCTTCTTAGAGGGCCTGCCGACAATGTAAATCTGTGAAGGAGGGAGGCCAATGGCTGTGTAGACTGAGATGTCTTTTGTTGACCCATAGCCGGCGAAAATCTTCAAGTGAGCCTGGAATCAGAGGAGAACTGTTGGGCACTGTATTTGTCTTAACAAGGCAGAAAGTATTTTACATTGTAACACAATGTCAGCATTGTTGTTTTTGTTTCTCCCCTTTAAAAATGTGATATTTTCAAGATCAAGACCCTCCCTCCAGTCTAACCTCCGTCAGGGACTTGAGGAAGTTAGCTTTGTGTCTGAGCGGGTCGTGCACCAGGCCATCACAGAAGGAGACAATGCCATGAGGGAAGTTGTGCTGAGACAACCAAGCCACCACCCGCTGCTTCTGCATGTCTGGACGTCCAGTCACATAGATGATCAAATAGCCTAAATCCTGCCAGTGCCTGCAATGACGAGAAACAGCAGAAAATACCCAAACATAAATACCACAAGCTTATGAACTTCAATCTGAATAAAAAGAAAAGAGAAGCACAGGGAGAGCGACTAGGTACCTGACAACGTCCACAGCTCCTGCCCGCACTTTGGGATCACTGCCCATTATTGATACACTGGCAGCAAATGAACCATCAATGCTGAACACCACAAACTCTGTACCACGTGGGATAACTGTCAGGTAGCTGTCTGCAAATGTGTGGTCGCCCCTAGAGAATAACAAGAACAGTGTAAGAAAACAGAGAAAAACACAAAAACAAAGTGAGCTCACAAGAAAACAGAAAACAGGCTTCCTGCATAGAAATCTTGAACAATCACATAAAGAAAGACTGTGTTTGGCATCAAATGGGTATCAAGCTCATCTCACCTGACGACCATTTTGACCGGGTAGACTCCGATGCCCAGACGCTTGTCCTCTGGGAGGATAAAAGACACACGGCCGCTGCTGTTGGTCACCTCTGTGTTGTAGTACACCCATTCTCCTGATGGAGGCTGGGTCATGATGTGGAGGTCAACCTGCGGAGGAAACAAACGTAACTGTTTAATGCAATAAATAAGGACAGACTCAAATCACACAGGCCTTCCTGACATGAGGCTGTGCTGCTCTTCGCGATGACAAAAGTGTGGTCACCTTCTCCCCAGCCAAAGTGACCATGTCCAGAGGGCCATACATAAAACGACCTGTCACGACCTGCTGGCTGTCCTCAGTGAACACAGCATCGTTCACCCGGTGGTTGGCAGTCACATTCTGTCAAAGGAGTGAAAGAAAGACACATGTTGAAGAACAGTTTTTGTCTATTTAATGCAGACGGAGCTCCAAAGCATTCTGAAACTGACATCTTTTAGAGATCTGATGCCCACCCTGATCTTGACATGAGTCCTCTTGCGCAGCCATTTCTCCCGAGGTTTAGAGGGGGTGAATTCAGACACTTCTTTCCCATCTAGCTCCAGAATGCTTGAGTTTTCGTGCCTCATGACCTGCAGGGGACATTTCAATGATTCATCCTCAGTATCTAAAGAAGCTTTACAGACTGCAGGTAACGTGTTGACGTGCCATACAGGATACAAGGCGTTGTGACGTTTACTCACCTGCCTCAGGAGAAAAGACACAACATCCGTGGACTCCCAGTATGAAGCGTGGAAAAGGTGCGGTAAAGCCACTGTGGGGAAAGCGGTCAGAGCATCGGGGCAGTACAGGGCAAAGTCCAGCCGCTTTGTGCCCCACCAACGTGCTGCAACTGCGACGGGGGTGGAATGAATAGGGTGCAGAGGCATTAGATGAAACTGTAAGAGTCGGTGTGAGATATGTGATGCCACGCAAAGGTGCAACACGCCTGAAGCTAAAGCAAGAAGTTGATTTCAATCTTCAACCCCAACCATCACCAATTCCAGCAGTCCTTCAGCTACAGGAGGGAAAGGAAGGAGTTTATAATTGTTATTATGGGGGGAATCAAGCACTGAATTCAAGCAGAAAAAGAGAGTTAGATAGTTTGAACTGATAAGTGATTATAAGAGCATCTGAAGACGGTTATTTGTGTTAGTGTTGGCATGAAACAAAATTATGGATTTGGAAAAAGGGGGCAAGTTCTAGATTTAAGATTTATTTCTCATCGGTGCATGTGATTGCACTTGGATCATTGTGAATCAAATTTTGACAGAATTCAAGTAAAGGAGAAGAAAAACAGCAGCGTCGAATTTTTGGATTGTGACACAGTATAGAGCAGCACACAGAAAAGACCTGCAGCTGGTTTCAGTCGGCCCCTCCTTTAGAAAAATACCTTGCTCCACTTCAGCCTGAGAGTCCAGTGAGACCAGATCAGATATAGCACAGTCCAGCCCCGCTGACAGGCAGGTCTCGTACTGGCCAATGGGACTGAACCCTTCACTAGAGTCTGCCTCACTGTCCAGCTCTGCCACTAGATCTGCATCAGGAGATTCTGCGGCCTGGCCAGCCTCTGCTTTCTGCTTACGGGACTTAGGAGGACTTTTCAGGAAGAATTTGTTTTGTGATGAAAGGGCGAGTTGCGACAAAAGACGGAACTTTTTGGATTGGTTAATCTGGTATGAATTGGCTATGGGAAAAAAGCAGAGAAAAAAAAAACAAATGACAAAATGGATGCACATTTGTATGTGACAGTTTATGACAGTTTAAATAGTTTGCAGAGTGATGTTTGGATGCGTCCAGTGTCATTAAGCTGCTTTAAGCAGAGCTGTGAATGACTAAGCTGAAAAGGAATTGTTAGTATTAGTAAAGGTAATAAGGCAGGGTGATGCTGTTGAAGATCCTCTAATGTTCTGGTGTTGCTGTAGTAGAAATATATTGTAATTAGTTTAAATGGATCTCCAGAGTTGGACTGTAGGTGATAAAACAGAGGGCCACAGAACAGTAACGTGAGGTACAAATACATGTTCTGGTAACAGAAGTGAAAGAGTGACGGAGAGGAGGGACTTGAGGACAATCAAACAAAGAGGAAACAGAGCACTGGTTATCTCAGCAAACACTGCAAGAGGGAGTGGACAATGCAGGAATGGCTGAGGAAGGCAGGTGTCTACATGCATTGCAACATCAGATAAATGCAGCACTCGTTCATTGCATTTACATTTAGACAGTGGGTAAAAGTAAGACAGACAGTGGAAAGTGGCGCTAAGCTTGCTCTTCGTCAGGACTTTGATCTTATCAGTACTCAGACAAAACACCTTGCCTGAGTCTCCCTACAATACAGGCGTCAAGTCTGTCAAAGCAGAAACAGCAAAAGGAGCGGGGTATTCATGTGTACCTGGCTGACTAGACTGCTTCAGCTGGAGTGCAGGGTGTGTGTAGAGTCAGAGTAACGGGGGTTGAGAGGAAGAGAAGATGATGTAGGAGAGTCGGAAAGAGAAACTAGACAGAAAAGTTGGTTTGAAAGCAAGAGAAAGTGGGAGAATAGCTGGAAGAGTGTTTGTGTGAGTGGAAGGAAGAGAGAAAGAGAGACTCGTTGGTATTGAGAACACTTACTGTTGGCTATGTTGGTGGCAGTGTAACTGTCTGCCATTCCTGAGACCTGGCTGGCAATGCTGACCTCACTGGCCCTCCGCTGGCCCCGGGAGAGGGGGCCCGTTACAGGGGATGAAGGGTACGAACTGTCCATGAAGACACCACCATGAGACTGAACAACATCCGCTATTGAGCCCAAACAAGGAGATCCCATTAGACAGAGACACAGGTAAGGGGAACTCACAGTGATGGGAGGGAGGGGCAGCAGGAAAGAAATGTAATGGCAGGCACCATGGTTTCAGAGGACATGTGAAACCACAAGGTCCCCAAAGACAGATTTCTTTACCCAACCGGACATATGACGAGAATATGAATACATAAAACACTTAGTGAATGTAAAATCACAAATGTCCACCTCTGTTAGTCATACCTGTGTATTAGTAACTATTAAGGAGGTAACATTATGTAAAAATCCTTTGTCTTGTCAGTGAAATAGTGCTGGAATATTATAAAATCAGATGACCTCTGACCATTATCACATGGAGAAACATAGGGTACAGTATTATGAGGTTGTATAGACAGAGCTCCATGTCCACTGCGCAAACACAACATCACAAGCAGCACAATGTTCACATCAAAACCTTTTCTCTGAAATTGAGACAACAGTAGAAATACGCTCCGTCATCATCAGTGAGCTGATACAATGGAGATGATGCAGACACACTTAAAACCTGGCTTAAAAACCACAGCACAAACACAAATACTTGCATCCTCCAAACACTGAACATGACGTGACTATGTGAGATCACAAGAACATCCAGTACAAGAGATGCTGATCAGATTTTTGTAAAGTATTTTCATGGCATGATGTAACAATTTGTTATCATTTCTATTTCAAACCAGAAAAGAAAGTCTGAAAAGAACCAGAATTCAACCAATTCAAAGAGACTAGATGCTACAAGGAGATGTAAGCATGCTGTATTTAAACTGGTCTATCAGCACATGTCTGTGTCTTTAACTCTTGAAACAACAGAAATGAAAATACTCAGAGGGAGCATGTGGTGGATCAAAAATCGGAGCATCTCGGACATAACAGCAAGAAGGATGAATAAAGAGACAAAAGGAACACAGCGAGTGAGTGTCAGGACAGATGTAGGTGAATGGGAGCGGCTACACACACTCCATAGTGGCGGGTGTGGCTTTGAGGTAGCCCTCCTGCCAGTTTAGCACGGGCACAGGGATGCAGGTCTCACTGATGGTCTCCTGACAGCGAAGGGACAGAGGAGGCCCGCTGTCAAGTAGCAGCTGAGCGTTGCTCTGGACTGTCTCCACTACAGAGGGAGGTGGAGGGGCAGGAGGGGCAGAAGTGAGGTAGAGATGCAGGTACGTAGATATGGGGACAGGAGGCCAAGAGAAGAAGAAGGAAAGAAGACAAGGAAGACACAAAAACATATGAAGCAAGAACAACCGAACATGAGACGAGAAAGAGTGAAGCCCTAAGTGAAGTCCACTTCTTTTGGACCACAACAGTCGTATTCTGCCATATCACCCTGTTCTACAGTTGGATGGCCTGAAATCTGCTAGTTGTAAAATATTTTGCATGCTTTTGCTTTAAAAATGAACTTGTCTTTAAAATTCTATCTCTACTTAAAACTGTGTTAACTAGTAGCACAAGACCTGAGGATATTCAGTGACAACTTATCTGATGAAGGCTCTCACTTTTAGGTTGAAATCAAAACCCTGGCCAGAAGTAATTAAGAAGCCATTTCATGCTCATACAGCTGATTAACCCTCATATTACTCTTTGATAAGCCCTGTTTCTTCATTCAAAAGTGGAAGGTACGTATTTTAACAAAGAAGAAACTCATAATAATCTCTGTGTCCTTTTTCTTCGAGAATGATAGACAGATATTGGCATAAACAGGGTAGAGTGAGGCTCTAAGGGTTACTCAATTGTAATAAACAGCTCAAACAGATAGCACCAGCTGGACTATCACCACATTTAAATGAATAAACTGCTTCACAAAAGACTTTGAAGCACAAACAGTAGAAAATTTTTTCATTTTTCTTTAAGACAGTATTTACTCTGAGAGAACTCAGTGTGCTACCAAGGTGCGTGTTGTCTATGGCATGCATCCATGGGAAAACAGAACAGTGGGTTACAAACAGTATTTGAAGTGTTAGCTCATGTGATCTTCGGTTAAAAAGATAAGTTAAACTGATATTTGATTGCAGGGAATTTCTCATTTGTGTCTGTGCTTGTGAATACAAGTCAGAACTACACAAATTCTAAACTGTACGATTGGATATTCACTAAAACGATGTTAATGAGGCTTTTATAAATCATCGGTGCAGAGAGCTCACCCAGTAGGGCAGAGTTTCCATCTCCCAGGGGAAAGCGTTGATAACGGGGCACGTTGAAGGGAGGGAGGAGGTGAAATTTCCTCTCCAGCAGAGGCTCCAGGCGGGAAGCTGACGGATCGGCTGGATGGAACAGGTTGTAGACCTGCTGACAGGCAGGTCGCAGCTGAGCCACTAGGGGGAGAAATCAAACCATGGGCATGAGAAATGAGAAGGGAAGAACCTGAAAGATGGGAAATGTATGCAACAACAGCCTCTGTGGATATTTCCCTCAGAAGCACAGGGGGTCTATGAGCATTTAAGTATTGGTAATATCAAACAGTTACAATTACTGAAAATATTTTTATGATAACCTGGCCCCCAGGCTACTATACTGGTAACTAAGGCAAACCTTGGGTACTGACCTGCTACTTTTACAATGTAAGCAATGTTTGCTATCATTGATTACACAACAGGAAACATTGCAATCCTCTCTACGAACAAGCTTACCATCCAACATAGGAATCACAGTCTTTCTCAGGGCGAGTACCAAACCCAGTGGAGATCCAAAGAGGAAAAAGTCAGACACCTCAAAGTCAAACTTCCCCAGGGAGCCTCCATCCAGCATAGTGCTGCTGCTCGACCTGCGTGAGGCTGCGTCGTTCCGCAAGACACTGGAGTGTATGCTGGAAGGACATCACAAAGTCATCTCCTTGTGTGGAACTAAAAATAAGTCATATTCTGACAGTACATGGGGGCTAAGTGCTGAGAGCTTCTTTTTTTTTTATTTCCCAGGGAAAGAATTTTAGTCATCCCACGAACAACACACCTGGACAGGAAAGCCTGGTGTTGTTTTATTGTGTCCAGTTCATAGGTGGAGGAGTCACTTCTCTTGCGCGGCAGTTGTCTCTTGGTGTCGTCACCCGCACCGGTACGAGGGATATCGATGTTACTGCGACTGAGGTGCCGGCTGCCCTCCAAGGTTGGAGACGCTGATCCATGTCCGCTGTTGACAATGATGCCAGGAGAGAGGAGGTCCTGGTCCTACAAGGGAGATTCAGGAAAATCTGTTACGAAAGCTTACATCACTTCAAAACATGTCCACATGTGACCTTATTATAATGTAAAAAAAAAAAAATAGTTTAAAAATACAACCCCGTTTCCAAAAAAGTTGAGATGTTGTGTAAAATGTAAATAAAAACTAAATGAAATGATTTGCAAATCTCATAAACCCATATTTAATTGCAAATAGACCACAGACAACATATCGAGTGTTGAAATGGACAAATTGTTTTGTTTTATAAAAAATATATGCTCTTTTTGAATTTGATGTCAGCAACACGTCTCAAAAAAGTTGGGACAGGGGCAACATAAGACTGAAAAAGTTGTGTAAAGCTAAAAAAAAAAAAACACCTGGTCGAACGCCTCACACCTAATTAGGTTACTTGACAACAGATCAGTAACATTATTGGGTAAAAAAGAAAATGTCAGTCTCAGCAGTGAAGATGGTGAGAGGTTCACCACTCTGTGAAAGACTGTGGGAAAATTGTGCTAAAATGTATAATTAATGTTACTCAAAGTAAAATTTTAAAGAATTTGTGGATTTCATCATCTACGGTTCATAAAATCATTAAAAGATTCAGAGAATCTGGGGAAAGGGACAAGGCTGAAAACCAGTATTGGATGGTCGTGATCGTTGGGCCCTCAGGCGGAGCTGCATTAAAAACAGACACAAATCTGTAATGGAAATCACTATCTTGACTAAGAAACACTTCTGAAAATCATTGTGAACACAGTTCTTTGCTGTATCCACAAATGCTGGTGAAAACTCTACCATGTAAATAAGAAACCATATATAAACATGATCCAGAAACACCGCCACCTTCTCTGGGCCCGAGATCATTTAAGATGGACTGAGGCGAAATGGAAAACTGTGCTGTGGTCTGACGAATCAAAATTTGAAATTCTTTTTGGAAATCATGGACGCTGCATCCAACAGGTTAAAGAGCAGAGGGACGACCCAACTTCTTATCAACGCTCATTTAAAAGGACAGCATTCGTGATGGTACAGGGATGCATTAGTGCACATGGCATGGTTAGCTTGCACATCTGGGAAGACACCATGAATGCTGAATGATGTATAAAGGTTTTGAAGAAACATATGCTGCCACCCAGACACCGTCTCTTTCAGGTAAGGCCTTGCATATTTCAGCAAAACAATGTCAAACCACATTCTGCACAAATTTCAACAGCATGGATCTCTAGTAGAAGACTCTGGGTGCTAAACTGGCCTGCCTGCAGCCCAGACCTGTCACCCAATTAAAGAAATTTGGTGCATTATTGAAATGAAAAATATGACAGAAGAAACCCTGAACTGTTGAGCAGTTAAAATGATATCTTGTGCAACAATTGGACTTTTCACTCCCTAAAGTCCAGAAACTGGTCTCCTCATTGCCACAGGTTTACAGAGTGTTGTTAGAACAAGAAGTGATGCAAAACAGTGCAAAACATGCACCTGTCACAACTTTTTTGAGATGTGTTGCTGGCATCAAATTCAAAATAAGCACATATTTTTCATAAAACAATACAATTTCTCAGTTTCAACACTTGAGATGTTGTCTTTGTTCTATTTTGAATTAAATATGGGCTTATGAGATTGGCAAATCATTGCATTTAGTTTTTCTTTACATTTACAACGGGATTGTACATGCACTAGTGTTCTAGGTTATTTTATGATGAGTTCAAACACTGTAATCATGTACAGTATGTATTGTCTCTTACCTGTACGCTAATGACACTGCCCCTGCGACTGCTGTTCTGGCTTTCGTTTACTGTCTGATTGCTGCTGCACAGACCATCAAACCCCAAGATTCCTCCCACACAGTCCCCTATCAGGCACACCTAAAATAGAAAAAGAAACTATATTTATGACATACAACCTTCGGGTTCAGGTTTACCTACAATATTAATACACCTTCTCCAAACATCACAAATTGGATGTTAACATAAGAAACAAATAATTACGGTGTTTTATTTGACTTTTAATATATTGTCCTAAAAGGTAACAATTCATGCTGGTTTAACTGTGATTGTTTATATAAATCTTTGAGAACAAAAACACATGAGAAACTCATAATAAAATGTCTACTACAACAACAAGACAAAAAAAACAAAAAAAAACCTCTGAGAATCCAGCAGTACTAATACTTTACAGGGTAGTAACTGACCTGGCCAGAGAAGGAAGCTCCATCCAGAGACTTTAAAAAGTCGGTGTACACCTGGTTGGCTCTGACAATGACGGTGGCCACCGCCTCCTGATACTGGGGAGCAGAGGTGGCCAGGAGGGGCAGAGCTGCCAGCGGGATGTGGTCCTGGCTGCTGGACAGACAACCCTCATCGTAGCTGTAAGGACTCAAGCTGTCGTAAAAGACCAAAGTTGAAAAAAAAACTAATAATGAACTTAGTTTAAAATCCAAAGCAAACACAGAGGACTTTGAGGAAATAAACACAGGAAGAGGGGATGCACCTGGACCTCTTCCATCAGAAGCAAACAGCCGTCACAGCAAATAAACATAGATCTGTAGTCATTATACACACTTCTTGGGGCCTGCAGAAAAATGAGTGCATGTGTTTTCTCTTACTTGGACACTAGGGAGAAGGCCTCCGCACAGATGGCAGGGCAGGGCACCAAGCGGATGGCGATGCGTCCCAGCGCAGCAGGGTAGTGAACACGCATGACTGTGTCAAACGCCGTGCTAATTGTGTTGACGTCGGCCTGCTTGCTGTTCTGGTCCCCTCCGCCTGTATCCAGGATGTTCCCTCCATGCAGGACCAAGATCAACACATGGATCTTGGAAGGCTGCAGACACTGCTGGGATGAGCTCTCCTGAGAACAGTAAGTTAAAAGGAGAAGGATGGATGAAAACACTGAAGAACAGCCCTTGGAGAATGTTCTGTAAGTAGTTTATTTATATATAAGAATGGCCCAAAACAGCATGCTTAAAAATCACAGATAACCAATAATGCCTTTGCAACTGGGCATCAAATCCTATTTATCCCATTTTATGGGTTTTGACTATTTGTGTCAATCTCTTCAAAGATGGACCACACAGCAAACTTCTTTTCACAACCATAGAGGGGCGGAGAACCATGAAGGGAAACAGAACAGAGCCAAACTCCACCTGGACAACTGTTCAATTAACAGCAAACAACAACCATGCTTCCTGAGGACAAGTCACATTGAATAGCACAGCACAATGTGTAGTTTTGTCTTTTACGTCTGACCCAAAACTTCACATGTTCATAGAAGCACTATAAACGGCACAGCTGTAAGTACAGGGGATTTGAACAGAGGGGGGTGACGCTGAGGAGTACACATGGTTTTGGGTTTGGGCAACGACGAGGAAAAGGGCAGGGGCAGTAAGTACTGGGTTTGTCCAGACGGATCGGAGGTTTCTGTGGAACTGCTGTGACCCACAGTGTGAACTGGGGCCAAAATGTTTACTTACTGACTGGTGCCTTGTCACCATGATGGTGGGAATGGGAGAGCTATCGGCTTGGCTGCTAAGAGAGCCACGCATCTGAACACAAGAGGACAGAGGACAAACAGCCCTTCTCTTATCCTCCAAAACTTAAATCCTGATATAGAACGTTTCACAGTAAAAGCTTGAAAGGGAATTTTCTTCTCGCTGGTTCTTTCGGAGTATTTATTTCACAGATGTAACTGCATCAGAAGATGCTGTTTAGTACTGGGTTTTGTACACACTCCCACTCACTGTTTGACACACATACCTCATCTAGTCTCTCCTCACTGGTCGTTCTTTCATAATCCAGGGTCATTTCCTTGAACAGCTCACCTGAAAACACACATACACACATTCTTAACACGAAGTATCACCGATGTGTGACTGTTCATGATGAAGTGCCTGTCCGTGGTCTTCATCATACCAGGTGTTTCCTCTGCGTCAGCTGCTTCAATCTTGTCCATGAGATCGTTTGAGTTCCACTTGGCAATTTCCTTTGGGAAGACCTCCTCGCCATCTGAGAAATCCTCTGCAGGGGAAACACATGAAGTGATGATTAACTACAGTATATCTTCCATCCATGGTTTACAAATCTGTCGTTACAAAGCAGTATAACAACTTTATAGTGTTCCTCTGGGTCATATGATTTACATTCTGTTCTAAAGTTGAATAAAGAAACAGGAGAGCAAACGTGAGGGAACATTGTCAAGGTTTCCCAAAAGGTAGTGACAAATAAATCACTTGATTTTTGTATTTATAACCACCTAATGTGATGCATCGCTCACTGTGGTGGACATCAAATCGATATTATGTCAGCTATTTCATGTGTGAAGTATAACCTTGGTGTTCATATAGGGCTGGGAAGTGTATTGTATTTTGCAGCCTCAAATGGCAGATACATACATTGTGTGTGCTGGAGGACAGTGGAACAGAGGTAGTATGGTTTAATCACCATGATAGATTCTCAGAAAATAAAAAACAATTGATTGATCGTTTGATTGTCTTTTGAATTCATCTAAATATAAGGATGGACTGTGTTATTCATCCACTGACATTAGTCTTTGATTTAAAAAGGAAGGTCCAGAAACTAGAATATGAACTTTTCATCCCATATTGTTTATTCCCATGTCAATTATCATTATATTGTAAGCGTCTTCATTTATAAGGAACAGACAGCTGCTTCTTGTTCACTTCAGTTTGCACTAGCAAATTTAATCTATAATTTAATGAACAAATATCAGAACATTTTATTTATTTCCTCCGTTGTTACACTACAAATAAATAACACAAATGTTGGAAATCAAATGGAAATCATTTTTATTTAATCTTGGCTTACTATCAATACTAATAGTAGGTTGCAGTCAGTTTCAGCAGAAACTGTCTTTAACAGCCAAAGAAAAGCCTTCTGTCAATAACTGGATGAGTTTCTAAGAGATGATGTGTCCTGTAAACAGTTCAAATCATTTTTGCAGTTGTTTCAATATCTTTTGGATTTATTTATAAATATGTAGAACAATCCAGTCTTGAACTGGGTAAAAGTCAAGGTGTAAGGATAAACAGTGTCTTAATTTCACCACTAGAATTCATCTAATTCAAGTCAATAAATAACATGTCATTCTGGCTGCATTTGCAGGTTGTGAGTAGTTCTAGAAATCTGTGTGGCTTTATAAGACAAGTTAAGTGTGTTCAACTTTTGGTAGATTCACACTTCTAATGATGATATATCGTTATATATCAGACACACTGAATTTGGTGTCTATGATGAGTTCTCCTCCCGAAAGCTTTCCTTTATTAATTTGCACAAAGAAATTAGAGGGGAACGTGACAGTGGAAAATAAACATACACATGCTTCTCCAGTGTTTGAAACAGATTATTACTGCACGAGGGCCATGATCACAAACAAACTGTAAAGACAGAAATCTAATATCAGAAGCAAGCTGAGCCAAGTCAGTTTGTTTCCATATTTAATGTGTGTACCTCCATCATGTGATTCATCCAGGCACCAGAGCACACATTTCTGTTTGTGTGTATCAGTTCATTTTGATACACCATAAAGGCACATCCTATCTTAACCCCATTTATTTACTTTAATTTAAGAACAGCTTATTCCATGATGTCATCTCCGCAGTATAGAAATATTTGTAAATCATAATAACTGAAATTGGAGTAACTGTGATGGAAACAGTGGGTTATAAACACTAATTTATGACAGTGTGGCCATAAATTTAATCAGCTTTCACTTCAGACAGCCAACACATAATAATTAATCCAAACACACATGAATACTGCAGTACATAAAAATTATCAAATATCAACACAATTCACTGAAATTATTGCCTTCCAGTTATGCCACATGAAGAAACTTATTAAACTTATTATAAGTGGAAGCTAATAAGAGCAGCAAAATCAGTATCAATATAATAAATGACAGTAACATGCACAATTTTATTCTTGTTTCATCATCATGACTAAACGGTAGGTCACAATTTCACCACACAAACGATGGTGAAGGGGATCATTTACTGCTTGGACGCATCATGATTTGTAACGGGTTGTGTGTGCGTAACTTTAAATGACAATGCAGGAACTGGAATGTGTTGGTGAGTGAGGGTCTGGTGGGCAGAGACGATTGTGATTTCTGAACTTGACGTCAGGATGAGACACGTGGCCCGTGTCCTCAGCCAAACTCCTCCAGCAGGGAGCATGGCGGTTGCACCACACACCCACCTATTTCAACTGCAGCCCCAAAGCATGCTGGGAATCTGGGAAGCCTAAGAACTGATCTATGGTCAAAGAGATGCATGCAGAGTAATTGAAGAAGGGAGCAAGCAGGTTTTTTGAAAAGTGAACACAAACAAACATTTGATCCAACTTCCACATTTAATTTGAAATCAAAGCAGGGTTTACCATGAGCGTCGAAGAACTCCTCGTCTGAGCTGTCATCGGAGTCTCTTGCTATGCTCTGCATCCTCCACTCTGAGATGCTGTGTCGTGATGGGCTCACTGAAAAAACACACACGAGTAAAAGATTCACTGTTATTTTGGGACATGTGTTTTAGCTTCTCTCTTTTCCTTTCAAACACACACACACAGGCGCACACACACGCCCGCGCACACACACAGTACAACAAAGAAATATTGCACAACCCCCACCCCCCACCCCACACACACACACACACACACACACAAACAGTGTTACATAAACATGCAACAGTCTCTGTGGTGCATTGCTTCATCACAGATGGACTGTTGGTGGTCAGGGGTGCTGTGTGAAAAGTGAGGATCAACGTAGCACTGACGAGCTACAATCACACCATACACTAAAGGGCAGCTGAGGAAAATGGCAAAATTAAAAGCAGGACTTGTCTATCACATCTTCAGTCTATGCCTCACATTTCATTACTGCAGAGGAAGAGAGGGGGGCATCACTCTGAGGGGCAGTAAGAGAGGGGCACAGCTGTAGCTGTCAGCACACAGAAGGAAACTGCAGTGGTGGAGGGCAGGGTCAGGAGCGTCAGCCTCCTCTGGTCTGTGATGTCAGCACTGCTGCTAAAAATAGCCCAGCGGAGAACCACAGGGGGGAGTTACAGGGTTGAATCAAGGAAGGCATGCTGAATGAGAGTCAGGATCTATGTAGTAGTTACAATGAACACTACCTTCAGGAAGGGGTGACACTTGAGATGTGTGTGTGTTCAGACATGTGGTTTGTGACGTCAAAGTTGTTGCTAAAAATAACCTGGGTAGGTGTGAGTAAATGTGGTTCCAACTAACATGAGGCGCCGGACAGAGAAGCAAAGCGTGGTACATAAGCAGAGTCTGCATACTAAAAAGCCGCTCCCGGGGTGTTTGACTTTATTAACACCAATTCAACATTTGGAGCTCAGAGCTCTTCAGTAGACTCTGATTAATTCAGCTTAGAGGCAACTCTCATTGTGTCCACCTGTGTACAGCTGAACCAAACAATACCGCTACTGTACCTCCTGTGCAGCTACAACTGTAACCCCAGTGAAATCAACTGCAGATTTATAATACTAAACCTTAACCTTTAAAATTTTCAGGGAGGTGAGAGTTTTGAGTCTTTTATAGTATATAGTAAGTACAACATAGAAATTATCCCAGAAAAAAAATCATACAAATGAAAAGGCAACGCGCTACTTTATCTTAGCTTGAAGCTTGACCTTGTTGAATTCATAACATACTGGCTTCCAGTGTGGGCAGGTCTCAAATATCACAACTGGCTGTGTTTACTTATGGGACAGTTTAACTCAAATGTTAGTATACCTCAGTCTTTAAGTGTGTAGAAAGGAGTCAGGCAGCAGGCTGAGCAAATTAGGCTTCAAGGCGTGATATATCACGTAGATATAGACGTGATAATGTGTGAGGGAAGGTGATGTAGGTGCAGAACTCCAGGAAAAGAGGCTGAAAAATGTATACGTGGGAGTCATGTGAATACAAAATTAATGTGATACCTTTCACAACAGTGCCAGTTTCAAACACTGTCCTGCACAGAGGTTTCACAGGTGCATAGGTGAAGATGGCATGCTCCTCACCTCCTCTCTTGGATGAGCGGGAGGATCGGGAGGAGGTGGACCACTGCTTAGTGAGCACACCTCTTGGCTGGAGTGTCTCCCCTCCTGTGCTAGCAACCACTTCCTCAGTTTCAATGGAGCTGATTGCCTCTTTAACTTCCTGTTCTTTGTCTGGAGATGGAGCACATCCGTTGGCCTCGGTGGCCTCCTCTGCCTGGCTGAACTGGGCCATCTTCCTGGCCAGGGCCAGCTGGGTTTCCAGCTCTAGGTGCCTGATGTCCTCCATGGTCAGACCATACCACTCATCCTGCCAGCACCAGGCCTGCCGGTGGGCTCTCACCATCACCTTTCTCAGTCCTTTTGAGAGAGGAGAATGAGAGAAGAATTATAATAATGCATCTTATAAACTTACACTCTAAATGTACTGTTAGTAAAAGTATTAAACTACCATATGACATGAAATGCTTCTGTATTCTTTTTCTGTTTACTTACCAACATCATGAATGAAGCGCTCAATCTTAGACTGCATGCCCCAGTAACGGAATTCCACCTTGCAGAGTTTGTAGGCACACATGATTGGGGTCTTCCCTGGGTTATTGATGTACTCTTCTATCCAGTCATCCTGCAGAGGACCCCTCTGGGTCTTGTCTGACTTGTAAAGCCTTGGGTCTTCCTCTGATTTGTACTCATGAGCAGCAATGGGATCTGTCACTATGTCGATTGGGTCTGCCAAAGACAATTCATATTCAGAAAACAATTACTTTTGGTGCCAGGTGTTTTAGATGGATTGCATGAATGTAGTTTATTATGATGTCATTGTGTGAGCATTAGTGGGTGGAGTAGTAGAACTTGTACGGGCCTGTGTTTAACAGCTTCAAATTCCTTTTATAACGGAATTTTAGGTGGAAATCAGTTACACAAGAATGAGTGAACTATAAAAATCATTACAAACAATACTGTAAATGGGTCACTATATGCCATATAACCATTTATTACGGTATTATTTCATATTCAATGGGCTAACATGCTCTCAACCACAGACAAAAACAGATGTTGTAATGTTAAACTGCCACAAGTGGGCCTCATCCACTTCTTATGTTTGAATAACAAGAGGGCAGAAAGACCATCAGACTAAACTTCCTAATATTAACCTGAAACCTTAAATAACTAGAACAAGAAAAGATCATTACTTGCTGTATTGATTCTCTAATGTAGCTATATGGTAGCACATACACTATACATACGTAGCCTGATACATATTAATCAGTATTTTAATATCTAAGTTTATGTTGTCATAATGGTTCAGGATTGATACCAGATGGTCTTACCAATTGTTCTCTGTCTCTTGTCCACTGCAGACATGTTGAAGACATCTGCTTGATTGCCTGTGTCCGGTTTGTAGTAGGTCTCGATGTCAATAGAGAACTTCTCAACAAAGGGACAGGTGTACCTGAAAGAGAAGCGTCAATAAAAAAAACTGAATAGAACAACTGAACCAACAACGCAAGAGTGAAGTAGAGGCTGACGCCTTCCTTCATTCAGAGACTTATTTTCAAATGAATGGCTCAAGATCAGAAGTATTTTATTTGAGTGACAACATCTTCTCACTGTTGAGGATAGAAGACATGAGAGGCAGGCCCATCTGAGGCATCTGCAGCAACTGGCTGAATAGATGTGTCAACAGGAACTTGGAGTCTATCAATATCCTCACAGTACAGTCAAGGGCACATCTCATTTCAGCACCTTCATGTTTCTGTGTTTGCTGTGCCCTACACAGACAAACCGTCTGACACCCTGAGAGGGGCCATTAACGTCGAGCAGTCTGGGAGCGCTGCTGGTCACATGCCAATCTGATGGCGTACCAGGTAATATTCTGACAGCTTGCTCTGAGGTCTTTATTTTCTCTGGGCTTTCTCTGAGAGACTGCTGGACTGAAGCCTGAACAAAAGCAGGGTTTGAGCTATGATCCTCTACACAAGCTAAAGTTTAATTTTTGTCCTTAAAAGTGTGTACACCTTCTGACTGCGGCGGCACACAGCATTTATTTGATTTAAATAATTCTGAGTTTGTTCAGCCTTGGCAGCAGGACACTCACTCCTGTTTTAAAGGAGTGCGGAGGTGGCCTTTTTGTAGGGGCAAACTTCACCTGGTGCGGGTGAAAGGGTAGGCATTCCAGGACTCCTCTTCAACCCTCAGCGCTGCTTTGGGCAAGATGGAGCGGAACCAGCTTGGAATGTGCATGCCGATGTGGTAGACCTTGTGGGTGTACTGGCCCGTCCCACCTGGTCCATCTGTGTAGGGCTTATTCTCCAGGATCTCCACCCCGCTACCTTCACCACAGCTCTCTTCTCTGCTCTTTTTCTGAAAGATGAATAATGAAGTTTCAGTGAGTTGGCAGAGTGTATATTTTTGCATATTAAAATTGTCCTGTTAAGAGTGTTAAAGTTAAAAATATTAATACTTATTTACATTCAATCTAAAACAAATGTTTAAGCAAGAAATTGAATATCACATGGATGGATAAGGCGCCGTTTTGCAGATACATTCTGTTGTTACAGTGAGTGTACCAACAACAACCACAGCAAAATTCATAGCTTCCTGAATGATCTGCTGGCCCTGAATTGCAAATCAGGAAGCCCAACAACCAGTTCATGGAGCCACACCTTTCCCATATTTACATTCTTGGTGCACAGAGGAAGACAGGCTGGGTGGAGTCTGGTGATGCAGTTGCATACAGCTACAGCCAGGTGATTCAAAGACAGGAATGTAAGGCATTGGCAAGAGGAAGGTTTGTAATTATTGCGAAATCAATGAAACAGGAAACCTAAACAGCAGAGCATAGCCCAAGTGCTGACAATAAAAAAAACACAGGGAGCAAAGCTCAAGGACCATAAATGTTCGAGATTACTGAGGTATCCTCTTCTCTGTTACTCTTATCAGCAGTTGTCCAGTCTTTTCACATACAGTTCAAAGTTTGTTGAAGGCAGTATTTAATGCTGCACCAAGATAATAGGGAGACAGATTTCTCTAGTCGGTCCAGTGGAGGGAGGGTGATGTGAGTGAGCCAGTGAATCAGGGGTAGGGAAGAGGAAGCCATGAAGCATCCAGCACTCCGGACCTCATTACCTCTGACAGGTCATTCATTAGCCACCCGCCCTGCTCTCAACAACCCAGACACAGCTCCAAAGACACAGTGCAGACGCCACAGCACCGTCAAACTGGCCGTACACACAGCTAACACACAAGACAGGAACTCAACAATGGGAGATTCAGGGGCTTTACAGTATACAACAGTATATGCATACAAACATTACAAAAACCTATGCAGCTGTAGAAAAACATACATGTTAGGAAAAATGTGTATACACAGATTATTAATTTTAAATATGTAAAGGAAAAGTAAACCCCAAAATGGAAAAAAAAAAAAAAAAAAAAATCCTGCAACGGGACTGTTCATTTAATTTGGTTCCTGACGTGTGACTGCAGCCTGTCAAATGTAACTGCCCTTCTTCTCTCCCTGGAGCAATGGGTGATTCTCTCCAGTGCACCAGGAAAAAAGATTACAATACACTGGCCAGGGCTTAGCTGTTCCCTTAGGGGGAAACAAGGAAGTAGATAACATGCTTAAAGTCAAATAAACACTGAATGTAATATTTTATATTAATGAATACAACACACTTTGTTCATTTGTTTACAGAGGTATACTGGACCTGTTGGGGAACAAATAAAGAAATAATTTTCCAGAGGATGTACCTCTGGAGGTGTGTCAGCCACCTTTACAGGGGAGGAAGGGAGGCTCTCTGTCTGTACCCTTTTACTTTAAAATATTGTTTGGCTCGGTACACGACAACAAAGTGCCTGTTGTGTTGTGAGTTTAAGTCCTGTCACATGGCTCTCTCTTTTTCTCGGCCAACCTTTCTTTAAAACAGCCATCATACCTTTACAAAATGAAAGCTATCCTCTTGATAGCCTTCTGTATGTGTTTAGATCAGACGGCTTTGACAGGATAGGAGTCGCATCCTGTTTTTTTTTTTTCCTCTTGCCGTCAACTTAGTGAGGCAGGTTTCCTGTTTGAGATGGTGCATTTCACTTAACACCACAGATACAGTTGCTAAGTCAAAACATGATGGATATATGCGTATGAATGAGACACAATGAGAACTTCTCATATTTCATTTCTTGCACATTGAGCATTTTCTTCTTACCTTAGTGCAAATCCCTACACGCTGATAATGAATTTACAATTAGCTATCAAATAAGAAGGTGGTGTAAGGGTAAAGGAAGTGAGAGGAAAGATATGGGGTGGGGCCTTGCCTCAGGAGGTGCAAATATGGCCAGGCTGTCGTAAGGCCCTGGCTGCATCTCTGAGGCTTACACCGGAGAAGGATCGCAGTCAGGCAGGCCTACATGCTGTAGTTGCCCTGGTAACATGCAGCAATGAAGCGCAAGTAGCCACACTCTCTTTCCTTCCATCCCCTCTCTCATGTCTTCCCAGCCTCTCTTTTTATCCTCCATTTCCTCTTTTCATTCACTCCCTCTCGTGAACAAAACCTGACCACTGGCATGCTGCTGAGGTCATGGTTGCCATAGTGACAGAAGGCTTACAGCAATGAGGCTGTGTGGGGATGGTGAGGTCAGGGGAAAGGTAACTCTGGGTCAATAACGGAAGAATTCCTCGTCCCGTGATTTGTTTACATGCTTGAGTGCACAAATGAAGTGCTTTTTTCATAGACTAAGACTTTGTGTAAATCTGCTTGCACAATGTTCTATCTAAGGAAATCTATCTGGCGGCAAATATGAAACAAAAATTTTGTTATGCGTCTCACAATATTAATAACTCTCCACAATATACTGTTCAATGCAACAAAAGGGCCAAAGAATGATTAAATACATTGAAATGTTGTGCAGTGACTAGTTTGTGCTGTCTTGAAATGTCTATTTGCTTTGGGGCATGTCCGCTGAGTCATGTTCCCATCCATCTACAGCTCAACTGGATTACCTGTCCGTTTAGTACACCATGAGGAGAACATGAAGAAAAACAACAGAGCAACAAACAAGTTTGCCAACTGAAAAATCTGATATTCTTTATGGACAAACTGTTTTGTAGTAAAATGAGAAAAAAAGAGCCCTCTGTAGCAATACAGTTAAAGAAAAACTGTAGCTTTTTTTAGAATAATATTATTCCATTGAATGGACATAAATTTTAGACAACCTTGTCTAGATAAACACTCTTAGATTTGGGTATAAGATTTACAGATGTAGAAGCGACATCTCTATATAAAGGTCTGCATTTGATGGTCATGCTGAGGTTTCCTACAGCGAAATGCCCACCTTGTCCAACGGAGATGCTGCCTTAAGGGATGCAGCTCCCATATGACTGTCCAATTGCAACTCTGACTCACCATAAATTTACCATGTTTAGCTGCTCATTTCACCTGGTGCAGCACTATGAAATTTTTTTTGGACTTCTCGTGGTTCCCAATTAAAAAAAAAAAAAATTATATATATTTTTTTTAAACGATCTCCTTCTCCTACAATATAAGATCGCTGAAGAAGCCAGCAAAATTCCTCAACCTGATCAAACAGGCCTGTAACTTCAACCTGCTCTTGAACAAACTTTCACTTATAATACACATTACATAACCATGCAGCTCAAATCCCAACAATCTGCTAAATCTTTGGAGTAAAGACCAGCACATTGTCTCAAACAATAAACATTTTAACAGAAAAATGCACCTAGATGCCTCAATATGAATAACACATCTCAAAAATAGTAACTTAATAATACATCATTTTTACCACAGCCTCAGTTTATTCTCCATGCCTCTTCTGTGTGCTGCTGCTCACATTGCACCTGGCAGTAACACTGAATTAAATAAATCCTCCTTCATGTACACATGCCATATGAAGAGAAAATATGTTGCCACACAGGATAACTAAAGCTGTAGAAATGGGCAGCTATAAGCACTCAAGCTCTGACACAGACTCTCCACTCCACCTAGATGACTGGTTTGACAAATGAAACTGTCTGACACAGACAAAGTAATATGTCAATCTCCATCACAGCAGTGTGTGTGCACTGAGTTTGCAGTGAGAGCAGAGTAACCCCACCCTTCTCCTTCAGAAACATGCGGACTATGATAGTTGGAAAGAGGCAGCTTTAGAGAGTTTAAATTGGATAATCCATCAGCACACAAGTTTTCTTTGTTCCGTTACTTCACCAGCGTCACACACCGTGTGACCAATCATTTCATAATTCGGCACACTGCGATCAAAGTCTTGAAACATTTCCTGAGTTAATTTATCTCCTCTCTGATTGCTTGCTTTTGTCCCTTGGTTTTGGCATCACTTGGCCATTTTTGGCGCAGTCAGTGTGGGTGAGAATTTGGTAATGAATGTGGCGTTGTTGCCTCACCTGGATCATATAGAGCTGGGCAATGCGATACTCCTCCACACTCATGGGCATGGGGATGCGGTACTCCTTGATAAGCATGGTGAATGTTGGAGAATGGGGAAAAGGGGGATCAGGGAGAAGATTGACAAGGGAAAGGGGGAGGGGGGGCAGAGGGAAGGGAAGGGGCGAGGGGAAAGGAAAGACTCTTGGTGCTCCTATATGCGACTCGTCAAATCAGCAGCTGAAGTCCACATTCATGGTTCCTGTTGAGAAAAGCAAAAACAAAAATGAGGAGCTATGAATGAAAAACAAACAATCAAGCGGTAGTATTTGTTACAGTCTAAGTATGCTGTTAAGGTTGATGATGGACATTCAAAAACACTTATTGTTCCCTCAAACAAGAAGGAAATGTCAATTTCCATCACTCGAAAGCAGAAATCCACAGAAAAATCATTCATCATGAGCAGAACATGCCAACACACAAATAATTTTTTGAAGCTGTGAAATTCCTCTGCAAACAACCGAGGACAAAGATTCATTCTCGTGGCTCACATGCAGGTGAAGAGAAGAGCCGGAGTGTCATTCAGAACAAATGCTCAACGTAGTTACTGTATATCTGGTCCCAGCCTTGGCACCGAGAACAAGCATCATCGTCGTGTCTCCATCCAGCATCGCACATCCAACAAAGGCACTTCCCAGGAAAATGTTCCTTCTTATACGCAGGCCCCTGCTCGGTGTGTGTTCAGGGGGGGTGGCCGGAGTCTACGGAGAGCACCCGTGCCTTGCCGACGTTCCCAACAGCCACCCTGTCTCTCCCAACCCTCCAGCACCGTCACATGGGGGGGCTCACTGAGCATAAGAGGGATTACAGTTGAGTGGGGAGCATTACATAACATTGTAAGAGCCCCCTGTGCATGAGGAGGTTTCACAAATAGCAGCCTTAGAATTACACAAAGCATTGTTTTCAAACCACTGGGCAGATAAGGGTAGGTGTGGGCTATACATATGCAACGTGTGGGTGGCGTGAGTTGCAGAAGTCGGATTTGACTGGTGAGAAAAGAAAAGCTCTCCGAAGCTAAGCAAGTACAAAACACGATCATGACTGTACAGCACTGTGCTGCATTGTAGTGGAGGTTTATCGTAATTAAATATCACAGGTGTCGGCTTCACTACCTGAAGAGGAGTCAATAAGGGGAGAGAGATATCTACTTGCTGAAAGAATACTTCCGTCAAAATGAGTGATGACACGCACGAAGGAGCACATTACTACACAATCTTTAAGGAAAAACCGGTTACTCCAGTTCATGAAGGGGATACAATTATCACTATTACAGGCTGAATCCTTGGAGTTTTTTTTTTGTTTTTTTTTTTACATTCTTCAACTTGGATATGCAGCATATCAGAAAGAAAGCTCCAAACCTTTTAATAATTCAACAACAAAGATTTAAAAGTCTATTTAACGAAGGGACAGTTCAGTCTGTATTCATATAGATCTGGGGAAAACACTGGGGACAGGATCTTAGTCACAGTTTTGAGGAGACTGTACTGTACAGTGTGTGTAAGGGAAGACACCAACACCATCCTGGCACAGCCTCCATTTAGCAATTCGAATGTGACTACACAGCTTTGCATAACACCAATATTTGCTCACTTCTGACCTATGGCAGCAGCTGGAACTTGCTTTGGAGCCTGGCCATTCCGTCTAATCACACTAAGCACATAAATATTCCCGCTGCGTCACTTATGCAGCACAAACAAACGCCCGCCTTGGTGAGGGTCCTGGTGTTGCTGGTCCTCCACCTATTGGGCGCTTGCCCGTGCAACTCCTCACTGAAGACACTCGTGTCTAAAAGCTTGCTGACTGCTAGGACAAAGATGCAGCCTGTGCAATTTATCAACCTGCAGCAGCTGCTTACTAACAGACTGGGATGTGTTCTGCTTAAAAGAGTTGTGTTCGAAACATCTTTTAAGTAATATCACTGCTTTACAAGGAAGAACAATGCGTTGACAAAATCAGAGCAGAAACACCGCGTTTTGCTGAAAATAACAGCACTCTTGGGAAAGGCTAGGAAAAAAAGTAGGCTAGCTGGAGGGGCCCGGAGAAACGCCTGTGGCTCAGGAGCCAAGAAGCCTGTAGAAGTAAGAGCCAAGCTTGACAGAGGAAGGCTTGTCCTTGTTGACAGAGCTGATCAGCTTCACTATTTACTTAAAGTCTGTTTCCACAAAGTGGCAACAGTTTAAATGCGGGTTGCAAAAGATGCTGCAACAAACTTCCAAGTGTTTCTGAGAATTTCCTCTGGGCCAAAGATTCAGGATGTAACAGCTGTACAGATCTGGAAGTCATTCTCTTAACTCTTAATTGTTCTCTTTGACACGGCGTGACAAATTCTTTTACTGTCTGATTATCTGCAGGAGAATGACCACTGTGTGAACTAAAGCCCAGCCACCGCCAGTCAACCCACGTACAAGGAAGTGACATGAGGTATGTAAAAAGAGGGAGGGCATAACAAACAGACAGAAACACAGGAAAAGCAACAAGCATCTGAACAGTCTGTCAAAACCTTGCTCTCCAGCAGGATTTGGAGCCTGTGGTGATGATGCTGCTCAGCGATTTGTAGTGAGCCGGGTGATTTTAGCCACCAACTGCCAAGCAGGATTATAACAGTTCTTATATTGGTTAGAGCTGCAAGTAACAATTATTTTCATTATCAATTAATCTGTTGATTATTTTTGGATTATTCAATTCAACTATAAAAGCATATAAAATGTCAGAAAATGCTGGAAACAGACAATCATAATTTCAAAGAGTGTAAACTGATGCCGTCCAACTCCTGAGATACATTTTTTTTGTTCATAATTTACTCAAAGCACATACATTTTCTGCCATTTAATCGAATCGAATTAAGTAATTGTTTCAGCACCATTATTTGCATTTTGTTATTCAGAGAACTTTTTTTAAAACAAAAATTTCAGTATCATTCATTTTTGCTTCATTCTGTTTCAGGACAAAAAAAGATATTGAAAGGCCTTCTCATATTTGGTTTATGTCATCAAAATATCAGGAACAAAATATAGCCTCTGGCTGTATTTAACATATGTAAGATAAAATAAAACTTTGTGTGTACAGACTTGTCCAGATTTGTCAGGCAGAGATTAAGATTTTAGTTGAAACTTCCCCCTCTCAACAATGTTTTGTTCCAATTGAAATAAATAATTTATGATGTTTTGTTTCAGCATCGCTTTTAGTAAAACATGGAAATCTCATGGCATACTGTTTGTCCAGTATCTGTATCTCCCTGTCTAGCTGCAGTTTTCTTTACTAATGGGTGCAACAGACAAGGATGGGCACACCCAAACTTGTGGATACTCAAACCTGATAAAAAAAAAAAAAAATAACATACTGTATATTTCTGCATTTTGACTGATGTATTTTGCAATGCCTTCTCCTTTAATGATCCACTTTAGATTAGGTTGTCTGAATTAGTGTAAGAGTGTCTGACTGCTCCACAAATACAGTCTAATCATTATGTTTCCTTTTCACCTCTATTCCAGGTACAGCGCTATCCTGAACAAACATTTCCTCCTGATAGTTGAAATCAGTGTGTCTCTGACTCTTTCCTTTGTGACTGATGCAGATGCTGCACACAGCATAGGACGGGTAATGCACGATCCACCAGCAGCCTCGAGAGAGAGAGAGAGAGTACTGGCACCATGCTTGACCCAGAAAAAAAGCACTCTCACATACAAAGTTTAAAAATAGCCTGGTCACAATAATCTAAGCATACGCAAGCGGAGTGCTTGACGTTGTTTGTTCAGAGAATATGCCCATTTCCATCTAAAAATACAGTCTCTGCCCCCCTGTAGGCCGTGACGCAATAGTAGCACACGCCAATGCACAGCGCTCATCACAAAGCAGCCTCCAATGTTCCTGCTCCTGTTTTGACAAAACTGAAGGCAGTGATGGGTCTGTGTTTCATACCTCTTCCCACCACTGTTTCTGTATCCTGTGTGGCCAGCTGTGGAAAGACCGTACACCTGGTGGCGTTTAATGCTACTTCTAAAGAGCTGTGTGATGAGCCATCAGAGGTACTGAACAACAACCCCTCAGGCAAGAGTATAAGTGTTTAAAATCACATTGTTCACTTTCAACACTGAAATAGACACTAAACATCAGCTGGAAACTTCTTCAAGGCACTGCACGCACATCAATCTAGTGGACCTTTACAGATCACATGATGTGTCACGCCACAGGAGCCATGAAGACGATTCCTGTAAACACAGTCACATCTGTGTGACTGCATGAGTAGTCATAAACAAACAAGCACTCAGAGATGTGCACATCTGCTGACATAAACTGATGAAACCGTGCCACTCCAGGCTGTACTTTGCTACAGTAATGCAAAGTGTCATTACTAAATCTGTCGGTAGATGCAACATAATAGATTAGGATTGAAAGCCATACGCACAGAAGATAGGTTGACCTCAGGACAGAGTGCAACAACTGGGTGTTGCTGCTGAACAGTAGTAGTTGTGGTTGACTCACAGGAAGATTTTCTATGAGGCCACGGTGGTGCTGCTCATTTAAATTTAGCTATGTTTTACAGAATACCATACTGAGTTGGAGCACCAGCAAAGGCAGTGAATCCTAGAGGAGGTGTGTGTGTGTGTGTGTGTGTGTGTGTGTGTGTGTGTGTGTGTGTGTGTGTGTGTGTGTGTGTGTGTGTGTGTGTGTGTGTGTGTGTGTGTGTGTATGATAGAGTGGGGGTGGAGGTTCCCTCATGACTGAACCAGAGGCAAGACCCCTTTAAAATACAAGTGGAAAATATTAGCCCTGGACTGCCTAAAATACCATAGATCAGTTTCACAGTGTTGCCTTGATATTGCAGAGACAACTTCAGCTATGACAACCGCTGCCAACACAGCCTCAGCCTGCGATGAGAACCCTTGATTGAGTTGATGGGCTTACCCACCAATCCTGTTAAAATGTCAAAAGGCTTAAGACAATGCTGTTTTTGTTAGGCTGTGTGCCTAGAGCGAGCGAGTTTGCCATCCACCTGCAATGGCCAAAGAGGCCATGAAGCATATTTCAAATAACATCAGACAAAATCCTAATCTCAGACCATATTATACTGAGATTAGACTTCTCTCGCCAGCGGAGAGTCTAATAAGGGCAAAAGAGGGGAATATTCATTGGGGGTATAAGTCAGTTACAAAACTGAATTTACACCCTGAAAAGTCGACCCCATTTAGGGATTCATAAAACATTTGATGTGCAGACTTGCCTCTAGACTGACTACTTTTATCCTCATCAATAGATTTACCTGTATTATATAACATTTTATCCTATTATCTAATTATTTAACCCTTTTATATACGCCATGGGATACAGGCGAGAGTATTGCTTTACAGTATACAGGTGCAGTTGGGGTGGACATAGGCCATGTTTTACTTTGCTTGGTTTTAATAAAGCACCAAAGGGAAGAGCAAACAGTTACCGCCTCTCCATATTTACCAAGTGGTGAAAAGTTTTTGTATACTACACCACAATGCACAGCTCAAAGAGAGGAGGCGCATGAGAGGGGAAGACATTTGGAGTGATCCATTATTTAGCTCTGACTTATTATAAACGAGGGCTGAGCTAATAAAACAGACAAATGAAGCTGCAACATAATGAGCTCTTCAAACATGAGAGCACAACAAAAAAAAAACAGACAAAGACATAAGTAACCACCTTCACTAGCAGTGCCATGAACTGACAAAGCACCATGGTCGTGTAAAATGTAGGGGATAAATACTGGTGCGTCATCTTTTTCCTACATAGTAAATACAGTAAGCTCCAATGATGTGCCCTGTAACATGGCCAGCACTCTTCCCCTCCCTCAGGCCCATGCTCCACAGGCTACGCAGGTGGGATGCGCAACCTGCCCTTGTTCTTTACTCATCATCGCAGTACAACGGGAAAGCTAAAAATACTTAACACCCGGTGAGCATCTCCTCCGTTGTTCCTCCTCCTTCTCCTCTTCCTCCTACAGTAGCCCTGCAAGTAAGAACTGTTTCCAAAAACGATCCTACACGGGGAGGGGATGAACAGGAACAACCCCCAAGCTCTCTCTCTCTCACACACACACACACACACACACACACACACACACACACACACACACACACACACACACACACACACACACACACACACACACACACAGGGGAGCGTGGTGTTGTGAGAGAAGCTGAACACTTTGATTACTACAGAGAAAAAGATTAATTTAACTTAATCACCCTCTAACTATGAGTTTTGATCTGATATACTTGACAGTATGGTGGATGTCAAAGGATGTCACAACTACTCATTTACTGCTTGAAAATGTAACATGGAGCAATATACGCCCCTTGAAGAAAGCCACACCTGAAATATCAGCTATTTTTGTCCTTTCTAACTAGCAAATACATAGTTAGACTAATAGTTGCACAAAATCTCAAAATGAACATGAATTCCATCCAAGACAGATCGGTAAACCTCTCTAAGTCACACTAAGGCCCTGAACCAGTGGAAAATTAGTCAAGTTTAAGTTTTTGATGCCCCAACAGCATGTAATTAAAATTCTACATAAATAAATCTGGTGCCTAGTGACTGCTGAGAACTTTAAGCTGCTTTAATAATTGGAGCCATTGTTTCCTTACGCCTCAGTGGCGCTCATCAGCCCACAATTTTCCAAAATGGGCCCGTTACATACCAACTCTATCTCTAATCAACACCACACTGAGCTCTGAAATCCAGAATTAGATGACCTTATATGCAAATTACACTTGGAATAATCAGTTACATGCCAAGGTTAAATGAGGATCTCCCCTCGCTGCCATTCTCTCCGAGCGCTCAGACAGCCTAAATCAACTGCGTAGAGAGCAGTCTTATGTAACTCAGGCATATACCGAAAAGGAAAGCATCGCCACCCTATTTTGTCCTTTCCATTAACTGATACATGCAGCCTGCAGACCACAGGATAGGAAAGGCTTTTGTATATTTAGACACTCTCTCCCAAACATTCCCATCAGGCCCTCTGTGAGTGTTTGGCAGCAATAAGATGCTGATTCAAATTAAGGCACTCTTGCTAATGTGGAGCCTATTGCTGTGTACTTGCTCACCACCGACAGCACAAAAAGCTTGACACAAAGACTCGAATGAATGACAACAAATGGATTTCCACTATTGCCGGCGCTGGAAATCTCTCACAATAGTGGAAAGTAGCTTTGATTATATGAAATACGACAGTGATGTAGCTGAGATTCATTATTGCAGAGGGACGACACTTACATTATAAGTGCATGGCAGAATCCAGCCGGATTCACATGCAGCAGAGATTCAAACTGCATGATTTGACTGACAATCAACCAATCTGTAAAAACTCAAAGGGAGGGTAGAGTGAATGTTTGATATGAAAAGTTTAAATAGGTGTTGGAAGTAAAATGAAAAAATGTTGTGCTGTTGGCATGATACTTTTCTAACATCTGAATCTAGATATGGATCCTTCCTTACAGAAAACTGGCTCACACAAAAACATAAAACAAACTTCTCAAGTGTCACATGTCTGTTTATTAGCACATTTTAGCAAATAGGGGCAATTTTGCAGTCGCTGTAAAAAATACAGTAGAAGCATATGAAGTTGAAAAGTTAATGCCTTCCTTGCTAACCTTTGTGCCCTCTCTAGAGTAAATCTTTAGTTTCTCACGTTAAAAAAAACTTCAACATCCTTCTCATAACTGGCAATGCAACTTATTTTTTAAAATAATATAATTACTACGATATATTAATAACCAACAGAAATTAAATGGATTATAGCTACTCCACAAAACTTGTGAAGAATAAGGTTTCGCCTTAGGCCAGAATGTATTCCCTTTCCTGCCCCTTTATCCTCTCCATCATTGCTTGAACAGGGGGGTTACCATGGAGACACAGCGGGCCCTTTCCTTATTGGTTGCCAAGATGAAGTCAGAGTGACGAGGAAAGTGGAGACCAGGCGCTGCCGAGGCTGATACTTCTTTCTCCTGTTTCTCCTGTCTTCACTTTCACTTTAGTCAGTCTCTGTTCCTCCCAACCGCACCTCATTTCCATAGCAGTCTTTCTGTTTTCCACCACAGGAGCTGCCAGCAACAATCACCAAATGTAACAATAATTGCTACTGCAACACATGGAGGACATTTTATGACAGAATGCAGATTTGGGATAAATACAACTGTTTGGGCATTTAAAAGTACATTGTCTCTTCTGTTAATACCGTATCACATCGACGGTTAAAAAATTCCCCGAAGCCCCCGAAGCTCTCTCTTCGGCTTTAATATTGACCTACCATGCCACGTGGTGAGTTAGAAGAATGTGCAGAAGGGTACAGGAGAAAACTAAAATAATTTTAGTTGCTGAGAATAAAGTGGATCTGAAAACTTTGGTGTGAATTGAGGTCAGAAAAATTTAATAATATGCAAGCACTAGGCAAAAAGTGTAATCACAAAACAATGACAAACTAGGGGGAGCATGAAGCTGAAATGGCGTTTCATCTGTGTATCTATGTGACAGACTGATTTTGAAATGTTATGGCATATTACCCCTTCACAAGTACAGTAATATAAAACTAACCTCTTAGTCAACTGACTACCAAAGACCAGGATATTCATAATAAGAAGAACGACTGATCTGCATCGGTCTCAGCTGATGCTTTTGTACTGTTGTGTTCAGTTTTTAGTTTCTGGTTTAAAGAAATCAGAATCTCTGAATTGTAAGTTTAGTAAATAGGCCTATTCATTACGAGGACAGCATCAAAGCACATTAACAGTCCAAAAGCTGAGACTGTCTGCTGCCCTTTGGTGAAATACCTGAAACCCTTTTGTGCAGCACAAATAATACAGCCTTCCCAAAAGTGTTCAACCCACTGACCAAAGAGTGAAGCTTTCTCTCATACTGACCATAAAAGGCCATTTTCAAAGATGCTCCTGGTCCTATGACTTCCACTAACATTTCAATGGGCTCTGGGGCCAGGTTTCCAGTCTTGTGGAAAACCAGGCCTCGAGATTCTTTTTTCAGAGCCAGCACCTATAAAAACCAGAAACTCTCAATCTTATACAATAAAGGATTCTGACGTCTCTGTCTCACACACAGACGCACCGCTCTGAACAGAGACATGAGGCTTTGTCTGCCACATCGAAGCAAAGAATGGGCAGTGCAGAGAGACCTCAAAATAAAAGCCTGTAAAGTGGGAGTAAAAAAGGGAAAGAGGTGAGAGGAAGTGAGGAGAGGGAGCCAGTGTCTGAAGGAGGTTATTTTTAGGTTCAGAGAAATCAGGTGTCTGTGTCCAGTGGAAAAGAAAGGAGAGCGTGGGTAAAATGACATGAAGCAGTGTTGTCGCTTTCATTTTACATGATCCATGAGACTTAGAGCGCTGCCAGGGTTGGGGGTAGGACAAGAGCAACACACATAAACACATATTAAATAGCATATGGAGTATGTTCCATACTTATGTAAAAGCTGTAGCGATAAATAAAACATACCTTGAATAAAGCTGTGATTTATAGACGGTCAGTGTCTCCCTCACAATTGAAGTGGATGCTTAGAAAAAACGACCAGGAAGAGCTCCACTAACCCGCACTTTCTTCAATAACTGGGTGGTGCAAACAGCATTTCTAAGTCACAGCAGACTATGATCCTTGCAGATTAGATTATCTAGCACATCGACTTTGCCTCGCAGAAGCAGATCTTTCTGCTTTAGAGTCAAGAGGTTTCATGGTAAAGAGAGGGTGTGTGTCAGACTGCCTTGATTTCACTTCATCCACAGGCCTTATGAATATCATGACAAAAAAAACCTTCCTTGACAGTATGCCCATAACAGACTTGATTCCTCCTCCATACAATGAAACTCAAGAAAGGACACAGGAAGGCGGACGACTGCAATAAAAAAAACTTTAAAAAAAACTCAGCTCTTCTTTGGAGTCCACCCATGTTGCCAGAAAACCAGGTGTCCAAGGGGAAGGGGGACATAGAGCAGACCCCGCATAACACGTTTACCTTTGTTTCATTTCCCAGACAACGCCACTGTATGAGCATTAGCAATGATGTGCCATTCATCAGCTGGCTCATCAGGGATGCGTGGGGACAGGTTGTACCCCTGTTGTCCCTGTCAACAGCTCAACACCAGCATTCGCATCACCTGCTTTGTTCAAGGGAGCTGAGGTTGGGGGAGAAGGACAGAGTCTGTGCAGCTCGAGGGGCAGGAAAAACACAATGTTCCATTCGGTGCTTGTCTGGCACCCAGGTGCAAAACAGAAGCTCATCTGAAGTACTGTCATGATGTCTGATTGCCGGCTCAAGATCAATTAAAAGAAAAATTAGACCTTCAGATAACCAGCCAGCTGCCATTTTGTCCCTATACTCTCCTAAGAGGACATTGTAAATTGTAAGCAAAGCTTTTCAGGACTGCTTCAAATACCTCTTGGTGTCCAAACAATAAAAAAAGGCCCCGATAAACAGTGTTTGGTTTCCACAAAGATTTTCATAAATGCTGGTGAAGAAACCTGATGATGTCTGACATTCTACCCAATATTTCAGTGAAATAAGACAAGACTGGATCATTCAGCACGTCATGTCAGTATTATTAATATAGCCAAAAAATGCTAAATTTTCTCAAGTGAGTTGGGCTTTATAAGGATAGGATACAACACTTGTTATCTTTAATCCATGATCAGCACGTGCCCCTCTGTTGCATTACTTTTGTGTTTCAACTACCTTGAGTCCAGCAATCAAGTTCAAATGTGACATAGATGCAAAGACAGATCAGTTCTGCCTCATTCTTTAAGTATGTCACAGATGCAGCAAAAGTAATTTTTGTTTTTGCACACTACCACAATCAGTGGCTGAAAAAAGACATCCATATGATGAGGAGACTGGAGGTCGGAGAATATCAGAAAATGTATCAGCCCCAAAAAAGTTTAAAGATGCTGGTATTTATAAATGTTGTCTTAAATATTAAAATGGAAGGTGACAATTCCTGTGAGGACATACTTCAAATATGTAATTTTTTCTAAATTTGCAATACCGTCGGACACAAGTAGTTTCCCTTTTACAAATTCCCCAAAAAAGCTTAGAACCTGGTGTTGTGCAGTGTAAGCCGTGGTGTGTATGCAGTCTCTTGAATAAACAAACACGATGTAACATTCTTCATCTATCAATCATCTTTATCTAATTCCAATGGGCATGTTTGGCTGATCAGGAAATGTTTCAACTGAATGCCGGGAACCCAGAAAACATGTAAAAGGAAATTACCAGCATAAAAACAATTACTTCAACCATTAAGCTTTGTAACTGTTGAAATTGGATTAAGTCACTAAAAGCACTGTATTATGTTCACATTTATCAGAATTCCCCATATCTGAAAGAACAACTTTCAAGACCTGGTTAACTAATGCCACTTCCTGTACCAGTGCTGCTAGCCACACAATAAATAAAGAATATTTGATTAAAAAAAAAAAAAAACCTCTTTGATCAGACACTTTAAAAGTTCTTCACAGAAAATGCACTCACAAAGAGTGAAAACCCCCTCCGGTGCTGTCAGTGCCCATAAAAATCAGTCTTTCCTGGCTGTCAGAGAAAGGATGTGAAGATGTATACAGAAGTTATGAGCTGAGGGAAAAATAATTTACACTAAAAAGGTCAGCGATAGCATGAAAGATTTGTTGGGAATCTTGTTTAACAGCTTTAGTGTCTTTCTATGAGCTTATTTAACAAATTGAATTCACACATTACATGCCTAGCTGTAGAATTAATTGAGTTTTCTAATATCCTAACAGAGCAATCACAGGAAGCCAACTAACGCAGTCATATGAACAATTAACCAACTCAACATCCAACAAATGAGCCCCAGAGAGATTATGGGCTGCATGTTTGTCCATTTTATAGACAGAACAGAATAAAATAAAGAACAAAGCGAGGAATCTATAATAAAAAAATAAAAAAATTGCTCTGTTTAACAGCTGTTCAGCCGTCACTATCCACTGCACCTCATCAGCTAGTCTTAGAGATTATACTGCTACCTTGTCTCTGGTGGGTGTGACAGTGATTGTGTTATATGGTGGGTGGAATAATATAGATGCAGGAAATCAGCATGCAAAAGACTTACAAAATAGTCCACAGTCTGGTCAACATAAAGAGCGTAGTCTATCCCTCTTCTCTGCTTAAATAACCTAATTGTATTAAATGTTATGAAGAAATTACACACAGCAACACCAGTATTACACAACAATTCAGTAGGCTTTTACAAAATCAAAAGAGGTGGAGCAAAAGGGTAGAGTAAATGTCAGGTTACCACACAAGCAAGCAAAATAATTTATGGGTATATTTGACATATATATTTGCAGAGCAACACCGACAGTTGATCTGAATCCTCTACCAGCATTAACACAGATCAATTACATACTCATTTTACTCTTTGTACCTGGTGTTTCTTTCCTCTTCCTGTGCGAGCAATCTCATCTGAACATCAGCTCACATAGTACACACATGGAACCAAAAGCTGTGGTGAGCAGCTCCATACGTCATTCAAACTTTGACTGGCAGGAAGTGCGTCTTGGCTTTTTCCCCTCGACAAAAATTTGATTCAACGGCTGTGTGCTTATTTGTCACTTCTGTTCTTATAGGAGACAGAATTATTATGCTGTAATACAATAAACAAACTCAGAGGTATTGTAGGAATAAAGACGATCTGTCATATGTGAGGATACAAAAGACAGATATCACACAGCGTTATGAATACTCGAACAAGGCTGGGACACACACTCAAAAGCTACAGGTTCCTCTGTCAGGAATTTTCCACTTCAGCGTCATTCAGAAATACAGCATGTATTTAAAGCATTTTGCTCCAGACCATCAGAAGGCTGTCGGGTACTCCCGTAACTGTATAACATTAGTGGAGTGGTGAGTAATTTCAATCTTGGGAAAGAGACCTCTTTGACACGAATGAGCAAACATTAGCACAGTATCTGAATGCAGTCAGAAATTATTATCCTCATTCATCAAAAAGCTCTTCGTACTGTCTCCACTGTGCTTGCAAAAAAAAAAAGGAACTGCTTTAACTAAAATTCGTGAACAGTGAACAAAAGGCTGCCTCCAAAAATCACAACTGTACAGACAATAAGCTGATTCATAATTTCCTCCATTCTTTCTCCTACAGTGGTGACATACTGTGTTTGTTTGTCTGATGTATTGTATTCAAGAAAGGCACCTGAGAGTTAAAGAGGTTTCAATTTCTCTACTAGTGTAATATTCCTCCCTTCCTTGTAGATGCTTAAAAACATAATAAAAAAAAACAAACATATTAGTACTTTGTCTCCTCAAAATACTTTGAAACAGAATAAAATTACTAATTAAAATAAATAAAAAAATATGTACAAGTCCATGTATGGAAATCCTCAAAGGACCAAACAAGAGAACCATTAAATTCGATCAATTTCAAGTCTTGTCTGTGTCAAACTCTAGTAAGACTACAGCCGCATAGAATTTTGCAATGCTGAAGCCACAAAAAGAAATAACCCATACAATATTTATACTGAATGAATATTTGAATTCTGTTAAAATGACTTGGTTACTTCAAAAAAGTATTTGTGGAATGAGATCCTGCAGAGCCGTTTTCTGGGGGAGGGACATCACAGATTCTAACTATATTCAACATGGTGTAACTTAAAATGACGATAGTACAGGCAATCCCTCTCAATATGGTGAGAGGGATATGACATGTTTAAAACTATCCAACGGCATGGCCTAACCCGAATAACAGCCGTCAAAGATGTACAAATATATTTCTAATGTATATTTATGTACGAGGATTGAGACTAATGTGAAATCGTCACGTTTTCATGTGCTGTCTTAAAATCTGTCTGCCCCTTCCTGCATGTCTGCAATGCTGCAGAACTTACTTGAGGGAACTACCCACAATTCCAAGTTTTCCGATTGGGAAGAATGTCGATGAAAAGAGGAGTGATAATAAAACAGGGAAAGTGTACATTGCAGCAAGACGTCTGTGCAGGTCTTTCCTTTGTAATTTAATTCTGAAAACAAACATATTTCATTAAAGGCCATTCAATATAAAAACATGCATTTCACAGGCTGCAGAAATGCTTCTACCAGAGTAAAATGTAATATGACTCTACTGTTAAACACATATTTTCACTGAGCAGACACGTAATGTCAATTAAATTCTCAGAGTTAATTACTGTAGGCTGGACATTGGCAAATCCAAACTACATGAACAAACTTCAATATGAAATACCGCAAACACTCTTGACACAGACTATCTAACAGAATACTCAGTTGCAATTTCAAATCTTGCCTTCAATGGAAAAAAACGGTGGAGTAACAAGAGGCACAGATCTCTCTGAAGTTTGAAAGTCACCATGGAGATTTTCAAATTTGCATGGCCAACACAGCCCCGGCCATGTACCACATATGTGTATTTGTGTGAGTGTGTCTGTTGGGGGCAGGGAAGGAAGTCCGTCCTAAAAAAAACCTGAACAATATCTTGACGAATTGCCGTGTTCACAGCAGATCATAATGATATCATAAAGATTATATATTACTGGTCAAGAAGGTGGTCACATGAGCAGGATGTGAATTCTGGGTCATCATGAGAGATGCCGTAATCGAGGGCCTTCACTTCAAACACTCTGCCTTTAATCATCAGAGTAGCACTTCAGTAGCTGAAGACCAGGCAGCAACATCAGCAGACTGTGTTTATGGTATACTTCCTCATAACACAAATGAAGGGCATGTACACATATCGTGCAAGTCACCACCAGCTTTTGCAAGTTATAATCAGCAACAAGAGCAGTGATGCCTGTCTCAGATAAAAATTTTTTTTAAAAAAACACGAGGAAATGTTTTAGATCAGAGCGAATGATGCGGAGCTTGTTCCACAAACCTCACAACTATTATAGCTTCAAGCAGGCGCCATGCAGGTTTTAACATGTCAAAGCAGGGTTAGGGTTATTATAGTAGTACTGGACCAGAAAACATCTATCTCAGTATGTGTCCTGTGTTTCTTTCTCTGCCAATATACTCCAAGTGCAAGCTGGATCTTGCTCTTCTAAAGCTGGGCACTGATCTCAGTTTAGTAACATGGATAAATCTCAAAATGACATACAATGATGTTGGACATAAATGAGGGGGTCACAGTGGAGGGGAGGTGCAGCAGCTCCTGCCTGACCTCATAGCGGAGCCATCATCTGGACAACAGATGCCACAGCCCAGTCAGCACTGCCTTGGTGACTCACCCAGGCCCTGCTGAGTCAAGTGAAGTGACTCTTGATGCTGAAACTCATAAAGTCATATTGAACCAGAAACAGGCTTCGGGTGTACAAAAACAAGCGTGTGGTGTGGCTTGCAGGTTTTTTTTAGTGATGTCAAAAACAAGCCAACTGGAATCCATGTGAGATTTGAGCTCTCTTTATTTCTCAGCAAACCTGCTGACAGGTTAGTTAAAGATTCTGTAATTTTCAACAGGGTCTTACAAAAATTATCACACCTGGGTGTCACTAGAAAATGCCTCTAAGAAGAACAAGCACCAAAGGAGAAAGATCATGAAGCATGTCCAGTATGGGTGGAGGGGGGAAAAAAAATCTATAAAGTGTAGTAAAGCAATGTTTATTATATGGCTTCATGGACATCAAATATTGATGTTTTATTAAATTAGTAAACAAATTAATTTGTTGGATGCATGTGACATTTACGTTTTTTAGTACAATGTCACTTGGTCTGTCTACTTGACAATCCCATCTTGTTGCAATGAAATTAATTAAAGTGGGATGAATAGATTGAAAACTAGTTTATTATATAAAACCGACGTTGATGCAAATGTTCCTTTAGGTACATCATTTATAGTTGAAATAAAGTAATGAAATTGCAACATATGTTAGCGCAATGCTCATCATATTGCAATAATATTTAGAATCGCCAAAACATGATATCATGACTCAAGTATAATATCGTATCATAGGGCCTCTGGTGATTCTCAACGCCAAGGTCTGGCGACGACTATTTGAATGTGTGATTAAAATAGATGCAGTGTGCGATAACATCAGCACAGAGTTACAGTCAGGAGGAAAATTTCGTCAACTGTAATGAGCCTGCCTGTGTGCAGCAACAGGGCCACGGCATGGGGGCAGACGAATATTCTGCACTTCTTATGCCCAAAGGAGGAATGCAAAGTTAAGTCTAAACACATTTAATGGCGACTTATGACAGCACGTGTTATTAAGAAACCTTGTAAAATAAAGATTTACCATCCCAGAGAGGGATAATCACATTTGAACTGAAGTAAACCCACCTGCGGTTAGTTACCTAGCAACATGGCAGCACGGTAATGACAAATTGACGGCTTGCAATGCTCTTCACATACCTGGACCCGATGCAACCACGGTGATGCACCTCTTGTCTTCGCCACACTCCAGCACGCAGTAATTCAAAGTTCACCAGCCTTTCTCCAGGTCTATTAGGGGTGGGTCACTACTTCCTCCAGTACAAGGGGTCTTCTTCAGCACGACTCCGACTAGATGGGGTCTGGAAACGATGCCATGACTGACAAACGCATCGAAAAGTCACAGACTGGTTCCCTTTACGTCGCCGTCTGTTTGGCCCTTCGGCAGAGGAAGGGGTGCGACATGTAAGGATGACACGGAGAGAAACATCATCGACTCGGTGGGGGGTGGGTTACATGATATCAACCGCCGTTTCTGCCCATGTTTACAAAATCTGGCCGCATCATTGCTGCCGGAGATCCTCCACGCTGGATTTCCTAGATCGACAGGAAAAGGCCAAAGTAGCTATGGTAACGTTAAAATGTCCTTGAATATCCGCGCAACCCTCGCATGAGTTGGCGGTTGGGCTTGTCCTGCGGCCAGGGGACGGAATAATCGGTCCTGAGCTCAGCCCGGCAGCCGCTGCCTCCGTCCGGAGAACCGGGAAGAGTGAAGAGGGGTCAGACGAAGAGCTCTTGCCATCGTAAATTGTTACTCCTCAAGTCTGAACCGTTGCAAGACTTCAGTCCTTTCAAGTACGACAAATAATTCTGACAAGTTCACCCGAGTACAACGAGGCTTCCGGTACACTCTTCAAAATAAAAGTCGAATTTACCGCGTATATGGCGTCTTGACGTTTCAACTGTTGAAATGTGTAATACGCTGAAAAACTGTTGGCCCCATGTGTTAACAAACATTACTCTCATTCGAAACCTTATTTGGACGTTATTCACAGGAAAGGAGCACTAACACTGTTGTGACTTTGCTTCTGAAAGATTAGTCTCACAACTTCCGGTGTTGGTATTTTCCTCTGCTGGCTAAACGATGACAATTCGGCTGAGCCATTTTGGTAACAGGGCGCCCCCTGCTGGCAATTCTGCATATGGTCGAAACTGTTAGAACGAGTGGTTACGTATTTCCGCAGACAAACATGCAAAGTGAAAAACATTTACAGCAGTCAGTGTCCATACAGCAAAAGACAAACCCATTTATATCTTCACATTTGTAATTTATTTAGGGACATCTGTTTTTGATGTGTGTTTACTATAATATGTATTGCTTAATTAATAGTGAAGTGAAATAGAAAACGTGTTTTTTTTAAATATTGGTGTTGGGAACCTTAAAAACATCATAGACTGGCTGTAATAGCACTTTTTTTTTATTTACCAAAAGGGCAGTAGTCGATGACTTTGTGGAGTGGGCTGGTGGAAATCACCTGCTTCACCGTGGCCAAGACCAGAGAGTTGGTGGTCGACTTCAGGAGGAAGACGACGGCTCCACAACCGCTGAGTGTTCTGGGAGAGGATGTGGACATGGTGGAGGAGTACAAGTACCTGGGTGTCTCCATCGACAACAGACTGACCTGGAAGATCAACATCAACGCTGTCTGCAAGAAGGGGATGTTGGAGATGTTCTACCAGTCTGTTGTGGCCAGTGAACTGTACTTCTCCGTAGTCTGCTGGGGGGGCAGCATTGGAGCCGGTGACACCAACAGACTTAATTAACTGGTTAAAAAGGCCCGGCTCCATAATTGGCTGCAAACTGGACAGTCTGGAAAAGGTGGTGGAGAGGAGGACACTGAACAAACTGTTATCCATATTGGATCATCCTGACCACCCTCTCCACCACCTACTGCAGGGACAGCGGAGCACTTTCTCCTCCAGCTCTGCTACCACAAGGACTGATACAGGAGATCATTCCTGCCCACTGCAATCAGACTGTTCAATAGCTCACCTCTGGCTAAATCCGTCACACGTCAACAACACCAACACCGTTGCACTGTTGTTTAGTTTAATTTAATATCATTCTATTTTTATTTGGATATAATGTGCATTTTTTTTATATTTAATATTTTTCACTACCTCTATTTTTAATTCTGTCATTTGTACCTGCATATGTTGCTGTAGAGAAAAAAATGTCCCCTTGAGGGATTAATATAAAATAAAAGTATCTATCATGTACAGGAATCATGTAGGCATCATAGGCAGGCAGGCAGGCAGGCAGGAAGACACTGGACATCACTGGAATTTAGTCTTTTAGATCCACATAAGAATGACATAGTCAAGGTTAAACTTTTCCAACATTAGGGTCACACCACATGAGCACGAAACACGTAGTTCAAGTAATTAGAAATAATACACCTCCCCCACCAGTAATATCAGAGTCATGTCACCACAGGTCATCAGAGATTGCCTTTTCCCTGTGACCTACATAGTTTACTGATTTATTAATTATAGTCATTGTCAAGGGAGAGAACAGGAAGCATTACATCAAAGTCCATTTTACTCTCCATATGAAAAATTGTTCAAAACTATTGTATTTATACCTTCAAATGGCTGTCAGCAGTTTATTACATGGATTAGACCTTTGTTTGAAGCAGAAAGAACTCCTTCCACAAGTGTTTGGTACTCCTTGCAGTGATCGACGTCTGCCAGTGACAAACATTGTTGTTTAAATTTAACAGCAATGTCTTATGTAAAACAATGCAAATCAATGCAAAATACAATGTATTATGTACCATGTAAGGTGAATGATAAAATAAAGATAACTCATTTATACCACAGTCAACTGAAGTGGTAATTATTAGGCTATAATTTAATCCCATCATACTTTTGTTGATGTTATACTTAGGGTGAAAAGGAGGGTTCTTATTACGATTTCAGAATCAAACCAAAAATGTCTCATTATAAAACACGTTTCCCTGTGAACTTGAAACGTGCCTGTACAGTTTAGTTCATGGACACTGGAGGGTGTGGTCAGTTTAGGGTTTACATTTCATACAAATGATTCCAACCATAAGGTGTGTTTTATTTGAACAGTGACAAAAACTGCTGCCATCAGTAGTGCATACTGTAATTACTTCTATCACCATCATATATGTGCAATGGTATTAATTACATATTCTCGTATCTTTCACATCATTTAATGTAAATTCAGATTCTAAACACGGTAATGTCTTCATGGTTTAATTGTATACAACTATAAGTTGCTGCATACTTCTCTTTTTATAGGCCTACGCACAGAAGTGTTTCGCTGTAAACATAGCCATAAAATAGAAACCTGACATCCTTTGAGCATGTGATTTGTCCTTTATCATATTCCCAAATGTTTATCTAGTGATTATCTAGGTTTGTATAAAAGTAATAGATTGGGCCATTGGGTTTTCCTTAAATCTGCCGCAATAATTTCAGTTAAACCTCAATTAGCACCAAACATCCAGAAAGTTGAACAAAAAGAACTGACTTGTATTGGAGGTCAGAGCTGTGGACAGGGACATTTGCATCCAAGCAGCAACATCATCTCCCTGAAAGAGGCTTTAAAAACATTTGAGAAATTAGCTGTCACGTTAATAAAAAAATAAAAAAATAAAATAAAAAAAGAGTATTATTAAAGTAATTTAACGTAATTTTATTTTATTTTTTGCAGTTTTTTTTTTTTTACCTGCTAGTTCTGTTCCACTAAGCGACACACGGTGGCGGTGGAGGATCAACACAACAACTATTCTGGCCACGAATAAAAACACAGCGACCGCTGATTGGATGAGGAGTATAGAAGCGAAGAAGACAAGACGGAACACAAACAAGCACCCACCGTGACCGTGAAACAGTAACGTAGTGGATGATAAGAAGTTTTTGGTCTGGTAAATGACATTTCTTCCATTAGTTACATTAAGAGCATTGTAATGTCATGCCAGGCCTTGTTCCGATCATCAGCTGTATGTACAGTGTGTCCAGTCGGGTCCTCTGGAGAGGTTATCCCAGCATGTCGCCACTGCTCAGACCCTTCCCGACTGGACTCATATGTGTTTCGGCAGTCGGTAAAAAGGACCTGATAGACCTCCCTGTCCTGATCGAAGATGAGCTTGAGGAGCAGTTCGTGAGAGGATCTGGACCCGGAGGACAGGCCACCAACAAAACCAGCAACTGTGTGGTGCTGAAGCACATCCCCACTGGCATTGTGGTGAAGGTAAATCCTCATCTGTGTATTTGTCATTTGTGTCCATTAGTAGAAATTTTAATGGTGAAATAGTGATTCAAATGAAAGTGCTTTTAAGTGCATTCTTTTGAAACAGCAGTTGACAAAACGCTTTCACCTCAAACTGCATAGCTGTTTCTGATCGTCTGTCCATCAGCCTAGGCTATAGCGTGACTAAGTGTCCCACTTGATTTCCCACATATCGAGACAAGGTCCCACATTTTGATTGGCTGTAGTTGTCAAAAAATCCAACACTGCAGGACAGACACTTCTAAAAACCTGTCTTTTGTCCAGAGACTGTGAACAAAGCAGGGAAGGTTCTCATCCTGGGTCTGTATTTGATGTCAATCAAAATGCATATGTGGGTCAAGTGCAGGTTAGTCTGTCACTGTCTTTGCTGCCAACGCTAGGCCCAGAGGGAAAATTGCAACTAACCACTAAGACACAAGCAATACTTTCATCAGAATATGATGGAAACTACCACAAAGAAAAGAAAATGCAGCTACAACAAAGATTGTTAACTACTTGAAGCAGGTGGAAGGTGATTCTCAGTGAGTTTTAGAGGGTATATTGACAATTTATTTTCTTAGACAGGCATATCAACATTTTAGACTATCAACATTGGTAACGTGTCCCATGTTGCCCACATTTGGTTTGTTGGGATCTGGTCACCCTGTCAGTCTTTGCTCTGTTTTTAAGAAAATGTCCATTTCTTCCAAACATTTCTTGTTGGCTTAAAAGTTGAGTTATAAGGTTGAAGATCATTATCGTGCCCAAAATAGCAAGACTACCTTGAGATGAGATAAAAAAATTAAAAAAAAAGAAATGTTGTCAACCAAAGTTATGTGATTTACTAACCATGTTCTTTTAATCTCTTGCGCCGTTTCCCCTGCAGTGCCATCAGACCAGATCTGTGGATACAAATCGAAAACGTGCCCGAGAAATCATGAGGGAGAAACTTGATGTTTCATATAAAGGAGAGCTCAGTGAAATTCTTGTAAAGAAGAAAGAGTCTGCACTGAGGAAGCAAGAAAAGAGGAGGAAGGCAAATGAGAATCTGGAGAGAAAACGACTGTTTAAAGAAGCACTGGCTACAGACTCCAAACCTGGAAATGACACAATTTAAAATGTTTGTGGGAGAAATGCAATGAAGACATGAATATTTGAATGATCCTGTATTTTATGCCAGAAAGGACTCGATAACAAAACCCGGAAAGGCTTTTATTTGCACTATTTATGCAAAGTTGCAATGTGTAGTGGTTCACATAGTACGAGACAGAGGGAATTTTTGAAAACAATAATAAAATCAAATGTAGTAAAACCCCCCAAAAATTGTTGATGATGTATTTAAAGAGTGTTTTCCAAAAATTATTAATGTGGGTATATTCTTCAGGTAAAAGGCGCTGTATACAGGCGTTATCTGTAGATGTAAGTCTAGTTTGACTTGAATGTATATTTTTAGCATTTAGCAATTAGTTTCTGATCAAAGTGAATGCTGATTGAAGAGCACCAGGTTTAATAAAGCTTGCTATTCACCTGGTCTGATCTGGAGCAGGCGAGCTGCACAGAATAAATCTCCATGAGAACTTACGTGCCAAAAATTCAGCAAGGGAACCTGGAAAATCTTGTCTAGTCCAGGTTTCTTTAAACAGCCCTCGGGCACGTCGATGACATCAACGTACTTTTTGCAACAACAACAACAAAAAAACAAAAAAAATACAGCCGCACAATTTATGGGAGTCGCGTGTGTGCTTGAACAGTGATAGGCAGAGCTCCGGCCAATGGGAGCGTTGCTTTCATGCTCGCGCCCCTCCTGTCTGAAGGAAACAGCCAATGGGAGGAGCAGCAGCGTTTTTAAATACTCCACGGTCTTCCTCCGCTCCGTACTGTTGAGGCCTGATGTTTGTCGTTCCAAAAACAGTCCAATAAACGCAACGCGGAGCCCGTGGAAACAAGAGGGCAACATTTTTAAAGACTCCTCGTCGTCTGTGGATTGTATCCTGTGAACTGAGATGGCAAAAGGTAAACCTGCAATTGCGTTGTCGTTGGAGGAATTAAGTTTGTCACAGAGGGCTGCAGTCGTAGCGGTTTAGTTAGAAGCTAATGCTAAGTGTGTGTGCAAATAAGAGGACCAACTTTGTTCAAACAAACGTAGCTGTTTATAAATAACTCGCCGGAAGTGGGCGGCTTTCGTGTGGTGTTGCGTAAATTAGAGATAAATGCTTACATTTTGTTCCATGTTTATAAAGGGAAGAAAAATGTGCTGAGAACCGAGAGAAAGCCCGAGGACATTGTTGAACATAAACTCACCTCACAGACGGAGACAAAGGAAAACAAGCCCGCAACTAACAAGGTACGTTTTGCTGTTTGGGCTCAGAAATGTGTGTTTGCCAGTTATGGCACAAAACCATGAGTGTCTTTCTCCCATGTTGTGTCAACGTTACTCTCACAGGGGATTTGGCAACAGACCTTTCTATATACACTCTATGCAACAGGTGTACGCTTCCTACAGTGAGCTAACCCATATTGCAGGATGCTGCCTGTTGTTTGTAAGTGATGTATGCAGGCAAAACCTTTACACCTATAACCTTTATAACTTTCACTAATCAAAGGGTAAAGACTATCCATATATAAGTAAGCTCAGTTTTGTTTAGACAAGAGAAATGTGAAATGAAGAGCCGAACATCAACACTGTTACATGGTTTACAGTGCACCATAAGCTTTCAGCCGTAGTATGATTTTTAATACTCATTTATATATTTTATGCTCATCTGACGGTGTCTGACTATAGTTTTATCAATCTCCTTTCCAATTATTCAATACAATAAATTCTACCAATCAGATATGGCACTGTTACCACAGAAATCACTCCCATGCTGTGTCCAAAAATCCCTTCCTATTTACCAGACTGTAAAAGTGCACTAAATTTACCGCCATTTTAGTTGACTGTATATTTGATACTATATAGTGCCCTCAAGTTTTCAACAACAGAGCATAAAAATCCCAGAGACTGATGCTAGGCTGTTATTTGTTTGGAAACAATTAGCAATATCTTGACAGTAGTTTTTCTTTTTAATTTCCAATATGTTCATTGTAACATCTCTGTTTATTCCTCATTGCAAAGATGTGCTGTCTGCAATTCAGAACAACGATGTACTACGTCATAAATCTATTAAATCATAGCGACGTTAAGTTCACAAAAGTATTTTTTTTTTATCAAAACTAAAATTAGAAAAAACTATTCAGAGAACGCCACAAGCCCCAAAACCTCTGACTCTCAATGTGTTCAAAGTGTCTGAATTTCTTTTTTGTTCAATTTGCACCTCATCCCCATCATGGTATATGTCTTGTTGTTTATTGCACACGTTCAGAAAAAAAAGCTTCTGATTCAAGTTGATATCAGCAGTGCAACATTATTAGTGAGTGTCTGAAATCTCAGTCTGAGTTTACTGCTCACTATCCATTATAGACACAACAGTGAATGAGTAAACAAGTAGCTGATTTCAGACTGACATTGTGGAGTTGGCAGGCAAAGCAGTGAAGTCTTTTCAATCTGTTCAGTGTTTTCTGTTGGATCCATTGGGACTGAAGTAATGAACCAACTGTGTTTTGTGTTCACAATAGCTACACGGTTCTGTATGAGGCAATATGGCCCTAACATAATATCACAATATTTAAAGGTATTAATACAGTTTTAACCAGATAAGTGCAATGGTTTCACTTGTCAGCATACATTTTTTTTTTGCCTTCAAATATTCAGTAATAACTGAACATTATTTTGTATTGTTGTACGTTGGATCTTTTGTAACAAAAGTACTTTCACACCACTGAATTCGCTCCCCTTTTTGTAACTGCGCGTTCAGGCAGCAACTGGGAATTGGGAAAGGTCCCACTTTCACAAAAAAGCATCAACATAAACAAACACCGGAACAAAATGGAGCCCAACAGGTCAATGTTGTTCATGCACTACATTTCCACAAGTTTTGATGCACTTTGTTTTAACATTTCACACAGCTAGGTAGGTTACGCTAACCAAGTCTGGCTATTACGACTTATTCTCAGAGGGACTATATTTCTTCCTCCCACCACAAACACTCGCATGGCAAGTGACATCAAACCTATTTCTCTGAGCTCTCAACAGCCTCTCACTTTCCTGCTGTGATATTTGTAATTCAACAGGTGTTAAGATGCATTCTTAAACTCAGAGGTTGAAACTTTCCCACTTTCCAGCAGCTCATGAACGCACCATCACTACTCTACCATTGAGACACTTTCAGCCATGCCTGTTGCTGTGGAAGTTGGGCACATAATGTACGTCATGCCCTTAAGCTGCATAATGATTTGACTTCATTACATCAACAAGTCATTATGTTGACATTATCACAATATGAACTGTTTTTAAATCATCATTAAAAAAAAAAAAAAAGATGCACAATTGATTGCACCTCGTCACTCCTATAAATGCTTTAATCAATGTAAATAACATTGATTCATGCAGGAGTGTGTAGGTAAAGTGCAGTCAATCCTCCAGTGTCTACGGGGTCCTACCAAACCGAGATCCCCTTTGAGCGACAGTTCAAGCATGCTGATCCAGGAAGGAAATGATTCTGATGCAGCTAATTCTGACATGTCAAAGCTGAAAAAAGGTCAGTACCTAAATAACTTGTAAAACTTTGAGAATTGATATTCGGTCCTTTTTATTACATGTAACCTCACAGCTATTTGGCTGTTGACCTCTTTGTTAGCGTATGGTCAGCAGATCCATGTGTACCACAGAAAATCTTCCAAGGAGTTTGAATGGTAGCAGTGTTTATTGACGTGTTTATTTATGACACAACTTAGCTGTTTTCTGAGAGAACCTCGCTCTCTTACTGAAGGCGAAGTGTTTGGGGGCAGCTGTCAGTTTCATTCTTTGTTCCTCGTTTTAGACATACCCAGTGAAATTAAGCCTGGGAGTTGTGAGTCCAAAGAGCAGAAAACCGAAATGGCTTGTCACAGTCACGGGGTAAAAGAGCATGCCACTGACCAGCATGAGCAAAAAGACTCCACCACACACACAGATGGCAGATCCGCAACAGACAGCAAAGTTTCAGCATCCAAGCCTCGGAGTAGAACTGGTCGCAAACCGGCTGCAAAAAAGTGAGTCCACAAAGCCAAGACTTCCCACAGCCCGTTGCACAATAATAACCTCTCATTACTTTAATAATGTCTGTCTTTTCAGGACGGAGAGTAAAGCTCCCCAAAACAGAAAGGTCACAGACTATTTCCCCATCAGAAGGAGTAACAGAAAAACTAAAGCGGAGTTAAAGGTATTTGTTACATTGAGAGCTGTACAGCAAATACAGTCTACTGTTGAAATTGTCCTTGCAACGTTCATTTATTTTTTTTGCCGAGTATAACTTTGATCTTATTACGCCGACTGACAACAGGATGAAGAACACAGACACCTTGATGACCTGATAAAGAATGGCGTTGAAGAAGGAATGCAGGTAACATTTAAAGGTTTAACTGTGTTGTGCCACTTCCTACTGTATGGAGACTTTTGATATTTTATCTGTAGAGCGGTCATAAACACTAAAAACCTTCTGTTGGTTAAAAATGTAATATTTATACAGTGTCAAGTAATTCCCCCACTTTTGCTAAATCACTTTTGAATGTGAACAGGTCGAACACATAGAGGGAAAAGGGAGAGGGATTTTTGCTGTCAAGGGCTTCAAGAAGGGAGATTTTGTCGTGGAGTACCATGGAGACCTACTGGACCTCACCGAGGCTAAAACAAGAGAAGCCCAGTACACTCGGGATGCTCAAGCAGGCTGTTACATGTACTACTTCCAGTATCAATCTAAAACGTACTGGTAAGTCCAAACGTCACCGCTCTGTAACAATACTGACACCTGAGGCCAGATGTATAAATGATGTGGACACACAGAAACTGGCATTTATAAAAGAATAACATGAACTCATTATTCAGACCAGACGTACACAGATTTCTAAAATGAGCTGCGGGTGAAATGATAAGGAAATTAAATATTTGACGAGATATGATCTTACAGTAAAACATTGTTTTAGGTGTTTTTGACAGATTGTATGGTGTTACACGGAAATCTGTAAAATTTGGATTAAAAGCTCATGAATAAGCTTACTTTTAAATTCCTGTTCCTGAGTGAATATTATCCAGGATTTCAGTGATCTTTTTAATTTTATCCTCAAATTTAAACTAACTTTAAATTAAAGTCTGCTTCAATGTGCACTCCTATAAATTCATTATTGACCATCTTTCTGATGTTTCAAAATGGTGGTTGAGATATCATCGCAGTAATGCTTTACACGTCTGATTGAGATAAATTAAATAGAAGCAGGCACATGTGCAGCTATGTGTGTGCATGCACACGGGTGTAGTTGAAAATACAGTAGTTTGGGCAGCATCTTTAGTATTTCTTTTATTAGCCATATCGTCTGAGAAAATTTCTCCCCACTGACTTTTGATATGGAAAAAGACAGGAAGTGAGTTCTTGTAATAAGCAGCAATCTTGTTCAAAGGTAATTTCTTGGATTAATTATGACTGCAATTGAAAAATGTTCTTTAAGATATTCACGACTACTACTTCTGGTGTGAATACTTGTCTTCTGTTTTGTTGAAACCGTTGTCTTTTCAAAGTGTGGACGCGACAAAGGAAACGAGCCGGCTGGGAAGACTGATCAACCACAGTAAAACTGGAAACTGCCAGACAAGGCTTCACGAGATCGATGGAACCCCTCATCTGATCTTGGTGGCCTCCAGAGACATCAAAGCAGAGGAGGAGCTGCTGTACGATTACGGTGATCGGAGTAAAGCCTCAGTCTTGGCACACCCTTGGCTCAAACACTGAAACCTCAACCAGTGTTCACATGTCACATGAACTGGTGCTCTCTGCTGTCCATTTCATCCTCGTGTAAAAGATGACAAACAGTCTAGTGAAATGATCTAAATTTGGATTTTGTTTTAAATAGAGGTTTCAATTTATGAAGTGTATTTTTGCAAAGTTTGTTTTTATCGTGCTTTTATATCTTTTTGTTTTTAAAATAATTGTAGCTGGCGCATACAAGTTTGAAGAGTATTTTCTAACAAGCAGTGTTTCATTGTCCATAGGATTACCGGTTATACTGAATGCAGTTCTGGCTATTGTAAATTATTACTTGTGCTGTAAATTGAGGAATAAAACAGTTGAGTTTTCATTCCAGCTGTGGCATGGTTACCGCTGAAGACAATCTGAGAATTGAACCTGAAACATGGAGCTCAAAGATGATAAACATTTTTACCTTTTGATACAGCCAGGAGACAGATGGGGAACATGGAGAGGTTGGCATAACGTGCAGGAACTGACCTAAATTGACATGGAACTGAAAGTTTTATGTAGTATGTGAAGGCACCCTGATGTTAGATTACATCTATTCCAATGTGCAGACAGAAAATGAAGCTACTATATACCAACCCTCTATTGCAAAGAAGTAGCAAGACTGAAAAGCAGGTGAGGATAATAATTTATCTAAATGTTGTGACTGGCTTTTGGGTTTTTTTGCCAGAAAAATATTCTGTATATTCAGCAGTAATGTTGAAAGTAGCCTGGATTATGTGCAACAAAGGTTTGAATAGATTCCATTGTTAATTCGGTAAAGTCAATCTTAATGCGTTATATTTTACAATAAGGAGTCTGCAAAGAAAAATGTATGAAATACAATTTATAGTAATTGATGAACATTAACTGTGTCAAATTAAATTTAGTTGATCTTTGCTTTCAGCTCCATTCATCTGACCAAAACAATAGTTAACTATAAAAGCCATCGAGCTGTTAGTGAAATGCCTGCACTAACAAAGCCTTACATTTTTTTAATAAAATAAATCTTTATTACCCTGCTTATGATGTGTGAAATAAGGTGATGTTGGTGGTCAGTGTACATTTGTTGGGCGTCCATCTGCTGTGATTTGTTTACACTGACATGAGATCAAAAACATTAATATTTAGCCCCATTAAAAAAAAATAAAAAAAATCACAAGTACCATTTAATATGTAATGGCCTTTTTATTGCTAGATTCTATTTTTCTTTTATTTGACAGTTGAGTGATTGAAAATGTTTTCGATTACGATACAGTTTTGATTTATTAAAAACAAGTATATTTTCAGTCCTAGAAATAATTTCATTTGCCGTAAATGCATTCAACATTCGTTAGATAATACTTTACAGTTATCTTGCTGTATCTTCTTTTCACATAATATATACTGCATTTCTACTACAGTAACTATGCATTACGTTACACCTTTTTCGGTTAAAATTACAAATACAAAATATAGTGCTTGTTAGATTGTTCAAATACACATTTAAAAAACATTATTATAAAAGTGGTTTAATTGTGCCGACAAATCCTGTTTGTCTTCTACGTGGTCAGTTGTTGTGAATGTTTTTTCTCATTTTCGCCTGAATGAAAACCTACAAACAGAAAAAGAGTTGGTTTTATGAGTTTGCTCCCATGAGCAGCTGTAAATCACGGCAGACTGGAAATAACTGCAGACGGCAGCAGTTTGGCCTCCACACTCTCCATTTCAACCTCTCTCCCATTCACTGCTCACACAAACATCCTCAGCTTCAGCATGAAGTCATTGGGTCACAAGTATATCATTAGGAGACAGACGGGCTGTGAGAGCAATCTCCCTGCTACAACATCATGTGGCTGCTGTGGGAAATTCTTTTGAATCCTTTCAATTTGACGTGTACAGCTAAAAATGGTTTATCACTTTTTGCTGTGTCTACCTAGTTGCAACCAAGCTTGCTACTCACAGTTTTCCTATGGTAGTCTTCTCTTCCTTTGTGTCATTTATCGTGGCCGGAAGGTCCTTTGCAGCTGCTGGTGTCTGCAGATCCACTTCCACCATAGCTGGTTCAGATTGAGGCAGAATCCCACTGCATAGGAAATTACAGATTTATGATCGGTGAGAATATTTTGTACAACGGTGTCATAAACAAATAATGGGAGTGCAAAAAAAAAAAAAAAAAAAAAGTAAAAGCTATTGCTGAGACCGAGACATGATCAGTCATTGCATCATTGCTAAAAATTAGTGTTAGCAAAAAGATATGTCACTAAAATGCGAGGTCATTTTGAGCTTTTTAACATCAGTACAGTTTAGTTTAACAGTTCAGAACCTCAGCTGGGGGGCCTTCCAGCATGTTTCCTCCTGCCATACAAAGAAATGCATTCATTCATTGGTGATCTAAATTGCCCACAGGTGTGAATGGTTGTCCGTTTCCGTCTGTCTCTCTGTGATGGACTGGTGATCTGTCCAGGGTGTCCCCTGCCTTTGCCCAAATTCAGCCGGGATAGGCTCCGGGATAAAGTGGGTATAGATAATGGATGGATATTTGAGAGTGAGATGAGTCTAATACTGTCAGTGTCTCACAGTAGGCCTGCAGATAGTCTCTTATTCTAATCTACTTTATTAATCGGTTAAAACTACTAGCTCTGTCCTGGGTGAGAGGAGAATGGTGGACAAGCTGTCTTTCATCTTGGACAACCCCTCCCATCACATTATATATATATATATATATATATATATATATATATATATATATATATATATATATATATATAAACAAATATATATATACATAAATAAATAAATATATATATATATAAATATATATATATAAAAATAAATAAATATATATAAATAAATGATCAGTTTCTTAGTTTTTCTTCACTTATTTACTCCTTTCTTCCACTTTTGTGCTGCTGTAACAATTGAATTTCCCAGTGGGAATCAATAAAGTCTTATTTTTTAACACAAAAACAAACTGCACAGTTCAGCTCAACCTTTTTTCCAATCTTGTTTCCCCCCCCCCACCCCGAGTAAGACATTTATAAGCAACACCCAATCTAATGTAGTACTATACTACGGCCCTGCAATTAACCCCTCCTTTCCAGAAGTGTTGAATAAACAATGTGGTTGTATTTTTATGCTTCTGATGTGAGTAAATAGCGGTGGAAAATAAATTGCTTATATTTTTCAATATAATAGCCTTTTTCGAAAAGAGATAGACTTTAGTTTTCTGCTTGCCTCTTGTACAACTGAAGCTCCTCCTGAACCAACATGAGCTGAGCCTTCAGCTGGTTCCTCTCCTGCAGAACCTCCTTCAGCTCCTGCATGGTGAAGCGCGGTCTGTTGGGGTCTGTCAGGTCAACCAGCAACTGGTTTGGTCCCGCTGTTTGCTGTGATCGCACACATGGAAGTTACTCCTACAAGCCCACTTCTATCTGACCAGAAACGGACCGTAAACTCACCGTGCCCTGCCCGGATGAGCCCTCCTTGATGATCCTGTCCAGTTCACTCTTCAAGTTGTCCCGCTCCATTTTCAGCTCCTCCAGAGACAAGTTGTACTTGTTCACCAGAGTCTCAAACATTTCCAACACACGGACTATTCTGAACTGCAAGTCCGAAACTTCTTCGCCCGTGCTGCTAATTTTTAACAAATCTCGTCCGATCACGTACGAAATGTCATACACATCTTCAACCGTGAGCTCAAACGCCTCCTTCTCGAAAGCCAGAGCTGGCGACGACTCTTCGCCAAACTCCATGACGGAACGGCTCGACTCCTTAAAATACCGAATTTAAGTCAACTTCTCTCTACCAGCTACTACTTACAATTATTTAAAAACAATGCTTCTTTTCCTCTTTTCACTTCGGCTCAATAGCTTTACTAAACGAAGGTAACAAACTTCCAGACGAGCCGCACTTCCCCCATCACTCGGCCGCCAATGACGTGACGGTCTGGACAGCAGAGGAGGGCAAAGTATCCTAGCGACAGGTGAGTACAAAGATCGTGTATGTCTCAAGAGAACTCACTCTGCAGTGTCGAACCGTAAACGAAGGTCCTTGGTTTTTACGGAACAGGAAGCCGGTGATTATGGTAGTGCGAGAGCTCCCTTCCTCATTCTTCTCCCTGTACTTCTCTTAATGAAAGGTTCTTACAATCAGGTGAGACAGCACGTGATTTGATCGTTTTCATTTTCGTGGCCCTCTATTTTTTTTATTTAGCTTACTAGAGTGAATTATCCAGAAAAGACTGTTACAAAAACGAAATCATGTTTTTACAATGCTACTGATGATCAAAGCCAGAAAATACATTTCATGGACATAGATAAAGCATCTACCAGATAGCATACTTGTCTTCAACGTGTTAGTATGGGATAGGGACACAATACCAACAACTCAAAAGATGAAAAATAAATTATTATTATTTATTACTCTTCCCAGCCAAACATTACTTTTCTGGTACATTTTGATAGTTATGGCATGTTTACACAATATTAATTATTGATGGAATATATTTCTTCTGGAGATTTATCAGGATGACCTTGTAAACCACAAGGTGTAGCGTCAGGCTGTAGTACAGTCTCTCGTACAGTCTCTTAGTGAAAAACAGAGACACATGATCATGTAGCACATTCAGTGATCCTTAAATCCAGACTCAAAAATATTTGCAATAATTTGCCATCAGATACATCATAACATCGCTTATATGTAAATCACACAAGATATCCAATTTATGGGTTTAGTGGCAGCTTAAAAAACTCAATTCATACTGCGGGATATTCTCCAAAATTGGCGAGCAAATATTGTACAATATGCACTGCAATGACACCATTTCCGTATTTGGATCAAGCAATGCAAAGAGAAACTTGGGTGCTACTCCATTTGACGTTACATCAGTATGTGAAACATTACAACTGATGAGGCACAGCTTTTTCCTTGTTACATACGGTTTACAAAGTAAAGCACTGACAGTTAGTGAATTTATGAAGCAACAAAACCCTGATCATCAATCATTATTCATTATTATTCATTAAAGCACCAAGAAGCGTCCAGTTATGGCTGTAGTTATCTCACATTTTAACTATTTGTGTTGATTTAAAGCTCTCACCAAGCAAAAATACAACCAAAATATATTATAAAACTTGACATCAATAATAACAACATGGTTAATTCACCAGAGTTTAAAGTGTAGAAGACAGATTTAGCTTAAAATAACCAAGTAAGGCAGCTATTCAACCAAAATACTTGCAGTATACTTACAAAACTTGCACACTGCACAATGCAGCATGTACCTGTGTGTTTGCAAACGGGTGTTGAGATGGTTGTAAAAAAAAAAGGAAATTAATTTAAGAATTTATATTCAAGGTCATAAAAAGGAAATAAGTCTTCTGATTGGCAACAATGTGGGATCATCTGTGATCAAACCAGCTGCCACCATTGGCATGATGGCAGTGAAGATCCTGTCCACAGAGGAAAATGGGAAACAGGGAGTGGTAGATAAAGTCAAGAAATTCAGAGTTAGAGATCAAACAAAACACATCAAAAGACTTTTTGGGATCAGTATTATTATATGTTTTGTGACCCGAAGATCACCACAGTGAATATCGCTATTTGCACCACACACTAAATAAAAACAAGTTATTTTTGTTTTACTTAATCCTGTAAAATAAATTCAGTAAGTCAGCAATGTGCAAGTGTCATGTCAAACTCATTACTCACAAGCGTCTAATTCCTGATTCAGGCTGATCAGCAGAAGCTAAGCAGGGTGGAGGAGACGGAGTGCGAACAATGGGGCAGACATGATCTTCAAACTCCTCACTGAAGGATATGGAAAAGGTAAACGTTAACATTTGCATCCAGGCGTTGTTCAACTGAGTCAATTAAAGTTTGTGAGTGAAGTCGTACTTTTTGTAATACACCAGCTCCTCCTGCAGCACGAACACTTGGGCTTTGAGTTCATTTCTCTCCTGCAGGACGTCCCGCAGCTCCTGCAGGGTGAATCGAGGTTTGTCTGACTCCTGCTCCAGGCCGTCTGTCTCCTCCTCCTCTGGCTCTGTATCAGTTGATCGCTTCTGTAGTCAAAACAGAGATTCAGCATTTCTCTCTTCAAAGACACCAGACTCCCTTGACAAAAACAGTAAATTTACCTCTAAGAACACAGAAGTTGCTGATCTGTCGCTCCCTCGATTTGGTCAGTTTGTTTGTGCTTTTGTTTGACTTTGGTGTTGTTTAGATCCAAACTAACCAAAGTCACAGAATAACAGGAACAAACTTACTGATTGAGGCAGCAGTAGACCAGAAACATCCGTGTTCTGGGAGGTAAATTGACTTTTAATTACTTAAAGTACTTTATACAACCCCCACTTACAAAAACATGAACTGTCTCTTTAGGGACACAGTGGCCTCTGCTGTACTCACAGCAATACTGTGAGTATTTGAGAATGTAAGCAGATATTACCAGTAACAATGCAGTGTCCTCATCTTCGTCACCCTCTTCCTCATTATTCTCTCTGTTTGCTGACCTCGGGAGAAGGGAAAGACTCTGGTCGCGCTCTAAGCAGTTTGCCAGGAAGCTAGGGTCTCCTCCACACTCCACCCACACTGAATTTGGTTTAATGGACTTAGAAAGTGCTCCTGCTGAGAACTGGATTTTTGATACAACACAGCCACTTTAGGCACAACAAAACCAGACAGACATAGTTTTAACTTTATTACTAAAGACAAGGTGGTTTTTTTTTTCTTACTGTCATTTGGGGTGATGGAGGTGACGACATCCTACACCCTGAAAGAGGGAACTCTTGTATCTCAGTGACTTCTCTCTCTAGTTCCCACTCCCGGAACTCCTTTCTCAGTCTGGTGAGCTCCAGTTGCAGAGCTCCCAGCTCCTGCTGCCGTGCCTGGGCTGCAGCCTCCAGCTCAGCCCTCTGCTGAATCAGTGTCTTCCCCTGAGCCTCCATCACTCCCGTCCTGTGAAGAAGGTCTTGGTTGATCCTTATCAGCCGCTGCTGCTGCATCTGGAGCTATAGGTGAGAGAATGTGTTTGACTTCACAAATTCTGGTGAAAGAGAGTATTTTGTAGACTGCTTTATTTTCGAAATACTCACCGCTTCGATGTCCTCGTTTCTTAGTGTCAGCTCATGTTCTTTAGCCCGGATTTCATCTCTCTGTTTATCCACTAAGTCTTTCAACTTTGTCATCACTTGTCTTTCTTTCTCCGACATTCCTGCAGTTATATGTTTAAAAAAATAACAGAAAAATGTTCACAGAAATAATAACAATGCATTCTCGTAGATTATACATTTCACAGTTAGGAAACCACGCAGTATCTGTGTTTAGCTTTTGTTTTAAAACATTAAATTAAGAAATATCCATTGTGTGAGAAAGATTCAGAGTGCAATGCTTTAAGCAGGCAAATCAATTATATAAATATAAATACAACACCTAAATGAGTTCAGAAAACAGACCCTTTTTGCAAAAGCACTACCAAAAAACTAAATATTAGCTTTTCAAGTTAAAGCAAAAATGTTTACTGTGATGGATTACATTACATTAATACATTTAAAGTCTTGGCAACTCGATTTTCAAACAGTACCAAAATTAACAGAAAGTGTCTGACTACAATATACACATATCAGTGGAAAAACATTATGGTATGAGAGACCTTTGAACTTCTCTTTTCAGGGGCAACATTAATTAGTTCCTTTTGACAAATGATACAAATAAGCACGGTAATCATATCATGCAGTACTCTTTCATAAGTGTGTATATAAGCAGTGTGTGTGTGTGTGTGTGTGTGTGTGTGTGTGTGTGTGTGTGTGTGTGTGTGTGTGCTGCAGCACTGATGGTAAGTATAGCTGCAGCCACCATGAGTTTCCTACAAGGACTATATTTTGGTCTGTTTCAAAAATAGACCAAAACCAGCTCCTGACTGTCTCTCTTTACAACCTACTTTCTCACGTCAAGTCACAAACATGCTGCATATACTGTACACAGGCAAAACATGTGTAACATACAGCAGATGGTTGATCGGCATGAAGTAAATCTGTACTCGGCACTCATGCGGAGCACATTTCAGATCTGCACTGGAACTCTCAGCCACGACCAATGTGGCATCCACAGTCCTCCAGATACTGTACATCACATGCCTGACAAGACTTCAAGTGCAACTATAGACCAGTGTTCTGTTTTTATAATTACTGAACCTATATGCTTTGCATTTATATACTTAAAATATGTTGTTTATTATTGATATTTGTAGATTTTTTTTTTTTTACATGTCTCAATATTTTTCACATTAGATTGCTTTTGGTGATTGATATTGGTGCAATCCCATATTCTCATCAATACTGTGCTTGTCACCATGTAGAGATGCAACAATTTCTCTCCCGATACTGATTTTGAAACCTCAGCTCAGGCTTTCCGCAGATACAGAATACCAAAGCCATACCAGTGCTCTTTTATTCCCAAAAGTTAATTCTGTATGACTCACGTTGTGGCACTAAAAGCAGAATCAGCTGCCTGTTCACACTAAATGAACATAACTGATTGAATTAACACTGAACTTTTAAATTACATAAACAAAACAAAAGCTTGACAATGCCATTTTTCTGAAATTAAAATGATTGAAGTAAGATGAACAGGCTAAAACTTTAATTTATCAGATAACGATGCTGACAAGGTTGATCTTCAGCAACATAATTTGCAGTCAATAGGTGTGTCCCTATAGCTGCACATTTGAAAATGATATTTTTCAGGTCAGTAAACTATTCGCTCCAATCAGAAAAGCTAAAGAATTCTTTGAAAATGGACACAATAATAAATGTGTCAACCAAATAACTGTTTTCTTATCTCCATAATTCATTGTGAAAACCTTCCAAACCTGCGCTGTGAAACCCTGGTGGAGAGCTGTTGCTGCAGATAACCCACCCTCGTGTTTCTGCAGGTCTTCCTCTGTGATGGGGGACTCTTTGAGAGAGAGGCTCAGCAGCAATCTCTTGTTCTCGGCCTGAAGCTCAGTGATCTGAGAGAGCAGGTCCTGGACTTCCCCTCTCCATACATCCTCCACCAGTTCCAATTCCTGAGCACAGGAAGGGACAGTAAAAAAATGTAAATGGAAATCTTTTGTAAAGAGTATTTAGCATTTGTTTGGAAGGGATTAATATAACGTGAGGGCAGGACAAAGTCAAGAGCCCTTCAGATTATGCTGCCTCCAAAATCTAGAAACCCAGATATTTAAAGTACATACCAACATGTCTACAAGCTGATTTTGTTGTTATTATACATTATAAAAAGTTGTATATTGTAAAAAGTGTTCTATGAATTGTTAATGTAGTAATGCAAGGTATAAAGTAGAGCTAATTGCCAAGTAGTTTGACAATCTATTCATAGGTTTGAGTTATTTTTTTTAATGAAAAAAAGCTTAAATTCTCTGATTCCAGCTTTTTAAGAGTGAATATGTTCTGCTTTTGTTGGCCCTCTATGATAATAAACTGAATAGGTTTTGGTTGTAAACAAAACAAGATTTATCGGGCTGCATTTTGGGCTTTGAAAAACACTGGTTGACATTTTTTACAAGTCTCTGACATTTTAAAGACCAAACAACAGATCAATTAATCGAGAAAACAATTAACACATTAATCAATAATGAAAATAATCATTAGTTGCAGCCCACGTGTAAAGTGTACCGCAATTTAAAGTCGTATTGTGTTGGATAGTTTACCACAATCTTTTTACAACACCAATCTAAAGCACTATGGGTAAATGTGTGATCTTAAAAAAAAAAAATCACAAAGTGTAACAGGCTGGACTGATAATTTTGTTCGTGATTGCCAGAAGATGAATCACTGGCTGCTTTGATAGTTGAGTGATTGTAAAGCAATTTAAAGGTTAAAAATTCCGATATTTTGCTGGTTATAGTTCCTCCACTTTCTTTGTTTCACTGTTATAAATTGATCAATTTGAGTTTTTCCTCAGTGTCGATTAGCCAAAAACAGCAACTATGTCATCAAATCTTATTAACAGATCCAACGTTACTTACCTTGAAAGGTTACAATACACATGGGACAATGGCAGACAGGGAGGTAAGCATACAGGTAGAGACAGACACTCAAAATACAGGCAGGTATTAACAAACACATATTAACAAACAAACACACATGTATTAACAAACACAGAAATGTATTCACAAACACACATTAACAAACACACGCATGTATTCACAAACACACACACATTAACAAACACGCACTGACCTTCTGGTGCTTCCTGTCCTGCTCGTATCTGTCGCTCCGCTCCTGACGGAGCCTGTCCAGCTCCCTCCGCAGCTCCTCGGCCTCCTGTCCGGCGGCTCCGCGGCTCACCAGCGTCTCCAGCAGCTCCAGCACCCGCACCACACGGGGCACCACCCCGACCAGAGACTCGCACCCAAACCGGTCTATCACCCGCTCAAACTCCCGCCCGAGCACCGCAGCTATGTCGTACACATCCATGACGGTCAGCTCCGCCGCGGGTTTGTCCAGAGCTGACACAACGCAGGTTTCCATGTCTGTCTTCTGCTTTGTTCACACTTCCGATATTCAACATACCTCTCCTTCCTCTGGCTCTCTGAGTAGACTCACATTTGAAGTACAAAACGAGTTTACATAAGTTATCTGCGACGTTTGAACGCGCCGTCAACTTGTCTCAGTTTGTTGACAGGTAAAACTTTGCCAACGTCTGCAGCAGTTTGGTACCTCTGATGCTGCGTTCAATGTCCCCGTAAAACCTCGGAACACGTCAAACTCCACGGCAATAAATATCACCCTCGTACCTAATTAAGTCAATAATAGAGTTTGTTTGAGTGGTTTTTTTTTTAGCATATATTTTATTTAGACAAGCTAAACGACAAAGTGCTTCGTGTGCAATCATACACAGAGCATGCAAACGAGACATATGTTAGTGTTTTTATGTGATAGTCGAAACAACAAGCGCTGAATGTTGCCATACAATATCCGGGATATCTAAACAGATAACAATAATATAATACCATTTTGACTTTAATTCGAAGGTCACGTTTCCTTTACGTGATATTAGCAAGTGTTCAAAGTTTGATTTAAAGAAATTGTGAAATTTACAACTGGTTGGGAAAGCTGCAGCCCTCCCTCCACGTTGATTCAAAGTCCTACTGCGCATGTCATGATATTAGTAGTGCATTACAGTACCTTGTATGCTCATCGTTGACGTTTAGCTTTTAAAAGTGCCCCAATACTACATGGTAGGCTACTTGATGGACAAGTAGTCTATAACAAGAAATACATAGAAAATAAATGAATATTACCAATATAAACAAAGTATTTTCTTTAGTTTTTAATATTTTGTAATTTATTAGTGCCCGAGCACCAATGGTGCGAAAGCGCTACTGTAATTCGAGGAATTATTATTCCACGTAATTATTATTCTCCGTAAACAACTGTATTTTTGGAGGCTTTCTCATTTTCAAAAACTCTTGAAAGTTGGTACACGCGTCTCTCCCGGCGAAAAATTTCGTATTTTAGTGGAGTAACAAGTGGCCCCCCAAAACAGATGCCCCGGCGGCTGCATTTACCTACATGCACGAAATTCGGTCGACCATTATATCAACTCAACAGGAAGTCCGCCATTTTGAATTTAGTCATCTTTTTTTGGCGATTAACACGTTGTACTTTAACGAACTCCTCCTACAGATTTTGTTGGACCGACTTGAAATTTAGTCTGTGCACTCTTAATATTTTTTGGAATTAAAAGTTATCAAAATAATTTGTTTTAACGATTGGTGTGCCCGTGGTGTGGCAGACAAAAAGGCATGTCGTCCAAAGGTGACCCAAAAATGACTTTTGGGTTACCTTTTGCTATAGTGGGACTTTTTTTTTTTTTTCCTAATTTGGACGGGAAAGCTATAGTATGATTTAGTTATTTTTATGAATGGCAAAGGGGGGAATCGAACCCCTGACCTTCTTGCAGAGAGGCAATAGTGCTAACCACTGCTCCACAACAAAACAAAAATAAAAAAAACTCATACAAAAATAAAAATCAGTAACAAAAAATAAAATGTCTAAATCGTCTTGATTTCTGTCTGAACTACCACAAAATTTATCTACATTACATTAATTATGCCTCAATACATTTTAATGTCGTCTGTATGTATGTATACGACACTGAGAAAAAAAATTAAACTACAAGCGGGGATATGCGGGCCCTCGCGTGCTGCACGTTGGGGAGCTGGCGGCCCTGAGCCGCTGGATCCCTGACGTGTAGCGTGCAAGGGCCTGCATATCACTGCTTGCAGTTTTTATTATTTTTTACCGTTTATCAGATTCTATTCTTGTGAAAAAGGCTACTTTTTGACTTTAAATAGTGATGGGTGCCAAATCAAATCAAATTTACTTATTAATAAGAATATGAAAACATGTATAGAACATTACATTTTTTGGTAAGTTGTTTTTCAACCACTTTTAGTTGTAGGCTGTAAATACAGCAAATTGCAGTTAATTCTACTGGCCTAAAAAAGGCTTCATAAGCTTGGAACAAGATGAGTTAACACAATGCCACATTAAATCAAACATTTATTGTTTATTTATCTGACATGTACACTTCTTACAAGGAGGAACCACCAGTATATTTACTAAAATATATTAATAGATCTGAGTGTAAAAGACATTTCGTACAGAGGAAAAGACAGAACATAAAAAGATGCATTTTAAGACCCTGTAAGAAAAGCTCCCAGAGGCAAGGAGGACTTGAAACACCTTGATATTGTATATTAATTCATCCTAAATCTTCATATTCAGCCTAAAGGAAGCAGATGATAATTAAGGACACCTACATCAAATATTCGTGTGCAAGCATTAAATATATTTATATGCTTTAACATAATATCCAGGTTCTCCTCCAGTGAAGGGACATTCAAGAGATAAGTGTGGATATAAATTAGAAATGATGTGTTTTGCACACTCCTATACAGACTGCATGTCTTTACAGGTATTATCTAATGCATCGATACATTTCAAGGCCTCAAAGACAATCTTGTACTGCTGAGAAAGAAAGCCGTTTTGCACAAAAGAGGAGCACTGTCCATCACAAAGGCAAAGCCAGAATTATGGCAAAACTTTTGCAGCAACATGACGTGATTCCTCAGTGTCCTTTACTGCCCAGTGTACATTAAGGAAAATGTGATGTGCTCTGAATGTCCAACAGTATACAAAAAGGCTGTCCAAAACGTGATCAAAGCAAACTGTTGACCGACAAGCACAAGATATGCTGTTGGTTTGTGGTCATTGTAAATGTTTGCATTCTTGTTATGCATAATCATTTAAAATTATAATAATGCAGAATTTTTTTTAAATTCAAAACAAGCTAAAAGTATAAACTTTACTTGTTTTTGATACCAAAATATGAAAATAAGGATTAAGCCTTAAATATGTTTATTTTAATAAAAAAAAAAAAAAAATTAAAAAAAGGAGGGTGAAAACAGCATATCCCTTATAGGCTTAAAGGGTAAAAAAAAAAAAAAAATCAGGTCCATTTTAGCAAAAAAAAGAAAAAAAAAACACGGTGAGAAGCAGGATGACACAAAAGATTGTCAGCATGCAACTTAATGTTCACAAAAAGGCGATCTCTCTCAATCCCGTCATCCTGTAGTGAGGCATTCTCTCATCTTCTGCTCAGGCATTTACTTAAACTGCAACATAAAGAAGAAAAGATAAGATATACCCACAAGCCGTATCTGGTTTTCTTGCATTCAACATACTTATTTTTGTCTTTGTAGACCTTACCATAGTTTTGGGTAGGATGTTGGGTTTCTGGGCCAACGCAGGTTTCTTCATGAGAGCAGGCTTGTTGGATTTTGGTGACATCGTGACAGGATGGACCAGCGAGGAGGTTTCGCCGTTCCCCTCAGAAGCCTGCTCCGGAGCAACTCCAGCCAAGTTGTAGTGCTTCTTCCTCAGCTCGCCCAAACGCAGACGCTCGTTCCCCAACTGATTTTCTAACTCCAACACCTTCACCTGAAATAAACACGTTGTTTTCAGTTAAAATGTTTTCGGCTGCATTTATTAAAATTAACTTGTTTTAATCGAACCAAATTGAATGCCAACTTCATTAATATTAAAAAGGAAATAAAATAAAAGTTATACACCAGTGCAAACATTAATTTTTCTTATCTCAATATGAATAGATCACAGAAATATAATGGGCATTGTTTTAGGCAGTGCCTTGTAGCCTGACATTAAATTTAATAATGAGCTGGAGATTTTTTTTTTTACATATAATATAAAGAATCAAAAGGAAGGCACACATACCCTTACACACCTTAGCAATAACTCTTTAACCCCCCTCAGGGTCCTGTGACTTACCTGTGACTCCATTTCCTCTTTTCTCAGCTTGATGAGGGACATCCCGGAGAAGTCCATGGTTTCTGAACATTAAAAGTGTATAAATAGAAATATTAGACAGACGCTCTGTGATGTTGTAATGCACAAATCATTCTGTACTCACCTTTGTCCTCCAGGTGCTCCTGGCCCGTCTTTGTTGAGGCAACAACATTCGCTGCCATTTCATTTACATGGCGAGAAGCCTGCTGGAGAACTGACAGCTTCTTACTGTTGCGATCGGCTTTCACCTGTGTGCAGGGAGAACGACTGAGTGAGACTAGATGAAACTAAACCAACAAAGTCAGTGGCAGAAACCAAGTATAACATGCTGCTAAAGTGTGAAAGAGTTGGTAAAAGAATTGATAGAATTACATAGGTAAAACAAACCTTTGTATAAATCTATGTTATTTGGTTAATTTAATGCAAAGAAAATAATTTTTTTGTATTAAATGTGTCTGCCTTTTGGCGATAAGCAGCAGTATTATGCATTATTTTTTTGTTATACAGTTAAAAGTTATGTGAAAAGTTTTCCTCATTGTATCTTTCCTACTTTCCTAGAAATTTGACTCTTACCTTTGAGGCAGCGACCAGCTGTGCAGTGCTTGCAGCGATCTCATGAGAGCAGACAATCAACTCTTCATATTTGCCTGTGTGCAGCACCACTTTATCAGCAGACTCACTGTGAGAAAGCAGGTAAAGACATAAAAGCACTTCAATGCACATAATTAGAAAAGACATATCTGCATACTGCCGAATGACAGTTGGAGTCACTTACGGTACTACACAACATTTTAACATCAATAAATCATTGCTTGGTGTGTTTTGATCCATAAGTATTATTACGGTAAACCAATAAAGTCAAGAATATTGGCCTTTTCCAACAGCCTATTTGTGCATTTTAAATTTTGTGCCAGGGTCAGAATTATCTTAAAATATTCTTAACAATTGGACTATCTGAATTTGCCCATATGATTCAGCAGAAACAGGAATAGATATTTATAATGTCAGAGCTGTTGTTCAGCTGTTGTCAGGCAACTCTATATTTCTATAAGAAATAGCTTTGCTATTAGTACTCTGCAATAAATGAGTTCATGGGTATCAACTCTTAGATTTAATATTAGCCAAAGAGCCACCTCCAATTTGCTTACCAAACAAACCATTTGTCTGCAATAACTCTCAACTTATTTGACATTGTTGTTTGAAAAGCTATATATAAACCATTTAAATATATACGAATATGAACTGTAATACCCCGTATAACTGAGAACTTACACCATCTCTGTGGCTCCCCATCCCACAGCCTTGGCAGCAGAGATGAGACCCTCAGTCCAGCGAGAGTTTCTGACATAAAACTCCTTAATGCTGGCCGCACCCTTAACAAACAACACATCAGTAGCATTAGCTGACATTTTCAAATGGAGGAGAAACAACTCACTCTGACTTCAGAGACAAAAAAAAAAAAAACAAGCTGCCACTTTTGGATTAAGAATTAGAACAGACTCACCCTCCCACCCTCGACAATCTCCTTTTGCAAGTCTGTAGATGATATAACCAGCAAGCGGATGGCCTGAGGGAGAGTGGATGATAAAAGGATAGAATAAAGCAAAACTCCCACTGATGTTTATTGGGATGTTAATTAAAAATGGAATACACAGTATGCAGGGTAGTACATACTGTACATGTAGATCATATATTACTGAAAGACAACAAAGTGCTGTACCTTCATCAGGTCTGTGCAGCTATTTAGGATTCTGCAAAAGACAGTGGAACAGGTAGTCATCTATGACTTGTGGTATTTTTCTTAACTCAACAGTATTTAGTGAAGAATGACAGGGAAGAAAAGCTAAACAGAAAAGATGACAAAGGATACATTTTGATATTGCTGCTCTCCATTTGCATGATTTGAAACATCAGAAAGGTTAGACTGTCTAAACCGTGTGTTTGTGTGATTTAGATGCAACAAATCCAAAACAGAACAAACCTTTCATTGACCTCCAGTTTAACTCCTGACGTGTCTTTTCGTGCCTGATTCATCATTTCCTAAGAAAAAAACCACACGTGACACTCATCAGTTATAATGATGACATTGAGGATATTGTAGTTCTGTTCACTAAATATTAATATAATACATTTTGAAGTAAGTAGATTGCTTACATCAATCCTGCGGACTGCCTCCTCAATAGCTGCTGATGTTGACGCCATTTCCTTATCGACCAGATCTCCCAGCTCATCCTGACGAACGTCCATGCCTTTCGGCCGCAGCTCCTGAATATCACAAGTAAATAATGATTAGTCATGAAAAAAGGAGGAGAATAATACTTGAAAATATTTAAAACATCACTGGTAAAAACTGAACCCAACATCTCAGGATGAGTTTATTACTGAAATACAATCCGATAACGGTACAACCTCTAATAATGACAAAGTCACAAGCTGCAGTCCCGTGTTCCCACAAAAAGCCACAGAGAAACTGGAAGAAACCTCATTAATCAAACCAAATCCTCTTTTTACAAAAGTATCACAAATTATACAGACAAATCCTAACACTGCATAAGAACACACTGAAGCGTGTACACTGTCCTAAATTCAGATGTGCTTCCTATGGATGTCCGCCTTTCAAAGTGAGGTGAGCTAAAATAGCAAAAACATCAGTAATCCAACCCCCTCTGGCACAAAGTCAAAACCAAAGGCAAACTCAATTTCAGCTATTTATTTTTGGCCTCCTTGGAATCCAAAAATAAATTGGTTGAATTAAAAGTTCTTACTTTAATTTAATGTTGGATGTGCTTGTGTTGGTTCCTGTCTGAAGTTATTACTTCTTGTTTTTACCTCAAACTAAAAAGTGGTAGAAACGTTAAGTGGCAGCATCAGTCTGTTTGTTTGAAGCAGATCTACATGCGGTTACTGCAGCCTGTGCAGATAGTACTAATGCTTTAAAAAAAAGGTTGTTCATGTCTGAAAGAAATCATTACCACATTATGATAGCAGAATAGGGCGACATGGGAAGTGGCTTAAGACCAGTCATTAACTGTAATTTATCCTCAGATATAATTAATTATTCAAAGTTTTAGAGTACATGTATTTATAAAGGTAATGCAGAACTTCTGTGTTTTCTGTTACCTGGCCCAAGTGCAGGATCTTCTGAACGATTACGCGGATGGCAGCTGGGTCTGCCCTCTGGAGGGTGGTCTTGGACTTCAGTTCCTTCAAGTACTGCAGACTCTGAGCGGAAAAGTCTCTGCAGTTCTCCGTCAGACCTAGAGGGCGTCAAAGAGCTCAGATCAAACCATCGGCTCTACTCCAGCGTTCCTTAAATCACTGAGTGACAATTAAAACTTGCTTTTGAAATTGTGCTTCTTCAGAGCTAAACATGTTATTAGAAAAAACTGAGATATGGTTTTATATGTCAATGCATGATCTGGGTAATAGAGGCTAAAATTAATAGGAAAATAAATGAAATATTGCTAAGATATTGCCCTTACGGTCTGCATGGTCAGTGGGCGCCATGTGTGCAGTGGCGCTGCCGTTAATGATCGTGTCCGCAGCCAAGTGGGAGAAATGGGTCAGAGCCCTCAGCAGCCCTCCAGCATCTGGTTACAAGAGCACACAGCGAGAGATCAGTAGGCCACATTAACAAGCATAACAAACCAACCACACAGTGACATGAGGTCAGCAGGATCAAGGCAAATCAGAAGCGGAGTGAGCTTACCCCCCATGTTACTCAGATAATCTGCGTGGCCCTTTTTCACTTTGTCGATGGAGCCCAGGGTGGCCTCTGCCCGATTTATGAGGTAATCTGTGTTTGGAGGAAAAACATGATTTAAAAAAAAAAAAAAAGTCTTTCTTTTTAGCTTTTCTGAATATGCTTCTGCATGTGGTCAACAAGCTAGTGTCATGCTTTTTTTTTATATTCAAATTTACTGTTTTCTTATTGACAGAGCAGGACTCTGACCTGGAGAGCTGGTACACCGTATATGGAGGGGATCATCCAGTTTGGCAGAAGCATCTTGGATGATGCTCTCAGCTTCTGTTATGGTGCCTTGCAGCAGAGCAAACTGCTCCTCCTGGAGCTTCTGCTTCAGCTGCTCTTCCTGACTTGCCTGGATGTGTAGACACACACACAACAGAACATATACAAATGTTTGATAAAAAGGAGCATTAGACTGTTATAAATAATCTAGACTTTTTGTGGGTTTACATTTCAAAATGTTTCACGCAACGTATCTGTCCTTGGTCATCTTGGGGGAGAACTCATTACACCCTACCGTGAGCCAAAGACAGTATGCCCGTTTTACCTGTTACAGTTTCATCATCAAGATTTATTGTTAAAGCCTAAACGGGCCAAAAAAGCACCTGTCGTTCTCCTGTTTGAGTGCAGTGAGCACAACAGACTCCAGCCGTTTCAAAATCTGTCTACATTCTGCTTCATGTTCTTTCAAAACAAGTGTCTTTCTTTAAATCTTTATCAATTCAAAAACATTGTTGAGCATGAACACGTTTTTACACTCTTTTACACTATTAAACTTTATATTGCAGCTATTGGCGAGCTTGGATTAATGAGTGAAGACACTCCACTTTAGACCACGACAGAACTTTTTCTAAAGCCCCAGACTCCTAATTAGTCATTATCATTTAGTATTCCCTTGTTGGCCAGCAATGTAAGAAAAAGGCAGAAACTGCGCTTCAAATATATATATAGAGCTCTGGAAAAAATTAAGAGACCACTCCAAATTTTTCTTAAATCAGCATCTCTACATGTATGGCAGCCGTTCCATTCCCATGTCTGTTGAATTCCAATACAGGCACATCTGATTCTACTTAATGAGGTACTGATTAGGTGATTATTTAATGAAGAAAAGTATAAAAACCAGTGCTGTGGTCATCACTATCCTCTTGCAATAGGACCAGTTGGATGGTAGAAACAGTGCTAGTAGTACCTTTAAAAGTAATTTGAATTTTTTTAAAAAGCGACTATTGACCATGCCAAAAGAGTTAAAAAGAAAAGTTTTGAGTGAGGAAAAGAAGGGTTCAATTCTGGTTTTACTGGCAGAGGGATACAGTGAGCATCAGGTTGCTTCCATCCTTAAAATTTCAAAGACGGCGGTTCATAAGAACAAGGTCAAGCAGCAGACATTAGGGACAACAAAGCTACAGACCGGCAGAGGACGAAAACAACTCTCCACTCACCGGGATGACCGCCAACTCATTCGAATGTCACTCAACAACCGTAGGATGACATCATGTGACCTCCAAAAACAATGGCAAATGGCAGCTGGGGTGAAGTGCACGGCGAGGACGGTTAGAAACAGGCTCCTATGGGCGGGGCTGAAGTCGTGCAAAGCTAGAAAAAAGCCCTTCATCAATGAGAAGTAAAGATGAGCCAGGCTGAGGTTTGCAAAAGACCATAAGGATTGGACAACAGAGAACTGGAGTCATCTTCTCTGATGAGTCCAATTTTCAGCTTTGCCCAACACCTGTTCGTCTAATGGTTAGACGGAGACCTGGAGAGGCCTACAAGCCACAGTGTCTCGCACCGACTGTGAAATTTGGTGGAGGATCGGTGATGATCTGGGGGTGTTTCAGCAAGGCTGGAATCGGGCAGATTTGTCTTTGTGAAGGACGCATGAATCAAGCCATGTACAAAGTTGTCCTGGAAGAAAACTTGCTTCCTTCTGCTCTGACAATGTTCCCCAACTCTGAGGAGTGTTTTTTCCAGCAGGACAATGCTCCATGCCACACAGCCAGGTCAGTGAAGGTGTGGATGAAGCACCACTAGATCAGGACCCTGTCACGGCCAGCCCAATCTCCAGACCTGAATCCCATCGAAAACCTCTGGAATGTGATCAGGAGGAAGATGGATGGTCACAAGCCATCAAACAAAGGCGAGCTGCTTGAATTTTTGCGCCAGGAGTGGCATAAAGTCACCCAACAGCAATGTGAAAGACTGGTGTAGAGCATGCCAAGATGCTTGAAAGCTGTGATTGTAAATCAAGGTTATTCCACCAAATATTGATTTCTGAACTCTTCCTAAGTTAAAACATCAATATTGCGTTGTTTAAAAATGAATATGAACTTGTTTTCTTTGCATTATTCGAGATTTGAAAACACTGACAAGTTGTCATTTTCTGTAAATAACTGCTCTAAATGACAATATTGGTTTTTGAAATTTGGGAGAAATCTTGTCAGTAGTTTACCCAAACACATACCAATAAATAGTAAAACCAGAGAAACTGATCATTTTGAAGTGATTTCTTAATTTTTTTTCCAGAGCTGTATATTTGGATATAGATAGATATAGGTATAGATAGATATATATATAGATATACATGTGCCCAGTAAAAGTTAATATTTCTTCCATGTGTTCATGATCCAGTGTGCCTTCTTTAAAATGAGTGATGAGTCTGCTGTTCACAGTGCTGAGCCAGGCTCCACTGTCCTGACTGACCTTCTCCTGCAGTTTGCCCTGCAGCTCTCCCATCTCCCTGCTGTTCCTCTCTCGCTCCTGCTGAAGTGACGACTGCTGCACCTGCGCAGCCTGCCGCAGAGATGACAGCTCCGCCTCCTTCTCACTCACAGATCGCATCAAACGCTCCTTCTCTGCTTGCAGAGCTGTCATTGAGCTGTTCACTTGCTCCGACGTCTGGCAAAAACAGAGAGCAATGAGGACAGTCAGATGGCCGTGCGTGTCAGAGCAAAAGATCATCCGGAAATGTGTAGCAGGCCTCAGGCCTCTAAACATAGAACTGATGATAACTCCGAGTACCAAATGAACATAATTAGACATCATCAAAGTTAATGCTGTATCACCACATTGCAGGTGCACACTCACCTTCTCGCTGCTCTGCAAAGTCGCCTTGATGCGCATCACCTCTGCCATCTTCTCTTCCAGCTCTCTCTTCAGCTTCTCCATCTCAAACTTCTGCTCTTCCAACTGCAGCAACAACAGCATTAGGCATTCGCATCCACACCAGACGTCCATGTTCTTAAAGCCAAACGACACCAACCTTCATGTCAGCATCCTGTTTTATCCGATCCACCTCGAAGGACAGCTGCAGTTTGGTCCTCTCCACTTCCTCCTGCGTCTGCTGTGTTGCTGACAGCATCTTCACAGTGTCTGCACTCTGTTAGCCCAGTTACACATTTAGTGTTACCACACACAACCAGGTGCGAATCGAATTTGAACCAAACCCCTCTGAACTGGCCTGCAGTCTGTCTGTACCTTCCGGAGTAGTTCAGCATGGCCAGCTACCAGCTCCGAGTGCTTCTCTTTCAGTTTATTGTACCGCTGCTCAGTGGCCTGTGACCTTTCTGCACAGACAGAGATGAGGATGAGGATGTTATGTTGTTCATGACAATAGCCCTCTCTGCACAAGAGCGTTAATTGCGTATCTTACTTTCTGCCTCGATGAAGGTGGCCTGTATGCCTTCATGTTCTGCGTTTCGGCGGCGGGTTGCCTCTAGCTCCATGCGCAGCTGTTCATTTTCCACAAGGGCACGTTGTTTCTGTGCACGCTGTTCCTCTAGCTCTGCCTCCAAACTGTTGATTTGGGACTTGAGCTGTGTGATGTAGCGCTGAGCCTTCAGGAGGGGAAAATAGATTTAAGTGCATGGGAAACCTGTGTTCAGTGCAGCTGCAGTTCTTTATTATATAACATAACAATCTTAAAATATTCATCCCACAAGATGCATTTATTTTACACCATTTATTTCATGTCTCTTTGTACCAGACAAGCTTGACTTCAAATCGTTTACATAATGTCTGCGTTTGTAGAGAAGAAGCTTGGCAGAGACAACAAAAATCTCAAGTGGAGTCCTGTCACCTCTCATTCAAAGGCTACTTGCCACATTCTACATGTCAGGGGTAGATTTGCATCCACCCAACACATGACCCAGATTCCTTTGCACATAGATAATCATGCCCTCCACTGTCACACACACACAGAAAAATGTCAAAAACCTAAGTAACAGGCTCTTACCTCTGCTTTGACTCTCTCCAGGTCTGCTCTCAACAGCTCAAGGTCTCGCTTCAGGCTCTCAATCTGGAGGTCCCTGACAGACAGAAAGACCACTGTCACAGACACGCACAACTGCTCAAACCAAACAATCAATTTAAAAATGACAGGTAACAGGGTAAAACACACAAGCTCACCTGTCATCAAAGCCTCCATTTGGAGGTCCAAATGTCTGATCAAATATGTCAGGCTGTTGAGAAAAAAAGGAAAAGTAATAAAAAGAATATAATTTAGAGCTTACACGTCATGGTATTGTTGCGTACGTGTATGAGCGGGTGTATACAGCATACTGCACACATCCCTGTGTCTGTGACTGTGGTGCCATACCTGCGGTTGTGACTGTATGCTGGATGTTGAGACGTCGCTGACCTCAATGAGTGGCTCTGGATCATCGTCATCATCGTCTTGTTGCTCTGGTTCGTCCTCATCAGGGATGACCACCACTGGCTTTACATGCTTTGCAAGTGAGGCTGCATGCAGGAAGTTAGGTGGGGACTGACAAGGAGAAAGACAAAAAGAGGCCATCGTTTAAACACTATGCTATCATGCTTTAGTGAAATAATGATAATAAATAAGATTATTTATATTCTTCTACGCTAAATTTCAACAGTCCAAAGTTCCCCGCATAAATAAAGACTCCATTCTCCCAGTTTGTGGGTAAAAGTATTGGTATCAGGTTTATGATGATGGAGGCTGTGACTCAGCACATCCCCCATCCCTCTGTGCTCTTACATCAGGCAGCTTGGGGATCTGGATCAGTCTCTTGAAGTACATCATGTCTCTGGCTTTATTGAAGAATGTCTTAAGGCTGCGGGACAAAGAAAAACACGAAAACTTCCTTTTATTATCACCTCATATTCATGCACAGAATACAGCACATGCAATACACACTCCCATCTCAGTTTTGTTTTATTTAGAAATATGACTGTTACTTATGATGGACTGTTCTCATTTATTATATCCCAGTTGTCAGGTATGGCAAACAGTGTCACAATACAAAAAGAGGCATAAAGCATTAAGTACAATTAAAGTAAAAAATCTGTGCTAAATAAAGCCTTCCTGTAACAGAGAGGCTCTGAACTCGGCAGAAAACATAAATGTGTCTGTGACAGTGACACCAACAGACACATAACAAAGGGTGGGGATGGGCTGGAGTGATAGATATATTTGCATTAGTTCAAAGTGCTATGGCGACTGGGTGAGGTGAGATTATGTTGTAGATTTACGCAGATAAAAAAAGAAAAGCCTTTGATGCAGACACTCTTGTTCACTCATAGCTTTGGGCTTCAGACGACCTACCTGCGGAACTGGTCATGGAAACGATCACGGTGTCCTTGTAAGGTATCAGCAGGGAGACCTGAAATCCAGGACATGGTCCAAAATGTTCAGTATCAGGCAGTGGTTAGACACGCGTAAATAATCTAACATTAAGGGCAATACCTTGAAATACTTCAGTGACAGAACATTTAACACATTTTCTGCGAATGTCACAGGCAAAGACTTATGATGTATGAATATTTTGTTCTGGGTAATAACTGTCCTTACAGGCATGCAGCTTGAATAGCAGCTTGACGGTGAAGTGGTAGAGGTGGCTACAGTCCTGGATAACTTGGATGAGAGGAGACAGACGACACTGGCCTGATGTGAGAGTGGAGATGGCGATGGATGTGTTGAGCTGTCGGATCACTGAGAGAAAAAACAGACAGGACGTAAGTATCCTTGAACTAAATTTGGACTGTCGCTTACCAAACATTTTGTAGTTTGCTTTTATTTTGGAAATCTCGCTGCTGCAGCAGAGTTTAGAAGCTGGCCTCTTTTGGATAATTAATGAAGGCCCCTTGTGGTGCATACATACTGCATATTGTGCTTTTAGTCATTCTGTAAATCACACTGATCGGACCTCCAAAGAGTTGAGCACCCAGCTGACTGGTGAGGTCATAACATTACATACTTTCTCCAACATATTAACACTATAAGGGTTTTTTGTGCCTATGACACCGAAACATGGTGCTTAAACTGAGAACACACATGCAAGTACAACCACATACACAATACAGCTGCAAAATTTGTTTGTGGTGTTAAGGCGTGCTCCTGGGTCTCCACTCTGCAGGCCTGGGAGGAGCATACCATTACTGCTCAACTGGAGGAAATCAACTTAATGTCTGCTAATTGCAGGCATTTCCTTATCAGTACAAACACAGACAAAAATAGGATAAAAACTAGACCAAGTAACAGAAATCACATTTGAAATGTAAGGGCCACAGTCCATGTGAAAACAGGCGAACCAACAGTTGCTTACAGTAACCCTTTCTTGAAAGGCTCTCAGTTTTTGTCCATAAATAGATAATGTTAGCAGGCAGCAGCATTTGACTGTAGCTCAGGTTTCTCTTCCTTGGAAGAGTAGGATGGGGAAAAGGTGGGAGGAGTTTCTGTTTTCACCTGTCTCGGCCAGACGCAGCTCTGTGTCCATGTAATCAAACACCTCTACTGTGAGCTGGAACCTGCGGGAGAGAAGTTGATACCTTTCGTTAGACAGAGAAGAGTCCCCGCTCAGAAACAATGATGCTGTGACCCTGTGAAATGAAAGAGCAGCGGGGACCGAATGCTTATTTATGTGAACAAAGTTGGGAGGCAGCAGCTGTGCTTATAATCGATCGAAGTCTAAACAGACATTTAACTTTTAAGGTTACAGCACTTGTAAACTCACACATTATTAATGTCTGTTCCTGCAGTGCGCTCCAGGACTTCATCTGTGACCTCCAGGTTCGGTGGGATTTCTGAGTGCTGCATTGAGGTACAGTTTATAAGGTTTAGAGGCAGTTCCTATTCACAGTGTGAATTCCTAAGGTTTTGTTGCCTTATCCATATGCGTGACATATGACTGAAGATGCATTTACCTTCACATGAAACTCCAGTTTTGTGCAGAGCAGCTTGGTATACAGAACCACTAGCTGTCCATATTTGTCATGGAGGTGGGCCTGGAAACCACAGGAAAAACAACAATTAAATTTTGTATTTATTCTAATTATTTTTACAAATGTAATAATATAGATGCAAAGACTGACCCATAATTTCCCAATTTCAACCAGAGAACCGTGATGTCTCATGCAGTCTTGTAGGACCTGTGAAGGCAACACCTTGCATTAAACTCACATTCATGGTTGTGTGTGTTTTGAACACATATCACACTTTTATTTTCGACAGACGTTTTAACAAATTAAGAGCAACTCGCTAAAGGAGATGGGGTATAGTTACATTTAAATCAATGTTTGCTTTTTTGCCTTCAGGACAAACTCTTTGCGTGCAGTCTAAAATAATCTTATCATATTTATGACACTCAACTCTTTAATGCCTTCATTATCTTCCCTAGCTTTATGTCGAGCTCATGATGGTGCCACATTTGGTGTAATAGGATGTGGTGGGAACACAGAGAAGGGTGCCTTACATTTTGGTGCCCGTCTCGCAGGACTTTGTGCAGTACGTGGCAGAACTTCCAGCTGAGGATGGAGCTGCTGGCCAGAGGGAAGCCCAGAGAATAGGACCAAAAGGTGTAGGCTCCCTTCTCCCTGTGAGTCCCCAGGATGATTCCTGTTGTTGTCATTAAGGAAGCACAAACTATCACACAACAACAACAACAACAACAATGTCTGCCATTTGTTTTTGCTGGTCAGCATTAAAGGCACAATGAAATTAAAAAATTACATTCACCTTGGTGTAGGTAGGTTTGCATGTTTGCTATTATACACACATTAATATAATACAATATACACACATTTCATTTTATGCTAATATTACACAAATAAATCCATTTATTTTGGACAATATTTTATTATTTCTATATTTAAAATAAAAGCTCCACCAGATCTGACTTTTAAATAAAAATGCTCTGGTATCCTGCTGGCTACTCCATCCTCAAACTCTGCTCCAACAGGAAATCTATTTCATTACAAAATGAAAATTTTTCCAAAACTCAGCTGCATAAGAACTTTAAAATGTAAGCATTTAGTAATTTGCGCTGTCAAGGTTTTGGTTCATAAGCTTATCAGATTTATCTGTCCCACAGAGGGAAATTAATACTTTGCAACTGCCATCATAATTAACTTCATCTTCAAATATCTTTCCACAGTGGACCTTTGAGAGATTCAAATAACATCAAGATCTGCTTCCTGTTGTTCACCACCTTGCTGCTAATAACATTTATGACAAATTCCAGTCTGATTTCCATCTTCCAAGCACTAAAACAGCTCTCATCAGAATGATTGATACAAAAATGTCTCTGTGCTGACTATGCTCAACCTGAGCTCAGCGCTCGATACATATAATCAGTTATTAATTAAAAAGAAAGCATGAGAGTTGGGTTAGCTCTCACCATCTCTGAATATCTTTAACTCTTTGGATTCACTGTCAATTACCCTCACTGACCAATCTGATGCCGACCTAAATTATAATTCACACATTAGCAGCACCACTAAAGCATCCTTTAATAACCTCAGAAATATCTAAAACAATCTGAAGCATTATCGCTCAGGTCGATGCAGAAAAACTTGTCTATGTCTTTGTCTCCATCAGACAGTAAAACCCTGTAGCAGGCCCTCCTTCTGAATCTATTTAACTTCTCCAGCTTAATTCAAAACACAGCTGCCCAGAACATAAAGTGTGACCATATCACTCCAGTTCTTTAACAGCTTCACTTGCTTCATGTTCAGTACAGAACAGATTTCTGCACTTTCAAAATGCATAAATACACTGCCTAACTGCATAAATGAATGTATACACTTTAGTTGTACATCTTAGGTGTTAGGTCATAGTGATACGATACTCGATATAAAATATCTAAAATGCTTTTGAGCAGAGTGTATATCTGACAGGCTTCTATCTTATTTAATCAGGCACATTTTTACCAGATAAGGTGATCGAACAGCAAAGTATGGAATAGCCTGCCAGCTGATTTGCATTTTTGCTTCAAAAATGTACTGCTTTAAGAAAAAAAACCAACTTTGGTTTGAGTTTGCTTTTTGGAATCATTATAAAGGATACGTCGAGCATGCTTCTCCTTCACAGGCGTCTCAGAGGAAGTGATGGCTTTGCTGATGCTGCTGAGCTGAGAGAGGAGAGGAGAGGAGAGGAGTTAATGTATTATCTTGTATGTCTTTATTCCCCACTCATACATCCATCACTTTTCGAGCTTCCAACAGACGTAACAACAAACACAAGTCATGACAACTTAATTAAGACCACGAGTCAAACAAATGATAACCAGTTACGCTGCAATGGCAGGATTGAATGGGAGAAACAATGACTCTGCACCGTGTACACAGCGTTGTACAAAAGGACTCTCACCTTTTGATTAGACTGATTTTACCTAAAAATCCAGTCTGTGAGTGATTTATTGCTGGTTTGAATCAAATACACCAAGAAAGGTACATAATAATGTCACTACCATCTGTATTAAAACTTGTATCCAACCTTTTTTTTTTTGTATCTAGTGCTGCTAATCATGCCACCACCAAAAACAATGCATGCGGTATCAACTGAGACAAACCAGACATCAAAAGATAATATTTCTAATTGTGCTGCTGCTCTGCAACTTGTCCAGCAGGTCAAACAAGCCCCGCAGAAGAAGACCTGGGAGGGATAGGCAGAAACACACATGCTCGATCTCCGTGTCCTCTTGGACATTTGGCGGTATTAATCAGCTTCCGGTCCAATATGATCCGACACGCAACAAAATCTGCTTTGTACAGTCATGCACTGCCCTCATCACGGCAGTCCCCAATCTGTGCCAATAAAAAAAATCATGACTTGGAGCTTGGAGAATAAGTGGGGTCTGCTGTATATCCATAAAGATGAAAATGTAAGTCAAATTTAAAATTATTTCAAAAATATTTAGAACATTGTGGGTTGGACAAATGCACGAGGATGGGGCTGCTCAAATACATGAAAACACTGAGGGTGGCTAATATATACAGCGCATCCAGAAAGTATTCATAGCGCTTCACTTTTTCCACATTTTGTTATGTTACAGCCTTATTCCAAAATGGATTAAATTAATTTTTTTCCTCAAAATTCTACACACAACAGGGCTCCAATCAAGTTGTAGAAACATCTTAAGGATGATCAGTGGAAACAGGATGCACCTGAGCTCAATTTTGAGTGTCATGGCAAAGGCTGTGAATACAAAAATTTCAAAAAAAACTTTTTCACGTTATCATTATGGGGTATTGTGTGTAGAATTTTGAGGAAATAAATGAATTTAATCCATTTTGGAATAAGGCTGTAACATAACAAAATGTGGAAAAAGTGAAGCGCTGTGAATACTTTCCGGATGCACTTTATCGCCTCGTGTTTTAAATTCAGTTTGGACCTTCTACTGAAAATGATGTTGCAGTATGAAACCAACTGCACAGCAGAGAAATGCAGAACTGTCCTTGAAAAAAATAAAACAAGGTTGGCCATGATGTTGCCGTTTTAGGATCATACAAGAGAGATTTAAAATCGCTCACTCACAAACACATCATGATTACATAAAGATCAAAGCTTCGGCGAAACAGTGAAAATTCCCCAGACGGCTGTGACACCACCCATAGCTCATAAAGCGGGCTTCAAAAACTGTAATGTGGCCTCACCGTGAGTCACAACAAAAGTGCATAATAATTGTATAATTACTCCAATAATCTGTGATAACTTTTATATTTGGGGACATGTCAAAACCCTGGCAATTTGTAGACACTCAAAAAATACCGGACAGAAATGTAATATAATGTAAAAGCATGTTCTTGTTTGCTCTGTCTTTTTAACGCATCTGTCGAATCCCATCATAGCTTTATAATGCCCGCAGGCCAGCTTCACCATGTTAGTATTACATAAGAGAATAATCCACCATACATGGCAGGCATTAAAGGGGCAACATGTTCAAATTCAGCCTCTCTTTTAATGCAATCTAAATGATGTTACTTGAAAAATAAAACCTCTTTAAACTTGAACATGTGACAATTACTATGTCTTAGAGGTTACACATAACTGACAGTGTAAGGCACTGCTTCTTTGGTTTTAGCCTAAAACACTGGTTTAGCAATCCATCTTTGTTTCAACCATAATCACATATCGGTGGCAGAAGCCCTTAATCCAACAAAACACTAGCCTCTTTAATGCATTAGTAACCTGGGAACCCCCCCCCACACACACACACACACACACACAGAGGGGCTACTGTGGCTGCAACTGAGTGAGAGAGGGGTGTACTGGTTAATAGGAGACTCCCCCCGCCCCCTTCTGACGCAAATTAACTGCAAGTTCCTCGTTTACACAGGGCAAGTGCGGCGGGATAGCATGGAGGTCTGTGTGACAATGAGGAGTTTGTTGGGGGAGGAAGGCCGACAGCTGGGGTAGAAGATTGGTTTGGATGGGGCCACGCTCTGGCACACAGAGTCTGGCACAGAGGCCTCAACAGATGGCTGCTGAGCAGCGAGGCTGCAGGGAGACTCTCATGGTGCATTCAGAATGGCTGTCTGTCAGAAAGCAGCGAGACAGCCATGAAAGAGACAGAGAGGAGAAGGACATCAAATGCAGGACACGAGGTGGAGGTTGACCAAATGCTACCAACAGCTCGTGTCAAAATAAGACCATGATGACCGGCTACGGTCTGTGCTGCACCATTTTTGTACCCTATACTCGCTTTCAGGGTCTCTCATTCCCTCACTCCATACACACCTTTACGTACATTTGCTCAAGGCCACTGGGGACTTAATGGGCACTGGCTACATGGGGATCAAACTAGCAACCCTTCGATTACGAGGAGGATTGCAACAAACAGCTACTTTAATTAATGATCAATCTGCCAAATATTTGCTCCATTAATCGTTTGTTCTGCAAGATATCAGAAAAAGTCATTGAAGATCAAAATGCAAATTTTCCTATTTGACCAGCTGGAAAAAGTAAATGTAGGGATTTTAAAAAGCAGCAGATTTATCGATGGCATTCTACTAATCAATTAATTGTTGCAGCTCTTATCACTAGTCAGTTTCCCTAATTGCCTGCAAATTTAATGACGATTAAATAACTAATTATTTGTCTGCTACTACACACAATACAAACTGTCACTAACAAGCCTCACATACAGTGACACACAGATCACACACTGACACCACTTGTACCAGCTCCTTATGTCACGGTCAAAAGGTAAGTCAGATGAAATCCAAACGTTCTACTAACAAGAGTATTTTCTTCCGAGTGCTCCAGACATGCTGTTGACTGTTCGGCTCCCCAACAACTTGGTGCTGCATCTGGTTCAAGCGTCAGTAAATCCCCCAACCAGCAGAGAGGAGAAGTGAGAGGGAGGGAAAGCCTGGACTAATCCCAGAGGCCTGCCATAAGGTCTATTGCCAGCTAGCATTACTGTATTTACACACTTGCGCCATACTGTGCACACACCAAACATTGTACGCCGTTTAAATATCTACCAGCCATAAAGCCTCTCAGCTCACCTTTTCATCTTTGCTTTTAGGCAACATTGCCATGTGCCGGGGCGTGTCCTAAAGGAGTGTGTGAGTTTACCAAAGTCAAGGCATCAACGCGACACCTGAGCGGCTTCTCAGTGGACATAATGCCGCGAGACAGGAGAACTTATTGCAGGTCCTTATCAGCTTAATTCAACAGACTGCTGTTGGGGATCTGGCCGACAAGGTCACACACAGACTTTAAACACAGCTATTGGCTACGGTTAGCTGCATGTAGCACTATTAACTATGGTAACAATTCAGCTGACTGGTTTACCAACCAGAGAAACCAGGATACAAAATTTTAAGAAATGCAAAATCAGTGAACACAGGGATTTATGAAACTTGCTCAAAAATAGTTTTAATAGTCTTTCTTTCCGATTGCATGGCTTTGCAAGGTTAGTCTGGTATTTTAAAAACTTCTTATTGTGTTACTTCTCGACTGCCTCTGCGGCCTTTTTCTAATTGAACCACCCTGTCCCACAACAACACAGGCAATAAACCTAACACAAGCACACACTGCATGTCTCGTTGTCCTCCTAGCTGCCCAATCGCCCTAACAGGAAGGACACTGCACATGCTACAGTGGTGTATGTTGCATAAACACAAATAAACTCTCCTCAAAATGTATGGGGGAGGGGGAGAAGGAGCTCAAACTCAAAAGCACTCTTGCAGACCACAAACCACACGTGTTGTTTATCTGATGATCCCTGAGATTTAGTGTCCCATTCACTCTTAATGCTAAAAATGACCCATGAAAGTTAGAATTTAATGAATGGGACAACAACAAAAATACATTTTTAATCACGTGTTCTCCATCACCGAGTTCACAATGAAGAGACAACAAAAGTCAACAAAGGCAGTATGTATGTATGTGTGTGTGAACTAAAGAAAGAGTGAATGAATTAAAAGAGCATTGAACGGCTGCACAGATGGAGATCTTGATGTCTTATTAGGTTATAACTTACTTTTATGACTAATTACATTAAAACATTCAACAAAAGATCAGCTGTTCTTTAGCACCCGGATAGTTTCTTGTTCAAGAAGTCTGCTGATCTTTTTAGTTAGCTCATGATTCACATGATGTTTATGACTGTAAGTAGCTGTTGACCATAAATATCAAGTAAGCCGCAGCTCAAACTTTACATACCATGTCACAAACATGGTATTACACTGTTTAAAACTTATACATTGGCCTATTATCAGTAAAAATACATGGATATTACAGGCATCATGAGCGCACGTTTTGTAAATAATGTAAAAGCATTAGATGTGCATTTTCTATGAAATGTACCCATCATAATGCTTGACACTAAAAGTGGACATTTAGTGAAGTTTTATGCAGAAAACCAATATAGGACTTCACATTTCTTTGCAGACACACACTTGGCTCATTAACTTAGTGTTAATAGCATGAATTGTGAAGTTATTTTTGTCTTTTTATTGGAAGCATTAAAGACAGTTTTGAGAGCAAATTCCTCACACTTGAAATAAAAAACAAACAAATATACAAGTAAAAATCATTGACTGTATATAAAAGTGGACGTAGCTTCGAGATCTGAAAAATGAAGCCAATGTGGAAGAGCCATAAAGTGCAATATCACCGAGGACCACTAGGGTTGGCCCCATTCAACTTTTCTCATGAAATACAAAGAAATTTTATATTTTCAACAAATTATCATGGTGTCATTCGCTAAAGTCACTTCTTCTTATTCGTTTTCTGGCAGTCAATCTAAAAGTAATCCCGACATTAATTAGAAATTCGTCTCAAAAAGACGTTTTTCTTGGGGGCGGTCTGTTTGATTAACAGACCTGGTACACAATCAGGTTTCTGCTATAGGTGGGCGGGGCGTAGTGTCCTTTGGTTCCAAATCAGATAGAGTCAGATCCAACGCTTGTTCCTCCCCAGCTCATCCATATATGGTCGCTTCTGGTTCCAAACATCTCTGAACTGGCAAGATGGCGATGGCCGAAAAGTCAAACTCAAGGTTTCATAAACTAATGAGTGACGTCACTTTTGGTTGCCGATTGGTAAAAACATATGAACTAAGTTAGAAATTATTTTGATTACAAACAAACTATTCCTCTCAGTTTGTTTGGTTTTGGTCACAGACTTGAGAGTTTTGCTTTTAAAGCCTCACAGAAACTTTTGATTTCTTTGTTTGTGACAAAAAACACGTGAATTGGACATAATGGGTGGGCCATTATGTCCAATTCAAAGCTGATGGAGTTCCATTTAAAAGCAGTTCAATTGAAAAAAAAAAAAGCAATATAATGTGAGCTGACCTCCAGCCAAAGTGTAGGGGATCGTTTTTTTTGCAATCTAAAAGTTTTACTCTCAGTTCATGTTTTTACTCACAAACTTGATTTTTGATTGCAGTGTGTTTTATGCCTGCATTAAAAAGATACAAAAAAAACCTTCATATTTTTGTTCTCTCACTACAAGAATAAAAAATAACTCCCACGTCAGTGTATTTCATTAATGTGTGAAAACTTGATATGTTAAGTGCCATTAATTCTCTCTCTACTCCCACTTAGAAGCTGTTTGCCCTCTGATACTCCCATCTCTCTCTCATGGGCACTCACTCGGGCAACAGGAGTGAGGGAAAGCAAACAGTATAAACACACACACACACACACACACACACACACACACACACACACACACACACACACACACACACAGGACGCTGTGTGAGACATTTCACCTTGGTACTGAGGTCAACATAAACAGCAGGAGAGAGTGGAATGAGAGTAGAGAGCAGCAGTGGAGTTTCAGTCAAAGCACTTGGTGAATCAGCAGCACTGTTAACCTCAATGTCTAGAGAAATATACCGGCTCCCTCCTACACACAACAACCTCTTTGATATAACACCATTAAAAGAGCACAAATTTAAGTGGTAGCTTGACAGTATACCATTAGAAATGTTGCTTAGGCAGTACCAGTACACCACTTAACCCCACTATACTAGACTGCTTGCAGTAAAAAACGTTGATCAGGAGGCTGTGGTGATAAAAATCTCAAACATGCCAGTCAGGAGTCCAGATTCTTCCTTGCATGCATCAACTTAATTTGCATGTTGCCCAGTGAATCCCTATGAGCTGAGCTGTGGTGACTCGCTTCCCTGAGCCTGCACACTTTAGCACAACACCAACACCAGCTCAACGCAGTTCATCTCATGCTTTGACATTTGTCTTTTCTGCGCAACATGTCCTGTGCAACATTTATTTGATGGCATGGAAACTGGTAAGAAAAAATGGCTAGTGTTGATAGCAAAACTGAACCTACTTGTTGCCATTTGCTTTTCAAACCAATAAATATTTTAAAGTGAACTCAGAGCAGTGGGGATGGGACTGGGTAAAAGACAGGTTTTTTTTCTTCTTACTTTTTGATAACAGTACATCATATTTAATTCCAGCCACTTCTGACAAAGATGTGGCCCATAGGGCAGGTATGCAGGAGTTCAAGCCCCTCAGCTCCACCTCTGCTACACGTGCTTCAAAAGCAAATAAAACACTGACAGAGGGATATACGCTACGCCCAGGAAAGTAGAAGCTCAGCCCATAATCAGATAACAAATTACTGAAAGTGCTGTAAGTCTGAACACCCGGTCAACAGTTTGTTTAAGTTACTCAACCTCATTTAAATCTCATGTTTCGCAGACAGTGTGTACATCACTTGAAACTGAGTCTCGAATACTTTTAAGAATTTAGTTCAGTATGTTTTTGAATTTACTTGTCTCTGTCACTGGTTCCTCCTCATGCACAACAGTGTGGAGCAGCATGGTTTTCTTGGCATGTAACTGAAGTGAAGCAACAGCCAGAAACCACAAAGCACCTGTTGTATTAAGAATGAGGTGAAACTTCAGTACTCCAGTGCACACATTCAAAAGGAAACTGAGATGTTACTGAAGGACAATGTGTCAAAGTTAAAACTCGTTTTCCCAAAGAACAGCACCCAAAAATGAGGCAGTAAAAACCAGGGAGTTACTGTAATGGAGGAAAGGTGGCCAAACAGGAAGGACGAGATTGGCATGATACTGATGGTCTTCAGAGAGGAATGAATGGTGTGGCTGATGACACAGAGCGTTGTTAGCCAACTTTCAGACTTCTTGACAAATATCATGTTGAAATAGTTGAAATCTAATGTATTTCAGCACATGCTTGTTTCTGTGAAAAGCCAAAACACAAAAACAAACAAGTTTGTGCTTATTTTCAGCCCTTCACAAAACAAAAAAGACAAAACACATCAAACTACAAATGATCTTAAAACCATTTAAGATCTGATTTAAAACTCCTCTCAACTTGGGTTAGCTTGAGCCAGATAGGAAGCTTATTCCACTGACATACTTTCGCTTCACTACCTTTCAAAAAGGGAATTATTGTTCTTTGTCCACTACATTCATTTGACAACTTTAGTTACTTTTTAGGGGAAGATTCGCCACAATGAACAATCTACCTAAAACACAACACATTGTTCATGATCAAACCAGTTGTTTCCAACCTTTTCGGCTTCCGACATCTTACAGAAATCAAAGTGTAGTCGTATTCACATTTCAGATGTCCGGGAGTTCTTAACAGCTCCAGCAAATTGGGATTTGTTTCCTCTGAACTTCTCACATGGTTTCATTTCAGTACATCTCAAAATGATCCAATATCTCACCAAAAATCAAAGATTAGAAATCATCTGGCGACCTCTCACATTTATCTGCTGTCCCCGTTTATAAAACTGTAGGCTATATAAAGTAGCCTAGTTTAAACCAGCTCCACCTGCAGCAGCAGCAGCTACTACAGCAACATGCTGCTTACACGCTGATGCTTCAGTATTAATCATTTAGTGATGTCATACATGATATTATATCAGTCAGAGGGACCCAGCCAGTTCTTTTTCCTTCAATGGGCTTCGCTACTTTTACTGCGACATGATTTTCTATGAAGGACTTTGGAGTGTTTTTACATTGCTGTATTGGTACTTTTACTATAGGATTTGAATACGTCTTCCACCGCCGATAGTAACGATAGACACGCAGAGGACGTGTCTCTAAAATAGGAGACGCAGGTAAAATAGCACTCACATGAAGCTGCGACTTCTTCAAGTCAGTCAATTCACTCGTGAAACATTCAAGTTCCCGTTGAATGTGGTACCTGTGAATGTGGCCTGCAGCGGTAGATCTTCGGTCACACAGTAAAGCCACAGCAGGCCAGAACAACAACAACAAAAAAAAGACAGGTTTCCCATCCCACGGCAGGGACTAACCCGTCCCGCTGGCTTTCATATTTACCTGCTGCTTGTCAAAATGCTCCCTCTCCGCTCCGAGGCTGGCCTCAGTACGCCTGCTCTTCACCCGTGTGGGCACCTGTCTTATGCTGTTCATCCTCTGGGTTTTTACAACGACGGGCTCAGAAAGAAAATCTTCTCCGCTTTCCAAAAAAACAAAACAAAACAAAACAAAAAACCCACACAAACACGCCAAACGCGAGAAAATGAGAGCGGCGTCGTCCTTCTATCCGGAGTCCGAGCTGCGCGTGACGGACCCAGGCACATCTCCGGGCTGCGGCTTCATTACTGCTGATGCACCGCGGCAGAAGGAGGAAAAGCTCGGCGTTGGTTTCGCATTACGTGGACGGATCCTCCCCCAAGGTGGAGGAAATCATCATCATCATCATCATCATCATGTCCTCTACCCGCTGACATTCTCCCACGCGCAGCTCCTGCTCTCTCTCTCTCTCTCTCTCTCTCTCTCTCTCTTCCAGCTTGCAGGGTTCAGCTCGGTGTTTCCCTTTAAAAACACCGTTTTTGTGGTCTGCTCCGCAGTCTATCTCCCTCAGCCGCGGACAGAGACGCCATTTCAGTGACATCGAAACCCGTGCGGATTATTTCGTGCTTTAACCCCGAGGTTGCCTCTGATTCGACATCAGGCCGGCGATGATGACACTAACCAGGAAATTAAACTCAGGTGAAAATCAGATGCTGTGCCTCCGCGAGGGTGCACTGACATGACACATGGCTACATAGACTGACCTAGGCCAGTCATTTTACAACTTTATATGCTTTTAAAAACATAATATAATTCAGCATATCAAATAAACAACAATTATTATGCCTTTATTGAAAAAAATATTTGGTTTAAAAAAAAAAAAAATGCAAGGGCTTGAAATACGTTTTAGTCTTTTAGGATGACTTTGTGTGTGACAGGTCGAGGACAAGTGGATGAAAGCAGACCTATATTCAGTTACATTTTTTTATTTTCATGACTGGAAATTCCTATGTGTACATGTGTACATCAAAAATGCCCTTAAAATGAGTTTCAGCCACTTTATTTGGATGCTCGCTTTAAAAAAAAAAAAAGCTTTAAAAAGTCAACAGTGGATCATCAATAAAACATGTTTCCCTCTGTTTATTTAAAAAAAAATCTCCTCAATTAAGTGGTAATTTGTTTATCTTCATTATTAAGTGACCTGCCCCAATGGTGGAAAAAGCACTCAGATCCTTCATTTAGGTAAAAGTACCAATGCAGCAATGCCCTACTCCAAAGTCCTGCTTTGCAAATCTTACGTAAGTAAAAGTACACCAGTAGTAGCAGCAAATTGTAGTCTAAGTAGCCTATTAAAATAAAAGTGCTGATTTGGTCCCTCTGACTGATATGTTATTATATATGACATCATTAGATTATTAATACTGAAGCATCAATGTATAAGGAGCATGTTACTGCAACTGCTGCAGGTTGAGCTGGTTTAAACTACTTTGTATTACATTACATTACATTTCATTTAGCTGATGCTCTTATCCAAAGCGACTTACAATAAGGAATCCAGTTTTACATACAAGGACAGCAGATGAATCTGGGCTTTGTCAGATGATTACTGGGAGAAGAGGCACAAATCTGTTTTCTGATTTGTTTTCTCTAATCTTTGATTTTTGGTGAGATATTGGATCATTTGAACATGTATTGAAATGAAACAATGTGAGAAGTTCAGAGGGTAAAATCACAATTTGGAGCTAATACCAACTCATAGACATCTAAACTGTGACCCTGACTACAGATTGTATTTTGTAAAATATCAGAAGGAAATCATATTTTTTTGAACTGGCTCAAATTTACCTTTTTAATGGATTCATTAACCATCGTGTGTTGTGTGTCTCGTGCTTTACCCAACTCTCCTCTGCTGACAGACCACATGACCTGTGGTATGTGGAAAAGCCTGGTTTATTTGTGTCAGTCACTACCTCTTCTTCCATCTTCTATCATGTCGAAGCCTCAGCCAGAATGTTAAAACAAATAATAAAGACTCAGAAAAATTCAGCCTGACATAGTTAAGTTTTTAATTATTTATTTTATGCTGAGCATGTTAAGTCATGCTTCAAATTATCACCGTTGTTTCCCAGTCTGCGCAGCTTCTCCTCAACCCACCACCAACTGTTTGACAGCAGACTGGAAAAAGAAAACAAACAGTTTAGTCGATCCTTATGTACGTTTGCATTTCAGGCCTCCTCAAAGTTGTGCGACTGGAATTTCGTGTTTGTTGTGTCAGGGTGGAGCAGCAACCAGGATGTTTTGTTCCCATGTATGCAGGTGAAGGAAACACAAGGGCTGATGGGACAACAGGAGAAGGGAACAAAAGGACAGGTCTGCCCTGCAGGCCAAACTGGCTCTTTCACATTTTTCTACCCTGTCTGAATCTGAACAGGCACTGTACAAGTCCCATCCCTGGATAAAAGACTGAAGGGCATCTGTGACAAGTAAAAACTTTGGGCCTGATGATGAGATGAGTGATAAGTCATGTGAGAATAGTTGTGTGAACAATTGCGTATGTCTGTGATGGAAAGATGGACAGTGTTGTCCCCCACTGTTGATGTCTGTGTCTATTTCTGTTTGAAAAACATTTCAGTCATTGCATTGTATCACTTGGTAAAGCGCAATATTTTTTTGTATGAGAATATTTAGCACAAACATTTTTTTAAAACACGATCATTCATCAAAGGCTTAACAATAGACCTTCACATGAGTCGTCTGTCTGTGTTATTCACACAGCCTCTCACAAGATATTAAGAAAACATGATTGTATTGCATTGACACTTTTCTCTTTGTCTTTTACCATTAGCATACCCCCACTGAAAACTGACTCAGGGAACCAAGATGACGTAGTGTTATAGTATTGTGTATTAAAAGACATTTTCAAATGTTATCCACTAGACAGCAGTAGAGGTTCACATATTGTCAGTGTGTGCTTCCTCATTATCCTTTTCAGTCGGTTGCAGCTTCTGAATTTTAAATACTGAGAATGAATAAACCAATGAGGTCCAATTAGGTTGGCTTGTTCACATTCAACTAAACTGATCACATGAAGAAAAACAAAACAAAACAAGCAATAATTTTCCATTCTTCATATTTCTAATGTGTTTTCTAAATAAGGTATTAGACTCAAATCTTATGTTAAAAATACTCAAATATTTTTTCCAAGAATAAATTCACAAATTACAATACCATACGCGATACTTCACTTGAATCCAAAGTGCATAGTGTAAATACAAATCAATGTATCACACTGTGCTGCTCATCCCCTTCATCAAAACCATGCACTGATACCTCAGGCCTCTCCCAAAGTAGAACACAGAATAATAAACACAAACCTCTCTGAACACAAAAATGTCATGTTTGCTGAAGTGCAACCACAAATAAAACTTTTCCATCTGCCTCAGCAGAGGTGCAAATGACGCAATTCAAATAATCTCAGTAACTTTAAATCTAAAACTTTGCTTCACACATTTCTGCAGCATGTGAAACTCTTTTCAAACATTTTCACACATCTGCAGTGGTGTGAAAAAGTGTTTGCCTGCTTCCTGATTTCCAATTTGTTTGCATGCTTGTCACACTTAAATGTTTCCGATCATCAAACAAATTTAAATATTTGTCAAAGATAACACAAGTAAACACAAAATGCAGTTTTTAAATGAAGGTTTTTATTATTAAGGGAGAAAAAAAATATCAAAACCCACATGGCCCTGTGTGAAAAAGTGTTTGCCACCTCCTGTTAAAATATAACTTAACTGTGGTTTATCACACCTGAGTTCAATTTCTCTAGCCACATCCAGGCCTGATTACTGCCACACCTGTTCTCAATCAAGAAATCACTTAAATAGGACCTGCCTGATAAAGTGAAGTAGACCAAAAGATCCTCAAAAGCTAGACATCATGCCAAGATCCAAAGAAGTTCAGGACCAAATGAGAAGGAAAGCAATTGAGATCTATCAGTCTGGAAAAGGTTCTAAAGCCATTTCTAAAGCTTTGGGACTCCAGCGAACCACAGTGAGAGCCATTATCCACAAATGGAGAAAACATGGAACAGTGGTGAACCTTCCCAGGAGTGGCCGGCCGACCAAAATTACCCCAAGACCGCAGCGACGACTCATCAGAGAGGTCACAAAAGACCCCACAACAACATCCAAAGAACTGCAGGCCTCACTTGCCTCAGTTAAGGTCAGTGTTCATGACTCCACCAGAAGAAAGAGACTGGGCAAAAATGGCCTGCATGGCAGAGTTCCAAGACCAAAACCACCGCTGAGCAAAAAGAACATTAAGGCTCGTCTCATTTTTGCCAGAAAACATCTTGATGATCCCCAAGACTTTTGGGAAAATACTCTGCGGACTGACGAGACAAAAGTTGAACTTTTTGTAAGGTGTGTGTCCCGTTACATCTGGCGTAAAAGTAACACCGCATTTTAGAAAAAGAACATCATACCAACAGTAAAATGTGGTGGTGGTAGTGTGATGGTCTGGGGCTGTTTTGCTGCTTCAGGACCTGGAAGACTTGCTGTGATAAATGGAACCATGAATTCTACTGTCTACCAAAAAAATCCTGAAGGAGAATGTCTGGCCATCTGTTCGTGACCTCAAGCTGAAGCCAACTTGGGTTCTGCAGCAGGACAATGATCCAAAACACACCAGAAAGTCCACCTCTGAATGGCTGAAGAAAAACAAAATGAAGACTTTGGAGTGGCCTAGTCAAAGTCCTGACCTGAATCCTATTGAGATGCTGCGGCACGACCTTAAAAAGGCGGTTTGTGCTGGAGATGTGGCTGAATTGCAACAACTCTGCAAAGGTGAGTGGGCCAGAATTCCTCCACAGCTGTAAAAGACTCATTGCAAGTTATCGTAAACGCTTGATTGCAGTTGTTGCTGCTAAGGGTGGTCCAACCAGTTAATAGGGCAAACATTTTTTCACACGGGGCCATGTGGGTTTTGATTTTTTTTTTTTTTTGTCTCCCTTAATAACACAAACCTTCATTTAAAAACTGCATTTTGTGTTTACTTGTGTTAGCTTTGACTAATATTTAAATTTGTTTGATGATCTGAAACATTTAAGTTGTGACAAACATGCAAAAAAATAAGAAATCGGGAAGGGGGAAAACACTTTTTCACACCACTGTATATTCAGACTGAACTACCAGTTTATTTCACTTTTAAATATTTTTGATTGCTGAATAAATCTGAAATGTGTGCATTGAAACTACTGCTCATTACAAAACTAAAGTTTTGTGTACAAATAATATAAACCTTCCTGCATTTTTTTTTTTTTTTTTGTATCTGGTTTCATTTCAAACTTGATGTAAACATATAAAATCTACAACACTAACGTAATAAACAATTAAGAAAATAACAAATCGGCATTTAAAAAAACTAAGCCATTGTCTTTGTTAACAAGTTGCAGCCGGATGTGAGCAGTTTTTTCTCCGTGTCCTTAATATCACCAAGTTTATTTAAAGATTGATGACTCAGACACCAACACTGGCTTGTCATTGTGTTTAAGCTGAACCCTTCACCCTAGTCTTGAAATTATGTGAACCTTTGCTCAGGTTGACTCTGTTTTTCATCATGTAGCATGAATCGTGGCCAGTGTAAAGCGTCCACCAGGCTTTGCAGTAGGTGTGGGTTAAGAGCTGCAGTACGTGGCATGCAACAGTGAGGTGAATAAAACCAAAACGATCAGCTGCTAGGATAGCAGGTGAGTTTCCTGACCAACCTCTGTTTAGAGTGATAACCTCACATGACTACAGATTTGATCTAACGACTGATCTAAATGTTGAATCATGCAATATGATCGATAGATAGATTCTTCAGCGTCCTCCTCTTCGCCACCTTTTCCAGACTGTCCAGTTTGCAGCCAATTATGGAGTCGGGCCTTCTGAACCAGTTTGTTAAGTCTGCTGGTGTCGCCGGCTCCAATGCTGCCCCCCCAGCAGACTACGGAGAAGTACAGTTCACTGGCCACAACAAGACTGGTAGAACATCAACATCTTGCTGCACACATTGAAGGATTGATGAAGAGGTCAAGAGTGTTTTCACACACAGCATAAATATATTTTCACATGCAAGGATAGTATTGAATTGATGGCTCTTGTGTAAAAGTGATCAAATTATAATTATTACTAACCCCTTTGTGGCTTCTTAATGAAAAAAGAGATGACTAATCTTGTATGTTGACGTCTAATGAAAAGCAGAGCCCACAGACTTCCTGCGGAAGACAAAACCACACCTTCTTTCTGGTAACATTTCTCTTTTTTAAAAAACAGCAGTCACACCTCAGGCGAGTTATTTCTTTGAGCCACATGCAGTGAGGAAGCACACAACTCAACATGAAATGCAACTTCAACGGGACCGTGCTGATCACAGTGCTCCCTCCAGTGCTGGTGACAGAGTTTGTCTTGGGGCTCCTTGCAAACGGTTTGGCTCTGTGGATCTTCTGCTTCCGCCTGAGGCCCTGGAAAAGCAGCACAGTGCTTCTTTTCAACCTGGCAATTGCTGATTTTCTGCTCAACCTGACTTTGCCCTTCCATGCCGTCTACTACATCTCTAAGATCAAGTGGATATTTGGAGCCGCATTCTGTAACATTGGACTCCTACTGTTCGCAATGAACCGCAGAGGAAGCACCTTCTTCTTGATGGCTATCGCTGTGGACAGGTACATGCGTGTGGTGCATCCCCATCATCCCATCAACCATCTGAGTGTCTCTAAAGCCATGCTTGGAGCACTTGGACTATGGTTGGTCACCATTTCAATGACGGCTCATGTCCTCACTTTACAACAGAACAACACCTCCTACTGTGAGAGCTTCATGATTGATTCTGATCCCAGGCGCAATTTCACTTGGCATAAGTTTGCGTTTCTCTTTTCCTTCCTCCTACCTCTGCTCGTGATTCTCTTCTGCACAGTCCGCATCACTGGCGAACTGAGAGGGAGGCGGCTGGCCCAGCATGCAAAGATTAAAAAGGCTATGTGCTTCCTCATCATAGTCCTTGTGGTCTTTATCATTTGCTTCCTCCCGAGCAACATCACAATGCTGATAATTTGGATCAAGACCAAGGGGTTAGCCAGCACCCTATCCAAATCTGAAATCTGTCCTGCACTTGAGGACCTGAACATTGCATTTTTCATCACCATCACCCTGACCTATCTCAACAGCGTGCTGAATCCTGTGGTCTACTACTTGTCCAGCCCGATCTTCAAAGGTATCTGCAGGAAAGTTCTTCATCTGCCCGAAGCGAACACTGTTGACAGTACAGAGAAGAAAACTCGAGAATCATTCAGCCAGCTGGGAACACAAAACGAAGGAAATGTAACACGCAGCTGAGAAGATAAGTTTATCATTGAAATGTAATGGTGCCACAACCAATAAAATACTTCTTCACTAGTTATCCATTATATTGACTGCCTTTGCAAAAAAAAACACGACTAATGCGGGATAAGAGTAAATGCTAGAATATGGAACAGGACAAAGATACTGGAGTCATAAAGGTAGCAGATTTAGTCGTATCATATAGAGCTATATTTAGCTGCAGATGACTAACATTTACTATTTTTAAAAGCTTTTCTGATGCTACACAGTGGCTGGAAAAACCCTGAATGTTTTGAACAGAGTAATTGAACTTGTCATTTCTGCAAAGACAAATGCGTCTGCTTCGTTAGTGGCTTGCTTCAAACAATGTTATTTTTTTCATAATGAGTGCACTTTTCTCAATGTTTCTTTTGAAATAGATTTCCTATTTTAATTTCTAATCTTTATATTCTACCAATTTATAGACACCAAACTACATTTCAAAGAAGTTCATTATATGAATCAGACATTTTAGCATACTTGTGGCTTCATAATATCAATAAAATGTCCTTTTGTAAACGTGTTGTAATCATAAAAAGATCAAAAAAATCTTTAAGAGCTTTCTCATACCAGGTGATCAATACTTTTCATGAACTGTATTGACACTAAGCCAACATGATGAGATGTTTAGGTTCGAAGTTTTTTTCTTTTCTTTAGTCAGTACTGTATCCTCCCTGTTGGAACAAATAATAAAGATTTTTGCTCTCATCACTGCGATGTCGACATCATATTTTAATTTCTAATCTTTATATTCTACCAATTTATAGACACCAAACTACATTTCAACAAGTGCATTACATTAATCAGACATTTTAGCATACTTGTGGTTTCATATCAATAAAATGTCATTTTGCAAATATTTGTTGTAATTATAAAAAGATCAAACAATGTTTAAGAGCTTTCTCATACCAGGTGATCAATACTTTTCATGAACTGTATTGACACTAAGCCAACATGATGAGATTGAGGTGAGGGAGAGGGAAGACGCTGTGCTAGGTGGCACGCTTCTTCTTTCCCTCCCCCACCCCTCCAGAATAACCTTGGCCAATGCCATAAATCATCCAAATAATGGTTGTCAGGCTTTTAAAAAGACGGTCAGAGGCGTTTCCCTAACACATTTGGTGTTACAAATGCAGTAGTATTTTTTTTGTTGCGCGTTTACTCTCCCAAAAAGGAGTCTGGTCTGCATCGGGTGTGAAAGCACGTGAGCAGGCGGGCGGTGGTGATTGGTGGAACTAGTGGCTTGCAGATAAGTGGCCCCTGATGACTGGAGGAGCTGCCTCTGTGGGGGAGCATCATTCACCTCACCCCTCTCTCCCAAACAGCCACACTCCTACCCAGTGCGTCCACCTGTAGCTTTTACCATGCGCATTGCTTTGATTGCCCTCTTTGAATTTCGATGGGTTTACCGTTGCGTTCATTATAACAAGAGGTTAGAGTCTCTTTCGGTGGGCTTCGTTTGACCTTCTTGTCCCGTTTGTGTAAGATGAGTCATGTTGTGTCTCAGCTGTCTCCAGACAGGTATAACAGTGTGTAAGAGACAAAGCATTCACAGAAGTCGGGCACAAATATCCTGTAGGTAATTGTATGACTGGATAAATGGAGCTATTCCATTAGAAAAGAGGCTAGTGTAAAAAAACACACCCGACCCGCTGGATCCCCGACGTGCAGCGTGCGAGGGCCCGCATATCACTGCTTGCAGTTTTAATCGATCTTGTGCTTCTAAAGTTTTTCTTCAAAAATTTCTCGAAACAGTTTTCAGTAATGAACAGAATTTATTAAAATATTTCAATGAATAACTGAAAGTGCAAATATTGCATCTCGGGCCAGGGCAGACCAAGAAAGACTGTATTAATACAACAGAAGAAATAGTGCTAGTTTGTCCCAATACTCTATTTTACAGGTTAAGAAACTCCTGAAAAACAAATTTAAGTAAAATTAGAGGATCGTTATGTTTCTATCACAGAGAAGAGAAACAAAAAAGGCACACATTTATAAATAAAACAATAATTAAGATTTGAACGGCATTAAACACAAAGTTGATTGATTATATGAATCTTTGAGTGGTTTTTATTCTGCACTAACTGGGTCCAGGATCTCAGCTTCAGTTACCTTTAGTGAAGTCGCGTCGTCTGTCAGCGTTTCACTCTTTCATGCTCTCTCCTCTGTTTCATGTATTCACGATTGAGCGAGTCAGCATCATCCTGACTGAAGAGCAGATTAAAAACAAACTGATGTGAAGAACTCAAACATTTTGAAAGGGAATCATGTAGGTTTTGAGCAAGTTTTATTTTGTTCTATAACTCTTTTAAGTTACATTAGACTAGAAAAAAAAAAGAAGAAAAAAAAAAAGAAGGCTCTGAATGTGTGTGCATGCCTATTGTAAGTTTAGTACGTATGGTCATGGGCAAGAGTATCTTGTCAGTCTTGAATACGAGTTTTTCCATGGATCATACAGAAATCTGTTCTGTATCTCTGTATATATGAATATATCATTATTAACATTATTCTGTGATAATGACATTATTGATGTTTTTTGACCAACAGTGATTAGAAATGTTTAAATGCTTCTTTCCCACGATATTTGGTTTTGAAAAAAAAAAAGATCTTACCAGTTCTGGCTGATCAGGTAGTCGACCAAGTCTTTCATCTGGTTAGGCTGACCACTCGACACTATGAGCTGCTTCAGATGGCTGAAGTGTTTGGTCTTCAGCAGTTTCTGGTGCTGTCCATTTTGGCTGATGAAAGTTAATACCGTCTCCCGGATCTGAGGGATCAGAAAATTCATAAAGTCACATAATATGACAATAGCTCAAAACCATACAGCATGCCCAGTTAACATTCATCTGTTGAGAAAGAGAAAGTCTCACCAGACACCAAATTTAAAAACGGTATACGGCCAAATACAGAGAAATGAACCTGGTGGTGATATGCCTAATCAGCATTTTGTCGTTTGGCAAGGTCTAAAATGTAACAGACGTTTATTGATATGTAAAATTTCTGGATTATAGCTTCACCACCTGAAACAACAGCTAAACTGGAAGCACAGAAAAGTTTTTTCAGCTCAAGTGTAAATACTAAATGAAGTTGAAGTGCCAGGCAGTTTAATTGTCAGTTTGAGTAAGAGCCGAAAAGTGAATGAAATGTCGGTTCTTGTGTACGTGTTTGGTAGAAAAGACTTCACATCCGGTCTAAAATGACACCTGACCTGCGAAGGGATTCCGGCCAACTCCCCGGTGTTCATAAGTTCTTCCACCTGCTCGAGGACATCGACCGGGTTGCAAACAGACAGGAAACCCTGGAAGCAGCAAAAAGGGGGTGAGTGATCATAATTAGAGCCTAAAATACAGTATATAGCTACTTCTCACGTGTTGTATTGACATGGAGGCACTCACTTGGATCTGTTGAGCCTTTTTATTGGCACAGGGGATGAGAAGGAGAGTCCCCAGGGCGAAGGCCAACAGATTTAACTGCGCGAAGCGATTGGCAATTCCTATCAAGTCCAGATTCAACTGGAAAGGGCACCTTGGAAAGAAATATGAATGGCAGGGACGGAGGCAATAAACATGAAGAGAAACATTAAACAAATTCCAACATTCAGTAAATCAAATCTGGGTCCATGAAACAGACAGAAGTCGTATCTATATTGTATAACTGCAAAGATTACCATGCTTACATACAGATGAGCAGTACAACAGATGTAATGGATACAGGACATCAAGCTGAAGTTCATTTTCTAGCCCTGCCTCTGGGTAGGCTTTTAAAGACGAGAATCAACCAGCCAAATAAGTAAGATGATTACACACAATTGTGGCAGATGAAACTGACTGTGTGCATGCGTCTATGTATTGTACATGACACTGATGTGATGAATTTAAGTATAAAGACAGTAAGAACATTTGCCAAGTGAATCCAATCAAGACGTTTTCATGTCTTTGTTGTTCTTTTAGCCATTTTCTCCACTTGTGTAGAGAAAAGTTTAAGTTCTGACTGAAAAAGACAACTGTCCAACAGTTTGTTTTGCCCTTCAGGTCATGTGGTTTCAGTTATTTACTCTGCTATGCAGTGTCTGGAAAAAAAACAACTGTCAAACTAGTAAAAGCATATTGTGTGTATTGTATGCAGTTATATTCTAGCACTGCCAGTCCATTGAGGTTCTACATGGTCCTCATGTGCAGGACAGGTGGTGGTGATAGCTGAACATGAGCAAGACGTACTTGAGGAGGAGAACAAAGGTCCTGTAGAGTGTTGCCTGTTGATCTGGACTCAGAGGAATAGAAACTGCCACCAAGAAAACAAACGAGACAGTCGTGAGCATTCAAGAGAAATGCTGAGCTGTGCAACATTAAGGGGCTTTATAAAAAAGTAGTAATTTACTGAATTTAATATTTGATTTGAAATAATGTCTGTCTCACTCTGTGGTTGTATGCAAAGCCAACACTTAAGAAACTCCAACCACAGGGGCTCAAACATGTCAATGGATTTTTCATGTTTTGCATGTCAATGCAAGGGGAACAAGACGCTTGATGCTGGCACGCAAACGTAGAAGGAAACTATACTTTTTCTTTAGAATGCAAGCATAAACAAGAACTGAAATTACCACACGCCATTTTAAGATAATGAGCAGACGCCTGCGCTCACAAAGCCTGTAAACAAAAAAATGTCTGCAGGCAGCCTCCTCAGTGTGGCTACTGTAGACCGATGTATGTATCATTACCCGAGAGAAAACAAGACTTGAATTCATAACTTTAAAAGCTCTACATATTCAATAATATATCAAGTTCACTGCCTGTATAATTAGATTGATTCCTGTCATTAAGTGGAAAGATGAGAATAATGTTAGTTAACTGTAGCAAGACTCCAACCAGCTAAACGAGCTGTCGGGGCCTCATAAACGTTTGCCTGGACGTCCCCCTGCTTCCACTCCAACTCCGCCGTAAATTGTTTGTCAGATTTGTTGTTTGGGATAATTGGGGGTCGGTAAGTAACTGTAACTTTTTTTTTGTTGGCGAGTCTGCCGTTATCGAGCACGTTACGAAACATACGCATATTCTTCATCAGCGGTGCTCATATTCATGATCAAGCCAGTCCAATGTTTACTAACAGTCGCATAACATTAACAGCCAGCTCGCAGAGCTGTTCTCATGCGGACACTGACCGCTGTCAGCTGAGGCAGAAGATGAAAACAGCATTGATGATGCTCTCCTCTCGTGTCTCAAGTCAACAATCTGCCATTGGAAGCGACAGATCTACTTCAGCAAACAGAGACAAGGCACATTTTTGGTTCAAATATTTTTCAGTCTTAAACTGAATAATATATTATTGTGACATTGTTTATTTATCGATGTAAGTTTTTATATGGTGCTTTCATCTGCTGTTAAGTGCAATAAAACTGTATCTTTCATTCATAGTTTTGTTGACAGTTAATTTTTTTTTTGGTTAATTTGTTTGTTATCATTCTTGAATCATTCCATTTTATCAGATGGAAACAAAAACACCCAAAACAACAACAACAACAAAATATGTCATTAGAATATATATATATTGCTCTTCCTGCTTTCTAATTATCTTCCTTTGAAAAACCATATCAATCGACCACTACTTTGACTACTGAAGGATTTTAATGTGCAGCATTACTTATACCACCAGGACATGGTATAAGCATCAGCACTCAGCATCAACACACATAAATGCATGTTATTTGTTTATGGAAATGAATATTGCTGACAAACAGTAAATCTTGTACCTGAGACAAAAGGTGCCATTATCATGCTCCTCCAGGTCCGGGAGAAACTCGAAACCTGGGGAGAAAATAAAATGAATAAAAGAAGAAAAAAAACCCATTTTTAAATTCATCTAGATTATCACCGATTGTTCTGGTTCTTTTATTTATGGCTCAGCAGGACATCTGTGCTGGAAGCGGACAGATGATATGAGCGCAAGTTTGTGATGTCACAAACTTACGAAGTTCAGTTGCTGCATTTGTGCTGTGTGCATTGCTCCACGGACTGAGCATTTGTCATTTCACAGTACTAATAGAGCACCTCAACCTGCTTTATGAAAAGGAAATCAGATTTTATACAATGAGGGACCTTTAAAATTAAACATAATTTATATCTTTTAATCTGTAAAATGAAAAGTGATTAAATTACCTCCCACAAAGCAGGCACAGCGACTATTGCCTCTAGAACCTTCTGCAGGCACCCGATCTGAAGAGAGGAAATAAAAACGTGTACGTTTTATTTCAGAACACGTAACCATGATGCCTTTATTTAAAAATATCCATCCTGTTGATAATTGTTCCAAGAATCAGGGGGAAAAAAACTGCTCCTTCAAATCCAGACTAATTGTGTGAATTTTTGGTGCGTGTTGTCTCACCAAGTTGAAGCTGAGCAGCTTCTGAAGCAGACTGTTCCACAGCTGAGGGTCGTATACCTGGTACTCCAGGCACAGGTCTGCCACCAACTGCACTGCCTGGAAGGACAGAGGCTGCTTCAGTTTGTCTGTATGCAAGATTTCTAACCGAGGGAAGCAAAAATAAAGAAACTAGCTGGAAATAGTTGTGATGTTTTCCCTCAGAAAGTACCTGCGGCTCATGACTGTGGTTCTTCCATAGCCCTTTAACCAAGCCCTCTTTGGGACTACTGAGGAAAGACTGCAACGTGTAAGGGATGTTTAACGCCTCCAGCTGAGAGACAAAGATGTAGCATCTCAGGTAATATCTGCATGGGGATATAAAACAGAAACATTGATGATTATACACCTTTCCAATTTTGACTTCCACCCATACTTTTACTGTTTAACTGTTTTCAGGGCCTCTTACAAGATTTTGGTCTTGGGGATCTGCAACTGAGCCTCCAGAGTGGCTGCATCAACGAGGCGGACGAGACAAAGCAGCGCTCGAGTCCGATGGCTGAAAGTCAGACGGGGACCAGAATTGCTGAGTGGCTACAGATGGAAAAAACAAAACAGACATGAGCCTCTTTTGTCCAGTATTGAGACCTACAATTAATTTTTTTCTTCAAACATACCCAGGTTTCGGCAGTTAAAATGGGGCTTAGAAGACGGATAGCCTCCTCCATGGGGCAAGACTGCAGCATGTACACCACCCTGGAAGAATCAAATATACAAAAGCCAACACATTTCAATGTTTCCGCTCTTTTGCCCAGTGATTGTGGAGGTAAAATAATACAATGACTATAATTATTAACAGAGAGGCAACAGAAAGATGCATTGATCATTTTATTGAAAACTCCACCTCATTAAGTCTGGATCCTCCTCAATGTTGCTGACAGAGTCAGGGTTACCAATTTCCTTTATGAAAGAAAAAAAAAGCGTGAAAAAGCCACACGATGGATCCAATACAGCAAGTTTTCTAAAAAACAAAACAGGCAGGGAATGAAGCGATACCAAAAGCAAAGACGGACAAACCTTGGTCGCAGCTGGGCCTGTTTTGCAGATCCATTTTTCTAACATCATGTTACAGATTTTGAGAAGATCCACCTTGTTGATTACAGCTATTTCCTTAACTGCAGCATGAATGTCTGCGACACAGACAAATCATCAAATTAAAGAGACACCACACTGTCAGTCACAACATAGTAAACAGATTAATCATTAATAGTGATTATATAAAACTAGCGCTAATGTTGGAGTTACAAAAAGACAAACCTGGTTCAGAGTAGAACATGAATTTACTGAAGCGTCAGACAGTTGTGTTACTGCATGCTCACCAGGATAAGTTTGACCTCCGGACTCTCTGTACCGCTGCGCCACACTGCTGTGCTCGTAGAGGGCCACTATGAGCCTTGCCGGCAGCCCAGTCAGTTTCAGGTGCTCTGGGCTGTTCAGCTGACTGGCTATCAATATGTTTTCAGTAGCAGAGCGCTGAAACTGCAGCTTCAGCTTGGACAGAAATGTCTCCCCTCTGGCCCGCGCTGCTTCCTGCTTGGAATCAGAGAGGAAAGGAAGCTGGTTAATGTATTAAGACACTTTCTAGATGGAGATTTGAGACATTTTAAGTTTGATGAAGTACATTTCTGCAGGTAAAAATCACAAACACTGACCTCAAGGTTGGGATCCTTCAGCCACGCATCTCCAAGAGCCAAACAGAACTTAAGTGACTGTGTCTTCTCATAGCCTGTAGGGAGTAAGAAACTACTCAGAGCGTACATATACGAACAAACCGAGCAGTGTCGTGTCGTGGCTCGAGTGTGGCTCAAACCTGCTGGAAGCTCCTGGGTTATCGTGTGGGCCGTGGCAGCAGCCAGCTCCGGGTTTTGGATGGAGTGGATGTACTTCATCATGTTCTTTGCCACGTTGAAAGTCTCCTTATTGTAGCTATGACCTTTACCCTTTTTCTTTTTCTCCAGGAGTAAAGGCTTCATTTTCTTCTCAAACACATGGTTTGCTGCTGCCATGTATAACTTGTCAAGGCTCACCTGGAGAAGGACAGGAGTGTCATTTATCATCTCTGTGATTACACAGAGTCAAGTTACATCGTAGATTAGTGTGCTTTACCTTCATCAGTTTGCTGATGAGAAGAAGTGTGGGGAAGGTCTCCTCACTGAGCTCAGGGGCTAAACACAGTTAAATATTGTAGTTAGCTTTAAAACAATTTCATCAACTCATACTAGTAAACTGCTATTTATAATAAAAATACAGATTTTGTCAGCTTAGGTTTCACAAAGAAGTTTTCTATGGCAAAAAGGTGTTTGAAAGTTTAAATCATCCCAATTAAAGGAGTTCAACTGCAGACACAGAGGTAACTCATATCTAAAATAATGTTTGGACCTCAATTGAGTCGTTGCCTTTTTAAAATTTTTTTTTTTTTATACCTAATAACAACATTTAACTGGCGCACCTTTAAAATACAGACAGATTTCTTGTCTATAGCAATGAAGAGAACTAAGAGAAAATGATATAATAAGGAGTAGATGATTTGCATATGAATAATGATGAAAAGTCATAAGCTTATTTCTGAGTTTACATCGCCTCCTCCTGTCGAAAACAAGATGTAGTAAAATCAGAGTAATCTGAGTTTGTCAGCGCTAATATAGCAGAGGCTAACTCACAGATAATCTTCCAGTAATGTTTAGTTTGTATTAGCAGGTGGAAGGGAAGTCTGCTGTTGGACAGCGGGTTCGCCAGCAGACTGTTTTCCAGAAGATACATGTTCTCCACGTCTGAGGGAGGAGAGACTCGCTTGTAGGACTTCAGGTGCTGAAGGAGGCCGATAGCCTGTGGATTAAAAGACAATGTTTTCCAATCTACGCAATTCATTTTGAAGACGAGGCGCCATTTGATTTCAAATATGCCAGTGTTTTTTTGTTTTTTTTTACCTGACTAACAGAGAAGCTGGTTACGTTGTCATCTACAGCCTGGAGGATCTCCAGCACAATGTTGATTCTCTCGTAGTTGTAAGGGCTGAGCTGTATGAGAAAGAATTTTGAAGAATCGCATAAAACATTTTCATAAACACAAAATAATTAGAAGATATAACTTGTTACAGTGGTGTTGATCATTGTACTTCATAGTCACTAGTATTGGGCGTGACGTTAACATTTTCCAGCTGGTCATCGTCAACCCAACGACTGCCGTTTGCTGATATATACACTTACGCAGGTGTGTGCGCTGGTGTCTAAGTAGCATACTAAGCTAAAAGCACATGTTTAGCCACAGCACAAAGCAGCTTTATTTTTGTTTGTGATTGTTTACTTTTTTATTTATTATTATTTTTTTTTTAAATTACCGATAAGTAAGCACGCTTCTCATTAAGTGTCAAAAGGGCTGAAAAATACTTTCCACTGGGCCCTGGTGTTTATGAGAAATTACTTTAAAGATCCCCTCCACTTCTAATTTGCCACTCTAACCTTGAATATGGCAGCACAGAGATTGTCGGTGAGCTCGCTGGTGCTCTGTAACATCGGGATGATCTGCAGGACTTGTTCCAGTGCGTCGTCGTGACACAAAGGCTGCACCTCTTCCTGGCCAAAATCCAGGTCACCTGTTCCTTCCTCATCCTCTTGGAGCAGCAGTAAGGTGGTAATGTACTGGTTGATCACACTGTCACGGTCGAGACCAAAGGTACTGCAGATGGACGCAAAAGGACAACTTTTAGCACAGGCAGGAAAGTGAAACTTGCATACCAGAAAATAGTGGACATTTAAGTACAGACTAGACCCACGTGTCCAAAACTAACTTTTCTTTTCCCTCACACGGTAGAAACTAACAACAGGAAGTAAGTGGCTGACCTGCAGTACTGGAGGATAATGTCTGGGGTGATCCTTCTGTTCTTCACCAAAACTGGGATCAGACTGCTCTTCATCTCAGGTCGCTGACGGAACACCGGCTGGATAGATATCTGGGACAGAGCAGGGGTACGTAGGTGAAATATGAGATTAAATGACAGAGAGAGAAGCTGAAATACAAAGTACAATGACACTCGGTCTATACAAACCTATTTATTAATACCAGAATGCTCCTGGAGTTTAAGTGCTGCATTACCTCTAATTTGCCAAGCTTGATGCCCCACTCAGCATCAGTGATGACCGAGAGAAATTTCTTTTGTTCCTCTGCCTCGCTGTAAAAGCAGCAGAGGTTGGCCCCGATCCTCGCCACAGCCTGAAATAATCCAGACACAGTCACGGATTTCTTGTAAACATGAATGGAAATGTTCCCATACATGTGTGTGCATGTCTGTGTGTTCATATTTTTTCCCCCAACAGTGATTAATGTGTAACATGGGTGATCACTGATCATGATTTAAAGCAACATCAAACAATCACTGAAGTTGGAACACATTGGAAGAACTTTTGTAAATAAGACTAAACGAAACATGACAAAATAAAATGTTATGACACCAGAGTGTGATTTTTATGCACTAATGAATGTTACACCAACTTCACACCACAACATTTACTCTCTGCTGAGCTCCTTCTCTTTTGTCTCCATTATTATTACAATAAAAGATTTGACAATAACTTAAAGAAGAAGAAAAATGTTGTTGCCTACCAATATTTTGTCATAGTTTTGCCGAGTGTTGTCGATAACTTTCCATAGTATTTTGAAGATTTCTGCTTTAGAGAGGAGTGTACAGAGTCCAATGGCCAAATCGCAATTGACCACCCTCGAGTTGAACACCTTGGATCCACAGAAATTAGAGATATGGTTATTTAAAAACACACTCAGATCCTTAAATCTGCCGTTACCCTTTCATGACAATTGACTGAGAAGACTCACCTTGTTCAAGAGGGCCACAGCCACAGTATTCAGAGTAGTTGCAGTTGTCTTTCGGAGATTGTTCAGGCATATATTGTACTTCTTGAGCTCTTGTGAATCATAAAGCTGAGACGAGGTAACCGTTTACAGTGTTATTCACAGTACAAACATTGCAATATATTTTTCTCAGTTTTACAGGCAAGACGCTAAGGCTATACCAATAACCAAATTGTTCGAGAAACACATGCAGTAAATGTCACCGTCATACCTGCACGCTTAGTTTCATGTCCATAACGTTAGAGGTGACATGCTGAAGACAGCTGCCGTATGAGTTGACCAGCAGTCTGAGGGCCAATTCCAGCTGACTGCACTCCTGTAACATCTGTAACATGTTGGTCATGGGGCCGAGGAGGGGCCGCATGTAGTTTGAACCTGCATGCGGGCCAGGTAAGACACAAAGTAAACTTTCCCGATTACAATTTTAGGAAAACAAATCGAAACAAGCATCAACTTAAAGACCTACCATCTTCAAAAGAGCAGTGTGACAGACAGGAACAGTCCAGCGGGTACAGTTTAGTGTCTGCAAGAATGATACTAAATAAGTAAAGCTGATGAAACCACACTGCCTGAGGAGATGAAATCCTAAACAGACCGTGAACACATGATCAATTTGAGCATCTTCCTACCCCGAGAAATAGGCAGCAGGCAGTTGGTGATTTCATACTGGACGGGGAGCACTGACACTGGGTCCAGAACAATGCAGTCTTCATTAAACACATCCTGGAAACTCCACTGAGAATAGGGATCTTTTTCTGCCTCCAAGGTCAAATCCTGGGACATTAATTTAAATTTACAGTTAGTTTAATGCATTCTGTTCATTTTGCAGCTTAGTGAATCAAAGCCATTATTTAAATGTAATTTCATTAAAGTTTTTCATCATTTCTTACTTGAAAGAGATTATAGGAACTTTACAACTTACTTACTGTAAACACACAAATTTCTGCCATTTTAAATTCTCTTGGGTGTTTCCAGATAATCATTCGTGACATATGAGGACTGATTTAAGGTTTGCTAACAAATAACCCATCAAGTACAAAGCAGGTTAAAATAAAGTAAATGAAGTCTCACTCTGTGGAAAAAGATTAGATACTGACCTTGGATATGAAGCCATAATTATCTGATAACTGACACTGATGATAGACATCCATAGCTATCCGTGTGCACTTGCAAAGCTCCAGGCAGTCCAGGAGAAGATCTGCAACAATTATTATAATATTAACTTTTTACGACTAACGCGTTTTGAAGTGGTAGGGAGCAGCCAGGTTAACTTAGAGCTGAAAAGAATATTGTCTTGTGAACTATTTAGCCTTGATGCTCTTTCACTGTTTGCCGTCCTAAGACATCATCTTCAACAAAGTCAGAAAAACTACTGCTATTACATTGAAGATTATTTTCCTGCTTTGCTGAAGTACTGTTTCAGTGTTTATCTGTGTGATTTGTAACGAATACTTTTCACTGGGTTCGAGATGAATACATTTACAGTTGGGTTTTCAGGAGAAACGTGCATTAAATCTTTACTGTGAAATTTCAGCAAACTAACAAAGATCCAAGGTATGTTATTTAACAGCTTAGTTATAAATCCAGTGCTGATTCACATAACAGCTATTTTTTACCAACATATTGACATTTACACATGTTCTTTACCCGAGTCACACACAGTGATGGCCTGACAGGCCAGATCATGTATGACTGCTGGCAAGTCCATATCCTCAGGTAGCACCATGGGTACATCAGCCTCAAGCATCTGGCATAACGTCTTGGCAGCAGTGAACAAAACCTTCCCGGTGTTGCTGTTATAGTGGTGCTCATACAGCTCACTGAGGACGTAAAGAAGAGATGACTTTAAACATTTAAATAATAACCTGATCATTAGGGTAAAAACTCATCATTGTGTCCTGTCCCCTCAGTTTCCTGTCCCACATATGGCACACCGTCCACACATGCAAACCTTAAGATCTTGAGGGCCTTGTCCACCTTGCCCACTCCGAGAGCTCGGAGGGCCAAGTCAGACCACAGCTCCTGCTCGGTGCGCTGCAGCTGCCTCCCGAGACGACGCAAGCCAGCTTCTGTGGAGATGGTCTTGGTCTTGCCATCTGGATCATTAGCCACAACCGGAGTTGTCGTAGCTTTCCCCTTAGACGATTGGCACGTGTTTTCATAGGCTGTGATGTGATGCTCCTGGATTTGTTTGCGGATGTTTGGGTCCTCATAGTTGGAGGGGGTGAAGAAAACATCAAAGTCCTCCTGAGGAAACAGAGAGAGGCTGAAGGTTAAAAACAAAAATCACAGAACAGATGGAGTATCACTTAAAACACTCCTTAAATGATGCTCACCTGCAGGTGGGCAATCGCCTTGAACATGATGAGGTTGTTCTCACACTCCATAGTTTTAAGAACATCATCTGCAGAAGACATAAAACCTGGCATCACTCTTGGATATTCAGGTATGTGGCTATAGCATTTCACCCCCCATTTTGTCTAGAAATCCAATGTCATCTGTTTTCATATAATTTCAATTGACAGGAAACTAAAGAGTCCATTTGTGTGATATTTTTCAGATCAATAGAGGAAAACTAGACTTTCCTGAAAGATCCAATAGTCAGTCAAAGAGCTGGAGCTCAGAGGAATTCAGGGACTGTCTTAAGAAAACCTCAGCATGGTTGGTGTTTGCTGACCAAGTGACTTGAGTCGGTATTGATTAAAGTAAATACTTACGTTTCTGGATTTTATGCAGGTATTCCAGGGCCTCCACCATCACCTGAGCTATGACCATCTGATGTTTCTTGTGCTATCAAAGAAAGGCAGAGAGAAAGTTGAGAAACGCAAAATAATTTAATGATCATACGCTTACCATAATGTTCTTCTACTTTCTCCTGTTCAGTCATCGAGGCATTCTTTGAACATCAAGTCCTTCCAATTTCATATATGTTCTACTATAGGCATAATTGTGGTGTCTGTTGTAGATGGATCATCTAAACAGGTGATTAAAGGTAAATCCTGGTCTGTCAGATCAGACAATATGAGAGCGGCAGAAAAAAATTCAATATTGACATGCATTTGGTGCCAAGCAAGAAGAACCTCTAATTCTAAGGCCACAGATGTACTTGTTTTTGAACAACACGCTTGCTTTTAACAACCATTTGCGTCGTGAACATTATTGCTCACATATTTAACTCTGCGTGTAGCTGGAGGACTCCATAAAAGGCACACCAGAGAAACAATGATGTCATTAGAACATCCTTATGTAAACAATAAACATGGCAAAAACTGAGTGGGTCACTACTTTTCTGATTCTGAAATCAAACTGGACCAAACACGCTATTTTCACTGTCCAGCATTTTCCGCCATGCCCCAACGTAACGGTCTCAGATTTGTTTCCCTTTAGTTGCGCATGTCCCTGACCCTGTCACATCTCCACAGTTCGCCTACACTGCCCTCACAAGCCATGTGTATATTGCATCTTGGGTACGTGTTGCGTTAATTTCTAAAGGACGCCACCACGTGCATGCAAGTGTATCTCAGGCCTAAACAAAATCTTAAAATGCAACAAATGACTTTAGTGCTTTTGACTCTACACTCACAGAACTGAGCCTCAGAAAAAAAATTTAAAAAAATAAAAAATCCTAAAATGCACTTCTATTTCAGACACATAACATCTTGACTTTCCTCACCTCATCAGATATGTGGTGTTTGTCCCCCAACTGCAGCCTCGCCCACGCTGTGAGACATTCGATCACACACTCTGCCTCTGCAGAGGACAGCTTCTTCAGGACAGTCAAGATCTCCTCAGTCTGAAAGCAGCACAAGAGAGACTTCCTACCAACATACCAGGAATGAGGAAAAAAATTATATAGTGCATCATTTTGTCATGAGGGCATTAACATACCTTGCCATGGCCTATCAGCTGGATGAGGTGCAAATAATTGATCTTCGATGTTGGTAGCTTGTATGCCTCAGCTAATTTCAGGGAGTCCTCATGAGACATCGGTAAGTGTTGCTTCAGGATGTATCTAATCAATGTCTGGAGAGCATATGTGTATGAGTGGTATTTTATAGGCAGGCACAATAAAAGTCTTAAGTCACTTAATTAAATCAAATTTACCATAATTTGAGTATTGTTTGAGAGGTTGAAATTGCGAATGCCGTAGCCTCTGAGAAGTTTTCTGATCTCCATTAGGCGGTGGCTCTCCTTTAAAAGCTCTTGTCTGGAGAAGAAATCAGGGATAAAAAAATCATAAAGATACTGCTGACTCCGGTAAATATTGCTACGTTAATGATAACTAAAATATAACCATACTTTGGCCAGTCCATCTCGAGGTACTGCTGAACAAGTTTTTCCACCACGTTACTCCAGGGCACCACAGCTTTCTGCATGATCTCCAGCACAGCGTCTACCATCAGCTGACAGGAAATACAATAAAGTGAGATTTTATAACTCCCAGCATAAACCTCAGTTTTTGCACAATCTTACTGTTTGGCTTTTCTGGCTGATTATTTTCTCAATTAATCGATTAGCTGTTAGGTCTTTAAAAAGGTCAGAAAATGGTGAAAAATGTCGACCAGTGTGTCCAAAAGCCCACGGTGCAGGCTAAAATCACTTGTTTTGTCCAGACCAACAGTAACATAACCAAAAAGATGTTCAGTTAGTATGATGGGGGACAAAAGGAACGAGAAAAAAATTTACATTCAAAAGCTTGAATTAGAGAATTTGAGCATTTTTTCAATAAAAAAACACTTACTCAAAACCAAAAATATATTATTAGAACACTTGGTAATTCATTTTGTGTAGATCAATTGGTGGATTAATTGCTGCAGCTCTAGATTTTTCACATTTATTCGCGCTCATGAACCTTTTGACTGCAACTGTAATGCTGTTCCAGACTTACATCAGTATCAGTCATGCAGCTGAGCACGGACACTGCTTTGGCTTCCCATTCTGTGAAAAGTGTGGTGGTCTGAGAACTGCAGCGCTCCAGCAGATCCTGGTGGAGTTCAGATTGGGAGGAGACACAAAAGCACCGTCAGATTTTTTTTTAAAAAAGCAACCAGTCTTTAGTTGTAATTGAGTTTTACCTTGATATACTGAAGGAGGAGCTCATCAAAAGGAATCTTGTGCTCCTCTGCATACGGCAGGACGCTGTTTTCCACTGTGGCAGCGATCAGCTCTGGAGCGGGCACTTTGTCCAGCATGAAGATCGCTACACTCCATACGCTTCCCTTTAAAATTGACAAAGAAGAAAGATTGACAACGATTGGAAACAACAACATAACTCACAGCATACCAGGGATAAGCATTATTCACAAACATAATGTCCCAATATATTTATAAATGGTGGACAAGATTAAACATCTTTCAATATGATTTGATTAATGGCAAAAACTGAGGGCTCCCTCTTACATCTGATCTCAGACCGATGCAGTTGTCATTTTCACATCCAGCACACACGTTTTTTAACTAGCAAATGTACTTGCACCTATCTGAGAACTAATTTGCATGTTGGTCTTAAAAGGAGGCGTGGTCAAGCGCCTTGAGGAAGCAGGAAGCAACTGACCAAGAACAACTTGTGCTTTGTTCCAAATGACATACTTCCCATAGTACCATAGTTCCGACTGTTTAAGGTAGAAACCCTGCGTTCCGACTCGTACACTATTTGTTTTTACTTTTAGTCCATACTACAGCTACCCTTAAAAAGTATGTACGGTAGCATGTAGTATGTATACAATTGGGACATACTACTTCATCATAAAAATGCGTCTTGAACTTTGACCCACTTTGTCATATCCGTTTGTAGTAAAAAGAAAAAGGATGCGATTTGGAACGAGTACGCTATCTTTTAATGACTCGTTCTTCTCCCCCTTCTTCCTTTTGCGGGTGGAGCATTAGCGCCACCAACTGTCTCGGTGGCTCAGGTGATGTGACGTATCTTCCCCCGCGCAACGGATTGTGGGTCAAAACAGCCAGAGTAGCATGCTGGCCTGCACACTGCAAAATACAACTGGATGTAGTCGGACATCCTGGTACTTTTGGCATCATACGTTTAACATACTAAAGAATTGGGACATACTAAATCTTTTTCTAGCATACTAAATAGTATGGTAGTATGGATATTGGATCGCGGGGAAAGTGCCCAGCATTTCACACTGCTTTTTTGGGGCGTTTTGAGTGCATCTTCCTGGTACTTACAGCGTACTGCATGTTTCTGTACTTGACAGTGTGAACGACCTCATACACTCAAAATAGTGAGTGTTAATGCACAAGTCCACCATTTGGAACACAGCACTGGTGTTGAGTCAGTTGTAGTATTGTACTGTTATTCTAAGGGCACCTTATTGAAATGGTAATATAGAGCTACATCGGCGGGTGCACAACACGCTCACACGCTGCTCGTTACACACACTGGGACATGCAGTTACACACTAACATGCAAAGGATTAAAAATAAGAAGGTACAATGTGAAAGATTGATTGTTATTGTCGACATCAATCTAACCACAAGCAGATCTGTTTCATCTGCAGAGAAGCGTTCTTTTCTTCTACTTGGCAAATCCACGGTTTTATAGCAAATTGCCAGGATGCAAGCACACCCGGGTTTTAAAGGGAATGACGACGGGTTTATTTTATGTCCTAAACACACCTGTGATTAATTAACTAATTATAGTAGAATCCCTTTAAACCATGTTTCTTGCTTTGCACTCAGTTTTTCTGCAATGAAACAAGCAAAAGTAAATATGAACACACTCTAAATGCACATGTGCCATGCGCTTTAGATTGTGCACTTAGATCGTTAAAATGTTACTCAAATACTTACATTTTGTTTTCTTAATGAAACAATATAGAAACCTTAATAGTGATAACAGGTTAATGCATCCAGTCATTTACTGACATCTGGAGATACAGATAAGCTCCTGCATATTTCTAAACTGCTATTTTAGCTCTTTTTCACCAGTTTTATGACATTTTTTTTAAATATTGTAGTTAACTGTGACCTTCATATTACATCTAACGCTTGCGCAAATGAACTTGAATTCATCACTAGTAGAGAACAAACCTTCTCAAAGACTGAAAGTGAAAGTTTGCAGTTGTATTTCTGGTGGAGGTCCAGCAGCTGACGGAGGTTGGACACCAGGTACTTGAGGTTCTCTACCTCTTCTGCAACATTATTATCATCCTTCAAAAAGATTAGAAGAGATCAATAAAGTGTGAACCATACAAGGTGTCGATATATCAAAAATGGCCTGCATGGCAGAGTTCCAAGACCAAAACCACCGCTGAGCAAAAAGAACATTAAGGCTCGTCTCATTTTTGCCAGAAAACATCTTGATGATCCCCAAGACTTTTGGGAAAATACTCTGCGGACTGACGAGACAAAAGTTGAACTTTTTGTAAGGTGTGTGTCCCGTTACATCTGGCGTAAAAGTAACACCGCATTTCAGAAAAAAAACATCATACCAACAGTAAAATAAGGTGGTGGTAGTGTGATGGTCTGGGGCTGTTTTGCTGCTTCAGGACCTGGAAGACTTGCTGTGATAAATGGAACCATGAATTCTACTGTCTACCAAAAAAATCCTGAAGGAGAATGTCTGGCCATCTGTTCGTGACCTCAAGCTGAAGCCAACTTGGGTTCTGCAGCAGGACAATGATCCAAAACACACCAGAAAGTCCACCTCTGAAGGAAAAACAAAATGAAGACTTTGGAGTGGCCTAGTCAAAGTCCTGACCTGAATCCTATTGAGATGCTGCGGCACGACCTTAAAAAGGCGGTTTGTGCTGGAGATGTGGCTGAATTGCAACAACTCTGCAAAGGTGAGTGGGCCAGAATTCCTCCACAGCTGTAAAAGACTCATTGCAAGTTATCGTAAACGCTTGATTGCAGTTGTTGCTGCTAAGGGTGGTCCAACCAGTTAATAGGGCAAACATTTTTTCACACGGGGCCATGTGGGTTTTGATTTTTTTTTTTTTTTTGTCTCCCTTAATAACACAAACCTTCATTTAAAAACTGCATTTTGTGTTTACTTGTGTTAGCTTTGACTAATATTTAAATTTGTTTGATGATCTGAAACATTTAAGTTGTGACAAACATGCAAAAAAATAAGAAATCGGGAAGGGGGAAAACACTTTTTCACACCACTGTATATTCAGACTGAACTACCAGTTTATTTCACTTTTAAATATTTTTGATTGCTGAATAAATCTGAAATGTGTGCATTGAAACTACTGCTCATTACAAAACTAAAGTTTTGTGTACAAATAATATAAACCTTCCTGCATTTTTTTTTTTTTTTTGTATCTGGTTTCATTTCAAACTTGATGTAAACATATAAAATCTACAACACTAACGCAATAAACAATTAAGAAAATAACAAATCGGCATTTAAAAAAACTAAGCCATTGTCTTAACAAGTTGCAGCCGGATGTGAGCAGTTTTTTCTCCGTGTCCTTAATATCACCAAGTTTATTTAAAGATTGATGACTCAGACACCAACACTGGCTTGTCATTGTGTTTAAGCTGAACCCTTCACCCTAGTCTTGAAATTATGTGAACCTTTGCTCAGGTTGACTCTGTTTTTCATCATGTAGCATGAATCGTGGCCAGTGTAAAGCGTCCACCAGGCTTTGCAGTAGGTGTGGGTTAAGAGCTGCAGTACGTGGCATGCAACAGTGAGGTGAATAAAACCAAAACGATCAGCTGCTAGGATAGCAGGTGAGTTTCCTGACCAACATCTGTTTAGAGTGATAACCTCACATGACTACAGATTTGATCTAACGACTGATCTAAATGTTGAATCATGCAATATGATCGATAGATAGATTCTTCAGCGTCCTCCTCTTCGCCACCTTTTCCAGACTGTCCAGTTTGCAGCCAATTATGGAGTCGGGCCTTCTGAACCAGTTTGTTAAGTCTGCTGGTGTCGCCGGCTCCAATGCTGCCCCCCCAGCAGACTACGGAGAAGTACAGTTCACTGGCCACAACAAGACTGGTAGAACATCAACATCTTGCTGCACACATTGAAGGATTGATGAAGAGGTCAAGAGTGTTTTCACACACAGCATAAATATATTTTCACATGCAAGGATAGTATTGAATTGATGGCTCTTGTGTAAAAGTGATCAAATTATAATTATTACTAACCCCTTTGTGGCTTCTTAATGAAAAAAGAGATGACTAATCTTGTATGTTGACGTCTAATGAAAAGCAGAGCCCACAGACTTCCTGCGGAAGACAAAATCACACTTTTCTGGTAACATTTCTCTTTTTAAAAAAAACAGCAGTCACACCTCAGGCGAGTTATTTCTTTGAGCCACATGCAGTGAGGAAGCACACAACTCAACATGAAATGCAACTTCAACGGGACCGTGCTGATCACAGTGCTCCCTCCAGTGCTGGTGACAGAGTTTGTCTTGGGGCTCCTTGCAAACGGTTTGGCTCTGTGGATCTTCTGCTTCCGCCTGAGGCCCTGGAAAAGCAGCACAGTGCTTCTTTTCAACCTGGCAATTGCTGATTTTCTGCTCAACCTGACTTTGCCCTTCCGTGCCGTCTACTACATCTCTAAGATCAAGTGGATATTTGGAGCCGCATTCTGTAACATTGGACTCCTACTGTTCGCAATGAACCGCAGTGGAAGCACCTTCTTCTTGATGGCTATCGCTGTGGACAGGTACATGCGTGTGGTGCATCCCCATCATCCCATCAACCATCTGAGTGTCTCTAAAGCCATGCTTGGAGCACTTGGACTATGGTTGGTCACCATTTCAATGACGGCTCATGTCCTCACTTTACAACAGAACAACACCTCCTACTGTGAGAGCTTCATGATTGATTCTGATCCCAGGCGCAATTTCACTTGGCATAAGTTTGCGTTTCTCTTTTCCTTCCTCCTACCTCTGCTCGTGATTCTCTTCTGCACAGTCCGCATCACTGGCGAACTGAGAGGGAGGCGGCTGGCCCAGCATGCAAAGATTAAAAAGGCTATGTGCTTCCTCATCATAGTCCTTGTGGTCTTTATCATTTGCTTCCTCCCGAGCAACATCACAATGCTGATAATTTGGATCAAGACCCAGGGGTTAGCCAGCACCCTATCCAAATCTGAAATCTGTCCTGCACTTGAGGACCTGAACATTGCATTTTTCATCACCATCACCCTGACCTATCTCAACAGCGTGCTGAATCCTGTGGTCTACTACTTGTCCAACCCGATCTTCAAAGGTATCTGCAGGAAAGTTCTTCATCTGCCCGAAGCGAACACTGTTAACAGTACAGAGAAGAAAACTTGAGAATCATTCAGCCAGCTGGGAACACAAAACGAAGGAAATGTAACACGCAGCTGAGAAGATAAGTTTATCATTGAAATGTAATGGTGCCACAACCAATAAAATACTTCTTCACTAGTTATCCATTATATTGACTGCCTTTGCAAAAAAAACACGACTAATGCGGGATAAGAGTAAATGCTAGAATATGGAACAGGACAAAGATACTGGAGTCATAAAGGTAGCAGATTTAGTCGTATCATATAGAGCTATATTTAGCTGCAGATGACTAACATTTACTATTTTTAAAAGCTTTTCTGATGCTACACAGTGGCTGGAAAAACCCTGAATGTTTTGAACAGAGTAATTGAACTTGTCATTTCTGCAAAGACAAATGCGTCTGCTTCGTTAGTGGCTTGCTTCAAACAATGTTATTTTTTTCATAATGAGTGCACTTTTCTCAATGTTTCTTTTGAAATAGATTTCCTATTTTAATTTCTAATCTTTATATTCTACCAATTTATAGACACCAAACTACATTTCAAAGAAGTTCATTATATGAATCAGACATTTTAGCATACTTGTGGCTTCATAATATCAATAAAATGTCCTTTTGTAAACGTGTTGTAATCATAAAAAGATCAAAAAAATCTTTAAGAGCTTTCTCATACCAGGTGATCAATACTTTTCATGAACTGTATTGACACTAAGCCAACATGATGAGATGTTTAGGTTCGAAGTTTTTTTCTTTTCTTTAGTCAGTACTGTATCCTCCCTGTTGGAACAAATAATAAAGATTTTTGCTCTCATCACTGCGATGTCGACATCATATTTTAATTTCTAATCTTTATATTCTACCAATTTATAGACACCAAACTACATTTCAACAAGTGCATTACATTAATCAGACATTTTAGCATACTTGTGGTTTCATATCAATAAAATGTCATTTTGCAAATATTTGTTGTAATTATAAAAAGATCAAACAATGTTTAAGAGCTTTCTCATACCAGGTGATCAATACTTTTCATGAACTGTATTGACACTAAGCCAACATGATGAGATTGAGGTGAGGGGTGAGGTGAGGGAGAGGGAAGACGCTGTGCTAGGTGGCACGCTTCTTCTTTCCCTCCCCCACCCCTCCAGAATAACCTTGGCCAATGCCATAAATCATCCAAATAATGGTTGTCAGGCTTTTAAAAAGACGGTCAGAGGCGTTTCCCTAACACATTTGGTGTTACAAATGCAGTAGTATTTTTTTTGTTGCGCGTTTACTCTCCCAAAAAGGAGTCTGGTCTGCATCGGGTGTGAAAGCACGTGAGCAGGCGGGCGGTGGTGATTGGTGGAACTAGTGGCTTGCAGATAAGTGGCCCCTGATGACTGGAGGAGCTGCCTCTGTGGGGGAGCATCATTCACCTCACCCCTCTCTCCCAAACAGCCACACTCCTACCCAGTGCGTCCACCTGTAGCTTTTACCATGCGCATTGCTTTGATTGCCCTCTTTGAATTTCGATGGGTTTACCGTTGCGTTCATTATAACAAGAGGTTAGAGTCTCTTTCGGTGGGCTTCGTTTGACCTTCTTGTCCCGTTTGTGTAAGATGAGTCATGTTGTGTCTCAGCTGTCTCCAGACAGGTATAACAGTGTGTAAGAGACAAAGCATTCACAGAAGTCGGGCACAAATATCCTGTAGGTAATTGTATGACTGGATAAATGGAGCTATTCCATTAGAAAAGAGGCTAGTGTAAAAAAACACACCCGACCCGCTGGATCCCCGACGTGCAGCGTGCGAGGGCCCGCATATCACTGCTTGCAGTTTTAATCGATCTTGTGCTTCTAAAGTTTTTCTTCAAAAATTTCTCGAAACAGTTTTCAGTAATGAACAGAATTTATTAAAATATTTCAATGAATAACTGAAAGTGCAAATATTGCATCTCGGGCCAGGGCAGACCAAGAAAGACTGTATTAATACAACAGAAGAAATAGTGCTAGTTTGTCCCAATACTCTATTTTACAGGTTAAGAAACTCCTGAAAAACAAATTTAAGTAAAATTAGAGGATCGTTATGTTTCTATCACAGAGAAGAGAAACAAAAAAGGCACACATTTATAAATAAAACAATAATTAAGATTTGAACGGCATTAAACACAAAGTTGATTGATTATATGAATCTTTGAGTGGTTTTTATTCTGCACTAACTGGGTCCAGGATCTCAGCTTCAGTTACCTTTAGTGAAGTCGCGTCGTCTGTCAGCGTTTCACTCTTTCATGCTCTCTCCTCTGTTTCATGTATTCACGATTGAGCGAGTCAGCATCATCCTGACTGAAGAGCAGATTAAAAACAAACTGATGTGAAGAACTCAAACATTTTGAAAGGGAATCATGTAGGTTTTGAGCAAGTTTTATTTTGTTCTATAACTCTTTTAAGTTACATTAGACTAGAAAAAAAAAAGAAGAAAAAAAAAAAGAAGGCTCTGAATGTGTGTGCATGCCTATTGTAAGTTTAGTACGTATGGTCATGGGCAAGAGTATCTTGTCAGTCTTGAATACGAGTTTTTCCATGGATCATACAGAAATCTGTTCTGTATCTCTGTATATATGAATATATCATTATTAACATTATTCTGTGATAATGACATTATTGATGTTTTTTGACCAACAGTGATTAGAAATGTTTAAATGCTTCTTTCCCACGATATTTGGTTTTGAAAAAAAAAAAGATCTTACCAGTTCTGGCTGATCAGGTAGTCGACCAAGTCTTTCATCTGGTTAGGCTGACCACTCGACACTATGAGCTGCTTCAGATGGCTGAAGTGTTTGGTCTTCAGCAGTTTCTGGTGCTGTCCATTTTGGCTGATGAAAGTTAATACCGTCTCCCGGATCTGAGGGATCAGAAAATTCATAAAGTCACATAATATGACAATAGCTCAAAACCATACAGCATGCCCAGTTAACATTCATCTGTTGAGAAAGAGAAAGTCTCACCAGACACCAAATTTAAAAACGGTATACGGCCAAATACAGAGAAATGAACCTGGTGGTGATATGCCTAATCAGCATTTTGTCGTTTGGCAAGGTCTAAAATGTAACAGACGTTTATTGATATGTAAAATTTCTGGATTATAGCTTCACCACCTGAAACAACAGCTAAACTGGAAGCACAGAAAAGTTTTTTCAGCTCAAGTGTAAATACTAAATGAAGTTGAAGTGCCAGGCAGTTTAATTGTCAGTTTGAGTAAGAGCCGAAAAGTGAATGAAATGTCGGTTCTTGTGTACGTGTTTGGTAGAAAAGACTTCACATCCGGTCTAAAATGACACCTGACCTGCGAAGGGATTCCGGCCAACTCCCCGGTGTTCATAAGTTCTTCCACCTGCTCGAGGACATCGACCGGGTTGCAAACAGACAGGAAACCCTGGAAGCAGCAAAAAGGGGGTGAGTGATCATAATTAGAGCCTAAAATACAGTATATAGCTACTTCTCACGTGTTGTATTGACATGGAGGCACTCACTTGGATCTGTTGAGCCTTTTTATTGGCACAGGGGATGAGAAGGAGAGTCCCCAGGGCGAAGGCCAACAGATTTAACTGCGCGAAGCGATTGGCAATTCCTATCAAGTCCAGATTCAACTGGAAAGGGCACCTTGGAAAGAAATATGAATGGCAGGGACGGAGGCAATAAACATGAAGAGAAACATTAAACAAATTCCAACATTCAGTAAATCAAATCTGGGTCCATGAAACAGACAGAAGTCGTATCTATATTGTATAACTGCAAAGATTACCATGCTTACATACAGATGAGCAGTACAACAGATGTAATGGATACAGGACATCAAGCTGAAGTTCATTTTCTAGCCCTGCCTCTGGGTAGGCTTTTAAAGACGAGAATCAACCAGCCAAATAAGTAAGATGATTACACACAATTGTGGCAGATGAAACTGACTGTGTGCATGCGTCTATGTATTGTACATGACACTGATGTGATGAATTTAAGTATAAAGACAGTAAGAACATTTGCCAAGTGAATCCAATCAAGACGTTTTCATGTCTTTGTTGTTCTTTTAGCCATTTTCTCCACTTGTGTAGAGAAAAGTTTAAGTTCTGACTGAAAAAGACAACTGTCCAACAGTTTGTTTTGCCCTTCAGGTCATGTGGTTTCAGTTATTTACTCTGCTATGCAGTGTCTGGAAAAAAAACAACTGTCAAACTAGTAAAAGCATATTGTGTGTATTGTATGCAGTTATATTCTAGCACTGCCAGTCCATTGAGGTTCTACATGGTCCTCATGTGCAGGACAGGTGGTGGTGATAGCTGAACATGAGCAAGACGTACTTGAGGAGGAGAACAAAGGTCCTGTAGAGTGTTGCCTGTTGATCTGGACTCAGAGGAATAGAAACTGCCACCAAGAAAACAAACGAGACAGTCGTGAGCATTCAAGAGAAATGCTGAGCTGTGCAACATTAAGGGGCTTTATAAAAAAGTAGTAATTTACTGAATTTAATATTTGATTTGAAATAATGTCTGTCTCACTCTGTGGTTGTATGCAAAGCCAACACTTAAGAAACTCCAACCACAGGGGCTCAAACATGTCAATGGATTTTTCATGTTTTGCATGTCAATGCAAGGGGAACAAGACGCTTGATGCTGGCACGCAAACGTAGAAGGAAACTATACTTTTTCTTTAGAATGCAAGCATAAACAAGAACTGAAATTACCACACGCCATTTTAAGATAATGAGCAGACGCCTGCGCTCACAAAGCCTGTAAACAAAAAAATGTCTGCAGGCAGCCTCCTCAGTGTGGCTACTGTAGACCGATGTATGTATCATTACCCGAGAGAAAACAAGACTTGAATTCATAACTTTAAAAGCTCTACATATTCAATAATATATCAAGTTCACTGCCTGTATAATTAGATTGATTCCTGTCATTAAGTGGAAAGATGAGAATAATGTTAGTTAACTGTAGCAAGACTCCAACCAGCTAAACGAGCTGTCGGGGCCTCATAAACGTTTGCCTGGACGTCCCCCTGCTTCCACTCCAACTCCGCCGTAAATTGTTTGTCAGATTTGTTGTTTGGGATAATTGGGGGTCGGTAAGTAACTGTAACTTTTTTTTTGTTGGCGAGTCTGCCGTTATCGAGCACGTTACGAAACATACGCATATTCTTCATCAGCGGTGCTCATATTCATGATCAAGCCAGTCCAATGTTTACTAACAGTCGCATAACATTAACAGCCAGCTCGCAGAGCTGTTCTCATGCGGACACTGACCGCTGTCAGCTGAGGCAGAAGATGAAAACAGCATTGATGATGCTCTCCTCTCGTGTCTCAAGTCAACAATCTGCCATTGGAAGCGACAGATCTACTTCAGCAAACAGAGACAAGGCACATTTTTGGTTCAAATATTTTTCAGTCTTAAACTGAATAATATATTACTGTGACATTGTTTATTTATCGATGTAAGTTTTTATATGGTGCTTTCATCTGCTGTTAAGTGCAATAAAACTGTATCTTTCATTCATAGTTTTGTTGACAGTTAATTTTTTTTTTGGTTAATTTGTTTGTTATCATTCTTGAATCATTCCATTTTATCAGATGGAAACAAAAACACCCAAAACAACAACAACAACAAAATATGTCATTAGAATATATATATATTGCTCTTCCTGCTTTCTAATTATCTTCCTTTGAAAAACCATATCAATCGACCACTACTTTGACTACTGAAGGATTTTAATGTGCAGCATTACTTATACCACCAGGACATGGTATAAGCATCAGCACTCAGCATCAACACACATAAATGCATGTTATTTGTTTATGGAAATGAATATTGCTGACAAACAGTAAATCTTGTACCTGAGACAAAAGGTGCCATTATCATGCTCCTCCAGGTCCGGGAGAAACTCGAAACCTGGGGAGAAAATAAAATGAATAAAAGAAGAAAAAAAACCCATTTTTAAATTCATCTAGATTATCACCGATTGTTCTGGTTCTTTTATTTATGGCTCAGCAGGACATCTGTGCTGGAAGCGGACAGATGATATGAGCGCAAGTTTGTGATGTCACAAACTTACGAAGTTCAGTTGCTGCATTTGTGCTGTGTGCATTGCTCCACGGACTGAGCATTTGTCATTTCACAGTACTAATAGAGCACCTCAACCTGCTTTATGAAAAGGAAATCAGATTTTATACAATGAGGGACCTTTAAAATTAAACATAATTTATATCTTTTAATCTGTAAAATGAAAAGTGATTAAATTACCTCCCACAAAGCAGGCACAGCGACTATTGCCTCTAGAACCTTCTGCAGGCACCCGATCTGAAGAGAGGAAATAAAAACGTGTACGTTTTATTTCAGAACACGTAACCATGATGCCTTTATTTAAAAATATCCATCCTGTTGATAATTGTTCCAAGAATCAGGGGGAAAAAAACTGCTCCTTCAAATCCAGACTAATTGTGTGAATTTTTGGTGCGTGTTGTCTCACCAAGTTGAAGCTGAGCAGCTTCTGAAGCAGACTGTTCCACAGCTGAGGGTCGTATACCTGGTACTCCAGGCACAGGTCTGCCACCAACTGCACTGCCTGGAAGGACAGAGGCTGCTTCAGTTTGTCTGTATGCAAGATTTCTAACCGAGGGAAGCAAAAATAAAGAAACTAGCTGGAAATAGTTGTGATGTTTTCCCTCAGAAAGTACCTGCGGCTCATGACTGTGGTTCTTCCATAGCCCTTTAACCAAGCCCTCTTTGGGACTACTGAGGAAAGACTGCAACGTGTAAGGGATGTTTAACGCCTCCAGCTGAGAGACAAAGATGTAGCATCTCAGGTAATATCTGCATGGGGATATAAAACAGAAACATTGATGATTATACACCTTTCCAATTTTGACTTCCACCCATACTTTTACTGTTTAACTGTTTTCAGGGCCTCTTACAAGATTTTGGTCTTGGGGATCTGCAACTGAGCCTCCAGAGTGGCTGCATCAACGAGGCGGACGAGACAAAGCAGCGCTCGAGTCCGATGGCTGAAAGTCAGACGGGGACCAGAATTGCTGAGTGGCTACAGATGGAAAAAACAAAACAGACATGAGCCTCTTTTGTCCAGTATTGAGACCTACAATTAATTTTTTTCTTCAAACATACCCAGGTTTCGGCAGTTAAAATGGGGCTTAGAAGACGGATAGCCTCCTCCATGGGGCAAGACTGCAGCATGTACACCACCCTGGAAGAATCAAATATACAAAAGCCAACACATTTCAATGTTTCCGCTCTTTTGCCCAGTGATTGTGGAGGTAAAATAATACAATGACTATAATTATTAACAGAGAGGCAACAGAAAGATGCATTGATCATTTTATTGAAAACTCCACCTCATTAAGTCTGGATCCTCCTCAATGTTGCTGACAGAGTCAGGGTTACCAATTTCCTTTATGAAAGAAAAAAAAAAGCGTGAAAAAGCCACACGATGGATCCAATACAGCAAGTTTTCTAAAAAACAAAACAGGCAGGGAATGAAGCGATACCAAAAGCAAAGACGGACAAACCTTGGTCGCAGCTGGGCCTGTTTTGCAGATCCATTTTTCTAACATCATGTTACAGATTTTGAGAAGATCCACCTTGTTGATTACAGCTATTTCCTTAACTGCAGCATGAATGTCTGCGACACAGACAAATCATCAAATTAAAGAGACACCACACTGTCAGTCACAACATAGTAAACAGATTAATCATTAATAGTGATTATATAAAACTAGCGCTAATGTTGGAGTTACAAAAAGACAAACCTGGTTCAGAGTAGAACATGAATTTACTGAAGCGTCAGACAGTTGTGTTACTGCATGCTCACCAGGATAAGTTTGACCTCCGGACTCTCTGTACCGCTGCGCCACACTGCTGTGCTCGTAGAGGGCCACTATGAGCCTTGCCGGCAGCCCAGTCAGTTTCAGGTGCTCTGGGCTGTTCAGCTGACTGGCTATCAATATGTTTTCAGTAGCAGAGCGCTGAAACTGCAGCTTCAGCTTGGACAGAAATGTCTCCCCTCTGGCCCGCGCTGCTTCCTGCTTGGAATCAGAGAGGAAAGGAAGCTGGTTAATGTATTAAGACACTTTCTAGATGGAGATTTGAGACATTTTAAGTTTGATGAAGTACATTTCTGCAGGTAAAAATCACAAACACTGACCTCAAGGTTGGGATCCTTCAGCCACGCATCTCCAAGAGCCAAACAGAACTTAAGTGACTGTGTCTTCTCATAGCCTGTAGGGAGTAAGAAACTACTCAGAGCGTACATATACGAACAAACCGAGCAGTGTCGTGTCGTGGCTCGAGTGTGGCTCAAACCTGCTGGAAGCTCCTGGGTTATCGTGTGGGCCGTGGCAGCAGCCAGCTCCGGGTTTTGGATGGAGTGGATGTACTTCATCATGTTCTTTGCCACGTTGAAAGTCTCCTTATTGTAGCTATGACCTTTACCCTTTTTCTTTTTCTCCAGGAGTAAAGGCTTCATTTTCTTCTCAAACACATGGTTTGCTGCTGCCATGTATAACTTGTCAAGGCTCACCTGGAGAAGGACAGGAGTGTCATTTATCATCTCTGTGATTACACAGAGTCAAGTTACATCGTAGATTAGTGTGCTTTACCTTCATCAGTTTGCTGATGAGAAGAAGTGTGGGGAAGGTCTCCTCACTGAGCTCAGGGGCTAAACACAGTTAAATATTGTAGTTAGCTTTAAAACAATTTCATCAACTCATACTAGTAAACTGCTATTTATAATAAAAATACAGATTTTGTCAGCTTAGGTTTCACAAAGAAGTTTTCTATGGCAAAAAGGTGTTTGAAAGTTTAAATCATCCCAATTAAAGGAGTTCAACTGCAGACACAGAGGTAACTCATATCTAAAATAATGTTTGGACCTCAATTGAGTCGTTGCCTTTTTAAATTTTTTTTTTTTTTATACCTAATAACAACATTTAACTGGCGCACCTTTAAAATACAGACAGATTTCTTGTCTATAGCAATGAAGAGAACTAAGAGAAAATGATATAATAAGGAGTAGATGATTTGCATATGAATAATGATGAAAAGTCATAAGCTTATTTCTGAGTTTACATCGCCTCCTCCTGTCGAAAACAAGATGTAGTAAAATCAGAGTAATCTGAGTTTGTCAGCGCTAATATAGCAGAGGCTAACTCACAGATAATCTTCCAGTAATGTTTAGTTTGTATTAGCAGGTGGAAGGGAAGTCTGCTGTTGGACAGCGGGTTCGCCAGCAGACTGTTTTCCAGAAGATACATGTTCTCCACGTCTGAGGGAGGAGAGACTCGCTTGTAGGACTTCAGGTGCTGAAGGAGGCCGATAGCCTGTGGATTAAAAGACAATGTTTTCCAATCTACGCAATTCATTTTGAAGACGAGGCGCCATTTGATTTCAAATATGCCAGTGTTTTTTTGTTTTTTTTTACCTGACTAACAGAGAAGCTGGTTACGTTGTCATCTACAGCCTGGAGGATCTCCAGCACAATGTTGATTCTCTCGTAGTTGTAAGGGCTGAGCTGTATGAGAAAGAATTTTGAAGAATCGCATAAAACATTTTCATAAACACAAAATAATTAGAAGATATAACTTGTTACAGTGGTGTTGATCATTGTACTTCATAGTCACTAGTATTGGGCGTGACGTTAACATTTTCCAGCTGGTCATCGTCAACCCAACGACTGCCGTTTGCTGATATATACACTTACGCAGGTGTGTGCGCTGGTGTCTAAGTAGCATACTAAGCTAAAAGCACATGTTTAGCCACAGCACAAAGCAGCTTTATTTTTGTTTGTGATTGTTTACTTTTTTATTTATTATTATTTATTTTTTTAAATTACCGATAAGTAAGCACGCTTCTCATTAAGTGTCAAAAGGGCTGAAAAATACTTTCCACTGGGCCCTGGTGTTTATGAGAAATTACTTTAAAGATCCCCTCCACTTCTAATTTGCCACTCTAACCTTGAATATGGCAGCACAGAGATTGTCGGTGAGCTCGCTGGTGCTCTGTAACATCGGGATGATCTGCAGGACTTGTTCCAGTGCGTCGTCGTGACACAAAGGCTGCACCTCTTCCTGGCCAAAATCCAGGTCACCTGTTCCTTCCTCATCCTCTTGGAGCAGCAGTAAGGTGGTAATGTACTGGTTGATCACACTGTCACGGTCGAGACCAAAGGTACTGCAGATGGACGCAAAAGGACAACTTTTAGCACAGGCAGGAAAGTGAAACTTGCATACCAGAAAATAGTGGACATTTAAGTACAGACTAGACCCACGTGTCCAAAACTAACTTTTCTTTTCCCTCACACGGTAGAAACTAACAACAGGAAGTAAGTGGCTGACCTGCAGTACTGGAGGATAATGTCTGGGGTGATCCTTCTGTTCTTCACCAAAACTGGGATCAGACTGCTCTTCATCTCAGGTCGCTGACGGAACACCGGCTGGATAGATATCTGGGACAGAGCAGGGGTACGTAGGTGAAATATGAGATTAAATGACAGAGAGAGAAGCTGAAATACAAAGTACAATGACACTCGGTCTATACAAACCTATTTATTAATACCAGAATGCTCCTGGAGTTTAAGTGCTGCATTACCTCTAATTTGCCAAGCTTGATGCCCCACTCAGCATCAGTGATGACCGAGAGAAATTTCTTTTGTTCCTCTGCCTCGCTGTAAAAGCAGCAGAGGTTGGCCCCGATCCTCGCCACAGCCTGAAATAATCCAGACACAGTCACGGATTTCTTGTAAACATGAATGGAAATGTTCCCATACATGTGTGTGCATGTCTGTGTGTTCATATTTTTTCCCCCAACAGTGATTAATGTGTAACATGGGTGATCACTGATCATGATTTAAAGCAACATCAAACAATCACTGAAGTTGGAACACATTGGAAGAACTTTTGTAAATAAGACTAAACGAAACATGACAAAATAAAATGTTATGACACCAGAGTGTGATTTTTATGCACTAATGAATGTTACACCAACTTCACACCACAACATTTACTCTCTGCTGAGCTCCTTCTCTTTTGTCTCCATTATTATTACAATAAAAGATTTGACAATAACTTAAAGAAGAAGAAAAATGTTGTTGCCTACCAATATTTTGTCATAGTTTTGCCGAGTGTTGTCGATAACTTTCCATAGTATTTTGAAGATTTCTGCTTTAGAGAGGAGTGTACAGAGTCCAATGGCCAAATCGCAATTGACCACCCTCGAGTTGAACACCTTGGATCCACAGAAATTAGAGATATGGTTATTTAAAAACACACTCAGATCCTTAAATCTGCCGTTACCCTTTCATGACAATTGACTGAGAAGACTCACCTTGTTCAAGAGGGCCACAGCCACAGTATTCAGAGTAGTTGCAGTTGTCTTTCGGAGATTGTTCAGGCATATATTGTACTTCTTGAGCTCTTGTGAATCATAAAGCTGAGACGAGGTAACCGTTTACAGTGTTATTCACAGTACAAACATTGCAATATATTTTTCTCAGTTTTACAGGCAAGACGCTAAGGCTATACCAATAACCAAATTGTTCGAGAAACACATGCAGTAAATGTCACCGTCACACCTGCACGCTTAGTTTCATGTCCATAACGTTAGAGGTGACATGCTGAAGACAGCTGCCGTATGAGTTGACCAGCAGTCTGAGGGCCAATTCCAGCTGACTGCACTCCTGTAACATCTGTAACATGTTGGTCATGGGGCCGAGGAGGGGCCGCATGTAGTTTGAACCTGCATGCGGGCCAGGTAAGACACAAAGTAAACTTTCCCGATTACAATTTTAGGAAAACAAATCGAAACAAGCATCAACTTAAAGACCTACCATCTTCAAAAGAGCAGTGTGACAGACAGGAACAGTCCAGCGGGTACAGTTTAGTGTCTGCAAGAATGATACTAAATAAGTAAAGCTGATGAAACCACACTGCCTGAGGAGATGAAATCCTAAACAGACCGTGAACACATGATCAATTTGAGCATCTTCCTACCCCGAGAAATAGGCAGCAGGCAGTTGGTGATTTCATACTGGACGGGGAGCACTGACACTGGGTCCAGAACAATGCAGTCTTCATTAAACACATCCTGGAAACTCCACTGAGAATAGGGATCTTTTTCTGCCTCCAAGGTCAAATCCTGGGACATTAATTTAAATTTACAGTTAGTTTAATGCATTCTGTTCATTTTGCAGCTTAGTGAATCAAAGCCATTATTTAAATGTAATTTCATTAAAGTTTTTCATCATTTCTTACTTGAAAGAGATTATAGGAACTTTACAACTTACTTACTGTAAACACACAAATTTCTGCCATTTTAAATTCTCTTGGGTGTTTCCAGATAATCATTCGTGACATATGAGGACTGATTTAAGGTTTGCTAACAAATAACCCATCAAGTACAAAGCAGGTTAAAATAAAGTAAATGAAGTCTCACTCTGTGGAAAAAGATTAGATACTGACCTTGGATATGAAGCCATAATTATCTGATAACTGACACTGATGATAGACATCCATAGCTATCCGTGTGCACTTGCAAAGCTCCAGGCAGTCCAGGAGAAGATCTGCAACAATTATTATAATATTAACTTTTTACGACTAACGCGTTTTGAAGTGGTAGGGAGCAGCCAGGTTAACTTAGAGCTGAAAAGAATATTGTCTTGTGAACTATTTAGCCTTGATGCTCTTTCACTGTTTGCCGTCCTAAGACATCATCTTCAACAAAGTCAGAAAAACTACTGCTATTACATTGAAGATTATTTTCCTGCTTTGCTGAAGTACTGTTTCAGTGTTTATCTGTGTGATTTGTAACGAATACTTTTCACTGGGTTCGAGATGAATACATTTACAGTTGGGTTTTCAGGAGAAACGTGCATTAAATCTTTACTGTGAAATTTCAGCAAACTAACAAAGATCCAAGGTATGTTATTTAACAGCTTAGTTATAAATCCAGTGCTGATTCACATAACAGCTATTTTTTACCAACATATTGACATTTACACATGTTCTTTACCCGAGTCACACACAGTGATGGCCTGACAGGCCAGATCATGTATGACTGCTGGCAAGTCCATATCCTCAGGTAGCACCATGGGTACATCAGCCTCAAGCATCTGGCATAACGTCTTGGCAGCAGTGAACAAAACCTTCCCGGTGTTGCTGTTATAGTGGTGCTCATACAGCTCACTGAGGACGTAAAGAAGAGATGACTTTAAACATTTAAATAATAACCTGATCATTAGGGTAAAAACTCATCATTGTGTCCTGTCCCCTCAGTTTCCTGTCCCACATATGGCACACCGTCCACACATGCAAACCTTAAGATCTTGAGGGCCTTGTCCACCTTGCCCACTCCGAGAGCTCGGAGGGCCAAGTCAGACCACAGCTCCTGCTCGGTGCGCTGCAGCTGCCTCCCGAGACGACGCAAGCCAGCTTCTGTGGAGATGGTCTTGGTCTTGCCATCTGGATCATTAGCCACAACCGGAGTTGTCGTAGCTTTCCCCTGAGACGATTGGCACGTGTTTTCATAGGCTGTGATGTGATGCTCCTGGATTTGTTTGCGGATGTTTGGGTCCTCATAGTTGGAGGGGGTGAAGAAAACATCAAAGTCCTCCTGAGGAAACAGAGAGAGGCTGAAGGTTAAAAACAAAAATCACAGAACAGATGGAGTATCACTTAAAACACTCCTTAAATGATGCTCACCTGCAGGTGGGCAATCGCCTTGAACATGATGAGGTTGTTCTCACACTCCATAGTTTTAAGAACATCATCTGCAGAAGACATAAAACCTGGCATCACTCTTGGATATTCAGGTATGTGGCTATAGCATTTCACCCCCCATTTTGTCTAGAAATCCAATGTCATCTGTTTTCATATAATTTCAATTGACAGGAAACTAAAGAGTCCATTTGTGTGATATTTTTCAGATCAATAGAGGAAAACTAGACTTTCCTGAAAGATCCAATAGTCAGTCAAAGAGCTGGAGCTCAGAGGAATTCAGGGACTGTCTTAAGAAAACCTCAGCATGGTTGGTGTTTGCTGACCAAGTGACTTGAGTCGGTATTGATTAAAGTAAATACTTACGTTTCTGGATTTTATGCAGGTATTCCAGGGCCTCCACCATCACCTGAGCTATGACCATCTGATGTTTCTTGTGCTATCAAAGAAAGGCAGAGAGAAAGTTGAGAAACGCAAAATAATTTAATGATCATACGCTTACCATAATGTTCTTCTACTTTCTCCTGTTCAGTCATCGAGGCATTCTTTGAACATCAAGTCCTTCCAATTTCATATATGTTCTACTATAGGCATAATTGTGGTGTCTGTTGTAGATGGATCATCTAAACAGGTGATTAAAGGTAAATCCTGGTCTGTCAGATCAGACAATATGAGAGCGGCAGAAAAAAATTCAATATTGACATGCATTTGGTGCCAAGCAAGAAGAACCTCTAATTCTAAGGCCACAGATGTACTTGTTTTTGAACAACACGCTTGCTTTTAACAACCATTTGCGTCGTGAACATTATTGCTCACATATTTAACTCTGCGTGTAGCTGGAGGACTCCATAAAAGGCACACCAGAGAAACAATGATGTCATTAGAACATCCTTATGTAAACAATAAACATGGCAAAAACTGAGTGGGTCACTACTTTTCTGATTCTGAAATCAAACTGGACCAAACACGCTATTTTCACTGTCCAGCATTTTCCGCCATGCCCCAACGTAACGGTCTCAGATTTGTTTCCCTTTAGTTGCGCATGTCCCTGACCCTGTCACATCTCCACAGTTCGCCTACACTGCCCTCACAAGCCATGTGTATATTGCATCTTGGGTACGTGTTGCGTTAATTTCTAAAGGACGCCACCACGTGCATGCAAGTGTATCTCAGGCCTAAACAAAATCTTAAAATGCAACAAATGACTTTAGTGCTTTTGACTCTACACTCACAGAACTGAGCCTCAGAAAAAAAATTTAAAAAAATAAAAAATCCTAAAATGCACTTCTATTTCAGACACATAACATCTTGACTTTCCTCACCTCATCAGATATGTGGTGTTTGTCCCCCAACTGCAGCCTCGCCCACGCTGTGAGACATTCGATCACACACTCTGCCTCTGCAGAGGACAGCTTCTTCAGGACAGTCAAGATCTCCTCAGTCTGAAAGCAGCACAAGAGAGACTTCCTACCAACATACCAGGAATGAGGAAAAAAATTATATAGTGCATCATTTTGTCATGAGGGCATTAACATACCTTGCCATGGCCTATCAGCTGGATGAGGTGCAAATAATTGATCTTCGATGTTGGTAGCTTGTATGCCTCAGCTAATTTCAGGGAGTCCTCATGAGACATCGGTAAGTGTTGCTTCAGGATGTATCTAATCAATGTCTGGAGAGCATATGTGTATGAGTGGTATTTTATAGGCAGGCACAATAAAAGTCTTAAGTCACTTAATTAAATCAAATTTACCATAATTTGAGTATTGTTTGAGAGGTTGAAATTGCGAATGCCGTAGCCTCTGAGAAGTTTTCTGATCTCCATTAGGCGGTGGCTCTCCTTTAAAAGCTCTTGTCTGGAGAAGAAATCAGGGATAAAAAAATCATAAAGATACTGCTGACTCCGGTAAATATTGCTACGTTAATGATAACTAAAATATAACCATACTTTGGCCAGTCCATCTCGAGGTACTGCTGAACAAGTTTTTCCACCACGTTACTCCAGGGCACCACAGCTTTCTGCATGATCTCCAGCACAGCGTCTACCATCAGCTGACAGGAAATACAATAAAGTGAGATTTTATAACTCCCAGCATAAACCTCAGTTTTTGCACAATCTTACTGTTTGGCTTTTCTGGCTGATTATTTTCTCAATTAATCGATTAGCTGTTAGGTCTTTAAAAAGGTCAGAAAATGGTGAAAAATGTCGACCAGTGTGTCCAAAAGCCCACGGTGCAGGCTAAAATCACTTGTTTTGTCCAGACCAACAGTAACATAACCAAAAAGATGTTCAGTTAGTATGATGGGGGACAAAAGGAACGAGAAAAAAATTTACATTCAAAAGCTTGAATTAGAGAATTTGAGCATTTTTTCAATAAAAAAACACTTACTCAAAACCAAAAATATATTATTAGAACACTTGGTAATTCATTTTGTGTAGATCAATTGGTGGATTAATTGCTGCAGCTCTAGATTTTTCACATTTATTCGCGCTCATGAACCTTTTGACTGCAACTGTAATGCTGTTCCAGACTTACATCAGTATCAGTCATGCAGCTGAGCACGGACACTGCTTTGGCTTCCCATTCTGTGAAAAGTGTGGTGGTCTGAGAACTGCAGCGCTCCAGCAGATCCTGGTGGAGTTCAGATTGGGAGGAGACACAAAAGCACCGTCAGATTTTTTTTTAAAAAAGCAACCAGTCTTTAGTTGTAATTGAGTTTTACCTTGATATACTGAAGGAGGAGCTCATCAAAAGGAATCTTGTGCTCCTCTGCATACGGCAGGACGCTGTTTTCCACTGTGGCAGCGATCAGCTCTGGAGCGGGCACTTTGTCCAGCATGAAGATCGCTACACTCCATACGCTTCCCTTTAAAATTGACAAAGAAGAAAGATTGACAACGATTGGAAACAACAACATAACTCACAGCATACCAGGGATAAGCATTATTCACAAACATAATGTCCCAATATATTTATAAATGGTGGACAAGATTAAACATCTTTCAATATGATTTGATTAATGGCAAAAACTGAGGGCTCCCTCTTACATCTGATCTCAGACCGATGCAGTTGTCATTTTCACATCCAGCACACACGTTTTTTAACTAGCAAATGTACTTGCACCTATCTGAGAACTAATTTGCATGTTGGTCTTAAAAGGAGGCGTGGTCAAGCGCCTTGAGGAAGCAGGAAGCAACTGACCAAGAACAACTTGTGCTTTGTTCCAAATGACATACTTCCCATAGTACCATAGTTCCGACTGTTTAAGGTAGAAACCCTGCGTTCCGACTCGTACACTATTTGTTTTTACTTTTAGTCCATACTACAGCTACCCTTAAAAAGTATGTACGGTAGCATGTAGTATGTATACAATTGGGACATACTACTTCATCATAAAAATGCGTCTTGAACTTTGACCCACTTTGTCATATCCGTTTGTAGTAAAAAGAAAAAGGATGCGATTTGGAACGAGTACGCTATCTTTTAATGACTCGTTCTTCTCCCCCTTCTTCCTTTTGCGGGTGGAGCATTAGCGCCACCAACTGTCTCGGTGGCTCAGGTGATGTGACGTATCTTCCCCCGCGCAACGGATTGTGGGTCAAAACAGCCAGAGTAGCATGCTGGCCTGCACACTGCAAAATACAACTGGATGTAGTCGGACATCCTGGTACTTTTGGCATCATACGTTTAACATACTAAAGAATTGGGACATACTAAATCTTTTTCTAGCATACTAAATAGTATGGTAGTATGGATATTGGATCGCGGGGAAAGTGCCCAGCATTTCACACTGCTTTTTTGGGGCGTTTTGAGTGCATCTTCCTGGTACTTACAGCGTACTGCATGTTTCTGTACTTGACAGTGTGAACGACCTCATACACTCAAAATAGTGAGTGTTAATGCACAAGTCCACCATTTGGAACACAGCACTGGTGTTGAGTCAGTTGTAGTATTGTACTGTTATTCTAAGGGCACCTTATTGAAATGGTAATATAGAGCTACATCGGCGGGTGCACAACACGCTCACACGCTGCTCGTTACACACACTGGGACATGCAGTTACACACTAACATGCAAAGGATTAAAAATAAGAAGGTACAATGTGAAAGATTGATTGTTATTGTCGACATCAATCTAACCACAAGCAGATCTGTTTCATCTGCAGAGAAGCGTTCTTTTCTTCTACTTGGCAAATCCACGGTTTTATAGCAAATTGCCAGGATGCAAGCACACCCGGGTTTTAAAGGGAATGACGACGGGTTTATTTTATGTCCTAAACACACCTGTGATTAATTAACTAATTATAGTAGAATCCCTTTAAACCATGTTTCTTGCTTTGCACTCAGTTTTTCTGCAATGAAACAAGCAAAAGTAAATATGAACACACTCTAAATGCACATGTGCCATGCGCTTTAGATTGTGCACTTAGATCGTTAAAATGTTACTCAAATACTTACATTTTGTTTTCTTAATGAAACAATATAGAAACCTTAATAGTGATAACAGGTTAATGCATCCAGTCATTTACTGACATCTGGAGATACAGATAAGCTCCTGCATATTTCTAAACTGCTATTTTAGCTCTTTTTCACCAGTTTTATGACATTTTTTTTAAATATTGTAGTTAACTGTGACCTTCATATTACATCTAACGCTTGCGCAAATGAACTTGAATTCATCACTAGTAGAGAACAAACCTTCTCAAAGACTGAAAGTGAAAGTTTGCAGTTGTATTTCTGGTGGAGGTCCAGCAGCTGACGGAGGTTGGACACCAGGTACTTGAGGTTCTCTACCTCTTCTGCAACATTATTATCATCCTTCAAAAAGATTAGAAGAGATCAATAAAGTGTGAACCATACAAGGTGTCGATATATCAGCTGCTTTTTATTCCAACAAGTACATCATCAGTGTGGATGCTAAAACAAAAACATGCATCAAACTTACAGATGTCATCCATGTCCATAAGGAGGGCAGTCCGAGCACTGCCAAGTCCAACCCGTTCTGGGGCCAAGCACCCTGGAAGAAATATCACATTCATACTGACTGCTTCAACTAACTGAACAAAACTTTTTCTCAGTTTTATCCAACTAAAAACCTAAAATAATAATAAACTCATTTAAAACATTTCTATAATCCTCACTCCGCTGTGACTGATCAAAGTCAGTCACAGCCTCAACTGAATTTCAGCTCATCAACATGTTATCAAAGCTCTATTGTTTTCCAGCTGAATATTTGTTTTCTTCTTTACCTTTTCTGTTAACTCCAAATTCCTTGCCTTCTGCTCTAGCCATTTTGCCAGGATTCTCTATGGGGAAATACAGGCAGAACTTTTACTAAACATAGCATCACATGATAGAGATGCCGCTATTTCATGCACGAGTGAATGATTCCTACCTGTCCTCTTGGGAGCACTCTCCTCACAAAAGGAACAAAAACTGTCTTGAACCACGGGCACAGGTCTTGGGATGGAAGGTCCTCTGGTATGGCACTGAGCATGTCTTCAAGCCGGCTCTCATCAAACTCTGCTGCGATCTGTCCCTGTCACGATACCCAGAGGTAAACGATGTCACATCTGACCAGAACACCAATTCCCCCAGAAATGTCTTTTTTTGAGTTTAATTTATTGAGATATGACAAGTTTGTGTTCATCTGTTCTGGTTTAATTATTTGATACCTCGTATCTGAGCCAGAGGAGCTGAGCGCGCTTCATGTCTCCTTTTCTTAGATAGGTCAGAACGTCCCCTAAATTGTCAGTGCCGTTCAGAAACTCGATCCAGGCAATTCCACTATGGATGAAAAAGTGTCAAAGTAATTTGTGTACACAACCAACAAACCACAGCATGAGCGATATACTCTTTAACACTATAATGCAGTATTGGCCACTGAGACATTGACCCTACTTGAAATTTTCCAGGCCGTGCAGGCTGCAGAATGTCGCCAGCCTGGCCAAAGCCTCTTGGATCTGTAAGGAGGAGTATCGCATAGCGGCGTGGTTCAGCATCTTCTCGGCTGTCTCAAAGGTCGGCCACGGAGCCTTGAGGCAGTATTCCACCACGTACTGCTCATCCTGTGCAACACAAAGAAATCAAACATTTATCAGTTAGGGGTTTTATAGTCGATAATGATCATTTCCATTTGCTCTCAGAAACTCAAGACGTTTTGTTTCATTAACATTTACCAACACTGTGAAACTCACCGTGATCTTCATCAGGTTAGTCTTGGCCTCGTTTACAAGTTCAGACCACACTTCCTGTCCGTAGCCTCCCACCGATGCAGAGGCCAGCTGCTCCAGCACAAACTCTAGCTTCACCTTGTAGACAAGCTGAACAAAAACAGGACTGTTAGAGGTGTAGAGCCTCAATCAGGGGAGTACATAACCACCAGCCACACCACCAAACCAAAATAAGTTATACTAAATCGCTTTCTCTATTCTAAATTCAACGTCCACTGAACGGTACTAAAAGGTACTTTTAGCTACATGACAGAGAGTAAACTGCTTTATTGTGGCAAATATCATGATCACAATTATTTTGGTCAATAATGCGATCATTTAACACAAACAGATTTCCTATTTAACTCAATATATAATATAAATATAATATGAATAAAATATAAATATAAATCAAGTTTTAGCTTTTAGGAAGGAACAAAAGCGCACCACTGTGAAGGAAAAAGGTGCGCTGGCTTTATAGCAAAAAAAAAGAAAAAAAAGAACAGAATTTCAAAACAGAATATGGCACAACGATAATTGTTTTATCTCGAATATGTTGTTTTCATAATCATTGGAAACTCAATTGTAGTTAAAAAAAAATTAAATTCGATTTATCCCCCAGCCCAAACAGAGACAGTTACCTCTAAATCCAGCTCAAATGTGATGGCAAACTTTTCAGCCTCTTCAAACATGTGTTTGTGAAGAAGTCTGCTCAGTCTAGAAACAGAGAAAAAGGACAACAAGGTGAAATTATAGTGACATCTTATAGACTATGGTTAACAAAGTGCAATAAATGTAGAAATGTATTCAATTAAAATGTGGTACCTGTTCTCAGGCAAAGCCTCTGTGAAGCATTGGACAACAACAGAAGCTACAGGCTCCCCGCGACTACATAAAAAACAAAACGCCATTTAACATTTAAAGACTAAAGTACTGGCTGTAAATCATAGTAATAATTTTACAAAACATTTCCCACCTTTCTGGGTTTTCACAAATCCCCTCAACTAAATAAATAGTATCCTGTAATTAGAGGAGAAAATATTAACGAGTATAAACAGCACATGCAAAATCCATGCAGCTTTTTAGTAAGTGCTGATTATTTACCATGTTTAGTTTTGTCTGGACCAAACAGGAGACCGAGGAAACGTTGAGAGAGTAGCAAACAGTCATAGAGGGCAGAAGTCGTATTTGCAGCGAGCTGATCTAAAAAAAAAAAATTAAAACAGCAAGTCGAGTTCAAAACAGGACAGAAGACCTTCATCCACTGAAGGTTCTTCAAAAGGAGTCGTGCTGCTACCTGACTGCAGTCCTGCTTGGTCAGCGCTATCATCTTCATACTGCCTTTGTCTTGGCTGTAATTCACACAGATAAACTCTCATTAGTAACACTGCTTAAAGGAGACACATCTCTCTGTGTACTTACAGCCGCCGTATGTTATAAACTATTGATACATACGCCACCATGGAGGCAGAGCCGCATTCTGTGGTGAGTTCAAAGTCGTGAATGGCAAGATTTGGCCAACAGTGAATCATGACGAGGAAGTGCAGGTCCCACAGACTCAGAACATCCTGAGACAGAAGAAACAATTTGGGCCAAGTGGGTCATATTTAAACCTGAAATACTTAATGATCGAACGGCCTGCAGTGGCTTATCAAAGAGCTCATGGTGAACTCACCTCGGTGTCGAGAATATACAGCCGATTTTCCACCACCACCATCTTCCTCACACCTGCAAAGGCGATGCAAAAGGACAATACTCTAAAAAAAAAAATCTCCTCACCATATCTTTTATTTTTTCTCTTTTACTCAATGATTGTGTTTAAAATTAATCATCATTTACAAATCAAACATTTCGCTTTTGTAATCACCGTCTTCCAAAAGAAACACAGACAATGTGTAGCTATACACACACACTAACAGATCACCTGGAATCAAGCTGTTGTTGATGGAGTGAGCAAAGCACATCTTTGCCTGATGAGGGTCCATCTTCCATTGGGTCACAACATTTTCTTTATCCCCCTGTCAAGATGATAATGTTGTGGCAAATTATATGAGGAACACATGTTGCTTTTCGTGCTTTACATGAGGAGTAATAGCCATTCATAGGACGATTTTATTCAGACGATATCTTTGAAGCTGCCAAAATTTCACATTAAAGATTGGTTTAAATTTCACCTTGGAAATATACCTAATTTCCTTTTATGTGTGTTGTTTCTTAGCAGTGAGTCTGATTTGAGAAACATTAACACAACTGAATTGTAAGAAGATTTTCTATCAGAAAATCGTAATCCGTAAAAACCTAGTCACAATGTACGTATATGTACATGTTGGTGTAATTTCTCAATAGACATAGGGACATGTAATGGGAAAAGAAATGCAGAAAACAGCTTAGTATAGGACTTAAAAAAAACAGCAGTAAATATATGAAGTTATATTTACTGGTCTGTAAATAGAGTTTTATTTAATTTGTCCATAAAAAAAATACTTTCATTCAATATGTAACCAATGCATCTTTATTATCCGTTTATAAATAGATTCAAATGGACACTGACCCCGATCATTAAGTGGATTTCTTGGCCCAGATTAAACATCATTGCTGTGCTGCAACCCTCATCATGGTAATCCTTGGTGGAGCAAAAGTCTATCTTCATGAGAGACTGAAGCTAAACGAAGGAAATGTTTGATCATTTTTCTGTTATTCAAAACAAATTATTTGCAATTGCATAAATAAAAGATAGCCTCGACTCACCTCTTTCAAAGCTACCATATCCATTTTTTCAACAGCTGGGATGGTAAAAGAAAAAGGAATATTTCATTTGATCAAAAGCCTGGTACGAAAAAACAACCAAAGGCAGATTTTGCACGTAATATTTTGATACCTGTCTCGATCTTTGCCAAAGCCAGGTTTGTAATGTGGAAAAAACCATCCTTTATGAGAAGGAACACATGGTACATCCCTGTCAATTATAAGCACATTAGATTTCCAGTTAGATTTCAGATTCAGAAATGAACATAATTAGTCATAACAGCTAGAAAACAATGACAAATGTACTACATTTATTTTTCATATCTATAAAGAAATTTCACCCGAGGACGTCTTGTCGTCATCAATGATGAGATCGCGATAGGTTTTCTCATCTCCACTAGATGGTTTTTCAACTAAAGCCTACAAATCCAGAAAAATTACAGCATGTTAATAATGAATGCAGGTGAAACGCATCAAGCAGAACTAACTCACCACAGAAACACAGATGTCAGGATTATGACTGCTGTAGCCATCATGTCTAGAGTAGGATTATTCTTTAGACAGGTGCAGTGTAACAGTGGTTACATCTAATGGTATCCAAATAAACGAGCCCTTATGGAGATAATTAAAAACACCCATACTCTAGTGAGGAGGATTTTCTTGTGCGGAACGTAGATCAAATGAAGGTTTCCATTTCTTTCACAGACCACCAAAAACTGTCCTTCCAGGCATACATCAATAGCGTCCACTTCAGTGTCTGAAAAACAAATCTGCTATCAGTGGACAGTAGTTATGTGAGACGGGTCAAGCCGCAAGACTGATGTCCAACAGTCATCTTTGCAATTTCTTGGAGCATCTGATTAAAGCAATCTGACTTCTCACAGAAAGTAAAACAGCTTGAATATTAAAAAAGAAAAAAGAAAATACAAAGTGCAGTTGTTTACCGAAGTGAAAAAGCAGCAGGATGGTCTGAAAGCTCTGATCAAACAGGATAACTGTCTTGTCAGCAACGACGACACTCCAGTTTGAACCGCTGGAGGACGACAGACAGGGATCTGCCTGCACCTGCAAGAAACAGGATTATGACAGGCTGTCAAACCACCACCAATTCTTGTAGTACTTAAGAGATGCAGGCCCTTTTCCCTCAGGAGGACCCCAGAAGTCTTGGTTACGCCCCTGAAGGAAGGAAGGAAGGTAGATAGACAGATAGATGGTGGGTGAGTGTGTGTGTGTGTGTGTGTGTGTGTGTGTGTGTGTGTGTGTGTGTGTGTGTGTGTGAGGTAAACAACCGAAGCACCAGGGACACGAGAGAGCAGGTCCCAGACTGTGCAACAGGTAAACAGAGACATTCGTTACCTCGCTGGCAGTCGAGATTTTGACCAAGGTGTCCACCTGGTACAAGCCGCTACCATTTTCCTCTGATGACACGCTGTCGAAACGGACAGTGTTTGTGTCCTCGTTGGTCAGAAGTTCAACGTCGCTCCACATCACCATATTTCGAGTAGCTGAGTGACATGAGACACATGTAGTCATTTATTTCCGTCCACTTTAACGTGAGCTGCTCCGCAACATGCTGTAAACTAGCTCGGCTGGCTGTCCGTCACGAACTGCCTCTGTTTAACGTCTTCGCCATGTTATGGTAACGCTGCAGCGCAAATTGCTCGCAATTTAGCCGCGAGTTACAAAGTCTACACAGTGTAAAACGAAAGTCTAATATCTACGGTGAACTGTCGGATTACCATGAAGATGGAGCGCAAGTAACTCACCAGTTTAGTGAAATAACCAGACAGCTACGACACAGACGGCCGACATAACTCCGCAGCTTCAGCTTTAGAATTTGGCGGGTCGCTGTGAGCTTAGTGCGCATGCGCGATATGTTCCCTGAGTTTTGTCTTTAAGACAAAGCTGCTTCTTTTTCTTTCTTTCTTTCTTTTTTTTTTGTTAAACGGTGGCTGGCAAACAGCTTTTACCGCCACCTTCTGGATTAGAGTGAGTCGGAACCATTCTTGTAAATATTTTTGCATTTTCGATATATACTAAAATAGCCCTTTACCCTTTAGTAATGTGATTCATGTGCAGATTTAAGTATGTCTCTCTTGCCGATATCCATTGTAAAAATACCTGTACCATGCTTATTAATTGAATTTACTGTACTGGTTTAGCCAAACCTCAATCCTATTATATAATTATATCTCTATTGCTATCTCTGATTTGCTACCTTTTTTTTTTTTAATACTCTTCTTACTCGTTTATACCTTGCTGTATTTTACGATTATATTTAGGCCTTTTGCTTATTTTGCTGCCAGTTAATTTCTATATTTTCAATATGTGCATAAATACACATACATTTAATTTCTGTTCCTGGCCTCCTAACTCTGGAAGAAGTAAGTAATCCATTCAGCAGACCATCTTTTACACACATCTGTTAATGTAAACCGAACCATTTAATTGACATTGTTTGTTTGGGCTGTGAACAGCCTGAGAAAAAGTGCTGCCTGAAAGGTTTGACACAGGGATTAGTGCAGTGACGTAGAGGGGCGGAGCTTTAGGGATGACCGGACATCCCTAAAGCTCCGCCCCTTGTTGCCAGATCTGATGGTTTACACGTACACCAGCGTCTTAAAGGTTAGAGCTTTTTATTTTCTTTTGCTTATGAAAGCATATTGTATGAACAACAAACATTATAAGTTTTCAAAATATTTGATTAACTGATTTTTCAACAAGTAATATCAGCAGGTTGTTTATGATAAAAACAATACAAGTTTTCTTCTTTTATTTGATCAAGATTGCAAAACTCTTCTTCATCCTCACTGTAAACCCCAAGCTAAATTTAAATACCCCCTGTTACTCGGAAGTCATTAAAAATATCATTGAATTGACTTTGTAACTTTAAACTTTGTATTTGGTTCGTTTTGTTTTTTAACAACTGTTCTTCTTCGCTTTGACTACATGTGGGGGATTATCGCGGTCGAACCTGGCAACCCGGGTCAGATCTCTGGAATGAGCTGAGCAAGACAACGGCCAAAGCAGTTAGCTTCATCTCTGTCGTCGTTAGCACACACAGCAAAACAAAAAAAAACTCTGTTACGTATTTATAAAGTGCTTCTGGATTATGTCGGTAAGTACCACCGTACAACCACGATCAAACACGTATGAATGCAGCGACCCGTTTATAGTATTAGAGTAAATCTACGATTCTACTCAGAAATCATTTTTCTTAAAAGATGGCGGTTAGCCGTCGTTAGCTTAGCGACCTAGCTCTCGGTAAAGGTTTCCTGTTTACCGATGCTAACATGTGGCTATCAATGTAGCCACAACGTCCTGTGGATATTTACTGATTTTTTTTTTTATTTTTTATTTTTTTTTTTTACAAATAATCCAACATCCTATCGAGATGATCAGAATTCTTCCATCCTGTTGCAATTGTAACGACGGCTCGGTGGTGATACACGTGACACGGTGATGGTGTTATGAGCTGAGGTTGAGCGTGTTTTTAAAACGGTGTTATTGTCCGCCGGGCCCAAATTATCACGAAGGGTTGAAAATCGTGATTTTTGCACAGTCCTGTGAACACTGCTGAGTAACGTGGAAATAGTTTGTGTCCATTGAACTGTGCAATAATAAATAGGCTTTATTACAGAAATACATGACGTGCCTATGAAGACCTGCCCTTACTAAAAACTGATTTCTTGAATTTACCGATTAATTAAATTCTCTGAACTGACAATTGATATTAAACAGACTGCAAAAGGAAGTGTTTTTGTTTTTGTTTTAATGTACTAGAAAAAAACTTTTACATAAATTTGTTTTATTGAAATGAGTAGGACACTTTAGTGTTTGGGTTCCCCAGCAGATAGCCTTGTATTTGCTCGGGCTGAACCAAACTGAAATGATCAGTAGGGCTGCAAGTAACTATTGCTATCATTACCAATTAATCTGTTGATGATTTTCTCGATCAATCTATTAGCTGTTTGATCTGTAAAATGTTCAGGAAATGGTGAAATGATGTCCACCATTGTTCTCCAGAGCCCAAGTGCTGCCAAAAATGGCTGGTTTTGTACCAACCAATTCACATTTAAGAAGCTGGAATATTTTTTCATTAAAAAAAATTACACAAAACAATGAATTGATTATGAAATTAGTTGCAAATTATCTGTCTCTCGATCAATTAATTGACTCATGTGCACCCCCTAATTATCATTATATTTTAGTATGCTTTATATTATCTGTTTTTATTTTCATCTTGTTCCAAATTGCCACAAACTAATTTTAAGAAGATAGTTCACACTACCTGTGGGAGTTTGTACAACAAGGAAATCATCAGTACTTGAGCATACTGCACCACGCTGACCTGCTGCTGATGTGATTTGTTTCAGGCGAGTGACAACGACTCTGTCGACTTGACCAGAACAGACTCCCCAGTTCATCACAGAAAAAAACACAGTATGGACTCATCGCGATCTCCCAGAAGCGCCAAACACCACCATTCTCGGTCAAGGTCACGCTCCAGGGACCGAAAACGTTAGTATTAAGTTACGGTAACCAGACAACACTGAAAAAGGACCATGGTGGGAAATTTATTCTTCGTGTACATACATGTATCAGTTGAGAGCATGGCAAGAACAGAGTTGCCCACAGATTTTAGCCTCTTTTCTTCCACACATAGTTATGTTAACGTGTTACAGTATGCTAACATATACCCACAATTATTGAGCAAAGTCTAATTTCTGCTGTTTTTTAAAGGGCAGTTTTAATGTGTACTCTGCAAAGAGGTAATTCCTCCCTCTTCCTGAATATAAAGTAGCTTTCTTGTATATTTGTCCAAATGTGGTCTTCTCAACGTCACTCCTTCAGACAAATTTAAACTCTGCTGTCTGCCATTTTCAGGTGACAGAAAACACAGACGAAGTCGCAGCAGGAGCAAAGAGGTAAATAATACATTTATTTATCTGTTTAGAAACACATTAAATGTGATTTTGAAGACCATAGGTTATGTTCCTTGTTAGTTTGAGGTCGAGGTGAGTATGTTTTATTAGGTTAAACATGTTAGAATAGCCAAAGTTCAGAAGAAATAGATGGCCATGGGCTAACTCACATGGAATGGGTCCTTTTTTGCCCTCCTTATGCTCACATGTCTCAAAGGAAGCTTAGGTCCTTGGATATGTCATTATTTGTAACCATATGAAATGGTGAAGAGTAGTTTTTTTTCCTTTTATTTTTTGTTAAATCCTGTGTGTAGATCACATGATAACATTTCTACAATAAATCATACTCAGCGTGCTAATGCACGAAGAGACTGAACAGAAGACCCTGCTGACATAGCAAAATAATATGCCTACTACTGGGACAGGTAACTATCTGCCATTCAAACTCCTATTTGTCTCACATTGTTAGTTGGAAAAATTGGAATTAACTTGCAGCTAGGGATGGGCATAATTAACCGAATTAATTTTGAAATGAATCCAAACAGAATCTCTTGTGAAGCTGTAAAAAGTAAGTTGGATGCCCATCCCTACTTCAACCTCTCAGTGGGTACAAATTCAAAGCAGGTTGCACTGAATTGTTGCTGCTAAGCTGCTAAACCACATTAAAGTTTTTTTTCTCTTGAGAATCACATCATAAGGTTTGCATGCAAACTATAATTTTGTGAGAGGTTCCAAACATACTGGTTTAATTCCTACGACAAAACTGAAATTAGTGCAGCCAATGTACTCCATACACAGAATTGCCCACACAAACTCTTGAGAATTATATTCTGTAAATGTTTTGGAAATGGGTTTGAAATGACAAGGTTTTTTTTAACTTGTCAAATTTATTTCATACTTTCTGCTATAAGCCATGGTACTAACTCTTTTTGTTGCACTATTTTCCTGAAAGAGACAACTTCTTCTTAAAACAGGCACGAAAGAAGGACTGCGAGAAGCCATCAAAATCACACAGAAAAACAGATGAGCAGCTAGATCCGGAGAGACTTTCAGCAGAGAACGGAGAGGAGCGATCCAGGCGCAAAGACAGGAAGTCCTCGAAGGGCCGGAGCTTGTCCAGGTCACACTCCAAAGAGAGGTTAGTGTGATCAATAAAGAAATATGTTCAGCAGGCCCTCTAACATGTTAAATGGCAAAGGGAAAAAGTTATTGTTATTAACGATCTGATGTAGTTTCTGAATTAATTGCTGAGTTGGTCTTGATGATTCTTTGCCTATACAAGATACTTACAACAATTTTTGTTCATTTCATACAAAAAACATAATGGTACCAAGTTAAGTAGATCATCTTTTCTAAATATTTCTCAATGATGAAATTATGGGAGCATTTGATTCATGTCAGTAACGTCTTGGGTTCACGTTGATGCATCTCATCCCTTTCAGGCGGCACCACAGCAGAAGCAGGGACAAACGGCGATCACAGTCCCGCAGCCGGGACAAGAAGAAGAAGGCCAGGTCTCGCTCGGGTTCAAGGACCAAACACCGTCACCACAGTAGAAGTCGCAGTAAGAGCAGGTAGGCTTATCAAGAGCAGCTCTTGTGGTGATGAGGTGAACTTTTGCCCTCCATTTTACATGTTAATAACAGCATTCTTATTGAATTACTTTGGTTGTTTCTCCAGGGAACGAAAGAAAAAGGGTGAAAAAGTACGGCGAAAGAGTCGAAGCAGGTCTGTTAATCCACCCGCGTTCCGAGGCCGAAACACAGCCATGGATGCACAGGAGGCCCTGGCCAGAAGGTGAGGCGCCATCTTACAGGACATTTACACTGTAGATCAGGGGTGTCAAACATACGGCCCGTGGGCCGGATCCGGCATCAACCCAATTACTGGATCGATTAAAAAAAATTACAAAATGTTTATACTCATAAACCTCCATATTCTCATGGAAATGCAATTTATGTCTTTCTGTAATTTTCACACTTAGCAAAGTCATCCGGCGGGCCGAGCTGGAAAATACAAAAATGAATGATTGCTGGTATGCACTCGTGTCCTAAGTGTCTTTTTAACATTCAGGGTTTGAGCTTCCCGAGTGAACTTTGTTTCACATTACCTTCCATTTACTGTCCACTTTTCCAGTTGAGCAAACTGATCTTTCCTCTTTTTCTTTCCAGGCTAGAGAGAGCGAAGAAACTACAGGAGCAGAAGGAGAAGGAAATGTTTGAGAAACAGCAGCAGCAACAGCAAGAAATAGCTGCAGGTGAGAGGCGCTTATTATGCACAGTTTTAAAACCTTGATCACTGCGTCACGATTCAGTAACATATGCTGGTCTGTGTTTTGTTTGCAGTGGCTGCCCCTATTGCTGCTGCTGCTGCAGCAGCTGTCTCAAACCCTGCTCTTAATGTGGCAGCCCTCCTGGCCTCTGGGACGCAGGTCACGCCTCAGATTGCCATGGCAGCGCAGATGGCAGCCCTTCAAGCAAAAACCCTGGCAGAGACCGGTATTGCTGTGCCCAGCTACTATAACCCGTCCGCTGTAAACCCCATGAAGTTTGCAGACCAGGAGAAAAAAAGGAAAATGCTGTGGCAGGGAAAGAAGGATGGAGTAAGATTTGATTATGTTATTAATTCTTATTGATGACATAGTGCAGTTCATGCCCAGCTTTTCTTCCTCAGGTTGTCTAAACAAGGAAAGGATGTTTTGATGTACAGTGTTCATTAATCATTACATAATACTTCATTTCGGGTTTGTTTTTATTTTTCAAGGACAAGTCACAGACAGCTGAGTTGTGGGAGAAGCTCAACTTTGGAAACAAGGACCAAAATGTTAAATTCCGTAAACTAATGGGTATTAAAGTAAGTGGGCTAAAATTGTTATTTTACTTTGAGCTTTACAAGCTATAATTTAAGTTAAATTGAGATTATTCTTTTTTTGTCTCTGCAGGGAGAAGATGAAGCAGAAGTTTCCAAACCGCTTAATGATGAAGGCTTGAAGACTCTTCAGAAGCAGGAGGAGATGTTCAGGAACCTTGATGTTCAGTATGAGATGGCTCGGTCTCAGACGCACACCCAGAGGGGAATGGGCCTCGGCTTTTCCTCCTCATTCTCACGTGGAATGGATTCTATGTAATGCCAAACCCTGGCTGTCATCGCCACTCATCTGATCATATAGGACTACCAATTCATCGCTAGCCCTCAAGCTTGCATGGATGTTGCTCTGAATCTGTAATTTATTTATAGACAAAGGTCTCGCATATTGGATCATTATAATGTAAATAGCCAAATGCTGAGTTTGTCTCAGTGTTTATTAATCTGTACATCTTTGGAAAAGGAAGCATCATTTTGACTGGTTGATGCAGGATAAAATTAGATATTTGTTCTGAACAATGTGGTAGTTTTTTTTTTAAACTCAAATATATATTGATATGTGATAAACCGAATATAATGTGTTTCAAATGAACACTGTTTACACCAACTTAGCAAAAGGCATTTGAAGTCAATGTAGCATTATAAGAATCCCGTAGTTTCAATTCTCCTGATTGAGGAAAAAAAAACCATGGGTTGTAATACTTATTGTCTTCTGCATTGCCATGGGCGGAGATGGGCTGTTATTGAAATAAATTAGTTTTGTGTTGAAAAAGGCTTTTCATATATCACATCTTAATTTTTGTTTTATGTAATATCTGTGTAACATATTGCTTCAAATGAAGTTAGTGTTGCTGCCAGGACTGGGAGTTTACATCACTTAACATTAACATCCTGAATATCACATAAAATTATATTACTAATATCAATATCATAAACTAAAAGAGCCCTCGGAAAGCGCAGACCTTCGTCAAGGCAAATGTATAAATATTATGCAAATTTGCGATTGGAACCACTGTGTGTCTGAATACATTTACTGTTGTGATGTTACAATTGTACTTGTTCTGGTTCTCCCCTATTAACCACTATACTCGACTGCTCCACAAAACTGGCCCTTTGGTGTACCAGAACAAATTCTTCAAATAATAACAACAAAATATTTTTACATTTTTATATCCATCATTCTGGATGATGGTAGAGCTCACCCCAACAATCCGGTCCCATCAGATAAGTTAAGGGCTGAATTTCTTTGCCCGTACACCTCTAGTACTCCACAATGCCTGCTTGCAGTGTCAAATTTGAGCAAAGTACATATGCATCTCAAAGGATTACTGGTACCTGTGAATGTGGACTGTAATGAGTAATTGTATTTTCAGAAAAGCCTATTTTTTTTGTCACTATTGAACTTTATTGCCATCTACTGGATTTTAAGATTTATGGCATTAAGTGGGCCAAATGCCTTATAGTTGATCATATTTGTCATTCAGCCCTAAACCTAATAGAACTAGTATGTGTAGCAAAAAACAAAAACAAAAAAAAGGCCAGCCAAAGGAGACGTTACAAAATTTTTATTAGAGTACTGGAAGTTGTAGAATCAAAATGCAGGATGTCTACTGTCGGTACCTCGGTTGAAATCCAATTTTATTTGCATATAAGACTTGAGTACAGCACATGAGCTACACCAGTGATGAGGTTGTGGTTGGCAAACTCCAGAATAAGAAGCAGGATTGGGTATTCGCTGTGTCTCTTTTCCAGGGTGGACTCCTCACTTAAGCCCATCCAGTGAAGCAGCAGTGTTTGCATGGCTTCAGGGAATAGCTCTGTGGCCAGTTCCTCAGCAGGAGGCAAGTCACTAATTCGCTCAATATGCTGAACTTTAAAGCCCTCCACTCTCTGGCTAATGCTGCTGTTGGCTGCATGAAACTGCTGGCCGAGCCAACGTCCAATACAACTAAGCAGGGAGCTTGAATACACAGAAACCCAGTCTTTGGCCTTCAGCAGAGCTAAAACAGTTTCAGCTGCATCCTTTTCTTCCAGAGTTCCATTTATGTACCGATCAATGTTCTCCAAAAGCAGCAAGACGGTCTCCAGTTGTTCTGTGCTGCTTTGAGGTTCAGAGGCAAGTTGCTCATCCAAGCTGTGCAATTTTTGTCTCACTGTGGATACAACTAGTTGGCTTTTCTCAGTTTGCAAGCTCTGCTTGGGGAAAGAACAATAATCGTGATCGGCTGATGTATTAGCTGTGTCGCTGCCACATACGCCTGACAATCCCTCGTCGACCTGGCAATAATGAGGTTGTGACAACTCACTCCTTGATTGTGCTTTACATACGCTGAGGGACACTGAAAAGTCGAGCTGCACACTGAGGCTGTGACTCATTTTCAGAGGGCAGTCGTGTATGTGTTGTTTCCAAACATCCTACAGAGGAAAGGAAATAACATTAAAAAAAAAAAAAACAGCAGTAACAGCAATTGTACTGGATCATGCAAAGACATACATAATGTGTACGTACTTGGAAGTTCTCCAGAATTGAAAGCTGCTCTTCCTTACTGTACATTTCAAAGGCTACTCGAAAAAGTCCTTGAACGCTGTAGAACCACAGACTGTTATTTGAAGCAGGTACCTTCAAACCATGGAACCTGAATGCTGCAGCAAACCAGGAAAAAGGACAATTCAGTCAGTGTTTGTGTATGTATGGGTGCACTGGTGGAAACTATGCTCAGTCTCTTATCTTTAGTGTAATGAGTATTTTAAAATAGTTTCTCTACATTTTACCTGAGGAAAAATTTATTTTCGTGGCAAGTCCTTTCTTGGCAAACTTGGCGTGGTATCTGGGATGGTTTTCTATACGGATGTCAGTGTTGGAGAGGAGATCAGCTCCCAAATAGAGGGGAATCACTGGACCCTGAAACATACAGCGCATAAGGAGCCACCTTCCTGTTAAGTCCGACAATAATATGTTGATAAATTGGCAAATTGACTTGTTTAAAAAAAAAAAGATACTCATGCTATGTTGCTATTTGTGTAAATGGCATTCATGTAGATCACAATGCATAAAAAGAACCTTTTAGTATTGTGTTAGTCAACGTATGACTCAAAACAAAAAACAAAACAATTATTCTACCTTTTTTTTTTTGGTTGGCTTAACCGTTTATTAAAAGGAATGTTACTGACAGATTCATACTGGTAATGTCCAGCGGTTGAAGTGGTTCTGGAAAATGTGCTTATAAAAACAAATCTACCATCTTCGTGGATGCTATAAGAGTAAAAACACCTTTACTTACCAAGAGCTGTCTCCAGCTGTGGAAAAGAAAGTCAATGTAAAATCTTGTTTGATCTATTTTACCAGGAGTCTCATGTTGTGTTTCAAATGGCATACTTGCATACTAACACTCACTATTTTGAGTGCATAAGGGTGTTCCCACTGTCAAGTACAGAAACATGCAGTGCACTACAGGTACCAGGAAGATGCACTCAAAATGGTCCAAAAAAGAAGTGTGAAACGCTGCACACTTTTCACTCTATTGCCACCATCTTGGCTACGTAGAGGAAAGGGCGGGACCGCTGACATTAAAAAAAATTTCATATGAAGGCATCAGCTGAAGAAGCTGCCGCTGTTCCTGAACACCACACAGAAGTGTTTCTTTTTCACTACTGCTGCGAGACAGAAGCCATCAGTTTATTGAGTGTGTAAAGCAGGGCACGAAAACACGTTCATTTCTGCGTAAAATAATTAAAGCTGGAAATATTTTGGCAAGTGATGTATTCACATGCTGATGTCATTTCCAGTCAGTGCAGAATGGCACTGGAATTTGAAACAACAGTACCCTGTCAAAACTCCTGCACTACACAAGTAACATGAAAGTGCACTATTTGTTAGTGTACTTAGGGAAGTATGTCATTTGGAAAACAGCATCAGTCATCTCGGCCTTCAATTACATTGATTCTGACAATAATATTTATCATTTATTGAATCTTTTGTTTTTTTGGAGGTGTGTCTTTTTTTAATTTTTCCAATGGTGATGCAAGCAGGGTGTGATGTCACGATAGACTGTCCCATTTTGCCTTTTAAACCATCATAGCCCTCAAACACAACAGCTGTTTAGGGTTTAGGGTGGACATTGAGATTGGGCCTTAGAGTATGAGGTTTTTTTATTGTTCTAATGTTGGGCTGAGGGTAGACGAGACGCTATAGTGACTCACTGTAGCCTTTTAAAGTGCAAAGTTGTAATACAGGATGGAGCAGACAGGGCCAGCAGTTTTTAGCGTACAAACTTCAATGGATATCTTTGCAATACAGTGTATAGGCGTCTTGGACCTGACGTCAAAATTATAATTTGGTCATATTTTGTTGATAATGTTAGTTAATTTTTGAATGTTTTTCAACTAAAAATCGTGCATACTGTACCTTTAAGTAACTCACCTTGTTGGGGCTCTCTGTCAGCCTGAACGATGTCACATTCACCAAGTAAATAAAGCGAATTTTCCGTAAACCTCCCTGCCACTGCGGTAAAGTTAAGTGGAAAGTTGAGCCACTTGACATCGTTGGAAGAAATCGAAACTTCCCACTCAGTCAGTGTTGTGTCTAAAAAAATTTTTAAAAAATGGACGTTTTACCAGGACAGTGCCTGTAAACGAAAAACGTCTGCCTGCAACAAAGTGCCTCCACCTAGCGCACAGGGGGTTTTAAACCCTCAGCGATGTCTGACAGGACAAAGAAGCTGCTGTGTATGTGAGAAAAAGAGGGCACGTGACCTGAGCATTATACTTATTTATTCAACATTGCTCACTGTGATATAAAGCCTTTTGAAATGTAACCTTATCAACAGTGTTGAGGTACTAGTCACATGTAACGGAGTTATTATTATTATTATTATTATGATTATATTTAAAAAAAAAATATATATATATGTAATTGCAACATGTTATAGTTGCTGAGAGAAAATATTTAATTAAATGACAATTCCTATTCAAAATGTTGATGATTACAAAGGGGGTTACATCCAAATATATTCTTCAAGGTAAAAAATATTTTGTTTAGACTATAATGTTCATTCTGTTGCTTTACATCCGTTGGACATGCAGGAAGGTCTTCTGTCTGTCTTGACAGGCTCCATTCATTTGGCACTAAGTGCCTAAATTTTTAGCCTCGTTTTTTAATTAGTTCTTTTGTTTTAATTCCCACAGCCTCTCGTCTGTCTATTGAATAAATGTACATTGCTCTCGTCAACCTGGCTTTTGGGCATATCATTATTTAAGACAAAGAGATAGATATATAAGGAGTTAACTGTGAACAGTACCGTTGATAGTTCCTTCATCAGTCAGCATGGAGTTGAACGAAATATAGACTTGAGTTTGAGGTTGTGGAAATATTTTCCCTTTACTGCATTCAGTGATGATCTAGATATTTGTGATTTGTTTTGTTTTGTTGGTTGTGCTTTAGAATTCAAATTTCAAATTTTAATTTCAATCTTAATTCAAGTTACATTGAATAACTTTTAATAAAAGTTTGACAATGTTAGTATTTAGTCCTGTTGAGGGGTTTACAAAGCCTTGGATACATTTATTTTGTAGGACTTTTCAGATTTCTTGCCCAATTTAAAACAATTGTTTAAGTCACATTTCAAAATTAAGATTTCTAACACTGCTTATCAAACGACCATAATGTAGATTCAGACAAAATGTTGTCCTTTGTGTTGTTCTGCATTATGATTTATACATAAACAGCAGATTAAAGCTGCAAGACTTCATTCTCTTCTTGTGTGAAGTATGTAACCTGTAAGAAAATATTATGGGCTGGAAAAACAGTGATGACGTCTACCCATCATGTGACAGAAGAAGGGCCAATAAGGGCGAAGAGCAGCTACTTTGACCTCTGAACTCCCATCCTGCGCCGCAGAGCTGAATTAAAAATGGCTGGAGTTGATTTCGGGGACAGCGAGCTCTTTCAGCAGCTTGATGACTCTACACCGCCGGTCCCGTCGCACATTCGCTTCACAGATGATGAGGAAGACCAGGAGGAGACGAGCGAGCTCCGGAGCAAGCTGGAGGAGTGCGACGACCACATTCAGAGACTCGCTGAGGAGAATATCCTTCCGTCAGTATGAGCTAGCTCTGTACATGTAGCTTAGCACTGTGAGCCTCCTGCTAATGACTTTTATTTATTTTTGTGTGGGGTAGTATTTCTGTCTGCTTTCTTAACTCACAGACCACATAAAGTCCTACAAAGGAAACTGAACATCCTGACACGACCGAGGTAATTAGCTGTAAACTTGTCATGCTTAATACAAATCGCAACGAAAGTGTTGTCGCAGTCTGCAACGCTAAACTCCTCTCCACTTTTACAGCGGCATCACAGTTGAAGATGTCAACATCGACGGACCACTTCTGCAGATCCTTTTTACAAACAACATCGTGTCAAAGTAAATGGTCTTTTCTTACTGTTTGAGTCGGCTTATCTACGCAAAACATGCTCGAGACAAAATGGTAAACCTATCTTTAACCACGCTAATGTCGGCGCGACAACATTTTGACGACACACGTTTTAAATATAACATACATTGTGTAATGTATGTAAATATTGTATTATATTGTGACTAATTAGGCACAGCGTATGAATTACTTTGATGTGTGTGTCCCTCACTGCCGAACTTGTATCGTAAACAATGAGGCTGAATTAAAAAAACAAACCAATAACTGGCATCTACCTGCTAGGCAGTGTCGTCAAGAAATTGAAGACTGCATCTGCAATGTGATTTTGAAGCACCACAAACCAGGCAATGAAAAGAAGAAATCGTCCTTTCACATGAAACCACAGGTATTTACTCGTAATGTATGTTGTTGTGATTAACATCAATATTGCTGTGACTGAACACAACCCTCTCTATCCCACTCTACCCTTTATGAAGACTTCCGCTTTTGCTATGGATGAAGCTCCACAGACGATTTCTTCCAGCAGTGTGAGAACAACAACAACAACAGAAGCCTTTAAAGTGAGTATTTGCAGTTGTTACTCAGTTGGTTGCACAATTTATTTTCACGTTAAAAAGAAAATGGTACGTTTTAACTAAAATAACAACTTATTTTTATTTAATTTTTTTGTCTTAGGTGGTTGGAAGTGTCCAGTATTTCACTAGTTTTAGTGTTGATAAGCTTGGACAGCCTCTTGTGAATGAAAACCCCCAGCTAACAGATGGATGGGACATTCCAACGTATCTTTAAAATGGATAAATTGACACTTTCTCGAACATTTAGTCCCAATGGATCGGTGTATTTTGTCATGTCTTTGGTTCTCTGCACATTCATTTATCAAAGGAGAAGAATTTCTTTCAGCAAAAATATATTGATTTTCAGATGTATGTTAAAATGGGGCAGCAATTGAGTTTGACTCGCATTAAAGAGTTTAAGATAGAAGTTTTCTACTTCCTAAACTGTCCCAAAGCTATCACCAAGTTTTCAATCAAGTCATTGGAACTGATGGACAAGAAATAGAAATGAAAGACAAAAGGTACGACTGAAAGCTTTGTTTATTTCTGTCTTTTGTTTATAACTTGATCTGTGTATTTGCTGTGTTGCATATTACTATATAATGACCCTATCACTGGACTGTTCCCTGTAGACCCAAGTCTATGTGCTTCAACTGTGGTTCCAGCAGTCATCAGATGAGAGACTGTCCCAAGGTACATTTAATGATTAATTTCTATGGCATGAACTCAAATTTAAAGCTTACAAAGGGCCACAACATTTATGCATTGTTACTTTTTTAGCCTAAAGATATGGCTGCAATTAATGAGAGAAGGAAGGAGTTTAACCAAAACAGCAACCAAGCCATGCAGAGTAACCAACGATACCATGCTGATGAAGTGGAGGAGCGCTTTTCTAAATACAAGCCTGGAGTCATGAGGCAGGATTTTTATTAACAGAAGGAAACATAATTTTATCTCATGCAATATGTAAGTGTAACAAGTTACAGTAAATCTTGTTCCTTCAGTGAGTTTAACTGTGTTGTGCTTTTGAACAGTGAGGAGCTGTTGGCAGCACTGGGAATCAACGGCAACACCCTCCCTCCTCTGATTTATCGCATGAGACAGCTAGGCTACCCACCAGGTTGGCTCAAAGAGGCAGAGATGGAAAACTCCGGCTTATTGCTGTATGACGGCAATGGTATGTTTTATTTGTTTGTTTATTTTTAAATAAAACTGAAAACCATTAGGCCTTACTGATTTTTTTTTTTTTTTTTTTTTTCTTTTCTTTTTTTCATTTTAGCAAACTAATGGAAAACATTTTGAAATGCTCAGATGTTTGAGTGAGATTTATTTTCTCTTTTACAGTGTCAAATGATGGCAGTGCAACAGACAACAGCACTTCCCAAAACATTTCTTATGATGTTTCCAAGCTGGTGGATTTTCCAGGCTTTAACGTAGCTGCACCGCACACAATGAAAGATGTGAGTCCCACATCGTAATTTTTTTCCAAATGCTCCATTTGAATGTATCACAAGTGAGGTGGTATGTTTCAGTTCAATTAATATTATCCCAAAATTAAAATAATTTATTTATGCAAATACTGCAACATTGAATCAATTTACACTTATAATTCTGTGTCACAAGGAGCGTGCATCCTAAAAGCAGTCCACTGTCTTTCATGCCAGATATTTCAGTGAGTTTTGGTAACAGGACATTTTCACAGTAATTACACATATCACACCTTTTCTTTCTTTTTTCTGATCTCCAGGAGTTCACGCTGTATGGCTCAATTCCAATGCAGAGCAGTCACATGAAGCAAAACTATGCAGCCTACCTGTCCAACAACTTTCCTATGGTATTTACCCTCAAGTGTTTTTGGTTTACCTCTCAAAACATGGAAGCCACGGTTGTTACTGTGGCTACATTTCCCTAGTTTTAACCAAATGTTCTGGATATCTCTCGTCAAGGGTGCTCCGATCAGGGTTTTCGGGGCTGATAACGATTGCTCAAAGCAGTATCGTATAATATGGATCACGGGTTCTATTTGAGGCCTATTAGTTATTGTGTAGCATTATTTATTTATGTATTTATTTATTTAACTTTTTTTTTTAAAACACTGTATATTATGTATTTCAATGAAGAGATTAGAAAGTATCATGAATTGGCAACTGTTCATTTCTTGGCAGGCATGTGCAACACTCCACTCTCTGAGAGTTGATTTAAACCATAGCAGCCTATGCTTGACAATTAGGAACCGGCTATTGAGAGAGCAAGCGAGAGAGAGAGAGAGATCAATATTATTCATACCTCTCAAAGCTTATTTCCTGAGCACCAATGTCAGATTCTTTCTGACAAATGTAAGCATCTTTGATCTTCTTTGACAGCTTGTTCTTCTCTACAATATTCCCTGCTGTGTTGAGAAGTCGCTGGCTATCTTCACCTGTGTATAGTGCACAGAGGTAGGCTTGGCTCCTTGCATGAGAGATGGAAAGTGGCTTTTATCGTCCTGCCAAAAAAAACAAGCAGCTGTGCATTTTGTTGGATAACTGGCTCCGAAAGTTAGAGATACATCTGTGAGGTTATTAGACTGCTGATGTCACTGCCACTATGTTCGCCATCTTAATCCAACAATTAAGCATACATAGCATGCATGGAGACAGCTCGTGGTACTTTCTCTGTTGTTTAGGGCCCTGCACTCATTTCACCTTTGTGCTGCATCAGTCCAGCGGCCAGGACGTCAGAAAGTGTCCCACATATCTGGAGCTTAAGTGCATTGGGGCAAACAAGAAAAACAAAAACTTTTTCAGACACCCGGTAGAACTGCCAGACCAGTGAAACCCTTTTAGCTGCGCGTAGAAAGAATTTAGCGTCATCTGAACGTCCTTTATAGAGACTGTTGATCGAACTATTTAGAATGAGAATCTACTGATAACGATCAGTGGCCGATTGATCGGAGCACCCTTAGTCAACGCTTTTGCAAACACCCTGGGAACTATATATCAGATCAGTACTCATTCTCCATGATACCACTCTGCTTTATTTGTTGTGGAACCATTTTAATCCCATACCAGATATTGATTACCGTCTTCAACCACAAATTCTACTCGGCTCACTTTTGATGCTACTTTACTATACAGCTGTCCAGGTGGTCCAGTCTTCATAATCCCACTTGCACAGCTATTTTAGACAGTCGATCACCATACTAATCTGAGTACTCAGTCCTCTGCGATTTCTTTTTTACACTTCTACTCTTTACCATTTTACTGGCAGTGGTAAAGAGGGGATGCGCGATGACAGCACCTTTTGGTCATAACCTTTTAATAGTCTCTGTACGTCATTTATTCCCTGCCAAAAGCCTGGTGCCACCTGTAACAAGAGGCGACATGAATCTGACTCATCTCCACAGCAGAGGAAGAAGACGAGATCTAGCCCAGATCGACACTCAGACAGGAGCTCAGATATGGATGTTGAATCAGGTAACTATTCTTCTTGGTCACTTTTCTAGCAGGCACTTTGTTATGCATCTTAAATGTCCCTGAAATGCAGAATGATATAAAGTAACAAGAAAATGAGCTTCGTCTTTATTTGGCCACAGTGCCACTTTTGAATCTCTGCGGGATCTTATTTCATTTCTGTCCTCAGATCCGGGAACACCTTATCATACTCAGGGCCCTGGTGACTTCCACTTCCAACCACCAATGCCTCCTGGCTCTCCGTGCTTCAGTTCACCCCCTCCTTTACCACAGGGCACTCCTCCTGCTACACCCACTCCCCCACCTCTTCCAAAAGGTACACCTCCACCCACACCCACCAATGGCTCTCCAGCTATGCGAGGGGGAAACCGGGTAGTCGTGGATGAGACGACAACGATGGAGGGAGAAGAGGATGAACTGACACTGGAGGAACTGGAAGAGCAGCAGAGGCTGATCTGGGCTGCTCTGCAGAATGCCGACACTGCCACTAATAGCGACAGCGAGACACCTGTATTGGGAACACCTGTGCCCAGTTCCCCAAGTGTGTCCACACCTGTGCATGCTGATACAGAAATGGATGAGGTTGAAGAGGCAATGGACACAGTTAGACCTACAGAACCTTGCCATAGCAATGAAAATCAAAAGGAACCAGGGCTTAGAGAGAATTTCTCTATCAAAGTTGAGGACGACAGGCCTCAGAGCCCTGATTCAGTCAAAGCCCAAGACAACAACCCTCAGATTCCTGGACCAGTCAAAGCCCAAGACAACAACCCTCAGAGCCCTGAATCACTCAAAGCCCGAGATGACAGCCCTCAGAGTCCTGGACCAGTCAAAGCCCAAGATGACAGCCCTCAGAGTCCTGGACCAGTCAAAGCCCAAGATGACAGCCCTCTGAGTCCTGATCAAATCCAATTCCAGGAAGACAACCCACAGAGCCCTTGCGTAGATTTCTCTCGTCTGGGGAGTGGAGACTGTGCTTCCCCTAAGCTTGTCGAGAAGGTAACAGCTGTTCCTCATCGAAGCAGGTTTGCAGCTGGCATCGTTCCATTTGAGGATACACCTGAATTCACAGAAGTCGCTGAAGCCACAGGAACGTACCTTAGGATCAGAAGCTTACTTAAAAGCTCCCCTCGAAGTTTGGCAAAGAAAAAATGAAAATCGTATCGCCTTGTTTCCGAACAGAATTTGGATGTTTTTTGTTTTTTTTATTAGAATCTTCAGTTTTCATCTTCATCAAGCATGTTTTTTAATTGTTTTTTATTTTGTACCAACTTGAATGTCTTTGCTGTATATACATTTAATCTGTAAAGATACAATGAGGGAAGGCCTTTGAGGGATGCTTTAACAGCAATTAGTCTCTAAATTTTGTAGCAGTACTGTTACTCTGGCTTTTTATTTTATTGTAAAATGTCGAAAATTATTTGCTAACCTGTGTTAATTTTCATATTGTGGTGTTTAAATGTCTTTTTCTATTCCCCCCCACACACTTGAACTGCTCTAAAATCATCAAATAAACATGCTTGTATTTGCTCCAGTGCTTTATGTGGGTTTAATTTCATTTTGCTTCATTTTTAGCAGAACTCAGTGAAACAAGTTAATCCCTGGTTGACCTGCTGATGCTATAATCGGCTCAATCGATGATTTTGAGGCACATTGTAATGAAATTGCATCTTGTTAAAACTCTTTAGTACAATTTGAATTTAGTTTCTGTGACATCAGAAAGCTTGGATTTCATTATTTCGTTATTAGAGCATTTATCAAAAAGGTTCACAGTAGAGCTGAGATCAACTTAATCCCCCCTGAAACTGACATGGAAACAAAAAAGATAACATGTTCAGATATAGATTTTAAAAACAACTTGAAGAAATAGTGTTAATTTATTATCTTTCAAAGTTGGGATAATTACCATAAATATATGGTGTCAGTCCTGTTTCACTGGCCAGTCCATCTTTTTCTAAGTACATGCAGAAAACACCGGCATTGGCATGTTGCTTGCAAATAACTTGCACACTAAATATGCACAAACACTTACATGCATACTTATGCCGATGCCCATGCATACTAACGCATGAGGGTGCTGAACTTCTGAGAGCGTCAAGAGAATCATTTATTTTAAAAAAATCATGTGATACTGGCAGAGTCAACACTCAACTTCCGTAATACAATTACATATTCTTGCAGCAATTTGCTTCCCATTTTAAACTGTCTTTGTCCGTCTTAATATTAAAATATGTTTCCTTTTAGAATTCGGTTCTCTTAAAAGTCTGATATTACACGACCATCTATTGGAATCGGCTCTCCGAAATCCGAGATTAACCATCAAACCTGCACTTTGTAAACAAATCTCGTTTATTTCTAAATTGTAACAAGTCGAGTGTTTTTTTTCTTCTTCTTCTTCTTCTTCTTCTTCTTCTTCTGGAGATGGTGCCGCTCTTTCAGAAGTGACGGAGTGTTCCATCTCACCGAACATACCATCTTTGATCGGCACCACCACTGACGTTCCCCTCCGCCGTTGGACAGACAGCTCGTGCAGCAGTAGGTACTTCTGGGCTGCGTCCCGTCCGTGTGTGATCCGAGCAATAATAGTCGTCGCGGTTCTCCTTTTTTTTTTTTTTTTTTCCTCCTTTTTTTTTTTTTTTTTTAAAGCGTGCCAGCCCTGTAATTATTTCCCCCTCGGAAGGCGGCTGTTACAGGAACCTATCAAGGTCAGTATTTCGGTAAACAGCAGGGTGAAAGTTGGTCAGGTAGCGGAGACGTTTCACTTTGAGGTGTTAGTTTTAGCTTTAGCTTAGCCCGACCAGCCCTTGTGCTCGTCGCTCGGGCCTCTCCGGCAACTCATCACGTCTTTTCTGACCGCGATCACAAACTGGTGGGATTCATTTTAAAACGGAAGAGGGGACGGCGGAGTCCACGGGGGCTGCTCGGGTGGGTTAAATCTTTAACCATTTGTAACGCTGACTCTCAACTTGTGGCTGCAGTGTGCCCTGCCGGTCCGACGGCGACATTGCGGAGACTTTTTGGATTTAAGGAATTTGCTTCAGCCGCTTAGCCTGCCACGGATATCGGTCCACGGGTGGATAACTCCCGAGATATATATATATATATATATATATCTCGTCTCACCGGAGATTTACACGTAAGATAGCTGGTAAGGTAAAATTAGCTGACATGGCATTTTATTTTTTATTTTTTTTTATTCTCTGACCAGATGTGCCACCTCATCGACAGCTCTCAATCAGCTAGCTCCTGACCGAGGTGTCGAGGCGATTTACGACAATGCGTTGACCAGACGTAAAGATCCCTGACTTTGGTGTTACACGTGTGTTATGTCAATGAAGCAGCTGCGCTTTAGTGGAGTCTCTGGATCCGACAGTTTAAAGGTTTAAAGGTGTGACTTGGGCTTTTATGATTACGCCTTTCTGATTCAGAGAAAAAGCAGCTTAGCTTGTTTGGACTGATGACCTGACTCAATGTATTAAATGTGTTGCTGTGAAGCATTTCTTCGGCTGACACGCCTGTGTTTGTATTTTCACCAGCAGTGGTGGAAAATAACGGAGTACACTTACTCTAACATGCTATTTAAGTACGATATTTGAGTACTTTTTTTTGTAATTTTACTTGAGTATTTCTACTTGATAATACTTGATATTTCCATTGCCCTACATTTCAGAGGGAAATATTGTTCTTTCTACTCCATTACATTTATTTGACAGCTTTTAGTTTTCAGATGAAGATTTAACACGATAGATAATACAACAAACTTAAAATACAACACGTTGTTTGAAATTCAACTAGTTGTTTCCAACCTTGTTTTGGCTCATGACAGCAGTGTCTAGTCACTTCACATTTCAGATGTTAACAGCTCCACCAAGTAGTGATTTTTTTTTTCCCCCTCTAAAGTTCTCACGGGTTCATTTCGATAAACTTTCAAATGATCCAATATCTCACCAAAAGATTTGAGAATTACTCCAAAAACTGAAAAAAGATTTGTGTATCAGAAATTATTTTGGTTTTTTGGTCTTCCCTCTCCCAGTAAAAACTGAATATAAAGTAGTTTAAACCAGCTCCTCCTTAGCAGCTACAACAGTAACATACTGCTTACACGCTGATGCTTCACTATTAATAATCTAATGGCATCATAAGAAAACGTCTCTCGGAGTGCACCAAAGAGTTAATACTTTAACTACATTTTGCTGCTAATATTTATGTACTTTTACTTAAATACATGAGTATTTTTACACCGCTGTATTGGTACTTTTACTTAAGTAAAAGCTCTAAATACCTCTTCCACTGCTGTAGATTAGTCTTATACCTCCCAGTATAGAACTGATGCTCAAGGTATATGGGAGACGAAACATTTTAAGGAATATTTCAGGAATATAATCTTTTCACATGCATGTATTGTACTAGTTTTTTTTCAGTCCACTGAGTACAAACTTTTGACTCTGTAATACAAACATCAAAAGAGGCTCTTTTAGTTGCGGGAAGTCTGGATTTTACACAATGCATTTTTTTATATATATTGTATTGGTTCAGGTCTCAATTTTGTCTGCGTGCACTTGTAACAGTCAGAACCTGTGCAGGCCAGGTTGATACAGTATATAATGGCTGTAAGGTTGATTTTTATGTCTGCTGGTAGACAATGAGGATTGTTAATCTCAAAACCTATGAACCTGTATTCACAAACACTGAGGACACAGGATGCTTCTGGCTCTCATTCTGTCCCTTTGGTGCTTTTCTCGGCCTTCGTATGTCAGTGCCAGCAGGGGCCTGCATAATCATCCCGGCAGATGTTTCCTCAAAAAGGAAGAACCTGAGCTGAGTTGTTCTTGTGATGACAAAAGCCAGAGAGAGTTACATCAGTTAATACACACTTCTGGGGGTGCAAAGGTGTTTTTGGCATAAGCCATTTGCCAGTTTACTGTATCAGGCTAATGAATTTCATAAATAATATTCTGGTGTGAAGCAGAGATTGAGAGGGATACTTCAACGGGACTGTGGACGTCAGATACGACTGGATTTAAAGTCACTGGCTAATATTACCCAACTGAAAGACAGGGAGGAATGAAAGCCGGCTCGCTTGTGTAACTATTCTCACCCTCCCGTCAGTCAGCTAGTTAACTATGTGTCAGTATTATGAAGATATTTGTCCACACACAAATTTTGTTTCATTCTGTCTTACAATTTTTCAACATGTTTTAGAAGGTGAAATGATCAAGGTTGGCCATACTGTTAAGATCCACTGCTTTGACAGACGCTGCGCATGCAGACTGCTGGCATTATAAAAATAGAAGTTATATATGTTATTGCTGTCATTTGAGAAGTCTCAGGTCTGTTTTACAGACTACCAACTACCTCTTTTAATTTTGTATTTACATCAGAAAAAATGAAAGCAGACTACATGGAATCAAATTTAAGACTCGTCAAGAATTTCACTTTTTGTTTCCCCCTCTGTATTAGTTCCCTTTAATTTTTGCAAAGCTCTGGTGCTTGTCTTTTTCCCAAGCCACAGATTAGACTGAGTCGGTGGCAAAAGATTAACATGACTGCAGTGAGGAATTCTTCCGAGTAAGTGGATCATGTCCAACTGATGGCATCAGCTCAGCAATCAGAGCTGAAACATCCCCCCCTTAATGCTCACAGCACAGTTGCAAAGCTCGGTGGTTTTTTAACTTAAGATCTGTCTGCTGTTTAACCTTTTGCTTTAATAACGTGTCAAACAATCTGTATTATTGTCTTTGTATTGAAACACTTCCGATAAACATCGGGCTGACGGGGCAGCTTGGATCAGACTAGATGATGAAACTGGTAAAAATAAGCAAGGTTTCCTTTTCATTTTGGAAGAAAAAAACATGAACTGTTAAGGATACAGAAGGTCCTGCGTTGGCTGTTCTGTGTGACTTTCAATATGTATCATGCAGTCTTCAGCCACTAAAATGCTTTCTCTTCTCTCTTTTTGACCTGAGGCCACTAATCAGTATCATTCAAAGGCACAGTGGAAGAAAACTGGAACACAGCGTCCAAACTAGGTCGTGCCTGCTGATGGCCACCCTTCATCCTCTACTGAGAAATATCTTGGAGGTGGTGTGAGAGCTCTGCTTTTTGGTTGTTTTGGCAAACCAACGTAGTGTAGCGGCTAGGCCCTTTCAGGCATGACGGGTATGTTTGTGTGACTGTCTTGAACAAGTCCTATATTTAATTTCTGCTGTGTGAAGTCAAGCGTCTGGGTTGGCTCATAACAGTTCGATTCATCGGTTTATTTTGCAATGAAGCACTTTAGAAGTTGAAAGAATTTCTTAACTTTTAAGCTGCACCTTATTAGAGTAATCAAAACTGTTGTTAATTTTTCCCAGGTTGCTGCAAAGCTTTTCAAATAATGATTAGGCGAATGACTATATGAGTATGATAAAACTAATTTTCTGGACATTACCCATGTCATTAATAGAAGTCTCTGGTAAAGAAAATTCCAAATATAGTTTATTGTCACCATGATAACAGTATATTCATACACATTCACTGTCCAGGCTGTCATCTTAACTACAGTTGTCACTATACTACGATATTTCTGAAGTCACGCTATTGACAAAGCAGCTGATTGTGGTTGCATCATCAACATCAGACTTGGTGATCAAGACCTTCAGTGCACCTGTTCTGCAGAGGTCAAGTTGGTGTCATGCAACCCTTCACTGAAATGGGTTAGGGTTCTACAGATCTGTCAGAAGACTGGCCAGGAGCTCAACGCTTGTCTGTAGTTTTGCTTTAGTTTGATTCAATGTATAAAATCATGCTTGCGCTCCCAGTTGTTATGTCAAGTAAACAACAGGCAGACTGTTTGACTAGAGCATTCAGCCAATCTGTTTCTATGGTGAGGTAATCTGACTAACAGGATAATCTGCTGCTGCTGCTGGTGGTCGTGTTTCTACAGTAATCCTGTTTTAGAAAAAGCTGCCAGCCAGCTTTACATGATTTTAGATGCCAGAATGATAGATTGAGTGAGAGGCCGTTTGTGATATCTTGTGTATTGTGGTCAAGGTCACAGATGAGCTGTTCAGAAGTTCACGATTGTAACACCATAGACTGCATATCAGCTGGACTTTGACAGGGTATTTTTAGGTCTAACTGTGACGTGTGTGCTGAAGAGCTTGTTGTCATAACAGAAACAAAATGCCTCCATTAACAGAGCACCAAAAACAAAGTCAATGAGCCTGCCTTAAAGGCATATCTGTACTTGATATTTATTAGTTTAGTCAAGGTAAATTATTGCTGTCAAAGTCGGGACAAGTCAGGAAATAGTACATTTGTTTATATAAATAAGGAACTTGATTAAATATAGAAAGTCCTGGTTCATTAGTCATCAGTGGTAAATTTAAAGTCAAGTAATATTTCTGTTTCTCTCTTTCTAAACAGGGTCCCTTTTGTAAGCAACGCTTTTTCTCTCTCCTCCCTTCTCCTGTTTTTGTTTCTTTTTCTTTTTTGTTCACTTGTTTTGGGGCGGAGAGAACCACTTCGCCATCACAGAGCTGCGGCCAGTTGTTTTGATGGTCTGGGGTCAGTCTGTACCCACTGACAGACACAAGCCTTGTGGGTCGGATCACAGGAGGAAATATGAGCACAGCAAAGCCCAGTGGAATCAAAGGGCCCAGCAAGATAGCTCGGCCACCTGGAACTGGAGCCCCAAAGACCAACCCCAGCACAGGTAAGACTATTTCTGTGTCCAGCTTCTTCGGCATGGTTTATAAATGTGGTGCTGGAGTAAGGTTGTAGAGGTGGGCATTTTAAGATGGGAACTATTCAACTGTTATTTGAAAACACACCAAAGGTTTTGTGTCCTTCTGCTGTTTGTATAGTGGCATCTAATCTCGCAGCACCACACGGTTTACCAGAGACTGGGAGTAACATGTTCTTCTTTACCTCCACCTTCTGGTGGTAGTAACAAATTACTACCAGGCACAGGTAGAAACATGGGAAATAAGACCATACTTGCATAAACTATTAGAGTTTTTATTTGTTAATGACTTCCAGAGGGGTGACCTGTCATAATTTCTCGTCCTCTTTCAATAATGGTTGGGAGTTTTGACGCCCTGACGCACACTAAATACCTGTTTTTATTACATTTCGCCTTGTGCTTGATCCCAGTTGATAAAGCTCAGCTTCGTCTTTGTAGTTCAAGACTGATAAATATAACTGGATAAAATAAGAGACACACTAACCAGCTGTTTTGTCTCACATTCCAAAGGTAGTAGGTTAAATCTTCCTTTCTACATTGATGCATTAAACCAGTTTTTTAGGATGAGTTGAATCATAACCGATGTGGAAACATTGGAAACATTCTATAAAACAGTTGGGAGCTCTATGTTTTCTTAAAGTAAAGTTGAATATAAAAATAAAGTCTAAAAACAAAGCAAAATGAACTCGACAGGCTTTTAGTTCATCAGACACTTCTTTAAAACATTATTTTATATTTGAAATGTTTTGTCATGAACATGAAAATTGATTATAAAAATATTCTAAACCAAAGGTTAACCTACACCATCCTATTAAGTGAACACATATACACAGAGGAAAGGGTAAATTTATAGTGTAATATGGATGCAAAATTACATGGTATCGCAATGCTTTCCATAGTATTTGTGACGTTTGTCTTTCTGGAACAATTCAAGTGCTCAATGGTTTTTTTTAAAAAACTCTCTCTCCTATTCTCTCTCTAAACATAGCTAAGGTTGCTGCGGCTGACAAATCAGCTGCAAATGCCAGTGGAGGAGATGCCAAGGACGCTGAGGAGAGCTTCCAGATTGGGGAGCGAGTATGGGTGAATGGGAATAAGCCAGGCTACATACAGTTTTTGGGAGAGACACAGTTTGCCCCAGGACAATGGGCAGGGATTGTTCTAGATGAGCCGATTGGAAAGAATGACGGGTCGGTGGCAGGGGTGCGCTACTTCCAGTGCGAAGCCCTGCGAGGGATATTTACCCGTCCATCCAAGTTGTCTGCCACTGAGGGGGAGGCTAATGGAACGCAGACGGCACCGCCCTCCCGTGCTGCATCACCCACTCCTTCAGTTGGAAGCGTGGCCTCGCATACACCCGCTACAAGTACTGCGGCAGCCAAGAAGGCCTCCTCGACTACACCAGCGATGCCATCTTCCAACCTCACGCGCACAAACAGCGAATCTGTCTCCAACCTGTCCGAGACTGGATCTGTCAAGAAGAGTGAACGGGAACTGAAGATGGGTGACCGTGTGTTGGTAAAGTTTGCTACAGTACCTGAAAGAAAATAATAGATCGTTTTGTTCCCTGTATATATCAGCAACATCAGCATTAGCATGAAAAGTGCTTGTTCAGAGTCACATGACTCTGGAACCCTCCTCATCAGTCTCGGAGAATTAACACATGAAACGTGGTCTGTTCCACTTCGTCACCAAACCTCCAACTGTTAGTCAGTGGAAGTACTGATATTAACACTGAGTGTAGTCACCTGTGTGTACAGTCCTTTAAGTCTGACTATATGTTGATGAGGACCTTCCTTCCCCCTCACAAATTCCCTTATTTGTCTTTATCCCTTTCCTCAGCCAGAAGGCTGTGTACCACATTATGCAAAGAGAAAGTGTCACACATGCCTGTTGGGCTGCACAGGAAATGTTCTCACCATCACTGAATTTAGTACCATTTAAACCTTGCAGCTGTGAATTTAAGAGAAATACACCTTTCATTTTAGATGTTGGTAATTTGGCCTCATTCTGTTCAAAACTGGCACATTTTGTTGCTGTTGCTTTTATAGAATTATGTCACTTGGGGTTTATTACCAGGCAAAGCTGATTACTCTTTAGGCCTCTTTTATCTGTTGAGAGGATTAAATGTTGGCTAATGTTTGGTGTTTTCTTCTCAGGTTGGTGGTACAAAGGCAGGAGTGGTACGTTTCCTTGGAGAGACAGATTTTGCCAAAGGCGAGTGGTGTGGTGTGGAATTGGATGAGCCCCTAGGAAAGAATGATGGGGCAGTGGCAGGCACAAGGTACAAAAGCCACAGGATCTGTCAATGACAAAGAAGCATGGTTATATGTGTCAACAACACATCTTCCATTATAATGATTATAATAAATTATCTGTCCCTAGATATTTTCAGTGCCAACCCAAGTATGGCTTATTTGCTCCAGTGCACAAAGTCACACGCATTGGCTTCCCTTCCACCACGCCAGCCAAAGCAAAAACAACAGTTCGGAAAGTAGTGGCCACACCGTCAGGGCTGAAGAGAAGCCCTAGTGCCTCATCCATCAGTACCATGAGCTCTGTGGCATCTTCTGTTAGCGCGAAGCCCAGCCGCACAGGCCTGGTGAGACATGGACACACTCAACAATACCAAAAGTCATGCACATACTTTCGTTTACTCAGCACTGTGACCATGCCACTGTCTTTCTACAGCTAACAGAGACGTCGTCCAGGTATAACCGAAAGATTTCAGGCACCACAGCCCTGCAGGAGGCACTGAAGGAGAAGCAACAGCATATTGAGCAGCTAATGGCTGAGAGGGACATGGAAAGAGCTGAGGTCGCCAAGGCCACGAACCATGTTGGAGAGATGGAGCAAGAAATTACCCTGCTCAGGGATGATCAGGAGCAGGTCAGCTCACTCAATGATCCTAAATTACTGATAGAATTACACTGCCCTTTAATTGTCTTTTCATCTGTGTTCATTTTTAATCCAATATCCAACTCTTTTTTTTTTTTTTTTTCCTCAAGATGGAGACAAAGATGGATCAGTTGCGTACCTTGGTAGAAGCTGCAGACAAAGACAAAGTGGAGCTGCTGAATCAGCTGGAGGAAGAGCGTAGGTAAGGGTTTTCTGGAGGTGTGACTTGTCAAAGACACAAAGTCAACCCATGACAATGTGTCAGGATCTGTTGTTTCAATATTAACGGTTTAGTTTGAGAGAAAAAAAAAATGACTGGTAAGCTTATAATGCTGTCGTACTTTTACAGTCGTAGGAGGTCATGAGGAAAGAGGTTTCCCCTGAGTTGACTTCGCTTTGCTTTTGGTCACTCGGACGTTGTTAGTGCCCCTCTTGAAGTACATTTTTATTCTGTAACATAGGAAGGTGGAAGATCTTCAGTTTCGTGTAGAGGAGGCTTGCATTACCAAAGGAGACCTGGAGGTAAATGCACAACACAGATCCACACCACTGCAGCTCACTTATTTGATTGAATTCATATTTGAAAACCAAAACATTCACAAACATTTTTTATGAAATAAAAACATTTTAAGTTGATACTTGTTTCACAGATTTTAGATACAATTTTTTACTATTGATTTAAAAAGCAGCTCCAGTCACCCTGCATCCTGGTTCCAACTCAGGACTCCAGTTTGCATAAACCTCACCTTATGTTCATGATAATAAAGTGATTTTCTTTTTGCTTTTACACCAATGTGTCTTTTTGTAGCCTTGGTCTAATGCACTTAAAGCTTGCGCGACAATAACTAGTGTCCCTTGCCACAGTGTTAGAGTCAAGTCAAGCATTTGCCAGGGTTAGCAATAGAAACTCCTCACTTTGTTGTCTCAATAGCTGTGCTTGTATGGACAGTTTGATACCGGCTACATTCTGCATTAGATGATGTGCTGTCAAATGCATCTAACGGTGCAGCAAGGCTCTGACTTTAATGACAAGGGCCAGGCCATGCCCAAACCAGAAATATATACATTCCCAGGCTTGATATGCATTAAGTCACTAAAGCTAATAATCATAATATAATTCGCCTAGTGTAAGCCCAGTGGGAAATTTCATGTGAACAGACCAATAATATGATCAAGGAACTCCTCACCAGGACAGCTTCTTAATCATTAATAAGAAATAATGTTATTATTACTTTTTACCTATTAAAATAGAGAAATATGTATTGTATTTATTGTGATAGCTAGGGGAATTATGAAAAGAGACAGCTTTTACATAATCTTTTACAGTAATTTAACACATTAGACCCCAATCAGTTATTGTCTTTTTCTAAAGTAAGTCATCCCAAGTGATGAAATGCAGAGTACTGGAGTCCAGTGGTATCTGTGTATCTGATCAAAGAATTTGTTATTTATTCCACAGTGCTGCACAGGGGACCATCTCAGTTACCCTGATGGCATCCAAGCTCAAAATAGATGTTTAAAAATGAGGGCTGCAGGGTTAGAAAATCCCTTTATCTTTTCTTTAAATGCGTGTACTAACAGTTTATTACTTACTCACAGCTGTGGATACTTTAAAAACATGCATGCAGCTTTGAACAACAAAAACACTTTGAACAGGCTCAAAAATGCTTTGTTAACTTCATGCTGTTGACGGTGTGCTAATGATGAGCTGTAACCTTCGGTGCCTCCTTGTTCAAGGATGTGATCTTATTGCTTCTTCTTCCTTCCCGTCCTCGTCTTTCATGTTGGTCCAGTGCTCAGCATGGAACCACTGGAGATGCTCCCTTGTCATTCCACTGCTCACTCACAGACCTGAATTCAGTCTGCTCACTGCAGCCAAAGGGGAATAACACTCATCTTAAGAATTCACATGAGTATACAAAGATAGATTTGCCAGGCTACATCAAAGTTTAAAGGTACTTTACAGACTATCAACAGTGGAGGCATAGTGTTGAATTAAATGTTTATATTTAAAGTACCCACAAATGTATGTTGAAGTTTTATAATCATATGCTTCTTTATTATTGATTGAATGTGCATAGATAATTGGGCATAATGTATACAATTGGTGCTATTCCCCTTTTCAAAATGAAACCTTGAGTTAACATACACTGGGTAACATGTCAGACTACAAGCACGGAATTGTACCAGGAAATATTTCATTAAGTTGCTATAAAATCCTTATTCATAGCTCACAATACCGAGAAGGCAAACAAGATCATTTCTATTTCTTTAGCCCAACATGCTTCTGTGTTACTGATTTGGTTTCTGTGAAGTTGGTCACAAGTCTTGCACATGGCGGTCTGATAACTGGTGGCTTATAATACTTACTATATACAGTGTGGACAATGGCTTCATCACCAAAGAGAGAAAGCAGTGTAGGTATCGACAGTGCTATAGACCTTATTAGTTTACCAGAATTAAACCAAGCCATGATGGCTGTTTAGCTGAAATACAATAGATATATAAAAAAAAGTCTTTATATTGACACTCTTTTGTTTAATCGATATGCTACTTCTACAACATTAGATATATTTTTCATTGACTTCATGTTACAAAAGGAAGTTTAGGGATCAGGAAACAACCAGCACTACGTTCTCTCCATGCTGTGCTGAAGTCATTTGAACTTAATTTACTTTACACAAATTATAATTTTTTTTAATGTATGATAACAGTCGGTGTGCGTTGTTCACCAGGTGTCAATTATGCATGGTTACTTCTAAACTGCCTCCATCAACATACTCATCCTGCACATCCATAAAACATTGTGCCCCCGTCTTTTGCTGCTTGTCTTGTATTTCCCACCATTCGTTCACTACATTCCCTATTTGCAGCCATGACAATGGCACAGCCTGAAAGTTCTGCATGGGGGTGTCTTCTCATTTCCACTCATCCATCACTCTGACCCAGTCCCCTTTCCCCAACCCTTCAAATACACACACACACACACACACACACACACACACACACACACACACACACACACACACACACACACACACAGAGTCATCATAGTGATGTCACCAACCCCTCCATCCTCTCTCCTGTCTCCCTCCCTCTCTGTCTGCTTTGGGCTGGCATGTGATGGTGGCACTGGTGTGTTTTCTTCCTCTCCCCCTTGTTTACTAACAGACGCAGACCAGACTGGAGCATGCCCACATTAAGGAGCTTGAACAGAGCCTACTCTTTGAAAAGACCAAAGCTGAGAAACTCCAAAGAGAGTTAGAAGACACTAGGGTAATGAATTCTGCTCTGCAGTGTGCTGCGTTGGGAACGAGGGCCTGGGCCACGGATAGTGGCCAAAATATTTGCAAAGGCTACAGACGGGCCAAGCAGGAACTGGAGTTTATCTTTGTGTGGGCCTTGTAGTAAATGTACCCTACAAATCAATTTTTTTTTTAACTTCACAAAAGAAAAAAATAATGTTCCCACTCCCACAAAACAAATGAAATGAAATTATAAACTAATACATATCTTGGGTTTATTTTAATGCTTAAATTTAATCCATCCTTCAAAAAGATTTCCAAATTGAGGAATACCATTTATGGTATTAGCTACAGATTAATGTTGTAGTCATTTTTCATGTTAACTTTAAATGTTAAACTTAAAATCATGTTGAAAAACATGACTCTCTCTTCTTTTTTTTTTTAGTCATCAAAGCAAAAACCAAAGGCATCTTTCAGCTGCATGGCAGCTCTTTCACTTCTATTTTCCAATAAATTACCCAACCTGAACTCACTCTCTAGTGGTATCACTGCTTAACCAGACAGACAAACTTCCCCTGTGTCCCCAGCTAATCATGTCCTCAGTTTATCCTATGTTCCACTTTCCCCGAGCGTTCCTGGCATTCATTTGTCCTGCTTATTTGGTGTCCTTTGCCAGTCTAAAACCTGCTCCTCATGCTCACATTATAGTCACAAAAACTCTATAAAAATATGATTAGGGCCATAGTTTATCCAAGTTTTATCAATTATTTTATGAAGAAAATTATTTTTGATAGAGCAACTCCTGTCTTAACCAATTTATTAATGTAGAAGCATCAAATAGAGATGCATGTTTGATAAGATTAGTAGATTTGTGACATGGCTGGAGTAATATAATATTAATGGGACATGCGAAAAGTCCCTGAAGCTTCTTTTGTAGCTTTTATTTTTAGTTCATATCTTTCCTAAATCATGAGGCCAATAATGATTTAATAGTTTAATGGAAAATGTCTTGCACACTGCTGTAGCTCCATACATGCTTTCTGTGTTCACTTCCATTATTTGGACCATACCCTTTATAAACACAAGAGGTCAGCATAGTGCTTTATTTTGGGGATCAAAGGTTTTTATGCCCTCATTAAACAAGCAAATTGAACAGTGTCTCTCCCAGAAAAGATAATTGTACTATTATGCAGTAATACAGTAAAGTATGTTTAAGTCTTTTATTAATGTGCTTTTGTTAGTACGCATTGCTTTGGTGTGTTAGATTGGGAAACATTTTTAAATACAAGATTTCTGCTTTTGAAGGTTGCTACCGTGTCAGAAAGATCCCGTATTATGGAGCTTGAAAGGGACCTTTCACTGCGAACAAGAGAGGTAGCTGACCTGCAGCTGCGCCTTGGAGTCCAGCAGGGCTCTGAGGACTCCAACTCTACTCTTTCTCCTCTTCTGGAAGAGATAAACTCTCTGAGGGATCAGTTGGCTTCCCAGGAAGCTAATCAGCAAGAAGAGCTGGGGAAATACAAGGAAAAGCTAGAAGCTCAAGAAAAAAATCACAGTGAGGCTGCTGCCCAGCTTCAAGCTACATCTGTAAAGCTCTCCAGTGACAAAGAGCAGTTGCAGATGCGCTTAAGCCAGGCTGACAAGGAGAACGCTGATGTTGTTGAACTGTGGCGGTCCAAGTTTGAGTCTGCCATTGCCTCTCACCAGCAAGCCATGGAAGAGTTGAAGGTGTCCTTCAGCAAAGGTGCAGGCGCCCAGGCAGAAGAGCTCGTAGAAACCAAAAGTGCAATAGAGAGGCTGAAGTTGGAGCACAGGTTGGCTTTAGAGGAGGCTGAAGCCAAACATGAAGCTCATGCCTCAGATTGGAATCAGGAGATGCAGGCGCTGAAGGCACAGCTGTTCTCTTTGACTGAAGACAAGGAAGGCCTGGAGGAATCACTGCGGTCCAGTGTTGAAAAAGCAGAGGAGCAGCACCTTGTGGAGATGGAGGATGTTCTTGGAAAGCTTCACGCTGCCGAACTTAAGGTGAACGAGCTTGAGGAGAAGGAAGCAATGCAGGCACAGCATGCTCAAGACAAGGACGGAGAAACCAAAGAGCAGATGGCAGAAATGGTTGCTCTGCGCAGCCAAGTAGTACAAGGTAACCAGGAGCTTGTGGCCCTGAAGAGTCAATTAGAGGAAGTACAAAGCCAAGGAAACAACAAGGGTGACCAGGTGGGTTCATATTCACCTCATGACCATTTTGATTCTCCATTTTCAGTGTGTGCCATGTTTTACCTGTTATATCCGTATTTTTTCTGTTGGTGTGGCATTTTCATACAATTATTTTGTTCATTTGTTTTATTAATATTTTGTTTTCATTTTAATTTTTCTTCACTGTTTGCTTTTGCTCTTTTGTCTTCTGTATTTTTGTAACTGATGTGTGCTATAGGTTAGTGAATTGAGCTCTAAATTGGAGGGCCAACAGCAGGAAGTCCTCTCTTTACAGCAGAGTCTGGCCACTGTAAAGCAGGAGAGGGACACCCTGGAACAAGAACTTGGAGGCCTGGTGAGGCTTATGGCCTAATTTTTGGATGTGGTTATACAGTAATTCCCCCTTCAGCCCCCTCATAACTGGATAACTTTTCCCAAGCTGAATCTTGCCTTTGGCAATTATCTGCTGCAATTTTGTGCTATTTAATACTGCTTACTAATATTGGCCAAATTAAAGAATATACAAGAACGGATATATTTGCAAGGAGGTAATATCAGCTAACATATCTGATCATCTAAAGTATCAAATATGATAAAAGTTCTGTACAAGCCCCTAAAATCATAATCATGCCTCAGATTTACCTAAATTTGTCTATTCCTAAAAAGATAGATACAACATTTGTATTTTTCCCCACAGAAACAAACTTTGGCTGACGGCACAGAGGAGCAAACTAAATCAGCAAGCACTATGCAAGGTAAATGATATAATCAGTCATTCTTTGTTCACTGAGTAAATTGATTTCCAGGATTTAAAATTCTATTTTTTAAATTTTTTTACAGAAACACTTGAGAGGCTCAGTAAGAAGGAAGAGCAGTGTGTATCTTTGGCCACAGAATCAGAGTCTCTAAGAAGTCAGCTTGCCGGTGAGCACATTAGAACTGCGTTGTTCTGCTAATTGCTTTGTGAGAAGCTTGCAGTAATGTCCTACTGCATCGTAGTGTATTTTTTGTCCTTTCCTATTGAACAAGAACCTCTAATTGTAATCAGGGTTGGAGAGGAAGATGAAAGCTGCAGATGAAAAGCTTGTGCAGTTTTCAAAGGACAAAAACAAGCTGGAAAATGACATTTCAGACATGATGAAGGCATCCGGTGATAGTTCTGTACAACTGACCAAAATGAATGAAGACCTCATGCAGAAAGAGAGGTACCACACTTTACTATTCCCTTCTCATGTACTACTTGATTCAAATCGCACCAATCGTGTCAGAATTGAATAGTTTAAATAAAAAAATAGTTGAATAAAAAATTTCCCCTCGGGGATTAATAAAGTAAATACCTACCTACCTACCTACCTACCTAGTTATTTCCTTGTGACATGTTGTAATCAATATGGACAGCTCTTGCTTTTCTTTGATTCCATGCTGAAATTGATTTATTTTTCAGCAATCTAACCGGTCACTGCTCATCCTTCACTTTTTCTCATCACACAGGAGGCTTGAGGAGTTACAGAACCAACTAGCAGAGGGGAAAGAGAAGGTGGCACACCTGAATGAACAACTCCAGCAGGAACAGTCCCACACAGAGCAGGAGCTGAAAGAGACCAGAGATGCACATCAGACTCAAATAAGTAGCTTTCAGGAGAAGATTACTACCTTGGTTAGTGTTGTACTAAAGTAAAAACAAAATATGCATGATCGTTCTATTCTTGAAGCCATAAAAATAGTTTTACAAATATTATAAATTGTGATGCATTGTTTACTACTCAATGGAAAAACTTCCAGTGAATTGTATCCTCTTGTCAAACAAAGTCGATGAATGCTCTAATTGGATTAGTTATTGCCTTTTTGATTTCCCGTTTTCTAGGAGAAGACTGTTAAACAGGGTGAGACTCTGGTTGAGGAGCTGCAGGCCTCTCAGGAGAAATCCCTCTCTCAGGCCTCAGAGCTCCACGTGGAGGAAGTGGAGGTGCTGCAGAGTCAGGTTGACAAGTTGAAGCAGGAGCTCTCCTCCTCCAAGGACAAAACCCAGAAGCTAGAGGAGGTGGTGTCGGAGCTGCAGCCATATAAGGAGCAGGCTCAGGTAAGTGCAAACCTAGCGGCACATCAGCTGAATCAGCATGTGTCACATTTTGTGCATGCAACTTCTTCAAAGCAAAATAGTTCATGTAGGCATTACTGATTTTACTTTTACACATCAGGAAAGATTTCACCTGTCTTTGTTGTCATTGAAAATTCAAACCAGCTGGAAATCAATACTTTCACCTTTCACAAATTGACACAATATAGACGTTAAACCAGTTTAAACACCAAAAAGAGTGTGAAACAAGCTTTTCAAAAAAATTATTGGAGACCATATGGAACTGTATAACTCAGTGATTGATATATATATATTATCATTTTCCTCCTCGCATTTTTGATGATAACTAGCTCCACATTTGATGGTGCTATATGGTGTATGCTTGCAGGGGTACACCTATTGAAATTATTTATTTTTTATTTATAGTTTTTGGTTATTAGTAAAGCAAAATAAATTATTCACAGAAATGACTGAAATTATTCACAGTAAAAATAAAAACTTTGTTCTGACTGCTTTATGGATATTTATGCACTGGACAGCATTGATCAGAAAGTATTTAGATTGGTTCAGTTTTTGCACACTTTAGACCTAAAATAGCTATGTTTGCAATCAGTCTATACTCAACAGCCCATAAAGACAAAGTGAAAACATTTATAGAAATTTTGAAAATGTATTAAAAGTCAAAAGAACTCAAATCTCTCCCAAACTTATTCTGTACTATTTGCTGGATCTCTATAGATCATAGCCAGGTGCTTCCTGTTTTATTGAATAGAAAAAAAATTAAAAAATTCTAGAACTTGATTGGCATCCATATTTATCAAATTGAATTGACTGGACGTAGTTTAGTTTGCCTGTGTCTATAAGGTTCCAATATTAAACGGCATGACAGGACAGGAACCAAGCCATGAAGTCCAAGGAACCCGTTGACCTCCCTGATAAAATTGTGGTGAGACATAGATCCCTGAATTTTACAAAGGTATAAAAGCATTTTTGAAGCCAGAGCACAGTATTTGAAGTTTGAAATCAGCAGGACCAGAGTTGAACAATATAGTGTGGGCTAAGTCATTTCTTTGTCAGGGAGGAGAACAAGAACCCAACAGTCTGTCAGACTATGACAGTAACTCTGACAGAGCTTCAAAAGGCAGTGATGAGGGACCCTGAAAGGACAACCATCTCAGCAGCACTCGAGTCTTTATGGTAGACTGGAAGCTTTATCTATTTAAAATGATGTTAATGTACAACATAAAGTGTGGAAAAAGTGACAGGGGTCTGAATATTTTCTGAAACCACGTTAAAAACGCTGTGTTAAGCCATTGATTTCATTTTCTCTCAGTCACATGAAGTGATAAGTGCTTCCCTTATAGCATTCTTCATCACCCTGCTGATTCATTCAAGCATTTTCACTTCCTAACAATTTTTTTGTTTTTGTTTTTTGTGTTTCTCTACATTCACTGACAACTTTGGCTTATACAGCCCATAATTTACTTTCATTCTTATGGATTTAAAAAAAGAAGAAGCAAATATAACATATTTGTGTATTGGGGTTGCCCAGAATAATTCCTGTATTTATACATTACAGTAAGTCCTCTTAAATGATAATGGCAGTGATATAGTTGTTATACACTCTGGCATCCAGCAGCCGCTCTTTGCTAATATGCCATATTTAATATTTGTTGGCCCTAATGTTATTAATACATTTATTTAGAGTAAGTAAGGACTGAAGTGAAAATGTTCCACCTTCTTATATTTTAGAAAATCATTGTGGTGTGAGCTCTGGTGTGATCATTTTTGATGCTTCTGCTGCTTAACCTCTTCATTTATCAATATCTGCTTCGGTTTATTTTGGATTCATTCATACTTTTTCCTGTGTATATATTCCCCTCCTTTTTTTTTTTCTTTCACTTTTGTTCTCCCAGTGTCTTTCTGCTGAGCTTGACTCCTCCAAGCATGATGTTGAAAATTTGTCCAAAAAACTGGAAAACCAGTGTCTCAGTCTGGAGAACATGTGTAAAGAAAGTGAGGATATTAAGACTGAGAAGGGCAAACTGGAGAAACAGCTTTCAGATGTGCAGACTAAGTTTTCTGCCCTTGAGAAAAGTCATAAGGAACTTTCAGTCCAGAATGAAGAACTGCTAATAACCAGAGATCAACTTTCAAAACATCAAAAGGAACTACTCTTCTGCAACAAGCATTCAGATGAAGAGAAGACTGCAATGAACAAGGAACTGGAAAAGTTCAAACACCTTCTTCAAGAAGTACAGACTGAAAACAAGGACCTGAAGCATAGTAAAGGTGAATGCGTGGCCCAATTTGAGGAGCTCCAAAAACAAAATGCAGAGAAGTCTGACTGTCTCCTCAAGCATCAGCAGGACATCCAGCAAATTGAGGCTAAAAAGAAGCAACTACTTGAGGATTTTGAAAATGTCTGCAAAGAGAAGAACCGGCTTGAGGAGGACCTCAATGAAAGCAAGTTAAAGCTCACCTGTGAGAAAGACAATCTAATATTAGAGAGAGATGCTGCTAGAAATGCCAGAAAGTCTCTTGATGCTAAGAATGCGGAGTTGCAGGCGAAATTTAAATCCTTGAGCTTAGAAAAGGAAGATCTTACAATGAAGAATACCCAGCTTCAGGTCCTAGTGGAAACACTGACAAAAGAGAAAGGAGAGATGTCCTCTGAAATCAGCACTGCTGTGTTGGACAAGAAGAGCCTTGAGACGGTGAAGGAGGAGCTCCAGAATACGCTCGGTGTCACAAAGAAAGACTTGGAGAGCTACGTCCGGGAATGTGAAGAACTCAAAGCCTCAAAAATGAGTTTGGCCCAGATGCTGGAAGAGTTCAAGACGAGCAGTCAGGTGACTGATTCTGAAAGGCTTCACCTACTGCAGGAGAAAGAAGACTTACTCGCGATCCAAAGGAAAGCCTCCACTGAGAAAGAAGAGCTCCTCGGAGAGATACAAGAATTAAAAGAGAAGCTTCAGGTGTCGACAGAACAGCTGTTTCAATCTAATGAGAAATTTAAAGAAGCATTATCATCTTTTGAGCAAGAAAAGCAAGCGTTTCGCCTTCAGAGTTCTGAAACGGAGATGACTCGGCACACTTTACGGAAGGAAAAGATGAGCCTGGATTCAGCTTTAGAGCAGCAGAAAATGGATTACGAGCGTTTGGCAGGTGAGAAGGGAGAGTTAGAAGAGAAGCACACGAAGACGCTATCTGAGAAAAATGCTCTTTCTCTTGAACGAGATAAGCTAGCTAGTGATGTCCGAACAACTAAGGACCAGTTGGATAATTCCTCCAGAACTAATGGTGACCTTATTCAAGAGAAAATTCACTTAACAACAACGCTAGAGGAAACCAAACGCCAAAAAGACGAGGTTGAAGCGGAGATGACCTCTTTGAAACGAGAAAAGGCGGACCTGCAAAATAAACTGCAGACATATCACTCTGATATTGAAGCTCTTGAAAAGGGCAAAGCTGAACTTGTTGAAGACCAAAGTAAACTAAAAATGGATTTTGAGAAGGTTAATTTAGAGCTCGTTCAGCAGGTGGATAACCTTACAAAAGATTATCAGGGTCTTCAGTCGTCACAGATTGAGGCTGACAAACGAGCACAGGCTTCGCAGAAAGAGAACCAGGTGCTGCTTCAGGAGATCCAGGAGTTAAAAAGTCAGATTAAATCGGTGTCAGAGTCCAAGCAACTTCTTGAGACCCAGCTACAGGCCGAATCCAGTGAACGGAATAAAGCAACATCTGACAAGGATGGTCTTTCCAAGCAAATTGAGGACCTGCAGAAAACATTGTCCAAAGTTACAAAAGAAAATAAAGAGATCTCCTCAAACCTTAAGAATGCTGATGAACAAAAGAAGTCCTTCATGGTCCATGTGGAGGCTTTGAAAACACAACTGAACCAGCAAAAGCAAGAAAGTAGTCAGCTGACAGAAGATAAAGAACAGCTGCAATCTAAGCTTGAAGAGATGGGCAAACGGATGACCATCCTGACCACAGAGGAGGAGAGACTTTTAGCCTGCCAGTGTGAATTGGAGCAGGAGATTTCTTCTCTCCACGCAAACCAAGAAAATTGGCTTGCAGAACGGTCGAGGCTTCTTGAAGAGTCGGAGCGTTTGCAGACGAACCAGAAACGACTAGAGGTTGATGTCGAGGCCCTACAGACTGATAAAGAAATTTTGGAAAAGCAATACAAGGACGCTGTTGCAGAGGTCTCGGCTTCTGCCGTCGTGAAAGAAGAAATTTCCTTCAGCGTCTCGCATCTAACAGCCGAGAAGGAAACCCTGCAGATGGAGAGAGATGAAGCAGCCCAGCAAATCACGCAGCTCAAGTCGCAACTAAAACATGCCATTTCTAAGCAGCTTGAGGTATTTTTCCATCCAATAGTAATCACTGACTCACTCACCTTTTTAGAACGGCTGGGGCTATTGTCACCTTCTCACTGCATGCTTGCTGGTTTGTCTCCCTCTCCTTTTTTTACTTCCATGTCTAACTTTCACTTTCTATTTACTAACAGCTGTTTACTACCCTTAGCTCCCAGCCTTTGCCTGTGGGCTTATAACGTGATCTGATGTTAGGCAAAATTCTTCTGGCTTACATGACTACATGACTATGTAGGTGTGAGGTGATCTTTAACACACTCAACCATCTGATGAGAATAAGTATCTGCACCGACTCTCCAGAAAGGAATATCATACATCTAAAAGAAACCGTTTCTAATCAGACTTATTACATAGGTAATTGGTTGTCGCTGTCCCGTTCTGAGGCCACAGGTTTTAGAGTCAGTGTTGTAGAGTGGATACTAAATATTTCCTCTTTAGTGTAGCATTTATGTTATTAATTGTCAACCAGACTGTACTTGGAAAATTGCAATGAACTGAGATTTGGAGAATTGTTTCTTATTTGGGAATTAAAATAGCTAACTCGTCAAGCATGAATTAAATGAAATTAAAAAGACTGTCAATTCAAATGGTCGTTTACGAATAGCTTCATCAAATGAACTGCACAAGTCTAATTCTGGTTGGTTGGTCATCAGACATTTGCGGCTCTTGATTTCAAACCACCGTTTTTAGTAAATCTCCTGCTTGTGCACCATTCAGGCTACAAAGACCTCTGGCAAGACTGCCGAGGCTCTCGAACAGCTGTCAAAAGAGAAAGCAGCTTTGATGCAGGAGAAGAACGAAGCCCAGTCTCAGCTGGAAGAGCTCCAGAGCTCCAAGCAGGAAGTGGAGACCGAGGTAAGTGAGAGAATGCAACCTTTCAGGGTTGAAGTGGCTTTTCTCATCAAGCATTCTGTATATGTAAAAAGGAATGAAGTGAATATTTTTGCTATGCATGTCTTGTAGTTGTGAATACATTCACTGTTATTGTTATAGCTGGAAACACTGAAGAAAGAGAATTCCAAGTGTCAAGAAGATTTGAACGCGTCCAAAGAGCAGCTTTGTGCAGAAACTCAGCGAACCAAGAGTCTCTGCCAGGGAATGTGAGTACATCCTCAACTTTGTCTGTTACTGTCACAGAAATCAGTCGCGTTTAAGTTTCAGTGGTATGATACAATTAGCAGGTTATAGTGACTCAGAAGACAAGCCTGTATCCTATATGATCTACATGAGTGGTCAGAATTTGACATTTTGTATTTATTCAGTGAGGAGCTTAAAGAAGCCGTTTCTGTGAAGTCGCAGTCCCTGCAGAAGATGCAAGATGAAAACAACAAGCTGACTCAGGAGCTTCATAACAAACACAAAGACCAGACTGATCTTGTGAAGGTAAAAGACCTTTGTTTTTGTTTTTGTTTTTTTTCAACCCAAATTTTTTTTTTTCTCTATAAATCTGCAAGAATCAGAACATTTTGTGACACTAATCCATTTTTAACTGTTATTACGCAGCTCAAGGACGAGCACGCAAAACTCGCAAAACAGCTGGAGGAGTTGAAGCAAATGTAAGAGAATAAACCATTTTGTGTTTCTGATATTCTCCGCAATTTGCATATTCACCATTACTTTGCGAGTGTTTTTTAAGGCTGTTGTTAAAATAAGCACTCATTGTTTCATCTGCTTAACATTTTCTGATGGGCAGTGTGTTTGTGATTAAGTGGATGGTGTATCATGCTGTTCTTTTCCTCTAAAGCCTGCCAAATAATGCTCTCAGGTAGTTCACACCTTTTAATATTATGTCATGTCTGTCATAGTACAAATATATTGACCACATGTATGTAGGCAGATGATAGGAACACTTCTGGAAAACTTTTTAAGTCATTATACAAAAAGTATTTTTCATCTACATGCGTGCTTTCACTCGTAAGCATTATTTTTTTTTTTTTTTTTTTTTTACAATTAATTCATTTGATCATTAGATAAAGTGGTATTTGTCTTAGAGACCTGATGAGAATAGCTTTGTTAAAGAGGCTCAGTTTTTCTCTTCTTGGAGTGATCGTGTAGTGTACATCTGAGAGTTAGTCGGTATTGTGTGTTTAATAGCGAGAGGACCTTGAAGGAGCAGTTGAACAAGGAGAAGGCCGCCCTCCAACAGTCCATCCATAAAAACAGTGCCTTAATCTCAGAAAAGGACCAGCAGGTGGAAAACCTGAAGAGCGAGGTGAGAAACGAATGCGTGATCTTCCTGTTGTTGTTGTCGTCGTCGGTTGATACGGAAAATTATTTGGCAAAACTGTAAAATGGGATTTGCACGAAATTAATTTAAGTCAAGAATTAAGAAGCATAAACTTTTACTCCTGGATTTTGTTCAATCTCAGGTCCAAACCTCATCACTTTGTTCAGTTGTTGTGGCAGATTCTGAGCAACCACAAGAAACAAGGTGTTTGCTCACAGCCTCTAATAGGTTTTAAAAAGCTATTAAATCCCATATGTAGCTTTTAGCTTCATTTCCTTTTCAAAGATCGTAACCACATCAGTTATTAACAACAAATTCCAATGGATCTTCTAGGCATATTTCTTTCATTGTAAAGACTAACAGGATGTCAGCTATAGGTAAAAAAAAAAATTAAAAAAACTGATTTTGTACCACTTACATTTTCGAGTGACAGTTTACAAATGATCTTCGAAACTGCCTAAACCGAAAGTGAGATTGAAACCTCTGTTGCTGGTGCAAATCTAGTGACACATTGATAAAATATCCAGTATGCTTTTCATCCTCTAAAAACTTGTTTGGATCTTGCACATGTAGAAAACTGTGATCTCTCTGATCTAGACTTGTAGACTGAAGGACTGCTCAGACTGAATTTATGTTTGTATTCGCCTCTTTAGTAATGTGTTGTTCAGTAAGGAATTTCACTTAAACATAATTTTTTTTTTTTTAAACTGAGTAATATTTTGTAGAAAGAATAAACAAAACAATATTTTTCATGAGGTGTTTTCTTCACAGCTGGCTGTCCTGCATGGGGAAGGTGCCTCAGTTAAGACACTGCAGGGTACAATTCAGGCCTTGGAGAAGGACAAAGCTAATCTACAAGAGTGCGTTCAGAGACTGGAGAAGGGCCTGGCTGCAGGGCCGGACACCATCAAGTCCTCGGGTAACCGCGCTTAATTCAGGACCACAGCTCACATTTCTGACAACACTAAGATCACTTCTACACGAGGTGAAAAACAAAAAGCAGATCATCTAGTTTGCTCCTGTTTTCCAGGTGATGCGGTTTTGGACCAGTTGAGGGAGGATGAGGAGACTGCAGAGAGTCAGGTGTGTAACGTTGCACTCATCCGGTATAATAACAGTCTGGATTGCCTCGATAGGTTGATTTTTGTTTGTTCTTTTTGTTCTTTTTTTTTTTTTTTTTTTTTTTTAACCATTTCTACATTCAGTGTAATGATGCTTTCCCATCCTGCCTATAAGACGTTCTGATTGGACAATAATAATAAAAAAAAAAAAAAAAAAAAAAAAAAAAAGCCTCATTGCATTTAGACATCATCGTAGTTTGGTGCAGTCCTATGGAAACAGTATTACTGAATGTTGTCTGTGAATGACTGTGCTGCTTACTCAGCACGTGGTACTAAATGACATACGGAGTATTATTTCCGTTTGTAACAGTAGAATCTGAATCTTCCAGTTCACTGTTGACTCATGTAACTGATACAGTATAATGTTTTCACAGGGGTGAAATGGGCCTAAACAGAGTTGGACTTTTAATTAAAAGCTCATTGAGCTTCTGCCATCTCGGCTCTTACCGGGGGTGATTAATACAACTCAATCGGTATCACACTTGTATGATCCCACCGCTGTGAGCAGATCGACCACAGTTGATGATGGGTGTGTCATCGGTGTTACAACTTTTATTCCCTCCTCTGTTTATTCTTAAACGTTATACTGTATTATCTGTCTGTGATGACTTGAGTGTGCTGTCTGGCAGAAGCTGGGCCTGAATTTGAATTTGAATTTTATTTTATTTTTTTCTTTCTTCCCCTTCTCTTTCTTAAATCCAAACTCGTCTCTTCTGCCCTGTCTCTGATGTTGGCAATGCTACCCCACCATCAGGCGGCGGTTTGTTAATGTTATTCATCAGCTTCACTTGTGCATGTTTGTCTGTCACTGTGGCTGTTGTTTCATCCAGTGGAATCACATTATAGTTGGTGTGAAACCACAAACTCTTCCAAAGAACAACCAAGCTTGATTCATCAATTTAACTTTCAGTTATTATTCAGTTATGACAGATGTTCAGTACACATTGTTACAGATTCTTTTGCTCAATGAGATAGTCATCGCAAGTAGGTATTTTACTGACGCTAGCTGTGACTCATTCCAAGCTTTGACTTTCTTTTGTTTGACAACTCAGTGGCAATTCCCCACCGTTAATCAAGATTAGGTAAATATTTGGGGGGGATATGGTGAAACACAGTTACTACTATCTTAACATTATCACAGTTACGGTCATAGGAGGCAAAGCCATGGTGCATAACACAACGAATAAACTTGAAAGGAAGACACTGTAACAATTTTTAAATAACTCACGTAAGAAAATGTTTTGAAGGATAATATATGGTGATTTACCAGGAGAAGCATCAACGCTACTGTTGTGTATCTTCTTTTCAGATCGAGTTCCTGAATTCAGTCATCGTTGACCTCCAGAGGAAAAACAAGGAACTAAAGGACAAACTGGAGAAAATGGCAGCTGCTGCTCTGAATGGGAATAATCCAAGTGAGCTGGATAACTATGACAAGTAAGTCTTATTCAGAGCAGACTTCTTCTTTTTTTTCTTTTTTTTTTCTAGGACCTGTAACAATGCAGTATTTCAGCACTACTCAATTTGTTTTTCTCTGCAGCCACGATAAGCAGCCCACGAAGAAGAAAGCTCCCCCAAGGCTGTTCTGTGACATCTGCGATTGCTTTGATCTCCATGACACCGAGGACTGTCCCACACAAATGCAGATGCCCGACTCCCCACCACACACCACCTACCACGGCAATAAGGGTGAACAACGGCCCTACTGCGACATCTGTGAGGTCTTTGGCCACTGGAGCGAATCCTGTAACGATGACCAGACCTTTTAAAGCCTTTTTAAGCCCTCATTCGCACAATCACTATATTTGCACATCATTTTAGATTAATGCTGTGCTTTTGGGGTCTTAGTTTGTGTGTTGTGTGTGTGCATTTTGTCTGCTTGTTTTTGCCAAGCATCTTTGTTGTCCACGCCAGCCCTTAAGCGCTCTTATGGGAGTTTATTCTCCTCAGAATCTCCTTCCAAAAAAAATTCATGCATCCAGAAAAATCCTATACTGGAGTCGAAAGTTTTTGTGTAACTGTAAATGACTTTGGAGGAAACGTGTTCGATATCTTGGGTTTGTGTGAGTGAGAGGGTTTTGTAGGTGGATGTATTATTCTGGGAGAATGTGTTCTTCAGACCATTTAATTTATCAGTATCCTACCATTGTTTGCACAGCTTGTCAGTGGGTGACAAAGATAATATAGTATCATAAAAAGTGTTTATTTGAAACTGTACATTACTTCATTGAAAAACAAATATCAGTTTGCGCAAAACTTGGTGAGCTATAGTCTATTTTTTTATGCCTGGAAATACTATGTACTCTTTAAAGATTTGATAGTATGTGTGTAATTTTGTGACGGGGAGAGATTTGCTCACTCTCGTCTGGAGTGGAGCAGCGAAACCCAGTACCGTTTGGCTTTAATCTGAACTTTTTTTATGATCTTCATGGAGGGACCGCTGGAGGATTAGTAAAAGAGAAGCAGTTCATCTGAAAGCGCTTCACTGAAAGCCCTCGGTTCCAGTAAAATGGCCTTTCCAAAAAAGTTTCTCGGCAACTAAAAGATCATTTCTTTCTGAAACAGTGAAATACTTCGCCATTTCTTTAAACATGTTTTGAATATCTGTATGAAAATAAATAAAATTTATGAATAAATGAAATATAATCTGTGTTGATTGTGCACAATGGTTTCACAACAGTCTGTGTGCATCATGCTTGCTCCATGTTACCTGCATTCACCGTCATGCACGGTGATCCCAATACACTAAATGTGTTATTTAGTGTATAGTATTCTATACAAAGATCCAGAAACCAATAGTTATCAATACCAATCAGTATGTCCAGTACCCCTACTGCATCTGCCACCATTTGTCAGTCATTTTGTAGTAATTTGAGTCATTTGATTGAAAATTGTCAATTTGTGTAAAAATTGGTGAGCTGTATTTTTTTTTTTATGCCTTTTTTAATGCCGGGTACGATCACAGGTTGTGATGTGGAGACTGCTTGCTTTCATCCGGAGTGGAGCTGCGAAACCCAACGCCATCTGGCTTTGATAGCAACTAGACACAAAATTATCTTAAAAACATGCAGCATGTATTACAGTTGTCCAACCCTGGTATGAAGAAGGAAAACATTTACTGTCGATTTACCTATGTCGCACATTTTGAAACAAGTTTGCAGTCAGTCAAATTACCCCAAACTAATTTGGTGGCTCATTCACAGTCGAGTTGGAGATATTCATAATGTTCAGGTTAAGCAAAGTGACATAAACTCTGTCAAAAACTTTAAAACATATTTTAGATTTGAATGCACAAATTAATTAAGTTGGGTTTTATGTTTAGGTAACACTTTTATTTAAAGTGTTATCTATGTAATCTAATTATCACCAATAAGCATAATTATCACCAATAAGCAGTAAATAGACATTTAATAAGTGCTTTATAACACTATAATGCAGTAGTGAGGAGCTATTAAAATGCCTTTATCATTGTGATACCAGATTTGTTAAAAACAATTATTACTTTAAATACTAAATTGGGGGGGGGGGGGGCTCAAAATAAAGTGTTACCCGTGTTAGCACATCTTGTTGCAGCTCTCATCATAAAGTAGCTCCAAAGTAGTTTTAGCAGGTCATTTTTGGACAGTTTTACAGTTGGTTTACAACATAGTTTCCATGTGGTAAAAACATATCCGTCGATATTGTCATTTCCCAGTTTGGCCCCTCTTTTATATGTCGTATGGAGATCACATGTAATGTGAATGAAACTAGTTTAACATGATAATAACTTGCTTTTTTAGGTTCTAAATCTAATCAGGGAAATGCACTTTTTGCACTTTTCAGGTATTTTGGCTGGAAATGGAAAGCAGTACAGCTTGATTACGGTCTACTTTTTAGGAGGCAATAACCGAAACAAACGTAGAATAATGACAGATTTATTATGCCATTAGACTCAATAATATGTTTACAGTCAGCATTAAAGAACAGAGTTTTTTGTTTTGTTTTGTTTGATGGGTACATTAAGATTAAAACACTGGTTTAGCCTGAGTTGAAGGTTAGCCTTAAAAACCAACATTGCCAAAATTAGTTTGGCCTCACAGAAGGTTAAACTGAAAATAAACCTAATTTACAAAATAAACCTAGGTAAAAAACAGGTTCTGTGCTTTAGGAGGTTGGTGTGGGAGGAAGAGGTTGGTGAGCTTCAGATGCAGACTGCCATTTCTCCAGCTCCACACTCAGCTCTACAGTCACTGGTTCCAGCTGGACAGGCGCAGAGTCGTCTGCATGGACGTCCTCGTCACATCCCTTATCTTCCTTTCCTTTGCCTGCAGAGGACATCATCAAGCAGGAATCAGGCAATTCAACAGACTGAAAAGAAGAGTTTACTGACTAATACATCACAGCACATAAAACAATTTTTTTTTTTTTAGCTGACTTGTTTAATTCTCTTCAACCTAACTAACCTTAAAATGCTATAGTATTTATCCATAGCTGTTTTGTGGTGCTTTTGTCAGATATATTTTATAGTGTTCATTTGTGTCAAAGCTATTCTTTCCAAATAGCTTCCTCAAAACTCAATTGTGCCATTTGAGAGGTTTTCTGAGACTCTTATCCAGATGATTCAACCTTTTAAAGATGCTGTGTTCTTCTGTCCTGTATCACTGCCTCCCTTCTGTTTGGATACCTTCTCCTTCTTCTTGTCCTCTTTGATTTTCTTTCCCAGGTCCTAAAGATGTGTGAAAAACACATGAAATAAGCCCCCATGTCAAAATGACAAAATACATAATCCTGTTGAATGCCCCCATTGTTGCAAGTTTCTGTTCCTTTTATAGTGAATATCACTCTTTTGGACACCATAAACCCTATTTCAGTGTTTCCTGTTTTAAACCTGTGTGGTTTCAGTATCAGTATCATCAAGTATCCGTCCCAAGTAAGTGGAGTAGAAAATGGCCAGAATATCTCAGCTATGGCTTGGCTGTATAGACTCCTGTATATCCCGTATACTTGCCTTTTGAAGTGTCTGTGCAGCTTCCACCTCACAGTCTGTGTGCAGGGCACCAAAGTCACAGAGGACATTGACCTTCTGACCCCCACTAACCAGGCTTTGCAGGGGGATGTGTGCAGAGCCCAGGATCGTTCTGATGGGGGCATCTTGGACCAGCTCTGGCAGAGATTTTTTCTTTTTGTTTTTAGACTTGTCTTTGGTGGAGCCAGACTTGACTGGAGGCTAAAGAAGATACCAACAACATTGAATTATGTTCAGATGCTCTTCTGTCTCATTTTGTCTGCCCAAACAAAATATTTCAAAGACGTCCTCTCGGTTATTATGTTTCTGTTGAACCCTCCTCCAGCTTCAGAAAAAAAAGAAACTGCAGTAGCAAACTAATAATCTGTTAGAATGATATATCATTATCAAACTAGTATTAATTGTGCTCTTAAATTTAACATTAAAATTCTAATAGAACTTATATTGTGCGTCATTGGTGTACACATACACTGTTGTCTTCTGCAAAGTGTGCCTTTAACAAACATGGCATATGTGAAAATTGGTTTTATGATCTGTTCAGATAGACCTTTGGATAAATTCCATGAATGACCTGGACCCTGAAGACTTGCCTCGACCTTTAAAGGTAAACATCAGTATTTCTGGATATAGTGTTTTAGCAGATCAGTTGCCATGACAAAACAGATTTCAAACATCTTACTCTTTTGTGAATAACCAGACCAGAGTTTTCCTGAATCGACAGGACTATTAACTTTTTGATCTGTTTACAGTTTGTGATTCTTTGATAATCAGATTATAAACTCACTTCTTTCCCCTTCTCGCCTTTTTTCTCTTTTACAGCTTGGCTGGGTTTGGCCACCAGAACGTCTTCAGAGGCTGCAGGCCACGACAGGATCTGAGACGTCAAATGCCAAAAACAAAAACAAAAAAAGAGTTTTCACACATTTTAAATCTAAATATGCAACTCACTCAAACTTTATTCCCTGTATGTAACAGTGAGATAGTACAGACAGGGACTGGACCCAAATGCATGACTAAAAGGCCAAAGGGGATTCATTTTTACTGAGAGTAGCACAAAGAAAACAATAAAGCAGTGGATAACGGGGATAAAACAACAACAAAAAAAATCCTTAAAAAAGTAAGTCAACAAATCATGCTAAGGTACAATGTTACACATAAACAGAACCTAAAGATAAGTTGTGAGGACATACTGGGAAAACACTGGGAATGACACCTGGACCGATGAGACAACGAAGTGGCAAAGTCTAACAGAAGCATGCTGACTATTTACACAAGAATGCAGGAAGACAATTAGGCACAGGTGGAAAGTAGGTAATCATACATGAGGGCAGGAAGTCAGTGTGAGAAACCAAACCAAAACAGGAAACAAAGTAAGCTGACAGAGAACATTATAACAGGGTGCCTGTTGTGACACTGTACCTTCTCCTCCTCGAGCTGAACACAAGAACCTTGATTGAGAAATTTCTTGAAGCCTCCCAGTGTACTAACAATGTACGTTTGTGTGTCGCTGAAGTTCATGCACTCTGACCATGTCAGCTTCAATGTGCTGTTTCTTGAAACTGTAGGAAATAAGTCAAATATCCACAGTCGTTATTGCATGGACAAAAGTAAAATTCAAACTCACAAAAAAAAAAATGTCATGCAGGCTTTTGCTGAGTCAGGGGGCATGAGTTTAAATACACACAAACAAACCAGAGATTGCGTGGCGAGTTAAGGAAAGGGTTTGACACAGGAACATGTCTGATAAGCGATCAACCTCATCCAGTTATAGGGTGTGCACAACTCTCCACTGGCTGTTGTGACTGTATGTTTCTCTGAAGGCACTTGCCTGAATTCCACGGAAACCTCCGAGTTGTACAGAATACATTACGTAGTTAGATTAATCGAAACAGCAAACTGACATTACTTCACTGCAATGACTGCTCGTTGGTTTTTATCTGTCTTTATAAACAGCTGCTCCAGCTCTCTCCATGACTGGTTGCGCAGTAGCCTGTTTGCTTGTCGGCCTGAAATTTGTGGCAGTCAAATTAAATACGTGTTATTACCACGAGATATATCATGGCAGGCGTCCTCAGTGTTATCGACCAGGACTCCGTTGTCTGATTTGGATGTTTCTCTTTCACAGGTCCTGTTTGGTTGTGGATCAGTATTACCTGAGCCATCTTCCGTCACATGTGCTGTGGATGCTGTGCCAAGTTTAGCCTCGCTGTCAAGTTTCTGTGAACACCACCACAAAAAGATGCAGACGTAAACATAAATATGTTTGTTAAATAGGTTAATTTCTGTGTTTATTCCAATTCTGAACTCCACATTTATCACAGTGCTGTGTTTAATAATTGGATTAACTTTGCAGGCATTCAAGGCAAATGTGCACATCATACAAAGACAGATGCTAAACTGTATTTTGTTGCACTTATTGAGTCCAATGACAATTAAGTTTATTTTCATCTACATCAGTGTGTGTGACATCAGGCCTTTTCATACCACCATACTTCGCACCTCTTATGCACATGCTTCTATGTACATTTAACAAGTTTGAAGTCCAAGAAAACAAGGGAACAAGATGGCCCAACCTTACAGGCAACAAAACTCAGCCCTGTCAAAATTACTTCTAAAGTTCATTTACAAATAATATGAGACTTCGAACAAGTGGATATTTTCCAAACCTTTTTCCACACTTTCTTATTTTTCATACTTTCTTTTTTGACCAAAATCCCCCCACTTTATTTCCTCTGAGGAGGTGCGAATGGAATTTGTAACTTGCTTTGGGAAGCGATCTCTTTGCAGCCAGTATGAACAAAGAAATAATGATGGTACCAAATTACTTTTCAGACAGACTTTTTTGAAAATGTTAACTTCTTTTTACATGTGACAGTAATATTTTGTGACAATGGAAATGTGAAAAAATGACTACAAACTGAAACCCCATAACATGTCAGAATCAATAAAAAAAAAAAAAGAGGCCAAAAACAGATTTGCTTTGACTTCAGCCTTTAAATGTGACATTCTGGATCCTGTCAAATGTACAGATATGTAAAGAGACTGAAAAGTGTGGGAAGAATACGTCACCTGGTTAACAGGTGTTTGAACGAAGTCATAAGTGATAAAATAGCGGAAGGTAACAACAGGGAAGTCTTGAGCGTTTTCATCCACGCTCATCATTGGGTCTGGGATTCCCCTCATCCGGCCCACGCTCACTGTGGCTGATGCAATGTCGACTGTCAGATCTGTCCAAAAGAAATTGATACTGATGTTATTAAGTGTAAGCACGCTCTTCATACGGATTCAATTTCACTGTCCTATATTTACAAAATCAAAACTAGAAACAGGAGCCCACTTTTTAAAATTTTTTAGATATTGATGTCTCATACATGGAAGTCTCACCACTCATCTTGGCCAAGTCCCTGAAATTATGTCTTTCCTCTGGCGAGACCCACGAGCCATCTAGATAACAGAGCTGTGGGAGACTGTCCACAGTGAAGCCCGGATAGGAGGGCGCAAGGGTGAAAGGGTTTCCCTCCAGCACCAGCGTCTTGAGGCATGGCAGGGTGCTCAACGCACTCAACAAAGCCTGCTGGTCCTGAAACTCACAGTCACTTAGGTCCAGACACACCAGCTGTGGCCTGAAGTCAGACAGAGTCATTGGTTTAACAGGACAGCAGTGTGATGTACGGAGAGACTGCAGGACAACTTCTGATGCGAGAGTGAAGATGAAGAGGAAAGATTCCTACTTTGTCTGGGAATTATCTGTAATTTATTATTACTATGGTGGTTCAGTATTATTATTTGCATTATTATTCACAAAAAACCTTGATAACATCACTATAATCAATCAAATAAGAATAAAGCTGCTTTTCATTCATTATCTATTTAATACAGAAGGATAATATATTTAATGCACAAGGAATATTATTCAAAGGGCACTCAGCAATTAAGTATTACACACAAAACAAATTTACTGTAATATATAAAGTTCAATATCAAAGCAGCAGTGTGTCACAATCTCCAAAAATGCTGCATTTCCCATAATGCAACTCAGTGTCTTTATTTAGACGACTGCTGGCTCTAAAATGCCAACGTTACCTGCAGGCATAGTGAGACTTTTTTTTAGAAATAAATTGTATGGTAAAAACGGATCCTGAAACACAAACTGTGTAGACTCAGTCCAGACAAAATATTTTTCCATCTATAATTAATTCAACTGGCCAGTAATATCTTGTTCATTTTATTCTCTAGTTATTCACAAACTGTTGTATGCGCCACAGTTTCTGCACATGAAGATCCAAAAACTGTTGACTCAAGGAATTAATTCTGATGGAGAAAGAAATTAAACATTGAATTTAATTTGCGGTCCAGTGCCGTACAAGACATTATACAGGATGTGTACTCCTCAGGGGGAGTAAACTTTAGTTCATGTGACAAATTTGTGGAATGTTTTAAAGCAACCCATTGCTTCAACTGACATTACACGGAGATGTGGTTTTGTATTAGGTGTGATCAAAAGATTTTCTACTTAAAAGCGCCTTCTGCAGTCATAACTGTGTCATCGCCGACTAACGACAGTGTTTCCATTGTCACCACTGAAAAGCAGAACACTGTGTAAAATCAATCACAGGTGTCACAGATAGAAAAATCTACAATGACACATCCTGGTACCATGTCATCCCATTCTCATCTTACAATTATACTTCAGTTACAATTTGGCCTAGTTTTGCTATACCTCTTTAAAACCCAGACAGCTTCCTGTGCGTTTGTTTGTGTGTGTGTGTGTGTGTGTGTGTGTGTGTGTGTGTGTGTGTGTGTGTGTGTGTGTGTGTGTGTGTGTGTGCATGTGCGCGCGTGTCTGTGTGAACGTGAACCAACCAATGTCTTCCTGTAAGATAAGAGATGTCTTCATTGGAACCCAGATTGTTTAAGCTGAGGCCGAGGTACTGGAGGTGAGGAGGCGAACGGTCGGTGAGGAAGTTTAAAGAAGACAGCCGGTTTGCACGTAGCTCCAAAATCTTTGGGGTAATGAGATTTACAATCAGTTAATCATCATTGCATCACACAATTACATCAGCTACACTTTGAACTATGAGATCAAACTTGAATGCTTGCGTCAGCAGCAATGTCACGGCACGTGCTTCACCCTTAATGTGCTGGTAAAGCAGGACAAGTTTTTCACTCATGACATGACACAACATGTTTGCCACAGAAACGGTTACAATTTCTGACGTGACAAACTGCAGAGAGCTGCTGCATCGAGCTGTTGCAGCACTGTGACTCACCTTCAAAGTGCTGGGAAGGTTCTTCACAGGGATTTCTGAGATGTTGTTGGCACTCAGCACCAGCTCCTCCAGCTTTGAGAACTTCAACAGGCCGTCATCAATGACTGATACCTGAACACAACACAGACAAAACATCCAGTACACCTTTTACAATTGTGTACAAGCATCACCAACCGAAAGTCTTGTTCGACACCATCACCATTGTTACTCCCGCACCTCCTGATGTCCCCGTTTACTCAAACAACGACTTCAATCGTTTTCTCTCTTTCTTTGTGGACAAAATAAGAGATGTCAGGGTTAGTATCATCCCCTCGTTCACTCCCTGCTATCTCCTTCCAACTCAGCCGCCAACTTTAGAGTTTTTTTGCTCCTACTTCCTTGCAAGACCTCATCGACCCGCTGAGCACAAAACTAAAGGTGATCTCGCTTTTGAAATGGTTGCTCCAACTCTGTGAAACGCTTTCCCCTCGATCTACGTTTGGCAGTGTCTGTTGACGACTTCAAAAAATGTCTTAAGACATATCTTCAGACTGGCCTTTGTCTCACCTCATGATATCTAGTGCTTGTATTTCAGTGGTCTGTTGTTGTGTACTGTAATTGTAGGTTGCTTTTAATATTGTTGTATTCTGCTGTTATTTCTGTTGTGGAGCACTTTGTGACTTTGTGTGTGAAAGGTACTATATTAAATAAACTACTACAGCATTTGAATGTTGGACAGAATATCAGCATACTTACGCCCTTGTCCACGATACGAAGTGTGGTAAAGTAATTGAAGTCTGTGTGCAGGCGTTCAGGTGAGAGCACAGCCAGCTGTCTCAGGGACAAAGCTTGAGGACTCCATGATTCCTCTTGCCACCACGGAGAGTGAGGGCAGTTCAGCAGATCCAGGAGGGCATCTGTCGACTCCGTCTCTGCTCCCTCTGCACCGTCTTTGGTCTTCCTCTGACAACCAAATCTTCATGTTTGTTAGTGTTTAATACAACAAGCAAGCCACCATATGCAATGATGAGAGTGCTTTAAACTACTCCACAGTCGAAAAAACACTGGAGCCAATGCAAACTCACCCAGCTGCTCCCTCCACAGGGAAAGTCTCTCAGACACAGGCGGCGAATCTGCTTCTCTAACACAGCAGAGAGTGTGTTTGAGCTCATGACGGTCTGTATGACTTTATATATTTGATATATTGCGAGAAACACTAGTTTGTAAGTCATTGAACGCATGGTCAGCTGAGCTTTGACCTGTCTGTAAGAGTAAAAGCCTCTGGTGTTTGTTTACAAAGGGTTGCCTGGCAACAGCTGTGGCTCAGTCCAGGAACCCTGCATCAAGTCAGGACTTCTATGTCTGTGAAGCAGTGAAAACACGAGGAGGGTATATCACACAAACGATTCTGAAGTCCTGTCTCCTGTGCTTAGTAACTGTTAAAAATCAAAGTACTGCAGGAAATAATAAATGGAGGACAGATCCGGTTTTTTAAATAGTACATTTCTTCTGGCATATTATGGCTCAAAATGTTTAATTTCGCTGTTGACAGCACAATGACATATGTAAACCTAACATACGTATACCTAACCTAACCTAACCTAAAGTAAGAATACCTGGCTGGGACACGTAATGGCACTAAATCAATGTTTTTAGTCACAGCTGTTTTTTTCCTGCTATGGCAAAGTAAATTTCTGAATTTCAAATTGTTTTTACCTTAAATCTGGCATAAGTCTATGATTCATCAACCACCTCTGCAACTCTATAATAACTGATACACTCGATTAAACAGAAAAAGACATTCAACTTATTGTAAAACAAAGCTAAGCCGTGTTAAGAGCTTTGTGTGGCTGTATTCAGGCAGCGGGGCAGCGGGGCTTGAGCTAAATGCTAATATGAGAATGCCAAAGGGCTCACAATGACATTACATACTGATATTGATCAGGAATACCATGTTTCATTAGTCGCATCTGCAACAGAGCTGAAGCTGATGGGAATGACATTCGCTTTGCAGGTATTTGGTCATAGGTACACGACAAAGTGAAATTTTGAATGATGGTGGCACTAGATGAAGAATCACCAAGATGATCATAGTTCATCATAGGTGGGGGAACATAAGCGTCTGTATTAAATTCCATAACAATCCATCTCATATTTGTTGAGATAATTCACTAAAAGTCAGAAATATCGACTCATATGGTGATACAATAATTAACATCCTGCCATTCTTCAAACCATGCTAATGTCGAAGTCATGTTGAAAAGTTGAGAGTAATTACAATGTCAGTCCTGTGCACATTTTTGGGGGAATTATCAGGGCTGAGTGACTGAGTTAATCATTGAATCTTTTTGCCATCAGTCATTTCAAGATGATGCTCTTCCATGGTGTGACACAGGAAAAAGTGTGAAGATGGAGGTAGAGATAAAGAAACCACTAGATTTGATTTTTCTAGGAATAATATAATTAATGTTGTCATGGGTCCACGGAAACAGAAGTCATTGTAGAGCACAGTAGGAAATAGGCAAACCTGGTGTTATATCCCTCAAACAATAGAACTGGATCAGGCCCATCTGTGCCCATACAGAAGTCTCTGCGCATCAGAGCAAAGATAACTTTTCTTTTCTTTTAAAAGTCTTTATATTAAAGTTATATGAAATATTTTGAACAAGGAAAGAGGAAAGAAATGTGATTCAGACAGAATTTACAAGAGATAAACCCACAGTTGACATTATACGCTCCTAAGGTTTAATGGCAGATCAGAACAATAATTTCTACAACCCCTTCGCAATCTGTTGGGTTGTCTGGGATTAAAATTCATTGACAAACAGAAATTACTGACAATTGAATTTTTTTTTCCAATTCGACCAGCGAGCATGAGATGTCTTAGATAACTCTGTGTCAGTTTGCATGGTCTCCCCACATGACACAGTTGTGGTAAATGCTGCCCCACAATTGCAAAATAGAAACATATACAAGATTTTTCACATGATAACGTGACAAAGACGTCATCTATTTAGTGATGGCAAGCAAAAGAAAATTCCCATGTCACAATATATAAACCCAGTGTGTGCCAGTTTAAGAGCAATAACTCAACAGCAAACAGAAACAAAATCACACCATGCATCTGGGTAAAGGTAAGTAACGATTCAGGAGTATAATTTTTTTTCTGCAAAAAGGTAGAAAATTAAAAATGTGTCAAAGTCACTCTAGGATTATAGTTATACTTATACTGGCTGTCTGATTGCTGAATACTGAAAGTGTGATGGCAAGCTGTCCATTGTCTAAAATGAGCTTTAAAGCACTGTCCCCTGACAGTCTATTATTTTCTCAGTATAATATTGACTTGTGACCATGATGTTGATTCCACTTGCTTCCGGTTGACTCACTATGCAGATGACAGCAGCATATTTTCTGGTTCATAACTGCTTGCAGAGCTCCTGCTGCTTGCCTGCATCGCGCTGATGCACATCTCTACAGCCTCCAGAGCAACTGAATTAAGGAAGCTTGAGGACAATATGAAAAGCTTGAAGTTACCATTGTGTACTTTAATGAAGGCGGAACTGAAATATGTAAGTACATTTGTCACACAAAATAGTCTCAGACACTGAACAACGTAGTTCTGATTTCACAACTCCATTTCATACTTTCATTTCATATGATTTTCTCCATCATCACCTTTGTGATAATGGCTCTCACTTTCTCTCCAGAAAGAACATCTATGTAGGGTGAAAAGTGCTGTAGAGTCCCTGAAAGGAATTACTTTACCAGTGGGAAACACCACAGAAGAGATCCAAAACTCCACCTGTGCCATCAATGAGTACCTAAAAAAACTGCCATCAATCATCAAGAATCTGACCATGGAGAACAAAAAGGACTTCAGGGACGACATCATCAAGGACATTGAAGGGTTTCATAATCACTTCAACCGAGCCCTTGAAGAGACAATAGCTGCCGGCCAAAAATGCCATGTACGTGTAACACCTTCAGATTTTTACATGAAGAAAAAATTTGGCCTGCATATCATTCAGCATACCAGGAAATGGGTGGAGAGATTCACCAACATGACAACCTCCTGTCTAAAGTGTTGTCTATCACTAACGTGTTGTCTAACACTTTAGACAACAGTGTATTTATTTGCTTATCTGTCTGTGAGGCAAGATTTATGTATTTATTAATATTTAACAGCCACTATGTATTTATTTATTCTTAAAAATGTCTCCCACAATTTGTGTCAGCTGTGAGCTGCTCCATTCAGACTGGATGCTGCAGCCAACTACATGCATGGTTTAAATATACATTTGCAATAGTAAAGTGTTCAAATAAAACCATGCTTCTTTTGTTTTAAACCTGTTATTTTATAGCAAAAAAAACAATGTGAGGGTTCTTTATTTCATAAGTACAACTTGCAACACTTACAATTAGTAAATGCATTTTTTAACACCGCTAAATGCCTAATAGCAGCACTAACTCTACACTGTGTGCATAATTATTAGGCAAGTTGTATTTTTGAGGATTAATTTTATTATTGAACAACTTCAGTGCTCTCGGTCAATCCAAAATGTTAATAAACCTCAAACCTGAATATTTAAGAAAGTAAAAGTGAGGTTTTGGCTTTCTTAGGAGAATATCTATGTGTGCACAATTATTGGGCAACTATCAGTGTGCAGAATTATTATGCAACTAAATAAAAAACGAAAATTTTCCCATCTCACCTGTTTATTTCCAACTGTTAAAGTGAGAATAATAAACAAACAACTCAAAATTTACGAATAAACATTTCTGACATTTCAACAACAACAAAAAAATCAGTGACCAATATAACCACCCTTCTTTTCAATAACAGTAATAAGACTTCCATTCATGGTTTCTGTCAGTTTCTTGATCTGTTGATGATCAACTCTTTGTGCAGCAGCAACCACAGCCTCCCAGACACTGTTCAGAGAGGTGGACTGTTTTCCTTCACCATAAATCTCCCGTTTAAGAAGGGCCCACAAGTTCTCAATAGGGTTTAGGTCAGGTGAGGAAGGGGGCCATGTCATTATTCTTTCATCTTTAAGGCCTTTACTGGCTACCCACGCGGTGGAGTACTTCGATGCATGCGATGGAGCGTTGTCCTGCATAAAAATCATGGTCTTCTTGAAAGATGCAGACTTTTTCCTGAACCACTGCTTGAAGAAAGTGTCTTCTAAAAACTGTCAGTAGGTTTGGGAGTGGATTTTGAGTCCATCTTCAACCTGAAAAGGTCCAACTAGCTCATCTTTAATAATACCAGCCCACACCAGTACCCCACCTCCACCTTGCTGGCGTCTGAGTGGAAGTGGAGCTCTGTGCCCGTTACTGATCCGGCCACGGGCCCGTCCATCTGGTTCGTCAAGAGACACTCTCATCTCATCAGTCCATAGAACCTTTGAGAAATCTCTCCAGATATTTCTTGGCCCAGTCTTGACGTTTCAACTTATGTGTCTTGTTCAGTGGTGGTCGAGTTTCAGCCTTCCTTACCTTGGCCATGTGTCTGAGCACTGAACACCTTGTACTTCTGGGCACTCCAGGTAGGTTGCAGTTCTGGAATATGAGCACTGGAGGATAATGAGTTCCTGGTAGCTTCACGTTTGATTCTTCTCAAATCTTTGGCAGTTCTTTTGCGTCTTTTTTTCCCAACACGTTTCTTGCGACCCTGTTGACTATTTACAACAAAACGTTTGATGGTTCTGTGATCACGCCCTGATATTTTAGAAATTTCAAGAGTGCTGCATCCCTCTGAAAGACTTTTTACAATTTTTGACTTTTCAGAGTCAGAGCCAAAAAAAAGATTTAATCTCTTTTTTGGCCCATTTTGCCTGAGGAAAAGAAGCTACCTAATAATTATGCACACCTTGATATAGGGTGTTGATCTAATTAGGCCACACCCTCATATATACACATCACCTGATTTGCTTAAATCCAATAGGCATTCAAGTTTATACAGCTTGGGGTTGGAAAATATGCATAAAAATGATGGTCAAAATTCGCACTTGCCTAATAATTGTGCACACAGTGTAATCTTAGCCTTATAACCAAGTTTTAATCTTTAAACAGTGATTTAAAAGATCCTTTCAAAGACAGCAAACGCAACAAAGACATGTGCAATTTAGTAAGTATAGAAAAATAAATAAAATATTAGATACACAGAGGTACAAATCCTCTTGGTTTGGGATGTAGAATTCAACAGGATTTTTTTTTAATGATTTTTAACAAGTGGAGGATTTGTATAGATGGGTGATTTATGTAACACCTGAGTGTCTCCAAATTTTTAAAGTGAATCGTATGCCATTATTTGCTCAAATTAAATGGGATCAAAAGTCACTCATTGTGTTCTGGCTCCCCATAGTTTCCCTTCCCAGTCTTATTTGTTTGCTGTAGACAATGCAGGGTTTGGACTGCGGTTGGGCAGATCCAGCACCCCCAATACGAGAGATGAACTGTCCATTAACTCAACAGCAAACAGAAACAAACCCACACCATGGATCTGGGTAAAGGTAAGTCTGCATTTTAGTAAGTATAGAAAAATAAATAAAATATTAGATACACAGAGGTACAAATCCTCTTGGTTTGGGATGTACAATTCAACAGGATTTTGTATGATTTTTGACAAGTGATTTATTCATGCTGCTACTATTACTATTATAATACTATTTGTGTGGGCCATTGACAGGCAAGCTACAAGTGCTAGGCAACTTTATCCAGCCACGTGAAGTGACGCTACTTCTTTACCAGTCATAAATCAAGAGCTGATGCAACCGTGCTTGTCATTACATAGTGATGTTTAAAGTAGAAACTTCAGAGATTGCTTTTAGCCTGTGTTTATTATTGACTGCGAGCATAATACTGTTATCCTAGCTGTTAATGTTGTCATTAATGCCAATGAATTACTTTTAAATGAAACTATTTTTCATTTACCAAAGGCAAATGTTTTTGCTTGGAAATATTTCTATATCTTGAAAGTAGAAAACAAACAAACATTCAGTCACTCCTGCTTATTTAGTAGTAGTAGGATATTTCTCCACAAGGGGATGCTATTTGCACACAGGTTATGTACATCATGCAGATTGGAAACTGCCATGAACTCTCACCAGCAAGTGTGATGTTTATGCAGTCACATTTTTCTAAACATTTTAACATTTTATGACCAAAATATGTATCATTTAATACATGAGTTCGTCCAGCTGACCATGTTCGTCTAACAAAGAAATGACTTATTATTAGATATCGCCCTGGCCATGGGGGAGAGCTAGAAAAAAAACCTGTTTTGTTATTAATGATATAGATTTGCGCATGTGTGAAAATTAAGTAGTTTGTCAAAAGTGGGAAACAAAACAACAACAACAAAGAAGGGACCACTTGAGGTTCTGCATTTTTAATGTCCAAAATGTGAATGTTGTGGCCGGGGGGCACTGACTGGGCCGTAGATGTTGACCATGGCAAATGATACTTATGAAATGAAAAAACAATGGGGTAAAGTACACAAATATTTACAAAAAACAGCATTTATCCATATGTATAAAAGCTGCCCTACGGAGGAGTGACGTTGAGCAATGCTGGGCATCCTTCTTTGAGTGTACATGTATTTGCTCCTTCTTGCAAGAATAAATGTCCGATATGTTTGATTTTGAATCTAGCCTCTGAGTAATTTTTCTAACAGGTATCTCTTCCTTAAGGGACCTCAATGAGACCAGTGTCCTCATAACATTTAATAAAGTATCACAAAAATATGATATATATACAAAAAAAAAACATTCTTCATGACTTTGAGAAAAGATACTATATCAAATAGCAATCTGTAATCAAGCCAAACACTACAAGTCAAACTATACACAGTGCATTTACTGCCTGACCTCCTTTCTAAATTGAAGCTTGCCATGTCCTGATTTGGCCCCAAGTGCTCAAGAAATACTGGTAATCTTACACACAACCTGTGTTCCAAATGGTGTACTTAATATAAGAACTCTCACTATTTTGATTGCATCAGTGGATTCACACTGTCAAGTACAGAAAAATGCAGTACCCAGATGATGCACTCAAAACTGTCCAAATATTAGGTGAAACAATGGACATTTTTCACACTTAACGGTCGCCATCTTGGCTACGTAGAGGGAAGGGAGGGACCACCAACGTAAAGATTTTCCAATTAAGGATCTGAGCAAGCCGCAGCTGTTGCTGAAAACCACCAGTACCAATACCACCATAATGCAGAAACCATTTTTGTGTTAATTGTGCTCATTAAACAGAGGGCACAAAAACACAAAGTTAATTTCTGGGTAAAATCAAAGCTGGCACATATGTTGGCAGGTGATACATTCAAATGCTACGATTCTTTACAGTCAAAGCAGAATGTCAAGTACTGCACAAGTCCTCGCATGTAAGAGTACCATCTGTTAATGACCGTTAAGTACGCCATTTGGACGCCTTGAACTGTTCTTCTTCTTCTTTTTCTTCTTCTTTTTCTTCTTCTTTTCCTTCTTTTTCTTCTTCTTCTTCTTCTTCTTCTTCTTCTTCTTCTTCTTCTTCTTCTTCTTCTTCTTTTTCTTTTTCTTTTTCTTTCTTTTTCTTCTTCTTCTTCTTCTTCTTTGTAGCTCTAGAGACCATTAGTAATGTGGCAGGATATTTATTTATTTTCATTTTCTTTACAACTGTTCCAGTGGATAAAGATTTAATCAGCATTTTGGTTTACTGTAGGAGTTATGAAATGTGTAGGTTTTTCTTAGGTAAAGATTCCTAAGGGGGTACCCCCAGAGTGTAAAATTGAATCCTGAAATTATTGGACTTTTTTTCCGTGAAAGCCAGACGCAGAGGAAAGTGTGAAGATGTTGATCTTTTTCTGAGGAGCCCTAACAAAAGTGATCACCAAAAAATGGATCAGAGAAGGTTTCACATCAGAGCCTGCTGTTGACTTAAAGCCTTCTGCTATCATGGATTTCCGTGCTGGTAAGCATCTTAAATGTGGCTCACATCACATCACATCATGCATGTGTCTATTTTTTAAAACTCAATCTAATGCAGACAAAATTGCACAACACTGAAACTCTTCAGTGATGGCTGTAGCTCAACCCTCTTTCTCTTTATGCATGTGTGTGTGTGTGTGTGTGTGTGTGTGTATTCAAATCTAATTCATCTCCACTGTGTGGTCTTTCATGTCACTGCTGCAGTGAGTATCTTCCTGTGCATGCTCATTGCACAAGCAGCCTGCTGTCCTGTAACAAACGGAGACAAAAATGGGGCATTGAACACCACCATCCAGGAGATACGGGAGAAAGTACAGTGTGCCCTGCGCCAACTTGTAAGTAGTTAGTGGTACTTAAATTCATAAGAGCTCAGGGTTTATATATGTAAGGGATTGAAAGCTGTGAACCTTCTATGGTCGTAGCAGAAAGTTTTTAATGCGTTGTGCTTTCTAAAATTGTTAAAGATTTAATCTAGCTCCCTTCTGATAGCATTAATGACTTTTAAGGTGTAATTATAGTGAAATGGTTACAGTCTGGAAAGGTATTAGTGGTAGAAAATGTGGGCTATGCAGGAAAGCAGGGTGAAGCTCCAAGAAGGCTCAAATTGACCACCAATATACATGAGTTTTACTATTTCTTCAGGTACTCAGAAACTAACTAGTGCCCTGAAATCATTAGCTAATAGACAGTAAATAAAGATTTATCAGTGATATCTGTTAATTTCCCAATTTTTTTTTATGGCAGTCTTGTAAATTTAAGATTATTGTGTTTTTGGCTGTTTTGGTCAGAAAAAAATGAAGCAATTGAATGTTGAATGTTTTAACTTGGACTCCAGCAAATGACAGTGAACTTATCTAAACTTTTTATTTACTGAACAATCAATGATCAAAGAAAATAATTGTCAAATGTATTGTAGCTAAAAATAATTGTTGGTTGCAGTCTTAGTTTTTTTTTGTTTTTTGTTAATTACATTACACAGAAGTAATGAACACAACTTCATAAGAAATGACTTCATTATAAACTACAATAGGCTTCAATACTTGAGTAGTTTATTTGTGACTCACTGAATCATGTCCGTCTCCTGTAGGCTGAACCCGGGGTTCTTCCCAATACTTCCTGCCTCTCCCTGAACCTACCAGAGCTGGTCAATGCTCATCTACTCTGCTCCCTCAGCTGCTACATGCTGGAGCTCTCCAAGCACATCTCTGAGCTGTCAGAGCTGCTGCAGATCACCAGCCAGAACAGCCTGGATGCGGCGCAGCGGATGAGCAACTGCATGGTCCCTCAGGAATGCAGTCTCCCCCCCTTTAAGCAGGTCTTTGACAGTTATGTTTATGCCAACTGCCTGCTGAAACATGTGGATGAACATTTAAGCAAAGCAACTTTTTGATTTCAGTACAAAAGTTGTATTGATTTTACAACAGCCTTAAATATATCTCAATATTTTTACAGCCATTTTAATTGGTTGGAAAGTAAATTTGTACTAAAAGTGACTTTATAGTCCATTTAACATCAGTATCTGATAACTAAGTAATATGTATTGAAATGATATTTATTGAAAATAAAGTGATGAGAAGTTATAGTTTTCATTTTTCTTGTGTTTATTGTGATTCTGGGTAATTTAAGGCATTTTAAAACAAACATGTTGCATGTCGACATTTGAGAACTTTGGAAGTCCTCCCGAAAAAAAAAAAAAGATTAACACTCATATGCAGCATCAGAAAATATATTTTCCTTTTGAAACAAACAAAATAAAAGACAATGTAGGGAGAACCAACACGGGCCAACATCTTCAATGATATACTGTTCATCATCAAGTACAAAATCCTCTCAGAAACAGCAAACATAAGTTTGAAACCCAACATGGTATGAAAAACATCTCAAAATCAGTGGGTGGGAAAGGAAAAAAAAACAAGCAAAATCACACAAATTTAGAGCTGAAGGGGACATTGTGGCTTTTTCATGCTGTCATTCATTTGCAATCATAACATCCATAGTTTCATTTAGAGGTGCATTTTATTTATTTATTTTTTAAATAGTAATAAATTATTTTAGGGAACACATAAGCCCTTAATATTTGAATTGCAACTAAAAGGTTGCACATTTGTACTGTACATTGTAAAAGTGTTTAAATTTCGATTACTGCTTTCTCCATCATATTGTAAATTGTGCAGTCTACACACTGAAAGGTAAATTACCCCGTAGAAAAGTAATATTTCCCATTAAAAGACACTTGCAATTCACCATAAAAGACTGCACACAAAAAGCTGAACATTCAACAACTAAAAGTGGTGCCTTTTTCTACCGTAAACTCATTTCTTCTGCACACTAGAGAGTAAAAATACATGACACAAACAAAAAATCTACGTCTGCTTGAGGAGTGCTGAACCACACATGAAAAATAATCAGCCTGCAAAGATCACAGGTAAGGACACTTTGACTTTAAGACTGATGTATGTCAGACATGCCAACTACATCTGCATGGTGTCCAATTCTCAAGCAGAGCGCTCAATAAAGTATTATGTCAGTAACACAACAAAGGAACTGGGTAAACTGTGTGTTCTGTGACTTCAGGATGCAGAATGATTGTTTTCTTCTGTGTCTGTTGTTAACGCACAAAATAAATTAATGTAACCATGAGTGGAAAAAACACATTTGAACTGAAGCAAACCCTGTGACAGAGCCTGTACCCTTATAGAAAAACATGATGTCCTGCTGAGAATGATCCTGACTTGATTTGTTCGTGCTTTAATGGAACATAATTACACACACCAGCGTAGCCCTGAGTGACCAATGAAGAACAGAAAAGAACCCTTTACTGCGCATTCAGATCCTTAACACTGTACATGTGAATATAGTAGACATATATAATCTGTGCTGCTATTTCAGTTACGCTCCCCATGAGGGCTGGAGGTAATATCGGTCCATCGTGTTGTGACCTGCCCAGTAAAAACCTCAGTGTGTAACATATCGAAGATGACTGCTGTCTGGTGTTACTCACTTCAAATCAGTAAAGAAGAAAAGTGTGAAGGCCAAAGTTTCAGCATGGACGGAAAACCACCAGGAAACCACTTTGGTTAACTGGCAAAATAACATTTACCTGAGTAAATGAGGGATGGAAAACACAATAAACTCTACCCTCCTTGTGGTACTGACTACACAGCCTGCAAGAGCTCAACTTGGCCATGTTTCAGGCGTTCTGCTACATTCTGGGAAGTTTCTGAACCACCACAAAAACTCTAGTTCTAGCAAGTCTTAAAACAAAATACCACATTACTCTCTTCTTCCGGTGAAAAACATGTCATATTCATGCACTTTATACACCTGAGAGAGAACACAAAAACACCATTCACGCAGTAATTCCCTTTTGAACACAATGCTGTGTTTTTAAGTGATAAATGTCATTTAAATCTAAATATACATTGCTGTTCAAGAAAGAAACCACAAGAACCAGCCTTCAGTGAAGTATTTGGAAGATCATCACCTGAAGTAGTCGCAGTTATTTAAACATATTATCAAAGCCCTTTTTGCACAACTGTTGGGCTCCCTGTGTGTCTCCTTCCCAAGAATCAATGTTGAACAGACTAAATTGTAAAGGTAGGTCAGTGTGTATTTATCATTTAATTGATTCTTCTGGGAATTTGTTGATCTGTTGAAGACACGATGACCTTGCTGAATGGTTGTAAGAAAAACTTGTGATATTTAATTTTAATAAAACAGCTCAGGGGGCTTTTTGCTCAGCCACCTATGTGTGTGAGACGGCTTGGATGGCTTCGTCTTGAAGCAGGGATGGATCACTAAGAATGGACGTGGTTGTGCTCAACTGGCGAAGAGTTCTCAGCACCACTGAAAAACAGAAAGCCACAGATTAAAAAAACAAAACAAAACAAACAAAAAAACCTTGCTGTAAAAGACTACTCTCCAAGTTAACCGGCTAAATACCAGAACATAATTCACATCCTTTTGAGTTGAATAGGATTTGGCAGCTCAATACATCAATTTCAACATTTGCAAGGATTGGGTGGGGCGATGTTCAGGGTGTAATGCAGCACTGGCACGATTGAGGGGGATGTTAAAAAAAACAGACAGTGACAGAAAACAAGCTGTACAACAGCTGTTAAAATATCATTTGAATTCTTATTGCCTTAAGCTTTCATCAACTGATTACTTTTGATCACATAGGGGCAGCACAAAAAGCTGAAAACACATCGTAATTTTGTCACCTAATAAAGTTGATATGGCAAACATGTTAGCAAATGTTAACCTGTTCATACATCCATCAGAACATGGGGTCGAAAACGCAACGTTAGGACTTATGTGGGGTCATGTTTTTGATACTTTGGTTTTTGGACTGTATATCAGAGTTTTTTTTCCTGAAAACATTTTCCTCTGTTCGCTGAAAGTCTGGACGATGAGAACAGTGAAAAGACCAAAACTGTACAACCGCACAATGGTGAGAATAAAAACTATGTAGAGCTGAGTCTTTTTTTTTTTTTAACAACTGTGGTACAACTAATAATTTCCCTGCAGAAATCATGATGACCGTCTGATGCAGATCAGTTATTACATTTGTGGGGAGAGCCCCTCAAGACATGGAATAAGGTTCTGGAGTGATAACCTCATGTCTTTGATATTTTCTGCAGTGCAATGGCAAGCCCAACCGTCAGCAATCTGCTACAACTGCAACAGAATGATAAAAATCTTTTGACGTCACCTTACACGTCAGATCACTTAGTCAGCAACAAAACCATAATTACTTGAAAAGTTAGAGGTGAAAAAAATACGACTGGAAATTGTGATCATCACTACTGGAATAATGTCCTGTAATATTAAAAAAAAATTAGATGTATTGTTAGATTTCCGGCAATGGTTGCTTGTTGACAGCAGAAAAGGCAGAAAAACTGAGATAGTGACATAGGATGTGGAAAATGAAATACAGATAGCAGTGATCTGACACACTGCAGCGGCTGCAAATGATCCACGATGGCTGATCTATTTTTCCAACATAGAGCAGGAGGGCTGCAGTACCTTCTCATGTCTGCGAGACCGTGTGTGTTTTTTAAAGAAGCAGTCTTTTACTTACTGGGTCGGAGTGCTGGAAGGGAGCAGTGACGATCCAGCCATTGCAGTGTGGTCTGACACAGCTCTGCTCTGCTCGTCGTTGACACCATCCCATTGAACGACTCAAAGAGAGGCTTGATAATGATGCTGAACTAAAATGCAAGACTGTCAAGGATCAATTACAGTGCACACAGAGAAAAAAAATACAAGTCCGTCTGACAAACTGTTTGAGTACCCAACTCTAATCTGTACTTTTGCAGCTTTTCTTGTGCCGCTTCACACTTGCTTTTGTGGTTTTCTCGAAATTGAAAACGCTACAGCTAATAAAACAATTTCCTAATAACGCAAGTATGTCTCAGTAAATATGTCCTTCAGTAAAGGAATACATTAGAAATAAAAGCAACCATCAAAATGCAATCTTAGCACCGTTTTAGTATAATGGATTTACTGCACGCTGTATGTAGTTCCCGACCTCCACCATCACTAACCAGTTACTGAGCAGTTACTGAGCAACAAACAGTGTAAGAACTCTTTCACTGAAGGATACAATCCAGAACTTCCAGTTCTGAAGAGTGCGGCCCTTTACATATTCGTTAAACCTCTCCTGCATTTGGTCGAGGCGATTTCGCCTCACCGGCACCCCTGTAGCCGGCAGCTGCTCCTGACACAAGCTGTGGTTAACCAGCAAAAGGAGACAGAAAAAGTAGACAGTTAATACGTATCTGAGCAGCTTCTGTTGTTCACGTCATACGTGGGGTGAGATATAAGATGTTTTAACATACTTAATAGAAGTGTTGAGCTCCTCTATCTCCTCTCGAAGTCTCTTGACTTCTTCCTGTATCTGCTGCCTCTCTTGCTGGAGCTTTCCAATGTGCTCCACTGTCTTCTGCAGTGTGACTGCGTTGCTGATCTAAATGCACAGTTCATAAATATGTTAGCAAACTGAAAATTGGAAGCTAATACTGTGCACAAACCTGTCCATAATCTGTTACGGATGTTTCATGCAGTGACACATACTTACATTTGATTGTGACTTGAGAGTGGGAACCAGGCTGCAGAGCGTCTTAAAGCCAATGTTTATGTTTGATCGTCTCTTTTGCTCAGCAGATATGTATGTCCTCCGGCTCTGTCACACAACAGCAGTGGAAATATTAAACGGGTTTTATTAAGTGTGTCCTATGTCACAGAAGAAAAGGGGAAACGCTGCAGATGTTAATGCCCAGAGATTCAATTCTGTCTGTGTTAATCTTAATTAATTCTATTACCACACACACACACACACCTGATTTTGCTCATTCTTTTTTAGACCTGTGCTGCTGCTGCTGCCGCCGCAGATTAGTGACTGCGACCTAGGAACTTGATCTAACCCACATGGCGATGCTTGACTGGATCCTGACACACAAACACAAACGCTTTGTTTTTAGAAGTAGAGGGCTTGGAGTTTTTCAGTGATTTCCTGTCTGAGTGAACGCTCACCGACACTCGGGGAAGCTTTCTGGTTTTTGCGGCTGGAAGAATACGACTTTTCTTTGGGAACAATCAGCTGGGGAGACTTCTGCGTCCGAGTCCCGACGTGAAACCCGGGAGCCTAAGACACGTGAAAACAGAGCAAAGGAAATAAATAAAAGAAGGTGCAAGAACCTCTGCAACAGAATCTTATCTTTTTTTTAAATTTTGAAACAGATTAAAACATACCGCTCGAAGAGCAGAGGGTGTGATGACCACACCAGTGTTAGAGACTACCTCTGCTTTCAGGGGTGTTGGTGTGACAATCACAGCATTGGCATGACCCGTGAAAGGGGCTGAAAACAAATATTACATTATGGTCATGGGAAATCAATAGGACTGAATTAGAAAGGCTTGAGCGCTATCTGGTGGTGATTAAGTGACAACGCTCAGCAACATTAAATTTCTCTCTTCTCAAGACAATATTTGATATTGACATTGGAGAGCACAGACCTGTGAGGAAGACGTGGGAGGCGGGGAGGGTGTTTGCCGGAGCGATTCTTTGCATGGGACGGTTTTTGTTGGCACTGGACGGCTGAAGAAGGCGAGGCAGAGCGAAAGTCTGAGGTTGCTGAACAGGAGCGGCAGGCGCCGGGGCCAAGGTTTGGAGTTGGGACGGAGGAGGTGGAGGTTGTGCGGATATGGAGGATGCCACCGTCTCATCCAGTGCTGCCGAGGCCATGTCCTGACCTGGAAGGCACTGTACCAGAGGATCATGGGACAACGGCTGAGAGACGGAGGAAACAGCTGCTTGATCACTGGGTGGCACCTGCCCAGGAAACAGGGATATATAGTTTTGTACAAAGGCAGCATCACCACCATCTCTTCCATTGGTCTCACTGGCCATAGGGGATGGGATGTTCAGGGGGCCAGAGCGGGTGATGTGGTTGGTTGTGAGCTGCATGGAGGACATTAATTGGGCCTGGCAAGGGATGACAATAGGAAACAAACATACTTAGTCCAGCCGACAGCCATGATAGAACTGTGGACCAACTAACTGCATTCATATGTGTCTTTTTATTGACCAAGTTCAGACAGAATTATGTTTTAGAGAGACAAAATCCAAAGAAAAATCAAAACTGTATGTAATGTAATGTAATGTAACTCTAACAGAAGATACTCCTTTCTGAAGTCTCTGCACTCGCCTCCCCTGAACTCAAGGAAAGATTCTAAAATCCTTTTACTTGTTTAAAAACCATCATGAATCTGCTTCGACAGAATATTACTTTGGCATGGCTTTGCAATGAAGAGTTACTGTTGCATTTTTTTTTAATCTTAAAAGTCCGACAAGGACCAACAACAGGGGTCTCCAACCTTTTATCTCTAAGAGCTCCTTTGATCTACCAGGTATTTCGGGATCTACTGGTTGGAGACCCCCGACCTACAATAATGCATTAATGGACCCAACACAAACACTGAAAAAATACTTTTACCAAAATAGGGCTGACTGAATGGCTTCTTGGGAGCTTCAAGGAGGATTACAGACACATTTTCAGTGAATGTTTGATTTTCCAAAAGAATATAAAATTAGGGTGTTTTCACACCTAAAAGTTTCAACCAATGTTCATGCTTTCGTCACATATACATTTGATCCTGTTCATTTTTGTTTTAACACTTCGCTTTGGTTTGTAGACGGCGTGCAATTGAAGTCAGCGTGTTGTCAAGCCTTTTCTGTTTGAATGGAGAAAAATGAATGAACACATTTCATTGCTACTATATTATTATTGCTATTATTGTGGCGTTATAAACGACACTTATTTTCCTCTCAGAAAATAAGTTATAAGTTTAAAAATTTGTATGGATTTTTAAGCTGAATTTTGATTTCTTCGTTGGACCAAATTACAGTTAAATACCCTCCTCCTCTGTTTTTTTTTTTGGTCCTTTGGTCCGAAGCGCGGTCTGAGGCACCTTTCACATTTGCTGAGCGTCCGAGACCCTGTTTCCTTTTGGCTACATCAATCCGGACATGTGCGACCTGGCCGTGATTGAGCTCTCCAACTCCGAATGTGGCCTAAACAGATCAGAGCTCAATGCTTCCTGAGTGTGTTTCCACCTGTACTTTTGCTGGTCACTCGTGGTCCGATCACGGCCAGGTCGCATATGTCTGGATTGAAAAAGCCAAATGGAAACAGGACCACACAAGATAGGTGTGAAAGCACCCTTAATGTTAATCAGTTTGAGCAAGTCATGTATGAAAAGTGCTGTCAACAAAGTTTAGTAATATTAATTTGTTACATAGGTTTTTTTTGTGTAACTACACTGCGACAGAAAGATTGCAGAAAGATGTGGCAGAGATCCTCAACAATTGACCAAAAATCCTAAAACTATAAAGTAAAAAAAAAAAAATAAAAAACTCACAGACTGCCTTAATAGTGTGTGTTAGGGACTGAGCCTTGGGTCGGTGTTTACCTGTGACTGAGAGCTGCTGCTGGGTAGAGGGGTGACAGATGAAGCAGTGGGGGAAACAGAGGGGAAGACGGGCTGACGGAGGCTGTGAAATAAGTCTGGAACAAGAGTCTCTATGTTAGCTATAGGTTAGTAAAACCACACTACTCTTTGTGTTAGGCTAAGCCAACTGCTGTAGCAGAGTTACCAGAACATGTGCGCTCGATTCCTGTGTAGTGTTCACTATTAGTTTGTGTGCAGTGCCACTGCAGCTATGGGTGGTGCCTTACTGCTACCTTGCAGTGGATCAAAGGAGTCCATGAAGTCTAGGTTTGGCTGTAAGGGGATGAGTCCTGGTTGGATCATGTCCGCGTTCCCCGCATGAGCTGTGGAGGGGAGAGGCCGAGGTAGGGAGAGCAAAGAGACAACATGCTGATATTTTGACAAATACATAACATATTGTTGAGATCCAGCCCCAAGCCGCAATTATATTCAGAAACTTCATAATTTTAAAACGTTTTCTAACAAATTTAAAAGGGAAGAAAACAATGAACACAATACAAAAGTAGAGGTTAAAGCAAAAATGTATTATTAAATCAAGCATTAAGTGGAAGGCAGGAACACTACTCTACTGGTTTTAGAAAATATATAATCTGCTTTGTTTCTCACCAATCTCCCTTGGATTGGGCCAGGCTATGGGCTGGTGCGAGGCCAACGTAGAGAACAACGTGTCTGAAAACTCAGACATCAGAACATCCATGTCAAAGAGGGGGTCCATCTCCATGGGGGCAGGAGTTTCATTAAGCTTACGAGGCACACGGCGTGCAGCAGTCTCTTCATCCTGATAAAATGACACACGGAGCATGTCTGGAGAGACTTCCCCAAACAGCGACAACTGCTCCTCTGGTCCCTTGGAGTATTCAAAACGCAACCAGCAGGCCAGTTAATGACAAACAAGCATGCAGTGCTGTGTACAGCCAACAAGGGATGGCACTAAATTCAGTAATTCATGCACTAAAAATAGCTCCTCATTTACACGTATAGTCCTGTGCAAATCTTTTAAGCAGTTTAGATGTTTAGATTCTTATCCATCACGCAACATCATCTGATTGGTCCCAAATTTCTTCTGCATCTTTGAGCAAGACATCTACCCCAAACATCTTCAGCAGCAAAGGTGATCACACCAAATACTCATTTCTTATGGGATGTTCTTATGACTGCAGTTTGTAGGAAACTAAATGATTTAAAAAAAAAAACAACATTGCATGGCATTATTTTTTAAATCATCATCCCCTTCATATAAGTGCTTACAACTTTTGCACAATTCTGTGTGATTGTATGCACAATATAAAGTGTCTGTCAGCAAATTACAAGCTAAAATTAGGTGCAAGCAGTAAAATGTACTTTGTATAGTCAAAGATGATCTGTTAAAATGTACATAAATAATGCAAGTGTTAGCGTGGCTTAATTTCATTAGTATCACCATCTCGTTGAACAGATGCTGATAGTAATGATCATGTTGGTACAAACAGCAGTTTAGTGAATTGAGCATGATGCAGTTTTGCATACCTTAAGTAAGCTTGAGAGGTCATCGTCCTTGTGTTTCTGTAGCTATAAAAGAGTTAATGAGCGCTGCATTAGATAAATATTAATGTTTTTAGGCCAAACAAACAAAGAAACAGGATATGACTACAAGGCTCTGATAAAAGCTAAAATATTACAATGTATTCAAAAGAAAAATGAAAAATGTTGTACCCTTTTCTTAAAGTACGTTCTCCATTTGTGATATTCTCTAATGACAATTTCAATGCGTCTTTTCCAGCATTTCCCCTCTGTGGCGATGGCCTGCAGAAGAAAGAAAGGGAAATTAAACAAAGTGCACAACAAGCCACAGCACAAATAAAGGAAGTGGCAAGGGAAACAGAAAACTAAATGACAAATAAGTGTTTGAGAAACTGAACATAAAATGCTCAATTTCAACCACACTCTTCTGCCTTTACCTCTGCAGGCCGATTGACGTCCAAGTCCATGGTTCCATCCAGGGGCGTCACAAAATGACAAACAGGATTCTCCCTTTTCTCCACGTCTGGGGATAGGAAAACAACTAAAGTCACTCCCAGCTGAAAACACACTGTTCTTATTTGTTTATCTCATTGAAGAACATTTACAGCGCAAGTCAAAAACTGATCATCTTGTAGAAAAGACCCCATCATGTATTACAGCTTCACCGGGCTCTACCAGCATGAACAGCTTCAGGTTTGACATGACTAAGAGTTGACTAAAAGTCACCGTCATGTGACAAGTAAAAAAAACAACAACATGTTATCTTCTGTAACAAAGTTGAACAGACTGCGCCAACATTTATCTTGAGATCTTTATCTACAGAATCCATCTCCATACAGGAATAATTAATGACGAAGTCGTTAAGGAATCTCTCCTCTATTTCTAACAAAAGATTCTTGAACTAGAGCCTGATGTCTTCCTGCATGCTGCAACTTGATTAAAATGTGGTAGATTAAAGAATAAACGATACAGTCTACACACTCTTTAGTTGCCAAATGAAAGATGCCGTGAAGCTCTTACACTGCATATACCAGGCTCTCCATATGGCGTTGTTGAGGCGAATCTTGTCTCTCCAAAGCAGTTTCAGACCTCTGAAGTTTTTCCATTTGGGAGACACCAACTTACCACTGAAAAGAAGAATAAAATTAACACTGAAATAACTTCTCAGGTGATGATATTTCTCAAGTTGTGAGGATCTGTATAAGAAAACTCTGAAAAGATCCCAGTGCGTTCCTTAATGTCATCAGAAGAATATTCATGCTCGTACAGGATGAAAAAAAATGTTCCACAGACTTCGAAAATGCCCAGAAATGAATGATTTTTCAAGAATCTATTCTAGTCAACTTTAAAACAGCAGCACCATAAGCGCAATATTACGACTTGTTGAGGTCATGACGTTGTACTGCTGCACGATGTCTGCTATGTTCCTAACTCACACGCAGTAACAACAAGCATGGCTGAAAGCGGCTCCACAGTGGAGGAATTAGTTCAGTGTGTAAGATCAAATGTAAAACAAAACACTGTAATATATGTAATATTTCAAGGCAAGTTGTTACATCTGTGCTGACATGTAAAACTGTAACACTTATTTTGTTGCAAAAGTATTTTCTTGACACGAATAAAACACGTTTCTTTTCTTGTCTACATTATTGTAATCACAGAAATACCCTGAAATATCCTGATGACATTTTAGGACAAAAATCATCCACTACTAAATACTAATTGTATGAAAGTGCCAAAAATATGTAACGATTAAAATAAACTTCACGTGCACTTTACCCATTCTTTACATCCTAAATGGGTGTTTTGTCTCTTACCACAAGAACAGGCAAGCAGCAACAGTTGTTTCCTGAGTATCCAACAGCACTCGGTACATAATTTAAAAAGTACAGGTCACCTTGACCAGCCCCGGGGCATCAAGAAATAAAGCAAGCAAAGCAATAAGAAGAAGTCTGTTTAAGTCAAGACCACTTTCGAATTATACAGCAGCTTCAAGTTTGATATGGATACAAGGAGACACATAAACTAAGTAGGAACATCACACACCCGCTCTGCTAATGTAGGACATGGGGACATTGGAGGAAGTCATTGTTGTGCTTTAATATGGTCGCAGTATGTGAGCCTAATGGTGACAGCACAATGGGCATCATTCACAAATATCTTCCTAAGATTTAAAAAAAAAAAAAAATTATTTGGTCTTTAGATATGTCTACGTCAGATTCATGACGTGCTCTTAAACCCCGGATTTGTTCGCACCCGCGTTCTGAATCCCACGGTGCTCGTAAATTGAAAGCTCGAGCCAGTTGTTCCCAATTAACATAAGTAAACGTCCTGCCAATGCCCATAAAAGGGCAAAAGACGGCAGTGCCGCGCGCACACAGTCACAGACGGTGAAGGAGAAAAAAAAAAAAAAAGAAGATGAGAGAAACATAACTAATGCCGAAAAACGGTGGAGCAGCGGACTCCAGGAGGAAGAACAACTACAGCAGCTCTGAAGAAGAGGTGCTGCTGCAGGAGGTGGACAGAAAAAGCGCAGGCATATTTAATAGCGTAGGTAAGTACTGGATGTAAAATTTAAAAAAATTAATAAAAATAAAAATATGCACGTGATTATGGCTCGTTCAGTGAACGCTGTATCAGGAGCCAAACCAATGATGTAAAAATAACCAACAGCTCGCAGACCGTACGCTCCTGCAGCAGCACCTCCAGACCTGCCCCACTTCTGATCTCGGATGGTCCTGGACATCCAGGAGGGAACAACCCAAACACTGACGCACAGGCTCAGCACTGGTTACAATCATAAAAACACTTCAAGAAAACTAAAAGTCAAAATGCACTGAAACATCTTTGTATCGTTAGTGATGTGTTTCCTTCTTGAGATGAACTGTATTATATAAAGTATCACACTGTAAAAAGTCAAATGTATTTGAATTTACTAACAAGCAATTCACTGCTGTCAAACCTGGACAGCAAATCTACTGACCTTGTCAGTGTTAGTGAAGTCTTTTATTCAAAACCATGATGTTTTGTGAAGTAATTAAAATCATGAATTATAATGAAATGTCATTATAGATGAAATATTATAATAATATACAACTGTTGAATTGAAGAAAATGCATTACCCAATTATTTGGCACAAACATTTCAGCATTCAGATGTGCGTAAGTGTGCTCTTGAGTGTGCTTACATTTTGTTCTTTCCTAAGAAAAAAAAAATCCCAAATGAGAAAATATTGGTGAATGCCAGAATCTTTGTTAAAAACCGCACAAGTGGGTTTTAAGAAGAAATTTCCTTCTTAAAAACGGTTGGTGAATGAGGCCCAATGGCATTACTGTGACAGTCTTGATTTTAAAAGGACCAGAGATCATCACGATCAGGGGAAGAAAAAAAAAAACAGGACATTGTTTATCTCAAGCTAAAGAAGTTAACTCACAGTTCACAGCTTCAGTCTCTTTCAGTTACTGCATGAGTACTTTATGAGTCTTATTTTAATGGGGAGGTATAACGGAGAATAGGTACTGTCAGTGGGGACAACTCTTCAGATCCACCAGTGTTTTGGTAACGAGAGCAAAGGCTCTTTCATGCACAGAAATACTCATCACTTCTCCGTATATGATGAAATGACCACAGCAGAACAGTGACTGATCTATAAATAACTTTCCAGTGAGTATAATTTAGTGCCATTTGCACAGTAGGAGGGAATTCTCTGGAGCGGCTGGCAGCAACGATACAAACACCACATCTTGTAAACAGAGAACAAGATGAGCCTCACAAAAAAAAAAAAATTCCCCCACAAAATATCCATTACCATCAGCACCTATTCAATACGTTCAATGTGCAACACTGACATGTTGCCATGCTCTGAGATCATGAGTGTCGATGCAGGAAGTTGCATGAAGAGGAGACTCGTGACCAGGGTTAGGGTTGTCTGCTGGTCCCACGCCTGACTGTGCTGATCAGGACAGGATATGGAGGAGAGCTCAATATGCAGCGGGTGGGGGAGCCTGCGGTCGACGCCAAGTGTTCCCAATGCAGTGAGATGTGTTTTAACATACCTGTACGCGAGAGTCATGCACTCAAAGAGTTTAGTGAGCGAGGCGTCTATGGAGAAGTGCGACGTGCTGGCTTTGCCAAAATGATACGTCTGACAGGTCTGTTTGTTGACTGTGTCGAAGTCGTAGCCTTTCTTCGGGGGGTGCTCGATGTGGGGGGAGGACACCATGAAGTGTCCGCTGTGTATGATCTGAGACTCCAGCCCGTCCGCTTTCCTCAGCCCCAGGGGGGTTTCCTCCGCGTCCGAGTCGTCATCCGGCTCCTGCTTAATGCTGTCCGGTGAGTGACGGTATTTTTGCCGAAAAGACATCTCCGGTATCGATGTCGGTAACTCACCAGATAAAACAGCTAACGCTAGCTAGCGAGCTAAGACAATAAAACTCTCCCTTTCATGAGGTTTGGCCACCGGCGCCGGAAAACACTCGAGTCCGACTGTTAAAGTCTGCCAACTTCGTGCCGTGGCGTCAGAGCCCTTAGTTCACTCATTTTTAAAACTCCCTGCTGGTCGTTACTAGCCCAAGTAAACTTGTTGTTGTCTTGATAGTTGACGTCGCTTCGAATCGCAGGCGGCGACCAGCTGACAAAAAAAAAATAAAAAATAAAAATGTTCTGCCCAGAGCAGGAAGTGGCTGTGCTACAGCGTCTCTGATTGGTTGGAGTCAGAGCCCCACCCACCAAAGAACTCCTAACACACGGAAGCGACAGGTCGCAGAGGGGACAGATGAGAGATTGTGGCCAGTGCGGCAGGTAATGGAAACCAAATTGCCCTTCAAATATGTCAAAAATTATGAAAGATAATTATCTGTCTTTATTATGCAAGCAAAAACAACAGTTAAGAAAGCAAATTTCTGCAATCTAAAATCAAGTTTGTAAGTAAAAATGTATTAATTGAGAATATAATTACTTGCATTGCAAACAAATTTGCTCTTACAGTTTTGTTCGTTTTGGTCACAGAATTAAAACCTTTGCTTTTAAGTCAACAACCTTTGCTTTGAAAGAAGGGATCGAAAATGCTGCCGGCAATGACAACGTGAAATATAACCAACGTGAAAGCCGAGTTGTCACTTTTAAAGCATTTCAATAGGAAAGGGTGATATAACTTAAGCAGACCTCTGATGTAGCTCAACACAGTCCTCTACTATCAGAGGCAGCCAATCCACCAATAGAAACTCTCTCCTGTGTATGTCCCGGCCCTTACACCCAACTCCACTCGTAGGTTTTTGATATGAAAGTCAAGGTTTTAATTCTGTGACCAAAACTGTCAGAGCATATTTATTTGCACTGCAAATAATTATATTTTCAGTTTATATATTTTTACTTACAAACTTGATTTTTGATTGCAGTATGAGAATTTTGCTTCCAAAACACAAAAATACCATAAAATGTATCTTAACTGAAAGTAACGCATACCTTAAATATTCAAATAAAAAGTATTTCTGCTTCATTTGCTTTGTTAATTTGTTTTACAAAACAAGTTTCGTCTGAATATTGATGTGTTCATCGTATTTTTTAAACCAAATACAAACTCTAGCATCTCTTCTCAAACGCTGTCATCAGGAGAGTCTTTACTAGCGGATCGGTTGATATCATGGCTGGAGAGGGAAGAGATGTCACCCTTCTTCTTTGAAGATGGGAAGCCCAGGAGGTGGACTGTAAATGTCTCCATAGATATTTCAGCTGGGATCGCACACTCCAAAGAATATTCTGAATCTGCACCTGGACACATGCACATCACAAAGGGATGATTGTTTTATAATGGTTATGTAAATTAATAGAGAAAAGCTTGTGGTTTGTACGTTTTTGTTTTACGTACTGGCAGATTTGTTAATGCCACGCTCAGAACGTCTCACATGTTCTTCCTCCTCTTCATTGAGGTCTAAAACTGCAGCGAAACACTCTGCAACCTCCTCCTCCGTCATGTGTTCTCCTGTTAATAACATAAAAATGACACATATGTTGGTTGTGCCATGCTGACAATGAAACATGGAACAGACGATCAAGATTTTTCTCAATAATTTGACAGTAAAAAAGAGGGAAAACGAGCAGACAAATCGATTTCACGCTCAATAGCCTGCAGTATACCTCGGACCTGTAGAAGTTCAAGTAGCTTATGCCTCTGCAGAACAGGTTGTCTTGAACTGTCACTGTTACCAAGGACGTGAAAAGCTTGTTCAAGTTCTTTGCTGGAGATGCCGAAGGCTGGCCGGTGGTTGATATACAGCTTGATGAACTCCTCCAGGTCGATGTCAGTCACGTATTTTCCTGATTCAGCATACTTGCTGAACTTGACTTCATTTTGCATGTCTTCTATCTGGTAAGAAATAACATAATGAAGTGTTATTACAGTTCTGAGGAGTAAAACTCCCTTCTTGGTTTATTGATTGTACCTCTTGTTCAGTAGGGAAGTAGGCCAAAGCTCTCATTAGAGAGGGAACCTCTGACAAGGGAATTCTGGTAGACACTTGTCGTTTCTCCATCGAGTCGAGGCCTTGATGATGGATTTGGCAGTAGTAGAAAAACTCTTCCATCTCCTAAAGACAGAAAGGCTCAAAACACTGAGAATCTGTATTTAAATTGGCATCATAAAGACTGTCTAAAACTCATAGCTGGAGGGGAAATGCATCTTTAATTAAACACTGATATTTTAATCTGGTTTTATATAATCAATGAATATAATATATTTGTGAATATGAGCATTGTTCTCCAAAAAAAGATCCTGACCTTCATATTTCTTTTCAAAAGCATCCATTGTCAAAAATAGTCACTCTAACCACCTTTTCCAGTTCTTTAATGTGTTTTATGTCTTTTAAAGTTAAGGTTTTACAGCCACATCGGTAAAAGATTTGAAACTTTATATAAAGGCCGCCACATTAAAATCCAAGAAAACCTTTAAAAAAAAAAAAACATTTAACAAAATTGCGTATATGTCAAAGCTACTCCTGTCATCTTCATCATCATAACAAATAATAATAACATGTAAAAGGATAATCATTAAAAAGTGCTGGGAGAATCAAATAAAACTCAGTTACACTACATTGTTAAAGACAGGTACAATTATAACTGTCAATTGATAAACATGTTCCCCCAGCTTACTAGCTGCTCAACATGAACACAGGTCAAATATTTTTATGAAACCAAGTAATCAAATAACATAATACATCAGTATAATAACCCAAATGAGACTACATATTGGGGAATGGAACATAAGCGCCTCCTTTTAAGCTAATGAATAATCAGTAGTTGTTCACTTGACGCTGCACTTGGTACAAGGGTAACGCCAAACTCACCCTGAAGAACTGTCCGTCTCTCCCTCCCTTTAAGAGAGTGTAAAAGGGCATCAGATCCTTCCCACCAAAAGCAGCTGCTGCCTCCAACACACTGCATTCACAGGAGAGCGGACAAATTTCAGGAAACACAATTACGCTGCTCATGCAATTCTTCTGGTTCCCAGGTTGTAACTATTAAACCTTACTTCAAGTTTATCTCCCATGAGAGGGCAGAGCAGTCAGATCCTCCTGCAGTAAAAACATAGCGGCCATCGTAGGAGCAGTCAAAAGCAGACACCCCTGTCAGATGGCAGATCAAAGCATTGGACTTGTAGGGGTTCCCATCCAAAGGCAAAATCTGGAGACCCACCTACATGATATGCAAAACACTCTCAGTATAATATCAAAAATGTGAAACACTACGACACTGATTCATTTATTTTCAGCTGAACATTGTAACAAAAAACATCAAAGCATAACATGATGCTGAAAGATGATGCAATTAAAAAAATACACAACTTATCTGTGACAATAAAAGACAAACATTTAAATTTTTTAAGCCTAGGAAGTTTCTTTAGAAACAAAGCCCCATTTTGGTTTTATAAAGCAGATTATTTGATAAAATGCCACTATCAAAATAAAGATTACTTGATGAAACAGTATAAATTAGTTCCAGCACTGACCTTGTCCTCTGTGATGTATGCCAGGTAATACAAGTTCGTCTCAGGTTCTTTAGACTTGGGAAGAACCACTATTTTCTTAATAGGGGAGCCATATGTTGGGCCAAGGAGAGTCTTTCTGTTTTTGTAGAACATGTAATACATACCATGTAATAATGTTTTCCAATAATTTGATGGAACATCTAATCTCTTTACACTTTTTTACAGACCTGCACATCTTTGTTGTGCTGTTGAAAAGCTTCATCTTGTATTGGTCTGAGGCAACTAGAAGAAATTGCTCCATTGTGAGGGGAGGATACCAAGTCATGCACATTGGCACAGCACTCTGCTCGATGCGCTCCGTGCTTAAGATGAGGAGCTGGTCCACTTCACTGTTTTCCAGGTCATACTCCACCTATTAGTCAGTTTCACAAATGCACGAAGAGGTGTGAGTACTAAAAATACTGCCATAAAAACAGCCAAACTATAGAGAATAGTTCTACAACTTTAAAAAAGTGTACTAACCAGTCGGCAATCCATACCCAGAGACAGTAGTCTGGGTTGGGTGCTGTCCAAGTGAACCCCAAATAGGAGGTCTTTGATGGGCTTGTAGTGAGAGCCGTATCTGCCCAGATACTTCCAACGAGGCAAAGAGCCTTCATTAGTTTGCAAGCGAAACACTGTCACTGCTTTGCCAGTATCCTAACGGTGAACAAGGAAGAGAAATGTATATGTGACATTTGAAGTTATAAAAATGGATGGCATAACTTTGTCTGTGTTCTTGGTTGTTTGTATATAATATATATAGATATATACTGTACTGTATATACTGTATATACTGTGCATTTTATATTTTATATTTAATATTTTTACTGCTATTTTATTGCTTTCTATTATTCTATTATTATCATCTATTGCTTCCTGTATGCTGCTGTCGCGAAAAAAAATTCCCCTCAGGGATTAATAAAGTAACTACCTAACCTAACCTCAGACAAAAATAGTTTTGTGTCATAATCACAGCTTTAACAGTATGTCAATATTATGTCACAAAGTCCAGTCCAGAACCACTGTTTCAGCTAAGTTCAGACATGTTACAACTATTACATAATACAAAGACTTGCTCACTGCAGTGGCGAGATACTGTGAGTCTGAGGAGAAGGTGATGAGGTGGATGCTGTCTTTAGTGTAGTGAAAACATTCCTCTGGGTCACTTTGTAAAGTCTTGGCATTCAGTATGTGAACGGCTCCACTGCCAAAGCCAACTGCCAGGTATAACCCTGTTAAGAGACAAAAGGACAACTCTTAAACTGTAACAATAAAATACTACAGCAGCTGGGAAACACTGAATATATGGAACACCAATGGTTTTCAGACAACATGCAGCCAACAGACTGGCTCACCTTTAGGGTCAAAAGTGACACACTGAATCTGCCTCTCGGTCTCAAATGCCACGCTGCCAATGATTTCTTTGTTGTTGTAGTCCCACACTTTTAAAATGCCCCCTTGATTTCCCATGGCCACAGCTGGCTGAGAGGGGTGGCATACCACTGTATGTAGGGGATCGTAGCTCTCATGCAGCAGGATTTGAGGGATGCCGCTCTGTCTATTCACATGCACGACTTTGGAACTGATTGTGGACACAACAAAGTTCCTGCAGGAAAAGAGAGGTCACCTTGGCTAAAATGTAATATACTGGGTTTTTCATTTTGCTGCACAGAAACTGTTTCGATTTAAGAAATAACAGCTTGGCTTTCTTCTACCTGATAATTAATGGTTTGGCCTGTAGAGTGGAGTGCTCCAGATAACCCTCTTTGCACTCTTTGGAAAAGGAAATGGAAACAATAGTGTCCAGGTTGAATTCAGTGTACCAAGTAAGAAGCAGGAAGTTTTCATTATAAAAGTGGATTTGACCTTGAGTATCACCAGTTATGATACAGCTGCGTTATCAAATGACAGAAAAAAAAAAGTGTTTAGAGAACAGCAAATACATGGAACATTTAAAAGGTGACAACAGTGAATATTTCTGGCTCTGGCCACCTGTCAATCACAGTGAGAAGAGTGATCAGATGTTTCTGGAGGTCAATTTGTAGGGCTCTATTCTTGAGTGTGCGCTTGTTTGAAACCAAGTCTTTCACATCCCACACCACAATGCTGCTTCCATAGGCTGTCATGACATTAAACTCTTTGCAGTGAAAAGCGGTCCGACTCAGAGACACATCAGCCAAGTTGACAGTTTTCGAAGTTCCACCAGCTCCACTGGTGGGTACGTCACTTAACTGCAGTGGTGAGATGAAGCATTGCAAAATAATAACTAAAATAGTCATAAATCTATAAATCAGTCATAAAAAAAGACACATCTTTGACAATTTTATAACATCTGTGACAAAATCTGAACCATCATCTTTACCTTCTTGAGCGTCAGAGGAAAGTATTGCAGGCTTTCTTGGGCCTGAAAAAAGACCAGCTGATTAATATAATAAACTTCCACACAACAGCTGTAATCTGTTTTAATGATTAAAAAAAAAATGAACAGCTGGACTTACATTGCTATAGAATAGCACATAGCTCTCACTTCTGCTGAGTAGCTGAGTGCTATTGTTTGGATTAAAAACGATGCAATCCTGAAAAACATCTGATTTCTTCAGTACCATTTCAATGAAGTTAGGCAACATTCACAGGTAAAAGAAAACAAAGCTTACTTACATGAAAACCATGTTCAGGATTGATTTCAGTCAACCACAAAGGCTTTTCTATTTCATCTGTCCAATCCCAAATACACACAGTCTGAAAGATTGTCATATCATAGATAGGTTGTTAACAGATGTAAATTTTACTTAAGATAGGCACTTTCTGTTTTGTATTGTTCAATGCAGTATGAAAAGCCATCATCTAAGCTGTTTAATGAACTCGCTGTTGAAGAATATCTTTACAAAGATTGACAAAGAAAGAGATGTTAAATATATGGAAAAATATTCCACACTCCAATGTCATCGAATATTGCTTCTATAAAATTAGAGCGAGTCCTACGAGTGCTTGTTTCATAGTCATCATCAACAAAGATCAGACGGTGCTACAATAAATACATTTGTCTTTTTCCTAAATAACGCATTTCATAATCGAGACTAAATAGTGCTGTTTACAATATTGTTGTTTTTTTTTATGTGTAGCTTACTTTGTCTATTTCATCTGTCATACTCACTTGAATTTGTTCAGCCCCGAGGGTTACCAGGTGTTTTGTGTCTCTTGAAAATGCCATCGCAATGACACCAGTGTGAGGGTGGCAGTCGAATAATGTTTGTACAGGAATACTGGAATATTTATCATAAATGTGGTTACTATCAATAGGACAGGTTAGTATACAGTAAATATGTCAATGTGTGCAGAATCAAAAGATACCCAGAGTAGGAGTCCCATATCAGCACCATGCTATTCGACCCCTGGTCTGCTGTTGCAATCCAGCGTCTGTCTTCACTCACACACATACATGAGATGGAGTGGGAGTGACCCTGCAGACATGAGCAAGTATCGACAGTAAAGTTTAAAAAATTGAATCTGTAACTTGCAGACCCATTATCAAATGATACACAGTTGGGTCCAAACTACTGATACCACTCGTTTCAGATTTAAAACTGTTTCATTACAAATTATATTATCAGCTTCACAATTAAGGGGAAAAGTTTAATCTCTGAAAAATGTACATGAATTTCAGAATTAACATCAGATTTGCCCCCATTTTCATTAATGACATGTGGACTCAACAAGTTTTTTCAAACCTGATAACTCATAATTTCCTTGCATGACTTCACTATGATCCACAGAGCTTCTTGTGATCTCAGGAATGTTTGGCTTTCTCAGTCTTCAAGTGCTCCATAAATGTTCAGAGATGTTTTGATCAAGTGACACTGGAGAAAAGTCCATGGCAAGTTGTGTTTGGGGTCAATATCCTGCTGCAGTATAAATCCTTCTCCAAAATGATGCAAACCACATGGTAGTATTTTGGAAGCAAATTTCTCACACTGCAATCAAAAATCAAGTTTGTAAGTAAAAATACCTAAACTGAGAATATAATTATTTGCAGTGCAAACAAATTTGTTCTGACAGTTTTGTTAGTTTTGGTCATAGAATTAAAACCTTGACTTTCAAATCAAAAACCTACGAGTGGAGTTGGGTGTAAGGGGCGGGACATACACAGGAGGGAGTTTCTTTTGGTGGATTGGCTGCCTCTGACAGTAGAGGACTGTGTTGAGCTACATCAGAGGTCTGCTTAAGTTATATCACCCTTTCCTAGTGAAATGCTTTAAAAGTGACAACTCAGCTTTCACTTTGATTATATTTCACGTTGTCAATGCAGCATTTCGATCGCTTCTTTGAAAGCAAAGGTTTTTGATTTAAAAGTAAAGGTTTTTAATTCTGTGACCAAAACTAACAAATATGTAAGAGCAATTTGTTTTGCAACGCAAATACTTATATTCTCAATTAATATATTTTTACTTACAAACTTGATTTTATATTGTTGTGTGAGAAATTTACTTTCAAAACTGTTGTTTTTACTCGCACAAAAAAGACACAAAAATACCTTCATACACAAGTGTCATCTAAATGCATGTTTCAGTTAAAGGATGCAACTCAAGTAAATGTTGTACAAAAGAGCTGACATGGTCAAGCCACAAATTACTTTATATATGATATCTGACCTAGAAAAAGTGCAGACTCTTACATTTCTTCTTCATTTTACAGGTCACAAGTTCTTGTGTTTTAAAATGTTTCTAAATCCTCAAACCTTCTGATTATTTCCAGGTTTACATGAAAATTTGACAGATTTTCAATGTAGTCTCAGACTTTTGAACTCCACTATTTACAGCTTGAGCCAGAATACTCAGAGCACTGATTTAATCTGAAGGACACGGTCTCATATTCAGTTTAAACCAATGGTGATTTTTACCTGAAGTATGTGCTGGGATTTTGAAGTGTGATTATATATGATCCCAAATTGATGTCCAGCATAGAGGACCACAAGCTGATCGTGGTCTTGCAGAGTGAAAACTGGAAGAACAGGCTTCATCCCAAAGACCCAGTCCAGGGACTGTATGAAGAACAAATTTTCCATATTGTTATGAGCAGGTAAAAGTTCTGAATTGCTTTTCATCATTGTAAATGCAATATTGTTCTTGTCTGCAAGTGCAGAGAAGCAATATAAAAATACTATTTGATATTTTCTGCACGTTTTGTACAAATATAATAAAACTACACAACGTTGCTACTTACCAATGCATGTGTCCTAGTCTGAGTCATCTTCTTTGGGAAAAGTGTGTCTCTGGTTGCAGTGAAGACTTGGGACTGCCCAGTCGTCTCCAGTGTGCCCGGATCCGCGTCCGTGTTCCGGACACCAGCACTCTCCTGCGCTTCATCACTGCTCTTCCTCTGCTTCTCTTCTTTTTCAGCTTTGTACCTTGGGGATGACTCGTATTCCTCGGCTTCAGAATTTGACATTATGTCTCACCATAAGAAGATCAGTCCTTTCTAACTTTCCACCAAGTTGAGGGTGCTATGTTACTGCTAACGGTAAAAAATTAGTCTCGTCAGCTTTAGGCTAAATCAGCCTATCGAAAATAACAAATTGAATCAACCAACACACATTACCACGAGTACGGTTCTTTCATAATCTCATTATTTCCAAGATTTAAAGCTGAATGCCTAAAATATCGTCTGTGTAATAACTGGGCGGCATAGAGAAGTGTAAACCTGCGAAGCGTTTCGTTGCCTAGTTACGGCTGTCGCATGGCAACGAGGAAAAAAAAAATACAGTCACTCCGGTCAGTCCTTTCAAATTAAGAGCACAATTGATCTTTAATTGATCTTAGCAACATCTACCCTGAGCCCTTGATAACTACTTTGAAGCGCATAATATAGATTATAATACTCTTTAGGCGACAGAGTGTGTTGTTATTATTATAATTTGCTAAATCGCTGGCAGCACAATGGAGGATACAAGACCATTAAGAAATATAATTTGTTCAATTTATCACCAGCCACTTTGTAGTAAGCCAATTATTTAAACAGAAAATCCGATATTTTGATAGAGATACAAGAAACACAGAATTCAAATGATGGATATTACAATAATATTAATTATATTATGCCTGCTGCCACATATTGGTATCAAATACAATTAAATGGCTCATATGGTTTCAGAGAAGGCCACAAAAAATAATAACAGATTTAGCAGTTTGTTTCAGGAGGACAGATCAAGAGCACCAGTGAGCAGAGATTTAAGTGGCAAACGCAATGGGAGTAGGAGAGGAAAGGACAATGGTATAATAGAGTTCAAACAAAAGTGGGAGAAATTAGGTGTGCAGGATGGAGTAGGAGAGATGATACAAAAAATATCAAGACTTTGGATCTACATTATTCAAAATAGATAAATGTAATACAGGCAGATGCGACCACTATGGGAAAGAAGAAATGGAGCATGTGATGTCACGCTGCCAGAAATTTGAAACAGCAAGAAGGCATGTGAGATAAAATTCATTTCTACAAAAAAAAAAACTGAAGACATGAGGGTTTTTGAATCGTTTATCTGTATCTTGGGCAAACAAATTTGTTTGAGAAGATGAGTTGGATTTTTTTGTAAAATGCATCTGTTTTGTGATGTAAAAAATGAAGACATTTTGATCTACAGTTCACGGCAGACGATGGCAGTAATAAACTACTTTGTTGTTTACCACCGCCAGTTGACCTCAAGCAGAAGAAGAAACTCTCTAGTTTTCATTTAAATATAGTATTTTTTTTTTTTTTGAATGAACTTTTATTAACATATTTAGTTTTTTTCTTAGTTGTTTGGTTGCATTTATAGATACCTCTGGTCCACACTCCAACACAGCAGGCAGTGACGCGTATTAACCCTGGTTGCCACCATTAAACGGGAGGGAGGAGAAGAAACGGGTTTCTATAAAATATAAAAAAAAAATTAAAAACTATCATTTATTTAATTTGTTAGTTTTTAATCATTTTTATTCTTTTGGTCAGTGAGAAATAAATCTGGTACACACTCCAGCCCGGTAGGTGGCGGTGATGCACCTTCACCCTGTTTGCCGCCATAAAACGGAACGAAGAAGAGCATCACGGTCTCTTCCTACCAGTTAGTTTCTGGTTGCGTGGGTTTTCGGAAGCGGCTTTTAATCTGGCAGTGTTTTAAATTGTCTACGTCTTTTCTCGATTACGTTGTCGTGCTTTTTTTTTTTTTTCTCGCTTCCTCACCGACCGAGGTCTAAAGGGTTGTCGTTGTCATTGTACAAACTATGAAGAGTTTCTGAGACAGTGAAGAGGCGCTCCGATAAGAAAGCAACTTAAGGCTTGTTATGGTTTCACCCGCTGACAGGTGAGGAGGAGCGTGAATTTATTCACGTCGGGAGGCATTTTAATGATCGATTTCATGATTGAATGGTTGCTCAACGCTAGCCAGCATTAGCATTAGCCTGAGGTACTTATCTCCAATCCCCTCAGCTGACAGACAGCTGGCGTTTCCAGTTTTTAAGCTGCTACCTAACACTCGACTTTCATAAAGTTTTTTTTTACTAAGCCTTTAAAGGGAACTTACCCTGAGATTCAACAGTAGGCTGTCCGCTAAGCTATGAGACTTTGTGTTTTGCTGTAGTATTACAAATCATTAAAAACGTTTCCTTAGAGCGTATATTAAATAGTGACTGACATAAAAGCAAACTGGGAGACTTGTCAGAGGCATACTTGACATGTATATATATTTGGTAAAACATCATTATGTCCCTGAAAATCAGTCTAAATTAATTTACTAGAGAAAAAACTAGTTAGATAAGTTACATTTCTGAATTTACACTGTTTTGTCAGATGTTGTTGATTGTTGTTTTCTGCTGTTTATGAAACTAATGATAGTTTTCATATAAGCAGACTCTGTCAGTATCTAAAATTAAACCAGTCTAACCCATGTAATAATTTTCATCTGCTTGATCGTAAGACATCTAGAAATCCTGAAGTGAAAGAGCAAAGGAAATGAGTAATCCTGGGCTTGAATGTCTGCATTGTGTAAGGGGGATAAATTCAGATGCTTTTGAGGTTTTGTGTCAAATCTGGCCCAGTGGGCTATTGTGAATGCTGAGCATGTGAGATTTAGACCCCTGCGGGCACAATCGCAGAACAAACGGTTCAGTTAAACGTTTTCCCTTTCAAAGGACTTAATAGCACAACTAATTCTTCTGAAACACTTTTTTGTTGTTGTTGTTGCTGCAATGTCGATGGTATGTACAACAGGTGTGATATATGAGAGAGACCTCAACAATGTGGACAGACAAGCAAAGAGGAATCGGAGTTTCTCAGGAGGAGCTGCTCTGCAAGAACGCCTGTGGGTATTATGGAAACCCTGCATGGCAAGGCTTCTGCTCCAAGTGCTGGAGAGAGAGAGCACGTACTGCCGGAGCCTCGAGGCAAGAAATTAGGTGAACTTTTTTGACATTGTTAGGTCCCTCGCCATCAGTGTGCAGATGGACGTTTTTTGAAACATCTTCAAAGGAAACGCATAAAAGAAACGTTATACTTGGATCATTAAGGATTATTTGAATAGACAAGTAATGCATGTCGATCAATGAGAAAATATGACAATAACTACTAACTGCTCTAATTAGTGAATTTCATTTGTTACTATCTGGATATGTTTGGGTTACTGTTAACATCTAGAAATGGACTCACCAGCCTAACTGCTTACAGATATATTTTCTGATATGGTTTAGATTTGGATGTCTAATATTGTCGCTCTTTGTAGACCAAGAAATGATGGAACGCTCCCCACATTCTCCAAATTTGAGGAGAAGAAAAACATTGAGAAAGGCCGTCGAATTAACACCATGAGGAGACTCTTCTGGGGCAGCCCATCGCCTCCAAAACCTCAAGGTAGCTCTGTTAGCTTTGTGCATTTTGATTTCCTTGTTCTCAGCTCCATCAGGTCCAAAAAGTATCTGCTGGCCCTGTTTATCAGCTGCTTCACCACATGTGATTCAGACATCAGTTTGCCTTAAAGACCAATTAGTATTTAATTCTTCTAACTGTGTGTCTTGTGATCCAACAAAATCTATTAGGATTATCTGATATAAAGCCGACTGATCTTCTAGACAGTCTGTGTTTGCTAGTACCACAGTAATGGATTGTTGCTTCAAGACTGTCTCCTGAAGCATAAAAGTGAGATGGAAAGGAGCCGTTTTCTAATTTTTCTTCACTGTAAACCAACTAATTTAGCAATTCTGCTTATTGAAATAAAGCCAAAAATATTTAACAGAAAGCCCCATACATCTCTTCAGCACATGGTTTTTAGTTGTTGTAATGCGATAAGAAAAACATTTGCTAAACACAATTGTTATATTTCATCATCTAATGCAGGCTCTTATGGACATAGTTGTGGGTTTACATAGAAATAAATCCCCAACTATGTACCTACTATCCTGTTGCTGGTACTGCTGCCGGGGATTGAGCCGCTTTGACTGTATGTCCCACTGCTTCATACATCACATGCAGTGACTGAGCCAGCAGTTTTTTTTTAGTTTTTTTTTTAGCAGTTTCAGTCTGTGTATGACGTCACTCAATTTATTAATCTGAAATAACATCCACTGTTTGTCTCTCCAGAGTCTGCTGAAAGCCATGCAAATGTGTTAAAAGCCTATCAGAGCCTGGAGCCGGGAGATTTCACTGGTTTCCTAAAAGTACTTCGGAGCCCTTCCTCCCAGCGTTTGCAGTCCCGCTGTACGGCTTTCCTCAACACAATGGAGGCTTACCATGTAATTATATGTTTAAAGTTAAACTTTATACTTCTCATAACTTCTTTTTGATCTGTCAGAGGTTTCCTGATCATAGATTGATATCATCTTTACAGGATCTGCCGGTACAGAAGCAGTCAGACCTTGCGCAGGATTTCTACCAATCCTTTGCTGAGTACTTTAGCAGTGAGTACAGATTAGTTCAACATGTCTCGGGCTGCTCATTCTGAAAACATTAGAATGTTGAATGACTATAGGTTTGTTATTTTTGTCTTCAGGCTTTCCTGAGGCTCAGGTCACTCAGATAATGGAGCATGTAGAGAAGTTAATAATGACACGGTTGCACAAGTGGACGTTCTGCCATGACAGCTGTGATGATGAACAGAAGGACCTAGCCCTCCAGAGAAGGATACGGTAACTCTTGCATACAACTTGCTTATATTGTACATGATCAAAACCTCTAAACTAAAGTATGAATGGAATTCTGATGCCTTTCCTCTACAGTTCCTTAAACTGGGTCACTCCGCAGATGCTGAGCGTACCGTTTCCAGATAAAAAGACTTCAGTTACAGGCGACCCCTTTCTGCCTGCTATAACAGGTGATCAAAACCTCATTAATGAAAGGAGTGATTTGACATTTTGGCAAATATACTTACTTACTTCCTTGTTGAGAGATAGGAATTATTAACACTAGTGACTTTAGAGGTGCTGGTTGGCAGATTTTGTTACCTTTTGGACAGAAGCAGGGTAGCTTTTTCACCCCGTTTCCACAATTCATGCTAAGCTAAGTTAACAGTAGCCTTATATTTAACAGACAGATATGAAAATAGCTTTGGTCTTTTCATCTAACTCCATCTGGGAAGAAAAAGATGCTAAACTATTACTTGGTGCTTATTTCACACATGCTGTAAACATCATTATTAGGTCTGAAATGTTATCTTATTCCATATTTTTTCAACAGCAATAATCGAAATGGATGCCAAACGAGCACCTCAGGACAAACTTGCATGTGTGTCTAAATGCAGTCAGCATGTCTTCGAGGCTCTCTCCACCTCGAGCAGTGAGCCTGCCAATGCTGATGACTTCCTGTCAGCGCTGGTTTATGTGGTGCTGAAGGCCAATCCACCTCGCCTGCACTCCAACATGCAATATGTGATTCGTTTTGGTCTCCCTCACAGTCTCATGGCAGGAGAGAGCGGATACTACTTCACAAATTTGGTAAGCTCGTTGCAAAGCTGCACATCATTCATACGCCACAACATGTTGTAAAGTGTTGTCCATTGATAACTCATGACTCTGTCTTTTTCCCCTAATTTAGTCTTGTGCGGTGGCCTTCATTGAGAAAATGGATGGCCCAGCACTCAATCTTAGTCCAGAAGAGTTTGAGAGCTTCATGCTGGGTCAGCGTGCTCCCTCTGCATTAAACAAGAGTCAGCAGGTTGCCAGGGACACGGTGCACCTGTTAGAAGAGCTGACAGGCAGGCAGGAGAAACTTGACCAAGGGATGGATGCTCTCAACGTGGGACTACAAAAGTGGGTCCAAGCAGTTCACTCAGAGCTGGATGAGGCAACAATCCGGTTTGATGTGGTACAGAAGGAAATAACCGCTCAGGCCGAGTTCTCACAGATGGTTTCATCGTCAGCTCAGGATGCATCACTGCAAGAGGACAAGGAGCAGTCAGTACGGCTGTTTAAGGATGAACATGCAGGTTCAAAAGATACAGACTGTTAGCCCTACTAACAGAAACTCCTAATGTGGTACTAGACTCTGTTTAATCATGAGTACTAACATATGCAAGCTGCAGCAGAGATTGATATTACAATGCCACATTTGCACAAGTTCCATCCAAAGAAAGAGGAGATTCGTCAGTCAGTTAAAGATGAAGGAAAACTTCCTGAAGGAAACTTTATGCATGTAGTGTACAGAGGTTTTTCATGATTTTTCAAAAAAAATGATTTGCACTTGTATCCTATTTGAGGATTAAGGCCATTAAAATTCAAACGTTCCTATTTCTATTAACATGTGATCAAAAGCACACTGCAGGTAGGTATATCACCTGACACTTTTAAGGGTGCTTATTCAATATAGACTTTTTAAAAAGTGTAAACCACTGTGCCTTTTTGTAGACTTCTGTGAAATTCAAATAAAAGCTACAGAAGAAAATGTTGGATGGCATTTGTCAACCACTACAGGTCAGTGGGTGTATTTATGAAAATCCTGTTTTTTCAGAGCTGTGTAGCAGTCGTCAACATGTTGCCCTTACTGAGTCTGGTGCAAAACAATTTGTATTATTCCATCTGTATTAGTGTGCTGAAGCTGCACATTGTTTACATCTATTGAAAGGTTTCTGAAGAAAATCAAAGGGGTTATGTTATGTATGATCAAGAATTGTAGCCAATATTATATTAAAGGTGACTACATAATTCAATTATATTTTCATTTTTTTCCTTGGATAAATTGGAAAGCTTTTTGATTTTGCATAACACTTTGTCAACAGGTATAGGTCATAGTAACCTTTAAATATTAAGAGAGCTGGTGGGTTAATAGTCAATCCAGAGCTGAACTGATTCTGATGGTCACACTGGAAACTACCTGTAATGTGAGTTTTGGTGTTGTGTTGACTTTTGGAAATAAGTAATGATTTTGTCTGGGACTGTTTCACAAAAGCAGAGAAAATTCAGGATAATAAGAGTAAAGCGAGGCTTGATTTAGTCTCATCAGTGCACCCTAGCTAAATCTGTTTCATAATTTCCTAGCCTTGTGTGCACGTGACGTGTTTATGCGTTAACGCATATGTACGTGATGTGTTCATCAGAAAAGAAGTGCTTGGTTGGTCAGTAAAAACATTGGTCTGTAAAGGGAAAACTGAAGTGTGTAAATGTAAGGACTTTATGCTAATTAAATGTTTTTGTGCTCTGCAGCAATGAAACACCTTGAATAATATTCATTGTGACGGTCTTGTACACGAGATGTGAATTCCTTCGTGACCCCACCGCTTCACTTGGGGGCGGTAAAGCGCTTTTACGCTGCGATAAATGACAAGAAGAAGAAGAAGAAGAACGAGGGGGGGCCACCGGAAGTGCCGTCACAGGTCCGAGTTCCGCATCAAGCTTCGCGTCAGCCATGAAGATGACAGGAGAAAGCAGTTCTGGAAACTCGGAAATAACAATGGACGATGTAAAACTCCTTATTAAGAAGAAAGATGAAATTGAAGAGCAGATCCAAGCTTACTACGACGTCTTACAAGACGTAAGTCAGCTGTCGGACGAGGAGTTCTAAGCAGCACCGCGCTAAGTCTGCACTGCAAGTATTTATCAATACATGTGGCAAATTATGTCTTTGTTTACTTGTGTTGTTCACAGCAGGGTGTCGGAGTTGAAGGTCCCTTGGTTGACGTTGAGGGTTACCCACGAGCAGATGTTAATGTACACCAGATCAGGACGGCAAGGCACAATATTTCATGTAAGCTGCAGTGTGTTTGTTTCTGTTTCTTTCGTGGATAGCAGGGCACTTTTGGGTAACTGTGAACGTAATGCGAAAGTCTCTTATGGTCAAGTAGTGAAGTCGTGACCATCACAGAATAAGTAGATTGTCATTGTATGATGTTTAGTGATTGTAGATCACTTTCTCATTCCTGCTGTGTAGTAGCATTGGGATGCATTTCTGTTACTGAAACCAAAACCAGCCCCTGATATTTTCCACACGTGCCATGCGTGTTCTGCTGTTTTAGACAAATTGGGTGTCAGGTACAGATCAGGTAGCCACATACCGGCTCGCTAGATTTATTTATTTTTTCCAGGTTGAAATGGGAAAGTCACACCTTTGCTGGGCCTGCATACAGTGATGATTGGTTGTTATGTTTTGGGAGCATTAAGGTTAGGTTTATCGGGATTTGGGACATTTGAAATGAATTCACTGGCCAATCGGGTAATACTTTCCTCATGAAGAGTAATGAGCTTTACCCAGCCAAACTGAAAAAAAAAAAAAAAGAAATTCACCACCACTTTCCTACTCAGATGTAAAGGGTTTCATTCTCTGGTAACAAAAACAATGATTCGTAGTTTCAGGTGGTTTTACACTAATTATAAAATAACGATTGATAATATACCCAACAGATTCTCGTGACTCTTACACACTGGTCTTTTAACTTACTGTCAGAAAAATACATGACAGATTGCCCGTTTCACAATTGGTCAGATCTTGGCTTCACCATTAAAAATACCAGCTGATATATATATATACTTGTCAATATATCAATGAGTCTGCAACTAATATTTTCACTTTTACTTAAACTGCTAATTCTTTTTTATCAATTCTTTGCATAAACTGTAAAATGTAGAAAACGATTTCCTTGACAAGCCGACAGAGCCAAAGTTGACTCATAACATGCGATGTTTTAACCAATCAACAGTCCAAAATCTTAAAGATGTTTAATTGACACTTACTTAAAATAGACAAAAGCATAATGTTACAGTTGTAGCTGCTGCAGGTGAAGTTAGTTTGAATTACTTTAGATTTTAAATAAAAAACAAAGGGGAAAAGCTTATAAAGTACACTACTTTTCTGTATTTTACTTCACACTACTCCTTCATTATCTGCTATATAAACTGTTATAAGTTCAGTTCTCTGTTGTTTTAAAGGCAAAGCCTCAATGATGTCTTTCAGGCCTGCAGAACGATCACAAAGCCATCATGGTGGAGATAGAAGAAGCCCTGCACAAGCTGCATGCTCGAGAGAAAGCCAAGCGGGAACAGGATGAGTCAGAAGTCCAGGAGGAGTTGATGGAGCTGCAGGTCAGCCTGCCTCCTCCTTTTGCACGGGTGGATGCTGTGACAGAAGGCTCGCCTGCCTCGGGAGCTGTGAGTGACGTGAACTATGCTTTTGTAGTTGTTTCAGACAAAGCATCACAACTGTGTACAGTTGAGACTGTGACTGTGCTTTTGTTCCTGTGGTCATAGTGGTTGGTTGTTTCTTTTTAAAGGGGCTCAGACTTGGTGATGAAGTCATTGAATTTGGTTCTGTGAACACTGAGAACTTTCAGAACCTCCAGAACATTGCGTCTGTGGTACAACATAGTGAAGGGGTAAGTTACAGGTGTAATCCACATCTTTTATGAAAAATAAATCACATTTCATTGTTTATTATGCATCAGTTTAATTTCATTGTGGTAGTTTTATTGAGGATGCAGCTTGTGTAATCTGGAGATTTCTGTTACATTTCAACTCGGTTTAACTTTATATTTTATTACAACTACACAGAGGAAGGTCCTCTGATTGTATTAGATCTGCTTTATACTTTCCAACCTTATGTGGCTTTGACAGTGGGTATAAATTAAATTTTGCTGAGCACACTTATTTTCCAGAGTGTAAACTGCAATGTCATGTTCCACTACAGAAACCACTACGTGTCACAGTGATCCGGGTTGGCCAGAAAGTTCAGATGAGCCTGACTCCACAGCGGTGGTCTGGCAGAGGTCTGCTGGGGTGAGTGCACAATTGAAAACACAATCATGTGTTTGGGTTGGCACAAACTGAGAGTCGAGTAGAATAGCTGATATTTAGAAACAAAAAAAGCCAGCAAGAACAAAAATGCTGAAAAGCAAATGTTTACTAGAGTGTGTTTCACTTTTCCATGTTGTGATGGAACTAAAATACTCACTAAATAGGCATGACTCATAATTTAAATAGCTTTCTATTTGTATGAAGTTGTCCATGTCTGTTACAAGCCGTGTCTTTATTTTTTCAGATGCAACATTGTTCCAGTCCAGCGATAATCCCCATGACTTTGTGCAGGTTTTTGGTTTTGGAACTCCTTGCTCTGCTTTTGTTCCTTAGAGTGCTTTCAACCTGACATTTCTATACTGCAGAAGGTACCATCAATTTGGATTTTTTTTTTCAACATCTTAATGTGACTTCTACCTTTTTTCTTCATACAAGCGCAGTCTTCAGAATGGGCTATATGAAAGTATGTTGTCAAAGGTCAAGCTGAGTTTACTAATTAAGAGCTGAATAAACACAGCTACCTTAAACTACTTTGATTTGATTTCTACTTGATCAAAGAGTAGCACTTTCAGGAGCATAGTTGCTCTGTGCAAATATCAGTTTTAAGCCCGTTTCATTAATCTCTATCTTATGCGCATCTGGTTGTTTTGGCTTGAAACTTGTGGGGTTAATGGAAGATATTAATGACAAAATCTTTGAACATCTGGAGTAGTTGTTGAGATAACTTGCAGTGATCTGAAGTGAGGAACAGATTCTGAAAAACTGACTGAGAACAAAACTGATTAACTTTGCTGCCATCATCAATCAATAAAGTCTTATTTTCTACTTTTAGGGAAAAGATGGCCCGTCAGATATTATGTAAGAATAAATCAGGGGATCTTTATGAGATCATAAATAATTACCATGTTTTTTTACACATGTAATTTAAGATTTGGATTGAATCTGTCAAGTGTTTAGATTTAATACACCTTCTTCACCTGTTTGCTGTGAAACACAATTTGCTGTACTCATTCAGTAAAATATTTCCACCTCAACACATCGATGTGGCAAACATTTCTTTCTTTATTATTTGTAAATAATGTGTTTTTATTACATGAAAATTGGCATCACCAAAACGTCAAAAGTTAATTTGTTTTTCCAAAAGCAGTGAGTCCTTTTAAGTGTAGGCTGTTTCTGTTTCTGTCAATATGAACAAAATATTAAAGACTTCTGAACACTAAAGTATCAGAGTTCCTTGACGTGTAAAGACATGTTCAAGTGGCCCCACTCCCTCAAAGGTTTTTCTAGAATGTCACTGAAGTTTGTTACAAATCTAAACCTACCAATATAATAAAAATTTTAATATTACAAAAGGAAACAAAATTCACTCTATTAAAGTGGAGAAAAAAAAAAATCACATGGGTTGCTTGAGTTTCTTCTTTTTGGGCTTGACCATTTGTGGTAGTTGGATTTTGAAGGCAGTCCTAAAAAGAAAACAATGAAATGAAATTGTATTACATAATGTCAGATGTACTGCCAATACTGCTCAGCGTCAAGATTTAACTCTTAAAAAAGAAAAGAAAAACTCACTCGCATGTTGTACAAATGGGGCTGAAGTTGCAGAATACTAAAAAAACAACAACAAAAAAAGATAAGAGAGTGCCACCATAAAAACATTTGCAGCTTTTTCCAGTCATATATAAAGATAGTTGTCATGCATTTGTTTCTTTCACTGGAAGTCACACTCACTTGACAGACAGACTGAGCACACATAACCAATTTCAATGAGGTTTCGATGGCAGAAACACGCAGCTCTGTAGTCCACGTGTGCAGGTGGCGGCAGCACCAGCTGCGAACGCTGCTCCGAGTCAGGCAGGAACACCCACTGTTCAGAAAACACCACCATCCACACAAAACAACTGTCTTTGCATTTTAAAGGAGACAAAGCTGTTCTCAGAAATGTGTCACCTGTACTGCACTCTCACCAAAAGATACTGTGCCAGGGCAACTTTCTGTGGTATCTTCAGGTACAATCCTCCGGTAATATCACAAGCCTAAAAAATAGGCTTAAAGTAAACCAAAAAACTGGGTATATGCTATATACACTGGCATACACTGATGATATTGACATACTATATTTTCAACACTAAGATTGTCCTAACAAAGCAATGAAAACATACCTGCTGCAGGAGACCCGAGTCTGAGTCTAACACACAGGCATCTATCAGGATGCTCTGTTATGAAACACAGAAATATTGTGATTTTTAAAAAATCTATGAAATAAATATACTTACTTATGGGAAACAAGTAGTAAAACACAAGTGAGGTCTTTGACTTTACCTGCTTTTGGGCAGCAAAAATCACGTTCATGAAGTTCATGTACTGGAGGGCGCAGTCCTCGGCTGCTTTTATCACCTGTCCAGAACAGAGAATACAGAGGCTGCATTCAAAGTCAGGTGAAGAAAACTCAAATACTCGTGATGTTAGACCACTTGGGGCTTACCAATATTCTTGATTTAATCTCTTGTCCAACTAAAAAAGGATAAGGAAAAACATGTTAGGTTTCTAAAAGAAAACAGAAATTCAATGAAGGGCTTAATTAAGTTTATATTAATAAAGGATTACCTTCCAGCTCTTTTGAAACCCTATGAATATCTGGATATTAATGGTTTAAGGAAAATTTGGAAAAGAGTTCAGCTGCCAGTCATTACTTCATTAAGTGAAAAAAAGATGACAAACAATCGGTAGTCATTACTTGTAAACTAGACCAGCAAAGTAATCGCCAAGCAAACAGTGAACAGATTGAAACACCACCTATACCCTTCAGCACAAACAGTATGAGCATGCTGTGAACACACTGAGCACAACATTTTTCAACAACAACAACAACAACACATGCCTTTACCTGCACTTACACTTCTTTATTTCATAGGCTCCTTATACCTTCAGTGCAGTGATTCATTAATGTTATGTTTGACTTTTTCTTAGCTAATAGATGATACAACTGCAAACAGTTTTTCATTGAAAGGATACAGCAAAGCGCTTTGGCGAGAGATCCAGCCAACAAAGTATCAGTTGAATTTCCCCTCACCTCAGCTGTAACCACAAAAGTAAGTCACATGGTACATTTTAAGGTGTCACCAACTTTGTATGGCTTCACTAAACACTGGAAAATAGAGCTATAAAGACAATGCAGTGATAGCAAAGACAGTAACCAGCTGTTTTGCTTTAAATCAACCTGCTGTATGTATTTCATCTTAATTTCACCTTCACAAAATCAGACTTGTACTTACTTTTTGACATGACATTCCTGATCTCTTCAACGATAAGGTTATTGGCGACAGATAGGAGTTCATATTTTCCATCCCCACTGGAGGATGCATCCTCCCCATCCCCGTTTCTCCAGTTCTTACTGGGATACAGGAAGTGACTAAAAGAAAGTAAGTGGGAGACAAATGCATATAAGCATTGACAGCGCTTCAGTCCTGGAAAGTAAAACTGGTGGCGGACATGTACCACTGAAACACTGTGAAAATATTCCATTACAAGTAAAAATTCTGCTTTTAAAATGTTACTAAGATTGAACAAGTATTGGCAAAAACAGCACTTAAAAGTACCAAAAGTGTGATTACTGCTTTTGCAGAAAAATGGCCTGTAAGTGATAAATAATTGCATTTATGTGACTTCGGTAGAAACTAATACTGATGCACTAAAAGGTTACCTACACTAATGTGTAAATAGCATTTTACTATTGTAGTGAGTCATGGTGGAGTTAGTTATAAATAACTTAAACACTATTAGGTTTGTTTACGGTCATACTTCAACTACATTTTGCTGCCAATACTTAACGGTTTTGATGTCGGATTTTTTCACGCAGGACTTTTACTTGTAATAGGGTATTTTTATATTGCTGTATTGGTGCTTTTACTTAAAGTGAAGGATCTAAATACTTCCTCCGTCACCGGTTTTGAATGGCGTGTGTCATCCCTGGACATTTTTAAGATAATAAATTATACTTTAAATATCCTTACTGTTTTTCCCCACTGTAGACGGTTCTGTAAAGTTACCTGTCTTGACAGTGGCTGGCGATGACAGCCAGCCTGTTTGTCCTGGTCATGGCCATGTGGGAGTTTCCCATCACCATGACTGCGTCCAGACACTTGGAAAGGGTGAACTGGGCACACGCAAGAGGACAGTGGGTGCAGTTTGGCATCAGCCACGTTTAAAACAACACAGTCAGAATAATATCCCACATAATGGTAATACCTCTGGCCCACGTTGAGCTTGCTGTCCCCACCATATCGGGTTTACATCCACGACGATGACCAGCAAGTTGATTTCCTCCTCTGCAGAACATTTTGAAGCAATTTCAGTATCGCACAGCTCAAAATTCCCTCCCACAAAAATCTTCAAGTGTATAAAATAAACACATGCAAACTTCAAAAATAACACATGGCACATCATCAGCAAAAGGCGAAAAAAAAACAACCTTACCTGATGCCATCACGAGAAGATATGTGTTTCAGACTGGAGCTTTATCTTCTGTTAGCTTCCATCTTTGATCTGAAAGTTTACACGGCGTCCACAGAGTCGGGAGCGTTTTAAAGTCTGGATATTCTGACCATGAATAATTTAGTAAAAACTAAAAATGTAGGAAAATATAGCCACTCTCTTCTGTTACCCACCACATCGATGAAGTCTGTGTGCGTCATCAGAATGCGACCGTCTACATCTCCTTCTACTTCTAATCATTGAGCTTCTCATGAGACCGTTTAGCGCACTGCTGCCACCCAGCGCCTATCAATGCTCTGGCCTAAGTTCACTTATTTTGTTTTTATTTGTTATATTTTTGCGTAAGTTCACTTTATAGCCACTGCACACCCACACCCATTTAGATCAGGTGACGCATTCAAATCTTTTACGGAACCAGAAGTAGCAATACAACAATGTAAACAATTTATGAGTTTATGAACTAGGAAACAAAATATTCAGATCTTTCAACAACAAAATCAGAGTGTGTGAGAGCAGGAGTCAAAACACCAAACAGTCTGTCCAGACAGAACAAAAGTTTCTCACCAGGCACAACTGAAGTAGCTTGAAATCCACATTGAAACAACATCCTTCAACAACTGTCCATTATTGTATAATATTGTCCAATAACTGTCCTGAAACATTTTAGGACATCTTTTGACAGGTTTTCATCCTTTTCCCTAGACTGACTCATTTCAATCTTATTAGCTTTTAGGATCACAAACACATAATAACATCTTCTTCTTCCTTTTTTTTTTTTTTTTCCATCTTTATTTCAGTTATTATTTAAAAACACAAAGATTCTTGAAAGGGATGTTTCCCAGTACAAGACAAACCGTGCTTCCTGAATTGTCCCTGAAGCATCGGGGGGTAATTTTGGTTGTATAATCAAAGAGTCCTTGTGCATCTGTCTAGTTCCTGGGTTTGGGTTTTGGCTGGGCTTGGAGTGAGACAGTCCTGTATCTCTCCGTCTGGTAGGCGTCTGACTCGATGGCCTCGCTGGAGTTGTTCAGCGTCACATACACATCCCCGTTGATCTCAGTGACCTTATGAATCCTCTGTTTGACACCCTTGGAGCGCCAGTGAGTCATCAGGGGTTTGGCTGTGGGATCGACCACTGCTTGGTAAAGCCCCTCCCCTTCTGCCAGTGTGATCTTGTACTTGTGCCATGGACACACGATGCACAGACTCCCATTAAACACCTAATGGGGAAACAGCATGACGGTGGTAGGAGAAAAAGGACATAATAATAGCAGCTGGAAAGATAGTGTCACAAAAAAAAAACACTATTAATCAACTATTTCATAGATAGGTTTAAATATTAGAAATGTACATGACTCTTTACAGGGATTGTGTGTCAAATAGTGCCTGATGTGTTTTTACGAAACTTATTCCAATATTCAGACAAAACTCACCTCTATGTCTCCATACTGTAACGCACCACCTGCATCTGTCAGTGAAATAACAAGTGTCATTACACACAGCAGTGTTTCAAACATGTACATTATGTCGACCCACACAGTCTGAGCTTACGGTAGCACCGCATGTCCATCGCATGAAGCTGCCCCTGGTGGTGCAGGACCAGCACCTCTCTGCATCCGTTCACCAGCTTGGTCACACGCCCAGCCTTCACAATGTCCTCCCTCTTTCCAAAGAAGTGGCAGGCGGACGGCGGGGGAGACGAGGAAGAGGAGGAAGTCTCAGTCGTCTCCTCGGAGGAGAACATTCGGAGCACTTCTTACAGCAGATTTCCTGGGATTGAATAAGATTATATTTTTAAAAGTAATGTTTACCTTTTGACCCGACAGGAGAGTAAACTGCTGGTTTATGCAGACCTCGTAGACTTAATTCACACTACTGTCAAGACCCATAACATACATTGTGTTTGTCCATGTGTGCTCATTTCCAGCAACTTCCTCATTCCATGTGGCTTTTTAAAAATTGAATCTACAATACAACATTAACTAAGAGAAGGAATAGATTCAAATACAATCAAAACATATACAGTAAGGTATTTGCTATGTGTGAATTTTTCACTCCCAACTGATCATCATTTTATCTTTGTGTCTGGTCCAGACACAGGGGGAAACACATTATGATTTATTAATGGCGGATAATTCCTCTTTAATTAGGCACTTACTCATTAATTCTCAATCTAAATATTACAATAACCCACCTTTTATGTAGTCGAGTCGCATCTGTGACTCCGATTGTCACCTCTTAAGTTCCGTAGCTGGTTGCCATGGCAGCATTTCTCACGGGATCTTCCAAATGCCAACTGGAGATGCTAATTAGGCTACATGTCCGGGGTGAGACATGTGATTTATCCAGCTAAAATTATACACATGAATGCGATTATTTATCAATCTCAAACAGCCCTGCTAAATCATTTGGACATTAACTAAGAGAAGGAATAGATTCAAATACAATCAAAACATAATTATGGACACCATAGAAGTGTAAAGAAAGCCACGGGTCTGCTGTGTTTGAGGAAGAGCCACTGTTATGTGTTACATCCAAAGTTGTCCCCAGAGAAACACGGAAAGGATTTTCCTTCTACCCCCAGTGTGGCTCCACCTACTTGACTGGAGTGTGGATTAGTAAATGGGGAGGAAAGGAAATTAAAAAAACAACAACCCTAAATTCTCCCCATTATTCCTCTTACTCTAAAATAATAAACAAGAAGACTGAGTAGCTTCTATGAGGTTTTTCCAAGCAAAATTGTCTTCATCCTTGTTCTGATAATAATTCCCTTCTTTGTTGCAACCTATCAATCAATAGGCTACATGTTTGACAGTTATGGTCCATTACAGTGTCCAGTAGGGTGCTTGCCTATTGCATAATAACCATCTCTTCCTTTGGGCCACCGCCACGTACTCTTCTAACACCGACGTGTTTCTGAATAATGTAAAGATGTCTTTCTGTGGCCCCAATGTTGAAAAATATTACATTGCAAACAGACTATGTGCAAAGTTTACACAAAGTATTCATGCATTCACCACTACATAGACAATACATATAGTTTATAACGCAGCCTGCCAATATGGGCATACTGTATGATGGATTAGGCCCGATATGAAGGATAAAATTGGATTACTTGAAAAAAAACAAAAAAACATGGCTTGTAGATAATCAAATTCAAATAAATCTGTTACACGTGCAATTATGGAAATTATCTATCAATTTATCACAACATCAGGGGCTAAACCAAATTGCCAATTTACAATGGTATTTAATCATAATGTTCGGATCAAATCAACACCATGCTCCATACAATATAGCTAGATTGTTTAAATGAACCCGGGTGATATCAATAACAATCTCTGTGACATCATTAATAAACCCAGCATTGGTCTTCTCAGCTCTCCGTGCTGCTGTAGAGCCAACGGAGGTAAACGTCTTAATGGTTTAGTCTGAGAAGGCTTTTTGTCTTAATGCTGGTGAGCATTAAGCCCTCTGACGGATTATCCCCCTGTTTCATGCTGAACTGGGCGTAATTTGACCGGTTGTCCTCCTTAAATTGTGCATCTACGTCCGATAACATTTCTCCCTCTCAGAAAAAACCTGCCCGACCAGGAGCCGGTACCCGTATGCTCTCACGTGCTTCTTCAACCGTTTTCGTCGTCATGGAGACCCAAGCTGTGTACGGAAATAGTGACGCCACTCAAGCTATCAACTTTGTGAAAGGTTTGTCAGTTGAACTAGCTCGAGTCATTTTCTGCTGCTAAAAAAAAAAAAACCTCAGGAGGGGGTCTGGTAAGTTTTCTGCAGATTTTTTTTTGAAAAACGTATTGTTCTTACAGTTAGCCAATTTGTACATGAAACTATTTGCAAGCTAAGCACAGTTTTTGTCAATATCAAAAAAAAAAGCATGACAACTTTTCCTTTATTTTTGGGGTGTGGTTTGGTTCTAACAACACTTAGACAGGTGTCAACGTCACACTTCCTTTTTACTTTATGCTATGCAGACATAAATATAAATTGCTGAGGCAGCGCATGAAATCCCAACATTACATTACTGTAAGGACTTTGGCTCTGCCTTGAGGAAATAGGGACCCGTAACTCTGTTGCTCTGTCGTGATGTGAAGCAGCATTTCATTAGCACAGGTATGAAAAACACTTTTAACTTGTGTATGCACATAAAGCGGATTTCACTCATGCCGTATGGCAGGGCTATTGCAGCTGCCGGCAAACCTGCTGTAGAAGCCAACAGCTGCTTGACCATGCCTGCTATATTTATCATATTTACTACTATACAGAAATGTGTGACGGCTGCACAGTGCTGCCCTGGCTGCATCCTGACCTCGTGTCAGATTTCACCATCGTACCACCGTCCCATGCTTTGCTTACCGCCACGACAGAGCAGGGTGGTAGTAATGACACGGCGACTGACTCGTGAGCATTATTATCTGATAGACATCACAGGGGGAGGTAAAACAGCAGCAACACACTGTTTTGGAAAAAGTTTTGTGTCTGCAGTTCGTAGTTGTTTTGAGTGATTTTCTGTGTAAGTTTAGACTTTAATCACAGAATTACTCTAGTTGTGCTCTGATTTCTTTTGCAGGTCTTTGCTTTTTGTGACCAACTGACAGTGACTAAAGTGACATGTCTGCTTTATCCAGAGTTGGTTGAGTAAAGTAACCAACTTTAAGGGAGGACATGACTCTTTGCCTGTATGAGTGTCTGAGAGCAGTTGAGCTACATCGTCACTATGCAAGGTAAGCACACTCAATGGACATATAAACTCACACTCACTCTGTATTCTCTTATAAGATTATTTGTCCGCCTCTTTCCTGTCCTTCAGGTTCATCTCAGCGGGTGTTTGTCGTGCAGCCCACCTTTTAACGCTGAGCATGGAGGCCTACCCCCTCCTGGGAATCTGTACTATGGTGGACAGGACTCGGCTCTTCCATCTGGTCCAGCTGGTCAAAACTCTTGACCTGGAGAGCCTTGGATATGACGATGGTGACGATTATGATGTTGATGGAGGGGATGAACACCATGCTGTAGAGGATAGTAGCTTTAGTCATGATGTCTGTGCAAATCTTGATGAAGATGTCAGTACTAACGAGGATGAAAATGGAGCTGCTTTGAGTAGGCTTAATGAAACCACTTTTACCAAACCATCGTGCGTTCGCAGACGTCTTGATTTCAGTAATGAAACCATTGATCATCATCAGAGGCTTTTTTCTTGTCCTGTAGACACTGCTCATGTTTATGCAAATTTGAATAGAAATGATGAGTCAGTCCAGGGAAATGGATCAGGCAAACCTGTGCAGCTTGATAGTAGGAGTGCCGTGGTATGTGGTTGCCAGGGGAACAAGAAGTACAAGCCGTGTTTTCGTAGTTACCTTTCTGATCGTTATAAAGTAGAAAACATCAAGCCAGAGATCACAGGAGGGATTTCTCTGTACAACTCTGACACCATATTGTCATCAAAGTGTGTGTCCTTTCCCAAACCCAGTCCTGCAACAGTGGCATCAGGGACATTTAACAACGAACCATTTGGATGCAAAAACAGAAAAGGAATCTCTAGGAAGCAAAATCTCTGTACTGATATGGGCAGTAATGGGGGTATTGGACGCATGGTTAAGCAGACACCTGTTTATGAAGCAAAGAGAGAAGCTGGCTACAACTACGGACTACCACTGAGTTCTCCTCCTGCTCCAAACAAAAAGTGAGTGTCAGTGGTTTGTATCGTCCTCACTGCTAGCTTCCTATCTGCAAATGTCATATATCTCGGGGATGACCACAGTAAGTTATTCACATTTACTGAACATAAAATGCATTTAAAAAAAATATATAAAGTATTCAAAAGCCACAATACTTACATTGAAGAAATAGTTTTTAAATAATGTACATGCTCTTTATGACTGTCTTTTTTAGATGAGGATGTTTACATCAAATTTTCATATGAGTATTGTTTCCTTTGGACATGATCATCTTAATTGTGGCTGTGATTTATGTGTGTGTGTGTGTGTGTGTGTGTGTGTGTGTGTGTGTGTGTGTGTGTGTGTGTGTGTGTGTGTGTGTGTGTGTGTGTGTGTACCAGAAAAGCAGGGGAGCAGCGGATTAGTGTGTGTGTGAGGAAAAGACCTCTGACGCATACAGAGCACAAAAGAAGGGAGGCAGATGTTGTGACTACTCCGGGTGGGGAGTGTGTGATTGTCCATGAAAGCAAAGAAGCTGTGGATCTCACAGAATACATACTACAGGTAGATGTTTTAAATGGAGGAGAAAATGACAAATCATTGTATTGTTACTCAGGTGGATGCTGAAGGTCACCTTGTAAAATCATTAGGCTTCTTTTTGTTTATTTCTGACTTTGCCCCTTGCTTTTTTGTCCCCACAGCACAGGTTCTACTTTGACCATGTCTTTGGGGAGGAGAGCTCCAATGAGGAGGTGTATCAAAGAACAGCATATCCTCTGGTGCAGCACATGCTCAATGGGTATGTTAGCATTGATGTGATGGTATTTGTGGAGGTATATATTTTGTCACCATACCATCTTTTCAGTCCAAATGATTCAGTTTTAGAGTTTGAAGCACATGTTTTGCTACTCTGTACTTCCCATACGTTTATATTTTTGTTGTGTGTGTCCACAGAGGTAAGGCCACCTGCTTTGCATATGGCCAAACAGGTGCAGGGAAGACTCACACCATGCTGGGTTCATCTCCCGGGAGACCAGGGTTGTACGCTCTGGCAGTTCGGGACATTTTTGCTCACCTGTCCACTGCACACACATACTCATCCCTGCTGGTGTATGTCAGTTTCTTTGAGATCTACTGTGGTCAGCTGTATGACCTCTTGGACCACAGGAAAAGGTTTGTGTTTGTGTCTTGTTAGGGTTGTGTTAGAAGAGCGTACGAATTTGTGAGGTGGAGCTTGCACACTAAAGAAGGAGACGAAGATGACCAGATAGCAAATGATTAAAAAAAAACAACCTGATGAATCTGGTTTCAAGTATTGAAATATTTGTCATTAATTCATCAGTTGTACATTAGTGTGACAATAGGCCTGTTTATATCCTGAATTGGATCATTTGTGTTTCTATAACATTATCATACAAGAAGCAGTTTGTCCTTTCTACTTCATATTTGGAGTTTTAGTTAAACCTTAATTTTCTTTCTTTCTTGCTTCTGAAGGCTATTTGCCAGGGAGGATGGACAGAAAGTGGTTCACATTTCAGGACTGCGGGATGTCAGAGTGGACTCTGTGAGCTCGCTGCTTGAGGTTCGTCCCTTCTTTAAAAACTGCACCATGTCCATGCTATATTGTCCAGAGCTGGGGTTCTGATTAGCACCCAAACCATTTGAGCACAATAAGACAAAGACTTTGATTCTAAAATGAGAGCTCTACCATTAAAACAAAGAGAAAAATAGTATGGTTGACAATCTAAATAGCTAAATTCATAATAAAGGCAAAATCCCTCTTTTTTTAATATTCAGTAGGACAGTGCCGGGAGAGGGGTATGACATGCAGCTATGATCGAATCATAGATGTAGCTGCTGTGGGGATGCATCTTAACCATTCCCCCTCGCCAAATTTCCTGGCACTATGATTGAATGAGAGCTTGTCTTGCATATCTGACTTAAGTTTGTTTTTGTTTTTGTATTTTAAGTCCAAATCATCATCTCTTTCTAGCACCTCAAGTCATCTGATTGTGTACTAACATCCTCACCAATACACCAGCAGACCTTAAATACTTATATATCGCCCAACGAGAATAATTCTAGGAATTTTATAAGTTTGAAGTAGTGACTACCACAATCTATTTGACAAATTTTTTTTTTAGATATCAATCTCTTGCCCTTCTCTTCTTTCTCTTCCTTCTCCTGAATTTTTTGTTGCTTTTACAAAGGTGATTTCTCAGGGTACAGAAGAGCGCACACAGGGGATGAGTGGCGTGAATCCACTTTCCTCTCGTTCCCATGCCTTGCTTCAGATTCAGCTGAGAGATCCAAACCAGCGCACTGTAGGCAGGTGAGTTACAACGGATGTGGTTTTTTTAAATTAATTTTAGGCTTATGGTGTACACACTTTGTGACAGCTATGTTTTTTTCTCCCGGAAGCGATACTAGAGTTATTGGAGTAAAATGACTGAAATAAGAAGTGGGTGTGTTTGTGTGTAGGATGTGGTTTGTGGATCTGGCAGGAAGTGAGAGGGCCTCAGATGCCAAAGAACCAGACAGGCTGAGTCGTATGGAGGGAGCTGAGATTAACCAGAGTCTGTTGGCTGTAAGTTATACAGACACTTTCATATACACTTATGAGATCCCCTAAAGTCAAAGATATTTGTGAAAGTATGGTCTTTCCCATTGACAGTTTGTTTGTGTTTTTCTCAGCTTAAAGAGTGTATCCGGTCCCTTGATAAAGAGCAAGCGCATACACCTTTCAGACAAAGCAAACTTACTCAGGTAGTAAGACTCATGTAACTAATGATACAAGTTTGCATTAATATCCTGGCCAATTTTCTTGTTTCATCAACGACACCCCTGTGTTTTCATATCGAATGACTTCATTCTCATTCTAGGTTTTGAAAGACTCGTTTGTTGGTGACTCAATGACATGCATGATTGCCAATATTTCACCTGGTCACACGGCAACAGAACACACACTTAATACACTGAGATATGCCAATCGGTAAGTGTTTTGTGAGTGTTGTGAGAAGGTATAATGGGAGGAGGTTATATATTTGATTTGTTGCTTGAAATATTTATTGAATATCAGTTCAGAGCCCTCATTCCTCCTATTTAATACAATATGATTTAGGGATTTTTTTTTTTTTTTTTTTTTTTTTTTGCTCCCATTTCATGATGTCCAGGGTTATGGTGGCATTAATCCCTGTCCACTATTTGAGATTTTATGTATACTTCATTTTGTAAAGGGTGAAGGAGTTGAAGGGACAAAGCGGATCAAGAGGACGAAGAAGAGGCAAGACAGTGCCCTCTACCAAGCATAGCCTGACCAACAACAGCAGAAGCAGGAGTGTTGGCACCCGAGGGAAAAGTCCCCCTAAAAGACCAAAGTTAGAGAGACAAAGTGAGACTTTTGGTCCCACCACTCCTACCAACAGGTCACCCATAGGGGGGGCAATTCTCTGCTCGACACCAAAGAACAGCAAATGTGGAGAGGAAACCAACGCAAGGGACAGAAAAGGGATTGGACTTGAACATGTTACACCTGTTAGAGGTTGGCTGAGGATGGGTAATAAGAGACATGGGAGTAATGAAGCAGGTGAAAGGGAAGGCAAGAGCATAGAAAATGAAACTGATGGAAGTCCTGGCTTTCACTCCGTGAGTGAGCAAAGCGTCAGAGCAGGACTGTTGTTGGGACAACCAGTAGACCAGCAGCTTCACTTGTGGGAATCGCAAAAACATGGAGTAGATAATGAGGGTAATTCATCTTTTACCGTAAGGGAACCTGGATTCTACAACATGGAAAAAGATAACCCACAATGCATTTTGAAAGAGGAGAGAACGGAGGAGAGAAAATGGATAGAATTACGCAGACAAGTGGAAACCAGGAGAGACAAGAGTAGTGAAGTAGAAAGGCTAAGGGAAAGAGATTTCCAAAAGGCCGATGAAAGGAATAAGGAGAGGGAGAGGCATCTGAAAAGTTATCATGAACAGCTGCAGCAGTTTATCCCTTCATCTAGTTCTTCATCTTTCCATCTCTCCTCAACTTCTACATGTCCATCTTTATCCACCTTTACTCAGGATTCTCTCTCTTCTGTTTCTCCATCACCTCTTCAACACTCCTCTCGCCTATCAGCTTCTGCCCATATGTATCACAGTTTGGTAGATGTTTTAGATGCATGCAAAGCCAGGGTTGAGATCAGGGCTGATGGTAATAGAGGAAAGCAGCCTCATCCCAGTGGTGAGATTCACTTACAAACTGAATCCTCTTTAGTCTACAGTGATGACACGGATACGAGTGGTGACTGTGGTTGTGTTGGTGAAGACTGGAGGGTGTCTTTGGAAAGGACAGAGGCAAGATTTGAACAAGAAAGGGCTGAAAGTGAGAGGAGGTCGGTGGATGCGACGGGTGAAGCAAGCGTCAGGAGGGACGATAGCCGGCCGACTGGGATGGAAACGGGGGAGAGGAGATGGGCTTGGATGGCAGCAAAGGAGACAGAGCCAGCAAATAGGATGACAAGGGCAATTCCAGCAAATGTAGAGGCACAGTTGTCTTACAGCTGTGATTCAAAAAACAGAAGGGAATTATCTGTGGAAGGACTAGATGCCTCAGATAGCGCAGCTGATGGAGTGTGGAGTGCTGAGCAGGGAGGAGCAGCTGATGGTTTAGCGTCTGCCCACAGCAACAGTCTCTTCAGCTACCCTTCTTTTGATTCAGCGCTTCTGAAAGCTCCTGCTGAGCGACCCCTCTCGCCAACCTGCAAACGAACCAAAGCATTCCTGACTACAGACAAACTTGGCAATGTCTCTCTTGAATTGAAACATGTTAAATGCAATGCCAACATTCTGCCTCTACCATTGAAAAATACCTCTGAGACACTGCCATCAAACAGCCATACAGGGAAGGAACTATTGTCTGCTGCTGTTAATGCCAGTGGAAGACAACTGTCACATGCTCAGTCCACTACATTACCTCTCACAACTTCCATCACACAGATTGGATTTAAAGTACCTGTTGAACCCCTCAAGAAACTACCTGAAAATCCACCTTACACGCAGGTACACAGCCATTCAGACATTAAAGCTAAAATGTCACCTTTACCTCAAGATGAGACTTCAGCAGATTCTCATAGCAACGTCATGGACCCACTCAGCATCTCCCTCCTTCAAGTGGACCAACAAGCTGCCACAGCCTCGTTCCTCCAAGGAGAAAACAGCAACACCTCACTCTGTCCGCTTGAGAAAGACAGATGGGAAAAGAGAAAAGTGTGTCTCACATGTGCAGAGATGGTGGGGAAAGTTTTAGAGGATGAAGATGTAGAACTTCGCCTGTCTTGTTTGGAGCTGCCACAAGCAAAGACCCACCAGCCCACCACCTCTGATACTATGAGAGCTACTAATCACAGCGTTCATCCAGGAAGGAACAAACTTCATATTCCTGAGGTTATGCAAGGCTCTCTACAGGACCAAGAGGACAGTCATAAACCCAAAACTAAACCAGCTGTTGGCAACAAGGCCTCGGCATCTTCACCAAAACCCTCTACATGTGCTTCTGTGCAAACCTCCATCATGTCACCCTCTGTGCAGCACCATAGCCACACTAGTTCACCCAGTTTGCGTAATCTAATGACAAATGCCACAGAAATCCCAAAGGAATACGCACACGATGAGAACAAAAAATGTTCACGTTCCATTGCAAGAGCACAGTCAGAAAACGTCCCGGGCCCGTTGAATGCAGTGCCAAGCCGATGTTACGCAGTACACTGGAACCATTCCAGCGACTCGAAAATGCCACCCCCCCAAAAAAATCCTGCAGAGTCAAATGGTCAGGAAAGCATTAGTGATGACCAAATTCTACCCACAATCCATCTGTTTACCCTGAACGACTTGGACCATGCTAAGTGAGTACCAGAATACTCACTATTTTTGTAAAATACCAATCGAAAATAAGTGCTGTTGAAAAATCTGGTTCCCAAATGATAATAGTACTAATTTGTTATAAGAATAATGGAGTAATCATAAACTACAGGGTATTGGTTTGAGTAAAATATATATATTTTTTTCTAACCCTATAAACCAATCTAACTTTAGGTGGTGCATTGTCGAGGCCCATTGGGAGCAGCTAAAAGAGATGGAAGCTTTATGCCATAAGGAGGGAAAGCTTCTGTGTCAGCAACCTGATATGGTCAGAATGAATCCCAACCAAAGTTGTTTGTTTATTTCAGTCCTCTACCTTTCTTTTTGTAAATCATGCATTTCAAAGTGATAACACATTCTTGTCTGTCTGTTTTATAGATATTTGGGGATTATGTCCACAAGCTTGAGGAGATCATGGAGAGAAAGGCTTGGTGTGTACGCAGCATGAGAGCTCAGCTCCAGCAATATCTGAGGCACCTTCAGTCTAACCCCCCCCAAGAAGATAAGCATGATCCAATTACTTGAATTAAATAATTTAAGTAGCAGGAGTATGTGCATTTTTTTTTTTACACAGAACAAATTGTAGTCATGGCAAGCTATTGGTGCATAATATGTTATCACTGACAACACAAACAGTATGACTCTGCTACAGTAATATTACACGTTTTTTCATGTTAAAGTGACCTTTATGAGTTCATTAGGCTCTGGACAAATATCACTTGGTGTGGATGACATTAAGAGATATGTATACAAGTAACTTTAATGTGTTTTCCCATGAGAATAATATATATAGAAGAATCAAACAGGTAACATATGTCCATGTTTATGCATTCTGATAATAGTTAGCTTTGTTTGTTTTTTGTGTTCTGATTACATACTGATTCAGATGCTCACTGTGCATTTTAAAAATCAAACATGATTAGTTCTTTGGATCCTAATTTAATTCATTAAGTTCATCTATGTATATATTACTAAGAAACTTAAATGTTTTAGAAATGAAGTTATTTCTTGTATTTCAAAGTTATGTCCAGTTTGATGTGATAAGTTTCTCCTATAGTTTCTGATGAATAATTTTTTCATCAGCTTAAGTCTGGCTTGGTCTTTAAAAGCTACTAGTCTTGAGTTCTTCTTGTGAAAAAAGTTACAGAAATGATCACATTGTCACTTTGAGACATTGCCTTGGTATTTAACTTAATTAAGAGTTTCAATTTTCCTGTTTGAGTCATAATTTTAGTTTCATCCATGGTCTAATGCTATCAAAGACCAGCCCAGCCTGTTAGTTATTCTGTCTAACTGTGTGCTTCGCTAAATCTCTGACTTGTGAATGAGGATACGCAGAACAAAAGATGCAACTAATATTTTGAGAAACTATTCTTTAACTCAGGTTGTGAGATATGTTTACTAAGCAAATGGAAACCTTTTCAAGTAGTAAATTGTGAAGACTGTAAGATTTGTTTTTTTCTTGTGATAAGATATTGTGATATTTGTAAGGTAATTTTCAGTTTTCAACTGCGTTATTGAGGCTCCTTGGTTTTTGAAACAGAAGTTTAACTGTTAAAGAGTGAATAAAATTTTGTAGATAACATTGTTGTATGTGTTGTCAAATATTAATATTAGAAAGCATGTGATTTGATGATAATTTTAGGACGGTGCAAACAGAGTGCAAAACACCCCCTCAAATGTGTTCTTTTTACTCTAAGAAATGTACACATCTAGCTATATATATATATATATATAAGTTAAAGCTTAAAGTAGGCCAACATACAATTAGTCTACCTAAACACAGTGGGAATACCAGAGGATTACTGTAACATTAAATAAAAGATTGAGATGTTTCCTTTAAACCCCTCTATAAACAAAGAGTGAAGCGTCACATTCATACCTGAGCTCATCTCAGGAGTCGGCGCTGTGCCGTTCCAGACGGGAGCGCGCACGTCCAGGGCGCGGCGTTCGGAGACCACCTGACCGGCTCTGCGGCTTGTGGTTGGCAGTTATCGGCTTCACAACGGCGCGGTGAGTCACGTGACAGCATCTGCTGCGGCTGCTGGCTGAGCAAAGCGTGTTAGCAGGTAAAAAAAGAAAGACAACAATTTTTATTTTTATTTTTTTTTATTTTTTTTTTTGTCGTTAGCATTATAAAAACATTTCAAACGGCTCAAGTGCCTCATCAAATATTTTTTTTAATTCAGTTTAACGAAGCCGAAGGGCGGATTCAGAGACGCACTTCGCTCCGTTCGTCGGTTGGCTAACTAACTAAGTTGCTAGCTAGCCAGCCAGCGTTGTGCTGCATTGTATGCGGACGGGCCGTTCACATGCCGGGCAGTTAGCATGCTGTCGACACACGTCGTGGCTGAACGGGCCACGTACATTGCGAAACTGTTTCCCCCTCTTCCCCACACACGTTTACTTGAAAGTGCAATTTCGGACACCGGCCGTTTGTACGTGTAAATGAAAAACGATGCTTTTTGTTGTTGTTGTTGTTGTTTTTTCTTCTTTTCCGTTTCGCCGCAGTTGTTAGCTTTCTGCTAACGTTAGCGTGTCTCTCGGTCTACACACAAAAGGGGGGGGGGGACATCGTCGCGCTTGTCACGTTTGTTTTAATTGTTGTTGTTGTTGTTGTTCCTGCCTCGGCAGGACCGGGCGTGGATGAAACGCATTGGCAGACGGGGGTTAACTAAACGAAGGCTAATGTCCGCCTCGCAGAATATCACGTTTGAACGGAGTGTGAGTCAGAACAATGACGCGCTGTTAGCTCGGCTGTAGCCGCCGTGGTGAGCCCGTGTGGCTCGTGTTTCCGTCGAGAGTCACTTCACGTTCACCAAAACAAGACTGCAATTCAGTTTATCACTTCACGTGAAGTACCGCGTGAAAACACCGACGAACAGTGAATACAACGCGCGGTTGCATCTGACTGTGGTCCGGTGTGACGCGTAATAACTTGGTTTAGTGTTGTACTTTACATTTCTAGTTGATTCCTGGCTCTTTTGTGGTTACGTGGTGCTTTTAATCAAATGTCAGTGTCTGTGTGTGTCATCACGTCATAGATGAGGCAAAGTGTTCATACCAGCGATCATATATATACACTGGTGCATTCTGACGGTGTTTTTGTGTGGGAGGGTTGTAAGTTGACACCCAGGACAGGCCCCTCTTGGCTGGCTAAATTTAACCGGGGATGTGGGGAGCGACAGATGGGGGTTATAGTCTTACACGGTATACTTGACAACAGTGAGTCTCGGTCTGCTTAAATTCAGGATACAGTACTGGCATTGCACGTTTATTCAGCATTGTATTTCGATATGGAATTATGATGCTATGTAACTCTTTGTTTCTGTCGCCTCTTTCCCTCGTCTAGATTTTTCTATTTTGTACATACATTGTTTTGTATATACTGTAAATGATGACTTCAATGGTCAGCAATCAAGTCCGGGGAACTCGGGACAGAACGCTGCCCACCACCACACAAACAACACAGAAACAGATACAGGTGGGATTTTACGATTGAATATATAAAGTTAAATCCAGGGATAGCCACCCCTGTACAAAATATAGTCTGTCATGTTTAATACAATACAATAACACAAAGTAGCAGTTTTCATTTAATTAAACAAATAAATCCCATTGACTTGTGGTCTGATGAATTGTTTAAATAACTTATTGAGCTCTGTTTTTTTTTGTTGTTTTTTTTTACTAGGCCACAGCAGAACAGATCCGTTTAGCCCAAATGATCTACGACAAAAATGATGCTGACTTTGAGGACAAGGTCAAACAGGTAGAAATCGAGAAAAGAAAAAAAAAATCTTCTGGATGAGCATCTCATTTTCATGGAATTCCTTAACATTGGGAGCCTCACTGTGTCACATGTTGCACTAACTTAAAACCGTGTTTTTCTATCTTTCACGCTCACAGTTGATTGAGGTAACTGGGAAAACTCAAGATGAGTGCATGGTAGCCCTCCATGACTGCAACGAAGATGTAAACAGAGCCATCAATTTTCTGCTGGAGAGCACCTCTGACACAGTAAGTGTGTGTAGATATGGATTATTTTTGTGTCACACGTGTATTTTCTGATTTGGCAGAGACCAAAATGATTCCTGCAAAATATGAATCACAATAGAGGTTCATTTTGTTGTGCCAACATCACTCCTTTCTTCACCTCTGTCAGAACTCCTGGGAGACTGTGGGGAAGAAGCGTAGCCTTGGGAAAGAAGGAGGACCCTCAGAGATAAAGGAGAGCAGGGAGAAGAAAGGAGGCGAGAGGGAGGCCAGTCGTGGACGTGGGGGCTCCAACAGAAGGGGCAGAGGCATCAGCCGAGGGCGTGAAGGTGAGAAAAGGACAAAAGCTGTGCTTGTCATGTCTTAAGGAATGAAGGTCCTGGGTTGTGTGTCCATGTGTATATCTGTCTGTGAAAGTGATGTTTGGTGTTTGCTGCATCTATGATATTGAAACAGTATTTCAGCCCAGTTGGGTATTAATCATGATTTCTAAGTAGTCTTATATTCGTTGTCCCTTCGTTTCTTGTTGGATTCCAGGTCGGTTAGAGGAAAATGGGTTTGAGGTGGCTCCTGGAGAGAGAGGGGGAGACCGTGGACGTAGAGGGCGGGGCAGAGGTGAGCATTACGGTGAATAACGCATCTTTACTTCTTTTTTTTTTTTTTTGCATGTTGAGGGGGTGGTGGGTGGGGGAATTGTCATTGATAGAGATTGGAGAAGGTGGAAACTAGTAGAGTCTGACTGGATTTGGAAAGCTTTCTTTAAGAAATGAAATGGTGTAAGAATGAAGTTAATCGAGATGTGATTCAGAAGAAATGTGGTCAGATGGTAAGGTTTCCCCTAACTGGAGAAATGTGTGTGTTCCTGTGGCTGCCTGGTTTTAGGAATAACTGTTGAGTCAAAACTGAGAAAAAAATAAACTAGTTGTTGATATTACTATTACATCACATCATTCACGTTATATCTTTTGGGCTGTTTAAACCTAAAACTGCATGTCTATTACCACCTTGGCCAATGTTTTTTTGTTTTGACTGGACAACATTACTAGAGCCATACCACATTTTACAAAAAAAAAAAATCCAGCATGACAGAAAGGACACTTAAATACAAGTATTCAGGTATGGTATTAAACAAAAAAAAAAAAGGAATATTTTCTGTGTGTTACTTGCTATTATGAAGTTTGATACATTGATAAAGACGCTTAATGAGGAGTTGAGGTTGAAGAAGACAAGCAGTCATTTGGTTGTTTTTTGTGTCTCATCAGGTGCAGGGGGTCGTGGCAGAGGAAGAGCAGGTGCTGTTAACAGGTTCTCTTCACAGGGAATGGGGTAAGAACCTGCGCTCAGTGTAAATCTAAAGCCTGAAGTAAGATGAGGAGGTAGTGATGTTGATTACAAGCACATATCTTAAAAACAAGTGTGTCGAAAAAAAAAGTTTCTGAATCTCCTCATTGAAAACGTGTTGAAAAGACTTAATTGCTGTCTTCTGTTAGCAATAGCAACAACATACTTATACTGGCTCACCTTCCCTACACGTCTCTGCCTTCCCTGTCGTCCCTTTCCTCCCTCTGCTTCTTTCAGCACCTTCAATCCTGCTGACTACACTGCTAACTCTGGAGCTCGCCAGGAGACATGGGAAGGGGATGGCAATGAACCTGCTGAAGGAACTGGTGAGGAAGATTACGGAACATAAAATGTCTAATTTTGATGCCAGCTTAATATTTTTCTGTTACCCCACTTCACCTGTTCACGTACCCAAAATGAGTGCAGATTTCCAATTTCAAACTATTAGGGGGGGGGCAGGGAAAAAAGGAATCAAGAGAATGAGTCAATATTTTAGTAGTTTGTTATATTAAAGGAGTCCTGGTGCTTTATTTTCTGTCATTACTTTGGGGTGAGTGATGATTGCTGGGAACATATTGTGATTATATGCGAACATTGTCACACTAACTTGGCTGTCGTTCTATTTATCTTAGGAACATGGGGAGGCAATCTGGAAGACTGGACTTCAGAAGACTGGAATGAGGATGTAAGGCTGCACTTTTTAATTATCTGAAAGGGATCAACAATGTTTCACTGAAATGGCCTACACAAAATATTGTTTAGTGACATTGCTGTAAATATGGCCTGGCCTGCCTTATGTGTTGCGTTAATGGCTAATAATGTGTTGTGTCCTTTCTAACAGTTGTCTGAGACCAAAGTATTCACTGCCTCTGCCCCAACAAACCACATCACACACAAGTAAGCCATCCTGCCCAAAATCCTAGTCAACTTAAAACACTACGTAGAACAGGTTTTATTTTGGGGAATTACATTTAATTTAATCCATACTATTTTCTTCTCCTTCTCCACCCTGCTCCCCAAACCTCTTTTCTCCCACTCTTCACACCTCCTACTCTCTTGTCTCCTCCATTTCCTCAGTGTGGATCTGGCGAGTCTGTTGCCTGTGGCTGTAGGTGGTTCTATGGACTCTGACTTGGGGGCGATAGTCGATGGCCCCTCAGCTGAGGATTTGGGCCAAAGCCTGGTGTTTACCAATTCCCATCACAATGGACGCACTGCAACACACAGCTACGCGCATGCCACAGCCAACAGCTACGCCCATGCCGCCTCTGCTAGTACCACCTACGCACATGCTGCACTGGTATTCACACTTGTACGCAACCTTACACATGTGCAAGAACCAGCACTTGATACACACCAATATACGGTTTTCTTGTATTCAGTTCTGTGCTTTCTGCTTCTCTCACTCTCCCAGTCGTCAGTTCTAGGTTCTGGTTTTGGATCCCTGAATGCACCTAAGCAGTCACCTGCCCCTGACATCCGGACATCTGAGCAACTCGGTGGGCCTCGGCTGGGTCAGCGAGCCAGTCAGATGTTGGCCACCACCAGCAACAGCACTGTTTCCAAAGATGCAGGGCCACCTCCAATGCAAAGTCCCGCTCTTGCCCCCTCTCCTTCTGCAGACGTCAAAGCTCAGCGAGTGGAGAACGGCCCTGTTACTGCCCAACACTGTAAGTTTATCTTGGGTAGATAAGAAACAACGCAAAATGTTCATTGAACTGCATGTACTGTAATAATATGATTATCCCCCATTCTATTCAGTGGAGATGAAGCTTCAGCCAGAACCATCAGCGGTGCTCAGCCAGCTGGCTCAGAGGCATCAAAAATCCTCCATCCTTTCCAGCACAGAGCCTCTGGGCCTGTCACATGCTCCACAGGTCCCCACACCGCCAGGTAGGATGGCACACATGCTGCAATGATATTCACAGCTGTACAAAATGGTAACTTACTGCACTATTAAAGGTGTGAAAGTAGGCATAGTATCCCATGTAACTCATGGTTATTTTCACAATTGAATATTGATAATACTGATAATTATTGGTTAGAAGCAACAGAGATGTTTAATAGCCACAACGACAGATATGAGCAAATACATACCGTTATGCCAGTTTCTCGATTGTGGCCATATATGTAAGGACGATTCCTTTACCCCGTAGTTATAGTACCTTCTCTGCTAAGGAAAGGAGTCGTGCAAACAGTGTCTGTCTTGCCCGGCCATGGCAGTATCACCACACTCATTATGTCTTCCTCTGACAATTATTATATAGTAGATCTTAGTGCTGTGATTTTTCTTAAATGACACTGGGAATGAACATACTGCCTTCAATCTCATTCAGGTCACGAGTCATCTGTCCCTTCTGCAAGAGATGGAGCTTCTCCAGTAGGGAAGCTGCCAGGCCTGGAGCCTCCGATCACAGAACCCCCTCAGCGGCAACTAAAGACACAGCGACGCAGAGCACCTCCTCCCTCAAAGGTAAGCTTCTCTAATATTTGGACCTTTATATGAGACATAAAACAACTAGGCACAAATAACCAAAGAGCGGTATTACTTGTAAAACAAGGTAGTAACTGAAAGTCTGTAATTTATCTGTTCTTACATGCTTTAAAAGACGAGCCAGCTAGTTAAACTATTATGGGTTATCGACAGACTTAATAGACAAGTTTTCACATGCTTTGATCTCTGCTCCACTGACTTTGTCTTGTCAACAAACACAGAGACCACAGAAAAGTATGCAGTCTATTTTCAGTATGTAATGGTCGTAAATGATTGCAACCAGTGCCTGCTTTCTTGTCATGATAGAACACGTTTGAGCTTTACCCCACAGGACTGTTTTAACTCGCCACGAGTACTCACCAGTTATTATATATCTTTGTGTTTCTTTGAAAATAATGTATTTTCACGTGTTGGTTTGAACAAAGGTTTCAAACAAACACATTCAGAATAAAAAAGATGAGATAAATTGGCCAATTTCTACTGAATTGCCTTTTTGTCTACCTCAGATCCCATCGTCGGCAGTGGAGATGCCGGGTTCAGCAGATATATCTGGTCTGAATGTTCAATTTGGAGCTCTCGACTTCGGGTCTGAGGCTGGTAGTGGAGCGGTAGACATGGCGCAGACTGACATGGTCAGGGAACACACCCCGACTCTGGCCCCAGCAACCATGCCTGTTGCTACAGCTGTTCCCACACAACAGCCACACAGTAGCCTGTTCTCCAAGCCAGGAGCTGTGAGGTATGTTGCAGTGTACGGTGCAGTTTGGTCTGTATATGAGGCATTTTTTACTGCATGAAAATTCCATGATAACTTGGCAACCATCCTCGACGGAGACATAGAACTAGGTCAGAACTAGGTTTTGAGTGACACTATTGGTCATCAGAATGACTTTCGTTAATGTAAACTTATTTTAGCCCCCCTCCCACGACCCCTTGGAACTCCGCCACGTTTTGTTTTTTGCCCTGCAGAAACAGTTTGTGTTTATAAATGACACCTGATGCCTCTACTTCTTCCATCTTCTTACCATGTTTATCTCATGTGTGTCCCTTCCCGCTCCACCTTTCTCTTGGTCCTGTGAACAGCGAACACATGAGCAGCTTGCCCTCAGCTGTGTCAGACACCAACTTCCCTTCACCATCTCTGGGCTTACCCAGTGCCACACCCTCGCCCTCTCATGGTCTTCCCAGTGCAGCTGCTCCTCCCTCTTCTGCAGCATCTACCACAGCCAGCCGTGTAGAGAGCAGTGGCCCAAGGTCCCTGCCACCTCATCTTGGCTTCTCTCAGAGCAAAGATGTCCCATTGGCTGCTGGTGGACCTCTAACAGTGAGTATAAATTAAATTAATTTTGTTATGCTTAGGAGGCACAAAATTACACAATATAGACTTTTAACATCTGCTGTTTGTTTTTTCTTGAAGGCTCATTGTCTGCTTAATGTATAATCAAAGTTAAATGATAAAACTAAGACCGATCATTTGTTCTTTTCATAGAATGGCTATAGTGGAATGAAGACACAGAGCCCACAGGACAGTAAGTAGTTTGAGCATTGTCAATTTTAAGGGCTTCACTGGAATGGCCAATAACATCTGATCTAATGAATATTGATTTCTTAATGCGTCTGGTAGGAAGTGGAAAGAAGCCTCTCAGTGAAAGCTGATGAAGTTTGATAAAGACCAAGGCAGCGTCAACTGATCTTTTTTCTCTTACATTACATTAATCCAGTTTGTTTCTTGTATTCCTTCTCTCACACCAGCTGCATCATCATCATCTAGAACAGTGAAAACAGAGTCTCCCATCATGACGAGTGACAGTGGCCCTGTCCACCACATCCCCTCCCCTGCAGTTACACCTTCCCACTCAACACCCATCCCCTCGCTCAACAGGTAAGGCCCAGTTTAGACACACTGACGTTTTACCTGGAGATAATGATGGTTACAAGCACATATCTTAATCCTGTAATGTGGAAACATTTGTCACTGAATCTCCCGTCTTCCTAATCACGCTTCTTAGGTGAAGTGCTTTTGTGGCATCATTAGATGTAAGCAGGCTAACAAAATCACTTTATGTTCTTTGTAGTCACGTGAGCAGTACTCACTCATCTGGGTCAGTCCTCACCACAAGTTCCTCCTTGACGGTAAGTGAGTCTGCACACAGACATGAAGATGCTGACATCAACCCTGCTGCTTTTATTTACTAGTACATGGCATATTTGGTTGTGCAGTTGGATTGTCTTGATACAGTTATTATCTTAATAAAGTTTGACTAACTTATAAAGACATCCATTTGTTCCCTTATTAAACGGGTGCTAGGTCTCTTCACAGTTTCTCTGCTATTGCCCTGTTCCGTCAGATAAATCACGAGGAGAGCAGCAGCAGTAACCTCCATGCCTTTTCATCAGCGTCATCCAGCCAAGTTGTCAATCCCAGTCCCTCAGTCCCCATGGTTGTCAGTAGCGCAACCACCAATGGTCTGCACCCATCTGGAGCACTGGGACTAACTCCTAATGGCACAAACTCCACACTCTCAGCTGCAGTCAGCCGCACAGCACCCCTGCTCACCACCACATCCGGTACAGTCATGACCACCATGGATGGCACTTAGAAGAGATTCTATAAATTAAAATATCACTGCAATTTCTCGCTTTTTTTGTTTACAACTATCATTTATAGTAAATGTAATCAGGCTGCTGAAATTTCACATTAGTAACGTTCACCTAACTTATAATGAAGTCCTGAAATGACCCTTATGTTACTCCTCTTCCACAGGTAAGGCTCCTCCCAACTTGGCTCAGGGCGTGCCGCCTCTCCTGGCCAACCAGTACATCATGGGTCCTGGTGGCTTGCTCCCTGCTTACCCGGTACCTACATGCTTTCCTAATGTTTATGTGCTTGTTTATGGATTAGTTAGTGTGTTTTGATGAGTCGCATGAGTTTTGTAAGGAAAAAAAAGTGGGCTTTATTTACATAAGTGGATGCATTAACAATCATTGTTTACTTGTTAGTCTGCAGAGCTCTTCGGTAATGACTGTTTTAAAAGAGAATTAGTAGATTCTGTGATAATCGATACAACTGAAACAAAGTTTGTAGGCATCAGTGAGGTTTGTTCAAGACTTTACTATGATACTAAATGATCTCCATTGACTTTATTTCATCAGCAGATCTACGGATATGAGGACTTGCAAATGCTACAGTCTCGCCTTCCTTTGGTGAGTCTGTTGTTCTGCTTATCACGGTAATATTGCTTTTTGTAGTAACTAACTTTCAGATAACCAGCAAGGGCTTTGTTTGCCATCTTGATTAATAGGACTACTATGGTGTAACATTCCCTGGTGCTACGGCTCCAATGCCTGGAAGAGATGGCCTGGCTAATAATCCATATTCTGGTAAGTTGAATTGGAGTTGATATGTCTATATATATATCGATGCCGAAATTAATCGCTGTCATTAAAATCAATGCTTCATATCTCACCGGCTGCGCAGCGCTGCAGTACATCTCACCAGCCGCCGGTGGAATATCAAGCTGGACAGAGGACACCACAAAGTGAACACGTCTTACGTCTTGCGGCTTACATTCGGGCCAGAGCCCTTTTTTTTTTTTTTTTAATTTGGTTTTATTATTTATTCCCCATTTCATAAATCTACACATCGGCTTACACCTTCTTCCATGTATGGTAGTCATTTTTGTACTTGCGCTTATTAGGCAGTTTTCATGACATCCGTGTGTTTATTTGGACTAATCAATGACTATAGTTAAGCACTTTGCTTTGGTGGCTTCCTTACATGTTTTTGTTCGCTGGCCCACCGGCAAAGATTTGGATTTCTTTTTTCAGTCACAGTTTTGCTTTTTCTACCATCGGTTTCTGTCCAGGTGAGGCAACAAAGTTTGGCAGGAATGACTCTTCATCTCCAGCTCCCCCAACCAGCCTGTCTACAGCGGGGGTGCAGTCGCAGCCCCAGCAGACGCCGCAGGCAGGGACACAAGGACAGGGGCAGGGTCAGAGCCAGGGGCAGCAGACACAGAACCAGGCCTTCCTCAACCCACCTCTTCCCCCTGGCTATGGATACACTGGTAAGGAAGAGTGGAATTATGTTTAATGATGGGGATGTTGCCCAATTTAACTTTCAGTTAACTCATCAGTACCCTAAGCATATACACCTAATGAAAAGTACAGCTTCAGTTACCGTCCCTCTTGTTTTAATGTTTGAAAGGACTCTATTGAAATATGGCAGAGCATATTAAGCCAAAATGAGAATTAGAATTTAACATATTTCTGCCAGTAAAGCCCAAGAATAAGTATATTTCTTGAAAATGATGCAATTCATTTAGGTAAGAAGAGATTTTCTTACATAACCACTAATGTTGACAAAATAGCAATTTAAGTTTATGAAGAGCTTATTAATTAATGCCATTCTCAGCATTGTTTTGTTTAAAAAAACAAAAAAAAACAAACGTTTTGCATAATTTTTCCAACTCACCATCTCAGGTCTGCCATACTACACTGGTGTCCCAGGAGTTCCCTCAGCCTTCCAGTACGGCCCTACTGTCTTTGTACCTCCTGCTTCAGCCAAGCAGCCTACAATGGGCCTGGCCAACCCCTCCAATCAGTATCACCAACAGCATCAGCCCAGTTACGGACAGCATGCCTATGGCACAGGTAAGACCAAGACCAAACAACAGGGCTCGATCTGACTGATTTTGTTTCCAGACAATTAACACAGCACATTCTCTTCAGAGTCAAATATTTACAAAGACTTATCAGTCATAAATACATCACATTCAGCAGTTTTTGTTCTGCTTTTGAATTGATTTAACGAGTTGAGCCTGTGTGTGTTGAATTGACAGCACAGGTTTATCTTGAATTCTTACCAACCACAAACTGCCACAGCTTGCCACAAAGTGCAGTTGAAGCTTACTTGATCAGCTTGAAGAGCTGGTCCAGTTATTGTGGGTTATCTGGCCAGTTACTTCTGTCCGATGTGTTTTGATGCTGTCAAGTTGACAACCCAGTCTTGTCCTACAACATTGCAGTATGTTACGGTCTGGCACATTTTCATGTACAGCAGTATTTTAGGAGAACAGGCATTAAGAGATGCCTTGTTTAGACTATGGCTGGAATAAGGCGTGAAGAGTGCACAGGGAAGAAAAAGAGAACTCGACTATCAACCATGTATACCAAATGCTGCATGTGCGTGTGGAGTTGGGCCTGTGTGTTTTTGCTTGTGGTGCATGCATAGCTCAAACCCCCTGCTGAAGTTGGACACGGCTCAAAATAGACACAGCTGCCATTTTAGTCAGGTTACCTTACTGCCTCTCTCTCCCTTGCCCCCCCTCTCTCTTCTCTTCCCATTCTTTTTCCTCTTTCTTTTCTTTTCTTCTCTTCATCAAATCTCCTCTCCTCTCCTCTCCTCTCCTCTCCTCTCCTCTCCTCCTCCCCTCCTCTCCTCTCCTCCTCCCCTCCTCCTCTCCTCTCCTCTCCTCTCCTCTCCTCTCCTCTCCTCTCCTCTCCTCTCCTCTCCTCTCCTCTCCTCGCTCTGCCTCTTTTCCTCTTCCACCTCCTCCTTCAGCCTTTGATGACCTGTCTCAAGCCCACGGTGGGGAATACAGTAAGGCAGGGTACGGAGGCTCTGCCCAGTCACAGGCCAAGTCAGCGGGCAGCGGCCCAGGGAAAGGTACACACACAACACATGTGCACACTCTATAACAGCACACAGTCAGTGGGTGTTTTCCTGAGGGAAAAACGGGTGTACTCACAATTGCAGATGATTCCACTGGCAAAAGTATTCTGGAGAAAGGTGTGTATATGCACGTGTGTGATTGCAGTTTCCTGTGCACATGGGTGGGTACATGCCAAAGGGTGGAGAAAAGTGAGAAACATGCCTCTGCGCCCCCTCACTTAATATGCTTCTTCGTACTGGCTGGCCCCCGTCCTACTAACAGTGGAAATGGCTATTCAGTGTGTAATATTCACTCCTCAGCAGTGAAGTGACAGTTGTTGTTCTTCCCTATTAACCCCTTTATTTTTCCTCTCCTATCATTTCTTTTTCCCTTTTTTTTTTTGCTTTCCTCCCTTCCCTCTTAAATTCCTTTTTTTCCCCTTTTCCTCTTCCCTTCTCCGTCTCTTCCTTGTCCTTTCAGCACCAGGATTGTCAGGATCGGGTAACAGTGGTGGAGTTCCTGACATGGGAGGTTCAATCTACAGCAAAACACAGGTGTGTAACTTACTGTGTTGTATGTCTGTGTTTGGATCGAGGCTTTTCGCTTCTGCTTGGAAGTAGGCCTGGGCACCAATTGGTGCATTACTATCAAGCACCGATAAATGCCTTGTCATTCGGTGCCAAAGTTTGATTCCTCAATTCATCCACACAACCACGTTTTCATTTTAAAATGCATAACCTGCTCCATTTACACAGGACTAAGTATCATCTGTGTCAGTGAGCAACAGCAGCATGTAGCCCCCTTGCATAAAATCATTTTCAACTTAATGTAGCTTAAATCTCGCATTTAATTATCTTTATTTCACTATTTTCAAACTATTTTTTAGGTACACGCTTGTCTAAGTTGCGTGCGCTGCAGTAACAGCTGGCAAGCTGGCAGCTACTGATTGCATGTGAGGCATTTATGGGACATTGGTTAATTGTAGCTACAGAAAATAACATGGGTTACACTCTCCCCCTCGAAAATGCATGAAAACTAAAGATTTGTAACGTAATGTACAATGAAATTTCCTTTTACTTATAATGGATTTTACAAAGATAGTATTTTGAATAAGTACCAGTATCTAAGTCAAGCTATCGGTACCTGAATCAAAACTGTTTGGATGATGAGCAGCCTTGCCCTACTAATATAATAGTAGTCTTGAGTTAGTTCATCAAAAGTATAAAATATGTAGACATGAGCAGCACATCAGCTTGAATTAGCCAATTATAGGTTGAGCTTTTATGAAGAAATGTTTGCATACACAAAAGATTCAATAGAATGCTTATTGAAATGAATGTGCATGCTTTGCATACAGTTTAATTGTAAATGTACTGTACATGTATGTACTAAGTATACTCTCTTGCGTCCTCTCTTGTTTCTCCGCAGTCATTTGACAAACAGGGCTTCCACACGGGGACACCGCCCCCCTTCAGCCTGCCTTCAGCACTCGGGGGAACTGGGCCCCTGAACCCTGGCGGTGCTCCTGGCTACGCCCCTGCTCCTTTCCTGCACATCCTGCCGCCACACCAACAGCCCCACTCCCAGCTGCTCCACCATCATCTCACTCAGGACGGACAGGTAAACTGAAGTTACTCTGCATACAACACATCCTGCCCACACTGTGTCTCACGAAATAAGTTTGTATCATCAGGATTTTGTAAATTTAAGTCTTCCATTTTACCCATTTTATTAGACACCTTATTACATGGCTGTAATCTCAGCTTGGTGTTGTATTTTTCAGACTTTGGTGACAAACGCTTTTGCACTTTGTTTGGTTACTTTTGTTCTTACATTTCAACTCCTTCTCAAGAAATGGGATAAGCAAAAGTAGAAGTAGAAAATGACAATAAATGCAATTTAAAATGAAACTGAAACCATTTAAGTATGTAGCCTACGTCACCCACACTAAAAGCACAGAAATTGGGGGGAAATCACAAATCCAAGAAGCCAACAAAACACTCCAAAATGATCCCGGTGGGCCATTAAGCCGCGCTGAGAATGGAACAAACGCTGTAGACACAATGTCATGGACCCGTACCCGGTGAGATCCACTGGGGTTGGGCATTTCCTTGGACATATCGAGTGAATGACCTTGTACTTCTTTGCAGGGTGGTCCTGGTCAGCGCAGTCAGTCCAGCGGCATGCAGCAGAAAACCCAAGGCAGCAAGTCCAGCTACGGCAGCTCCCCATACTGGGCTAATTGAGGAATGCCTCCCATTCCCCTCTCCCCCAAAAGGCTGTGTGTGTGTGCGTGCGTGTGTGTAAAGCTTAAACAAAAACGCAAACAGAAAGACACACTACCCTCACAATGAGCAACCTTGGGCCTCCTTGCCCTGCTCCCCCCACCTCCACAAGTCCTCATAAGTCTTTTGGGTTCTCTCTCTCCCCCCCCCCCCTTTTCAAAATTGGTTGTACATGTAAGATATTTATGTATGTATTTATATATATAAATATATATATACTGTATATGTAATAGTAGAACATGAAATGTGGTTGCTGCATTTTATTTTTGAAGGACTTTTTGTTTACTTTTTTCAAAACTGCAGGAAAAGATGTTACATTAAGACAATGAGATGATGAAGATGAGAATGTGAGTGAAAATCAAATGATCAAAGACTTCCTGGAAGATGCCAGAAAAAAAAGGAAAATGAGAGAGCTAAAGCACTGATTGCATATGAGGACACTTCAGAAGGGGGTGGGGTTTATAATAACTAACTGCATCTGTCTCTTCTTTTTTTTTCTTTTTATACATGACTTCCTGAATGGCCAGGCTCATCCCCTAAACTTAATTTTGTAACCTCCCGTCTTTCCCTCCCTTATTCTGGAGGGCTGCCAATTCTCCCTGTGTCGACTCCTTCCCTTTTAAAGACAAACCTCCCCATCTAAATTTTATATTTTAAATTAATTTTAACCCTCATTTTCTCTCAATAAAGTTCTGAGCAGTTGGAGCTCTTACTTGTCTGAGTCTTTTTGTATTTTGTGCCTATTTGTGCCAGTGATTCACAAGCCATGTCTTGGTAGTTCAGACTTCTGATTTTCTGATGTAAAGTGTCAGATATCAAATAGTCAGACAGAAGTGCCCACCATTTTCAAATTTACTCATCCATAAAGAATGGTTTAAAACGAATATCCCAGGTAACCTAGAGGAAAGCTGTAAATTATATATATATTTATATTTGAATATATATTTATATATATATAAATTCAGAGGGCTGTATTTGGATCTATGTCTGTGTGCAAACTGATTTCTTGCACATTACTGTGCGAAGTATTTACAGTACCTTGTTAGTTTCACACACAGGAAAAACATGCCTGTAGTGACAAACTTAATTTATAGTTGTCTTAGGCAAAATTATTTTGGTGTACATTACAGCATTTACATATACAAAGTCTAAAAGGTAAAAATGTCCTCGAACCAAATCTATTTTTTCTGTTGTTAACAAACAAAAGTATTCTCTAACCTCTACAATGATAAATTAGGAATTACCAGCACAAAGTTACAGGCAAAACGATTGGCAGTGGGTTGTGTTTGCTGTCATTTATCGTGATGATTTTTTTTATACAAACATATTCTAAAAATGTGTATATTGAGAGATAAAGTTGCATTGACAGCCTCAGTCCTGCTGTCCTGTGTTGTGTAAATGTAGATCTATCTTTATTCCACAGTAGAACTATTTGATCCAATATGTACCCATAAGCTACAACTGAATGCTTGATTGTATCTTGGCTCCTTATCAATGAGAATCTAAGGGAAAACGGTTTTATTTCAAATTGTTAATGTGTGAGGTTCCCCTACAAAATTTTAAAGTTGTTTAAAATAATCAACCTATTCATGAAAACGGAGTCGTTCCCTGAAACTGAAATGAACATTTTCTGTAATCTGCTTGGCATAACTCCTTTAAGGCAGATGGCCATACGGTGGCCCAGCTTGAGCAAGACGCAGGTGGCTCGTAAATCCATCACAAGACACCTCCTTTTCCCATGAAATACATATTCTGTGATGCCATTAATCAAAACTCACTGCAGAGTCAAAGTGATGCAGGTCAACTGGTTTTACATATTTGAAATGATATTGGGAATTAATATGGTAATTGGTTTACGACTCAGTACAGCGCAACCTTTAATTGTGAATGGGAAAAGGAGATGATGACAGTTTGCCGACATCACATTCATTAAAAGGGGGCATGTATACAGTCATGTAGAACCATTCACCATGAGGAAAGACAATGAAATGTTTTTGACGCTAAACCATGATGTCACCCTCTGTTTTGGATGTCATGGCCCCATTTATCATTTTGCAAAAAGCGCTATTGAAGGCGTGTGTGGAGGGAAGGAGAGGTCTGACTTTCCCAAGACTGGCAAAACACTGTCAATAGAATGATTTATGTATAAAAAAATAGAAGTAACTTAATAACAAGACAATGGTGATTGAGAATAATTTCATTTTCTAAATAAGAACATCACAATACCAAAGTTTACATGTTTTTATTTTTATTAATATTTGATTTATTTCAAGTATATTTAAATGTCTATAAAGAAAGATCTGTTAATGTTGTCGTTCATCTAATCATGGCTTATTGAGGGAAAGATAGTAGTCCAGAGGACACCGTTTCAGCAAACTTAATGTGTTTAGGAACATGAATAATTCTTCTCTGTCAGTGAAAGTGTAAATGTATGAATGTGAATAACAGTGACAGCATTATCCTCTTTATCAACCTCTACAGATACAGTGTGTAGTCTCATCAGTCACCACTGGGTGGCAGTATATACATATGGCTTATGAAGTTATTTACTGACTCTATGCCTGATGTACTTTTTTGACACTAGCCCAGACCAGGTGGGTCACTGCTCAGGAAGACAGAAATGATCCCTCTTAATTGGAAGATATCCTTCTATACTTATACTACATGAAATTTTATCAGTGAAAGGGTCGCTCACTGATTAAATGCATGGTTCATTTTTGGCACGTGAGAAGTTTGAACAAATAATGATAAACCCTGGCAATGAATACATGATTAGAAAGAAACGGCAGACCAGAAAAACAAGTGTATGATCTCTGTGTCAGAATGCCTAAACTGGAAATAGTCAAAGCAAATGATCAAACACTGTTCTCACATTATTTGAGTTGTTTTCTGTGTTTTATTTGACAACCCATTACTATAGTTGAGGAGTACCAAGATAATTGGAATTGACGATACTTAGGGACTGCAAGGGTCAAAGTTGCATTTGACTATAGCGCTCTCTCTGCCCCCCCCCACCCCCCACCCCCTTTTTCTTTCCATTTGTCTCTCCTGAATGTCGAGAGTGTGTGAACCCCCAGAAGAGCCTATATAACCCTGGAATGTGGCTGACAAAGGAGAGGGTGAGGAGAAGAAGAGAGAGATAGTTATGGGAGGATGGGATGCTGAGCAGAGAGGATAGAAAGTCGGTGAGTGGCAGGTGCTATTGTGGCCTAAGTGCAGGAGCCTACAGCAACAAGGTCAAAGGTCAAAGTGAAGTTGAAAGGCCAACCCCAACTCCCCGAAAGCCCACCCAGAGAGAGATACAGATACGGTGGGTTAAAGAGAGTGGTGGGCACAAGGAAATAACCAAGGGAACAGGAATGTACATGAAGGAAAGAAAGACGACTAAAAAGAAAGGACCCAGATTCATTAGAAGAAGAACTAAATGCGGACAAAAAAAAAAAAAAAAAAAAAAAAAAAAAGCTGAACATCTGGGAAGGAAAGCAAAGCCAAGGACAGAACAGGAAGGCAAGGCCATTGGAGAAACATGGAGACGTGAGAAAGGTGTTGAGAAGCAATGGTAGATGGGTAATTACAAGAAGCATTTGAAGAGGAGCACACGTTTGTTAATACGTCTGTTTTGATGAGACACGAATCATGTGGGAGGTTCCCCTCTAGAAGTGTTGGGCTTGATACCGAATGAACAAATTAGCTGCATCCCGGCTGAATAAAGCGTGTTGGCCCTCAGTTTCGGGGCCTTCCACAGTAATGTATCATGGAGGTAGTGTGGCGTTTTTCCCAAGTTGTGTTTGGCCTAAACACACGATTCACCCTGTTATTTCATTGAAGAGGCACAGGAATGCACATAGGAATGCCCCTCAGAGTGTTTGTTGACACTTGTGACCGCTCCGCTCTCAGATGTTGACAAAGAAGTTTTGTTGGGGTTCACTCAGTTCACTCCCTGGAGAAACTCTGGGAGCTGTGAAGCTGTCACGCAGAATATCGCGACAGTTAAGACCTGAATGGAGACCGGGGGCCCTGGTGCCCAAGGTGGCCTCGTGACCTGGGTACTTGATTTGATACTCAAATCAATTTCTGCTGTTTTTTGTCCCCTCTCCTTTTTTGTCTTCAAATTACAAACCCTTCCATCCAGCTGAATAGAGAACGATCACTGGATGTTTGTTTTTTCCTTTTACTCCCTTTCATCTCCATCTGGGGGACCATGAGATGTTCTTGTCCCCCCGCTTGTTGTGAGATGTGACAGCAGGGTCCATTCAGCAAGAAATTGGCTGCAATTAGTGCAATTATGCTGATTTTCACTTGTGTCCCATGCAGAACAGTTTTCGCTGTACACAAAGACATCCCGGGAAAATTGCTGCAAAAAACAAAAACCCATCAATCAACAAAGGCCTTGAATAAAAGGCTCAACTGCAGATAATACTCAGCGCATTCCAAAATGACAGCATTTAGTCAGCTGTGACCTGTGTTGCGATGGGGGGCATGACATCTAGAGCTTCCCTGGTTAAGGGGAAATATGCATTAAATGAAGGGCAGTAGGCCTAATTGGCAGCGGTTACCACATAAGTCAGACATACAATGAAGTTATCTGTAATGGTATGATAGTATTAAACACACCCGAGTTCAGCTCATGTTCATAGTTTACTCAACTTTACATTGGTATGTTTATGTCAATATTGCCCAGGAGACTGGCTGACAAAGCTTGCATTCAACAGCAGATTTCAAAGTGTTGGAAGGCGGAGCAGTTTCCAAAATGTAATGCATCCACTTGTTAATTGGTGGAGACATGAGGGGAAAAGCACCACTGCCATTACTGCTGGAGCCACACTCTATATCAGCTTTTAAAATGTGACACACTGGCAAACACGTGAACATCTCAGTCACTCAGAAAACTTGTTAACTTGTTGACGATTGTAAAAAACAAAGAGGTAGAAGTACAAACTCTTAAGTCAGCTTTAAAGCAATAAGCGAACTAAATCAACATATTTTCAAGGTCTTTTCTTTGTTATAACAAACTATACATGTATTTTTAAAAGTGTAGCTTGATGTCAAACCAAGTATCAAATCATCTTAACATGTTCAGTATATTGTGTTTTTCTTCACCATTTGCAGCCTTTAGGTCTGCCAGTGGTGTTTGTGACTGACAAAATCCCACACCAAAGACAAAACTATTAATAATGCTGTCATTTTGAGTAGTGGTAGGAAGAAAATAAGATGAATACATGCTATTGTGATATTTTGCACCACGCTATTGTGTTTATACATTGACATCAAGGATCAATATTTAATCTTATGAATAAATGCATAAATCTGTCAGGTGCATGCACCACAGTGACAGGTCTTTATTGAAATTTAGCGCTGGTTAGTCTGCCTGACGATAACATTTTACTGCAATAAAAAAAGCTGAAGTGAGATGAACAGACCAAAAACTTTATTTTATTAGATAAAACAGAATAATAAATTGTTCCTTAAGGTACATCATTTTCATCTAAATCTTAAAAAAAATAAAAAATAAAATAAAAAATATCACAGTATGATGTTGCAATACACATGTTGCAAATTGTTTAAAATCACAATAATATTGTATCATGACTTAAATATCGGGATAACATGTATTGTGAAGCATCTGGTGATTTCCACCCCTTCTTTTCAGGTCAGTGTATTGAAAGGCCTTCTGGCCGTGGAGGTATAACACAGACACGAACACCTTAACTGTAAATTCACACTTGTTTGCGGTATCTTTTGTAAGTTTCACTGAATTATGACTCAATAAAAGGGTCATTCAAAATGTACTACAGCCATCTCTAACTTCCTGCCAGCTTTGAAAGTAAATGATTCTTAATTTTTTTTTCCCAGGAGCCCTCTTGGAGGAAGCCCCCCGTAGCTGGCACCCAGGTTGACCCCTCCCAGAGCTGTGTCTAGCGGACGGGCGGTCAGCGGCGGATCCAAGACGAGTGTCTTTAAGACCCAGCGGAGCTCGGCAGGGAAACCCCGCGGCTTTAGTTGGTTCTACTCTCCAGAGTGTCAGCTAGTTATTTGTGGGGAGGCGCTGTAGCCATTTCGCCACATGAAAGCCCGATGAGCTGAACGACCAACATCCGAGTTGCTCGTGGAGAAGAGAAATCAGCATTGAGGAGCTCCGCGCGTACACACACATACACGCACACTTCCTTCCTCGTCCGCCGTGGAAAAAAAAAAAGAGAGAGAGAGAGAGGGAGAGGGAGAGAGAGAGAGAGAGGGGAACAGAGAGAGAAGACACGAAACGCAAACTTCCAACTCTCCCATGTGGAAAGCAGAGGTTTGAAGATAAGGTGTATTTTTTTTTTCCTTTGCGGGGCTCCATTCCTCCCCCCCCTCCCTCTCTCCCTCTCTTTCTCTGTCTCTCAGTATTTTTGCCCGGATATTTGTGTTTCTATGAGAGTCTTGCTCGGCGTAAAGAGAAGTTTGGTTGTTTGCCTGGTCGGCTGAGGAGGAGGAGGAGGAGGAGAAGAGTACTGGTTGAAAGTGGGGGAAGATGGTCCACAACGCAGCTTGGAGAAGAAGCTTGCTATGCGTCCTGGCGCTCAGTCTCGGCTTTGCGTCCCCGCCGTGCAAAGCTCGGATTTACACCAACCACTGGGCAGTCAGGATAGCTGGGGGACCCGAGGTGGCCGAGTGGATAGCGGAAAAATATGGCTATAGGAACATGGGACAGGTAAGGTCGCCTTTTGCTCCGGCCAAAGTTGCCTCTTACGTGTGTGTCTTTTTTAGACGTTTTCGTCAACTCTTAGAAGTGGGACATTGTGATTTACTATCCCTTTACCAGACAACAATCCATACGGGGTGAGACCTCAAAAAGGTTTGAAGTCCCAAACCTGAGCCACGAACCTTCTTGTCAACTCTTTCTGTAGCTCTCCCGAGTCTCGGAAAAGGAGAGAGAAGCTGCCGGGGACAAAGAAGACCAAAAAGCTGGATGGCACAACAGGTGCCTCCTCACTGTGTTTCCAGAGATCAGTTTGCGGGCTGGAGACACGGCGATCAGCCTCTCACAGCCACAGCGGTCTCGTGTGCTCGGTCCTTTTGACACACTAGTGAGACAGCTAGCGCTGTTTGGTTTATGATCTTGGAAGTGACATCTAAAGGTCGAACATTGTTTTAACAGTATGTGATAACGGATGTGGTTGCTACTTCTTTTATGTATTATTTCACCCGTGTGATTTATTGGAAGATTTGACTCAAAAACCTGCCCTGACAGATTCTGCTGTGCAGCATTAACTTTTTTTTTTTTTTAACTGAAAAAGATGGCAATACATGAAGGGAGATGAGGATATTAGTGTTGCACTTCTCTGCTTGTGTGCCACAGGATTCTTCTTGAGTCAGCTGCCAGCAAACAGGGCAGCTGAGATCTGCTTACACTCAAGATTAATTCTTTAGTAGATTCCTCCATACATTTGGTCACTGTTCACAAATTGTTGGTGGTAAGCGTTTTTTTTCTGCTTTCTTTTGCGTAATGTTGACGCACCGCTTAAGAGAAATGTTTGTCATATTTCAGAGAAAAATATGGAGCCAATCTTTCATAGCTTGCATTTTTTAAATTCACCAAGGAGAAATGCCTCCACAGTGCAAGGTACTACAATATTCATTGGATCTAACACTCAAGGCCAAAAGCACTTAGACGATTTACTTATCGTCTAAAATATCTCCCAATCATATCTGTAAAAAATAGACACACACACACACACAAACACAGAGGGGACATTGGTGTAATATTTGTCTGTATTTCTTCATATTGTCATTTTATTAATGAACAGGAGTCTGCACAGGAGGAAGAGCATGTTTGGTCACTTTGCAATGTGTTTTGACAAAGTTTAAAGAGCAGTCATGTGGTCTTTGTGGACAAAAGGAATGCACCATGCAATTATGGACCCCACACACGCTCCAATACGACTGAAATACGTGGGTAGTTCAAGCCTGCACTTGCTAGCGCTCAACGTGAAGACAGCATGGAACAGAGGGGGGCATTCTGACAGGTTGTTGTGGGGTAGCCTAGTCAACAGCTATTGAACCCCCCCCCCCCTCCCTCTCCACCTTATCCAGCCTGCCCACCCACTATACTCCCTAGAGAGCAGGCCTTAATGGCCTCGTTTATCCCCTCTCTTTGAGGAGAACTAATGTGTGGAGTCCTCCCCCCCTTTTCCATACCACCCCCCCATAGGAATTCCCCTGTGGAGTGCAGTGTCGCCCCCAACCCCCACCATTCGCCCTAATTTCCATCTCAATATGGAGCGTTCATTGGACTTTGACAACTCATAGACAAGAGTTTTACTTCACTTCCTGGTTTTGGGGTCAGCTGAAAGCTGCTCCCATGGGAGTGATAACAGCACACTCTGGTTGCCTAATGTGAACTCTGACATCTCCGTCATCGACCCCCTCCCTCCCTTATACCAGTGCAGCACTGATGTATAGAGAGAATGAAATTAAATTCATCAAGTGAGCAGACTAAGTGCAGTTTGGTGCTGCTGTAGATACAAGTGTTCTAAAGTTAATTAAAATTGCTTGGACCAAAGCTTGGACTGTTTGTGACGAGTATGACTCTTAAATGAGAAGAGGTTTTAAGTTGTGAAGGGAAGCAAAGCAAAAGAGAAAAAGGAGGATGGGTCGAAAAAAATGTGGCAGAGGGACTATTTAGTCTTCTTGACAAGGTTGGAAAGAGGAGAACAGACAAAGATAACCACACACTGGGATATGGAAGAAGGAGGGAGTGAAAGAAGGGACGATAGATAGACGGATGGATGAAAAGAGTTGGCATGGAGTGAGCGAGCACCTCGTTGGGGAATTCTGGGTAATCCTCTTAACCGTGGAGCCCCCTTCCCAGACTAAGACACTGGCCCAAATTGAGTCTAAATCAGCTGACAAGGCCCCAGATTTGGATATCTGTTCAAATTGGTGTTTTGAAGAGATGACAGATGAGTTGGAGCCATTGACAGCCCCTGAGAGGGAGGATCATAATCTGAAGCCAGACACTGACTAGAGGTGCCTTCATCAATAACATTTTATGTGATTATCTGAGCTGTTTGTACTGAAGCTACACCATTTCTCAAAGGAATCAGGCCAACATTGTGTTGTTGTTGGAGAGTACAGTATCTAGATAAAACATTTTTCAGCAAATACCTCACTCATACTGATCATTCATGTCCAAGCTGATCCTCTAGTATCTGTGATGACCCAGAAAACAGACGGTGTATTTTATTCATACATTTGGTTTGTTGGTTAAGGTTTGGCCACAGTTGCTGATTTTATTTTTTATTCTTGGCCAGTTGGTATCGGGATGAAGGGGGTTGTGACGATGGGGATGAAAGTGAGTGCCGGTTGTTCTGTAGGGTGACACGGCTGAACACTGAAGAACTGAACAGAGAAAATCTCATCAAATCTACTTCATCTGTCTACATTTGCATGCAAATGTAAATATATGAAATCAATATTTTATACCAGTGTGCGCTCTATGTCACGTCAACCAAATAGCTGTGATGAGGCTGTGGCATTTGCAACACGGAGCAAGAAGTTAGAAACATGTAGTTGGTCATTCCATTTCTTTGGACGCATGAGATTATTTTCTTTGCCATGGCTGAATCCTGCAGTGTCTGTGTGATCTCTTCATCTTCTTGTGTCATTTGTCCCTTTGTTCACTGTGGACAGAAAACACTAATCTTAATGACACTTTTTTAGGCAAAACTTGAACCTGTAGTTTGGTAGTCTGATCCAGCTACAACACTTATTGTTTTGTAAGGGTACTGCATCAGACGACAAAGAAATGTAACGCTTCCTGTGAAAACGTTTGTGAAGCAAGACATCATAAATCCATGACAAGAGGTTTTCTTCACAATTTTATGACAACATAATTCCCTGGAACCAAAGGTTATGCTGAAGTTGTGATTCACTATGTGGGTTTATTGCATTAAGATGAAGTTCCTGTTGAGTTCATAACCCCTGCGTGTCCATCTGATCACGTGGTCGCAATTTCAGTCACATTTGTAGAATAGAGTTGAGGATAGGAATGGATGAGAAGATGCACATGGAAGGTCGATTTTGTAAAACCTGGAGAAGCTTTGAAGCTACGATAAAGGCAGTTCATGTCAGTTTATTGGCACCTTCTGTTGGAGAATGTTTGTATGTACATGAGCTGAAAGCTGATCTAATGGGCTCTGTGGCGGTGGATGTCAGCCATGGATCAGTAACGCACCACAGGACCCTTGGCAGCCATGACAGTTTGATCATCTGAGGGATTGTATGGTCTTTATCAATTATTAAAACTAATCACCGTCCAGCAGCTTGCCGTCTGTCGATCATTGTCTGACTGTGGATCCTCTGCCTCTCGCTGTCACTCAAAGTCTTTGTCTGTTTGTGCGTGTCTGTACATTTGTCTGACTTTCACTCTGTGTCTCTGTGTTTTTGTGTCTCTTTGTTGATTTTTGTTTGACTTGTCTACCCTCCCGGTCTCACCTTTTTAGTCCACGTCCCTTTGTTTTTTTCTCTGAGAGTTTTAAGAGTTCAGCAAAACTTGAATTGTATAATATATATATCTATATATATATATATATATCTATATATATATATGTTACATATATATAAAAAAACAACATTAACACAACTTAGAAAACAAATGTCACTTTACTACTTTACTACTGTGGTGGTTGTCACTTAGACCACAAGTTTATTGTCTTAGTTAATGACTGACAAACTCTTATGACATGTTTGTGTTTTGTGTGCACTGTACTGTGCAAAAGTTGTAGGCACTTTGAATTTTTATATTTTTATCTATCACACAATACCAACAGGGAGGCATCTAATCAGTACCAAATTCGGGCATGTCAGTAAAACATCACGCCATAACGCCATAAAGAGCGTTAAAGATTAACCTTCAGCAACAAGAAGGATGAGGAGGCCTGCAGTAGATAGTAGGGCTCCCACAGAGACTTAATTTCAACATCACATAGTCAGTCTGGGATCACATGAAGAGACACAACAAGCAAGTTCTTCAAGATGCTTCGAATAAACCAGCTGCCAACATGTACCTTGAAAAACTGTAGAAAGCAGACTGTATGTTTCTTTTGCAGATTGGGGATCTCAAGGACCACTATCACTTCTTCCACAGTCGGACGATCAAAAGGTCGACCTTGTCCAGCCATGGTCGCCATAGTTTCATCTCCATGGAGCCCAAGGTAAGCATGTTGGACTCATTTGAAATGATACTGTAGATGGTTTGAAATAAGCTTAATTCAATGTCCATATTCCAGCTTTTCCTGGATAACCTATGTTAGAGATGATTCAGTTGTCATCATGTGACCCAAATATGATGATGTCATGTGACCAACTTTCATTCTGGATGACAACTAAGCAAACTTGTGAAAATCTGTTATAAGGTCTGAAAAAGGTTCGTGGATCTTGAGTGAAGAGGGTTTTATCAAACCACTACATTCGAAGTTAAAAATTAACTTTTAAAGTTCACAAATTTGACACTTTTCCTGTGTTTTATTTGCAGTCTTGAGGTCCATAAGACGATCATTTTTGTGGTTTTAAGGACCAAAAACCATCTTAATATAGTTCTACATATCCTCTCAAGTTTTTCTCTTGAACTCTACCAAGAACAGGCTGTTTTGTGTCTTTAAATCTTATTGATATCAATGACCCTCTTCTGATTAGCTGGCTTTTTTCAGTAATGCATGCCCGGGTCAATCACAGGTATCTTTGGTCATTAAGCTTGCTAACACTGCAACAGAATGACTGCTTGATATTTTCAACCACATACAGGGTTGGACAGTGGGCTGCACTTAGGGTGGACATATGACATGAGCGAGAGTTAGTCATAGACTTTCCATAAAAGTGAACGTAGCTTCTGGGTCTGAAAAGTGAAGCCAATGTGGAAGTGCCTTAAACTACAATACCACCAAGGGCCACTTAGGGGTTGCCTCCAAAAAGCCTATGACTCCACAGAATCTCTTATCTTCTCTCATGAAATACAAAGTCGATAATTTTTTTTCCACAAGTCACTATGGTGTTATTTACAAAATTCACTCCTTCTGATCAGTGTTCTCGTCCCTCTGAAAGTAATCCCATCATGAATTAGATAGTAGGCCTCGAAAAGCGGTATGTTCGGGGGTGTATCGGTTTGATTGACAGGCCCGGGGCGCAGTCAGGCTCCCAGTATTTGTAGGTGGGCATAGTGTCCTTGGAGATCGTGTCAGATCTACTGCTCACTTGTCCCCAGCTTGTCCAAATATGGTCACCTTATAGCTCCAAAAAAACCAAGATGGACCGGAAATGACAAACTCGAGGGCTCAAAACAGCAGTTCACAAACCAATGAGTTATATCACGGTTGATTTTCTGTTTGGGTGTAATTGCATTCAATCAAAATGTAAAGCAGTTTACATTTTCCTTTGTGGCCCATTATGTAGAATATACACAAGGCCACCTGATGGAAAGAAGGAAGGACTAGCCAGGTGGAGCGAGCTCTTTTCAAGTGTAATTTCCAGAAACAGTAGTTTATAGAAAGCCTGTGTCTGTTACTGATTACGTGAAGCTAAACTGCTAAATGGCAGGTTAACTTGATCTTAATTAGAGGTATCAGGCTGTTCAGAGTTGAACTTTCAACCAATGAGCACAACTGGCGCCACAACCGGAATCAAAAAGTGTTGTACATTAATATTTTGTCCCAGTGGTCGCTATTACATTATGGTCAGATTATATCTATTATATCTAATATATATTAGATAGGTTAGGTTTCTATTTCACTGAAGTTAGAATTACCGTCTTAAGTATAAAGTACAAGCTTTGAAAGCATCATAGTCTATCAAACAGTATGGTACTCTGTGATTTGGGTGAACTGGCCCTTTAAATAGAAGTTTGACCTTAGGTAAACTTGTACTATTGTCCTGTCGGTGCTCTTCTCATCACTTCGCCAGGTCATCAAACCCTGGCTGCATTTTAAATGAAGCCTGAATCTCAAAACACTCTGACAGGACAAGTTACTAAATCAAACTTGGTGAGAGTTCAGTAGAGACGCATGATGTGTCCACTTTCCTTCACCAACGTCTTGTTTACATTCATGTGTATAAAGTGCTCAAGTCGACAGCTTTAAATGGTACTCAAAGACAAAGCCGTTTGTGGAAATGACTCATTCTTGATATGTGGAAAACCTTACGCTCCTTCCCTTACCTTTGGCATATTTTTGTCATCTCTGTATCTGACTCAAACTTGTTAATGACTGCCTGTTTGATGAAGCAGGTCATTTCATCAAACAGGCTGGGACTTGATCCTAAGAAAACAGGACAGAGACACTTTTTGGAGATTCAGGGTTTTCAGACAGCAGCAATGGCCTTTTACGATTGTTTATCAGTGCATACACCTAAATTTATCCTGTCTGCTGAAGAATGATAATGATGCATCAGTGATTATCAAAAGAAAGAATTAGAGAACAGAAAGAAAACACAGCGCCTGTCACCCTCTGTCATCCACTTATCTCGTTGTCCTCTGGAGCACATTGTTTCTTTATCTTTCAATGCATTTTTTTGGCCAACTCAGCTTTTTTTGTACACCTGCTGTCCTTACCTGTCATCCCTTTTCTTTTCTTTTCTTTTCTTTTCTTTTCTTTTCTTTTCTTTTCTTTTCTTTTCTTTTCTTTTCCTCAGACTCCCTCCTCTTCCTTCTTTTTTCCACTGGTACTTTCACTGTACTCGTCTGCCTCCCACTGTCTCTGGTTCTCTTGCCCTCTTGGGCCTGACACTGTGCCATGGTGGAAGAAGGTTTGTGTCCTGGTGCCAGCTGGCTGAGGGACTGAAAAATTCTAGCAGACTAGATCAGAGAGAAGTGGTTAAATGAGGGAAAGCAGAAAATGAGCTATTACAGCGGAAGGAAGGTGAAGGGAAGAGAGGACACATGGATTAGAGAGACCAAATAGATAAAGGAAAAGTGGAGTGGAGAGAAATGGAGCTGTCAGTGCCCCCCTACTCCAAGTTGCCATCCTTTCAGCATAACTGCGGACCTGTCTGGGGGTTTGGGATCAACATGACGGCCAGTTTGGCACCAGCACAGTCTGGCATGTTGCTAATGATGTTTTGCAATCACGTTTTGTTAGAATGACAGCCCGTGTGTGTTTTGTGTGTGAATGAGTCAGAGGGGTGTAGCGATGCCATGAAAGGCGCACCCTGCCATCCACAGTACTCACTGGCATGCATGTTACCATGGTGATGAAGCACAGCACAGATTACCACTTTATGGCACCTGCCTAACTGCAGTGTCACTCGCCTCTCAGGTCAAAGAGCACTTCTTTTTCCAGGCTGGTGAAAAGTGTTTCGCAGGGGGAGAGTTTGTGTCTTCACCTTCACCGTTCATTGTGGCTGTTTTGGCTCTATGAGTCGTGGTCATTTTGCACTCTCTGTCTACATTGTAGAGACTTGGGGAAACAAGGAGAAACTCATGCCAAACTTAAGTTTATTTGGGCAAATGTCCAACAGCTTTTCAAATGAACATGATTTTTACATGTTTTACATCTTGAGTGACTTCCTGAGTCAGACACTGTTTGTTTCCATGTGTGAGCATGTAGATGGCTCTCGATTTAGCATGTGTCTTGCTGCTAGAGCCTTCGGACAGGACTAATTGCACTGCTCAACATGATATTTGATGATGTCAGGTATCAATTTATATTTGGACATTACTTGGGCTACTTGTCCAACACAAATATAACTTTTTCTGTCAACTACAATGGTAATTTTTTTTTATCATAGTAGGTTGAAGAAAATGCATTACCATATGCTGGTTTGTTGCTGCATCACATAGCATTTCACCAGTTGTAGTTGCTTTGTCTTACCACAGTCCTTTTTTCCAGTTTATTTTGAGGACATGCCATGTTGATCATTGCCATAAATTCAGTTGTTGTAGTTGCACTCCTGGAATGTCTTACCTGTCAACATGTCTATTTTCCAAGTCTGGCATCAACAGATCTCACTCTGGAGTGCAGTGTCTGCAGGAGCACCACCAGTTTCCTGAGGCACACTGTCTCTCAGGGTGAACCTGTTGCCTCCATCCTCTCTGCCTCCTCTTCTATCTGAATTATGTACTTGTCTTTATACTCCGGTTTAAAATATACATTCGGCTGTAAAAGTGAAATGACTTGCGATCATGCTCAGATCAGTAACAGCAGTTAACTTTTTTAAGTTTCCTTAGAGAGAAGTTTAGCTGCACTCAAAGTCAGCCTCCCACATGTAAAAAAAAGAAAAGATGATTTGTGGATGAATATGCAGGGTGATAAGGTCAGACAGCAAGTTGCCCAAGATGAAAACCTCAATGTTGGCCAAAATAACTGTTCCAGGCAGATACTTTCTGTGTTTACTACTTTCAGTCAGACTCGAAGACAATTGTTTGCAATGATTTATGTAAAAATCGAACTTATTTAAAAAGCTGTAGGAACCTCACACAGCATGCTGAGTGCAAAGTTAGCATGACCCACAATGTCAATATAATAACATTTATAGGATATATACCAGGTTTAAAAAAATAACACAAAAATTTAACACAATACTGTCATGGGTTATTTTATTTGTGTGTGTGTATATATATATATATATATATATATATATATATATATATATATATAGTCTACTTTGTCGAAATCTATTTTCAGTAATTTCAAGTTTGCTGTAAACAACAATTACAGTACTACAGTGGTTGTTTTTCCTCTTATAATGTCCTTTTGAAGTCTGCTGAGATTAGTAGAGAAAAACAACTGCTCAGCGCCTTCACGGCTGTCTGTCCATATCGCTGGGCTGCAGAAGCATGGTTTTTCCAGCCGGTTTCACTTAGCGACACTGTTGTTTACTCAAAAAACTAAGAACCAGGTGGGGTTTGCAGCTGAATCCTCACTGGGATACACTAAAATGCAAAATGGCTGCAGCGACAATGAAATTTCAGTGTTTTGTGAAATTTACGTGTTGCAGGCTTCTAAAAGTCATGCCGCATTAGGAAAATATTTTACTACACAGTAAAACTATGTCAATGAGGTCAAAAGAGCTCAAATTCAATCATTAAACACTTAAAACGGACAAAGTGTGCTCAATATTTATCCCATATGGCTCACAGTTTTGTTATCACCAGTCTGCCTTTAGAGCTCAATATGTTCTCAAATATGTAGAAGACGAGGAAAATCATCATCAATGAGACAACACAGACGGAGCTTTTGTACCTGTCAGAACTTTGCGGATTATTTGCATGCACCCAGGTATTCTGAGACTGCACACAGTCCCAGGTTCAGATTTCCATGAAGAAAGTGTGCATGTTCGGTAAAGACTTTTATGTAAAAATTATGGTAAAGACTCTTCAATCTGTTTTAGCCTGAATTTGTCTAACAGATGAAACATTAAAGAGTTAACGCCCTGAGACAAATACCTATAGCTGGGCTACACAGCGCCACAGCTCAGTATGTCCAAAGGTGTATGTGGGTATTTTGCTTACTTTGGCCTTTTATTTTTTTAAACTCCCAGCTAAAAATTTTTTTGCCTACAGCTCAAACATCGTCACACAAACAGCAGTGAAAGTGGATCAATTTGTTCCCATTTGTTCTATTGAAGTGAACTCTTCCCCAGTTTCCCCTGGTTACTGACCCAGCCAGCAAGAACCACCTGCAAACCCTTTGCACAGAGAGCGAATGAGAGAGACAGGGAGGGAGGAAAGGGGGTTGGAGTGGGACTGTGAGAGAAAGACAGGCCATCTGAGAGAGAAATGGGCATCTGCAGAGAAGAAGACCAAAAATGCAATGAAGAAGGTGCAGTGAGAAAGAAGCAGATGAGAAAAGCAAGAGTGAGATAGGAGAGGGAGTCGGAGAGAAGGGAAAGAAGGAGGGTGACGGAGAGGTGCAGATGCTAGAAGATCATTGCTCTGCTCCTCCAAGCTGGAGTTAAATGAATGGAGTAGATCGTCATGCCTCCGAGCTGGAGTTAAATGAATGGAGTAGATCGTCATGCCTCTGAGCTGGCCAGTGAATTGGTACTGAATCAACATGAGTGATACAAGGACAAGTTTTTAGAGGCAATAATAGAGGGAAATATTGTCCTGGATTGGATAGGGACAGGCATACGTGACACAATGGATGTGGATAACTGCAGGCTGTTAACAGTGAATGATTTTCAGCAGCACGACAAAGGATGACACTGCCCTCAATAACTTTAGAAAAACTGCTGCATACGATTGCCTGCCTCTGAACATAAAGGATAAAATAGAATAAAAAAAAAACTAATCCTGATAAAAGAAATGCAGCATGTGGAAGCACAAGCAGTATGCAGATGGAAAGTAGGGAACTACTTAAAACCCAAAAAGAAATGTATTTTGGAGACTAATGTTGCTGCGATTAAACATTTGGCATAAAATCTATGAAATGTAATTAGATATTTTAAGTATATATTTGCATAATAAAGCCCTACAGCTATCCCAGTATGTTCATTCGAGTGGCAGAAGTGGTTTCTTTGAAAAAAGTTTTGTGTTGCTAGAAAAAGCTATAGAAGTAAATGATCAGCCTTTGTGAGTGTAAATGCTGCGTTGTTTTTATATCTAAACACCAGCAGTGTTGTTTAGACAACCCCCCCACGACCCCCCCCCCCCCCCCCCCCCCCCCACACACACACACACTCCCACTGAAACCTCTGGACTTATTTACTTAGCCTTCGTACTCTTACTGATATCGTTGGTCACAGTTTGCTTGAATCATTTTCTTTTGGCTGCAGAAGTGTTTTCCCTCCTCTCATCCTCTTCTTAAAGAGTAAACATGCAGCTGTGACAATGAGAGGTGTGAAAATGAGGCCATTAATGATCAATGGGAAAATCTTAGAGCCCCTGCCAGAATCTGTTTCAAGCTACTTTAGACAACATATTTCTGCTTTGAAAATTTTATATTTTCTTATTATAATGACATTCATGATTGTTTTCAGTCCGTACACCTGACATGAGAATAGTTTTTCCGGTTGAGCGTTTTATTTTTCAAAACGTGTGACTAAAGCTATAAAGAGAGCAGTGACAGCAAACCATGACTAAAGTGTGTAACATTGTTTCAACTAAGCAATGCATCAGAAATATGACTTTTTTTTTTTTTAGATTACATTTTTTTTTTTTATTCATCACACTAAGTTAGTACGTAAAAATGGGAAGTCTATGGCAGCAATAATTGATACCTAAATCGTCCCTTTGGTTACTGAGTGTGAAGGTCATTGTCTGCTACAAAACGGCACCGGCTGAGGTAGCAGGGATTCAGCGTCTTGCTCAAAGGCCCCTCAGTAGGGTCGATACTTGCCAGCATGCGGACGCATAAATCTTCAGCTTCTGCGATCAGCATCCTTGTTCATTTGGCTGCTTCAGCAAAATGTTTTGAAATCTTTTAAATTCGTGGGTCTTGTCCAAGACATCTGAGGAGAACCGCACACTGGTTCCAGCAAAAACATTTCTTTTTTTTCTCTTTCTGAAGTCTCGTCAGTGTGGAGAGAACTAACTGCAGTGGGAGAGGATTTGTGGCGACATGAGAGGTAGTGATTCAGTCATCATCAGACCTCCTTGGAATTACCAAGTTGCGGAGAGTTACACTGCTGATCAAAGATTGTGCTTGATGCTATGCTAATGTATGCAAATTGTAATGATACACCAGTGGTTTTGCGCAGACACAGTCGCGCACAAATTCCTGATGACAGTGTTGTTTTGAGGCTAATGGCGTGTGTAAATGGTTGCTTTGAAGCTGATGGTCCTGATAGAAGTTGAAGTGAAACGAGCTGAGACTTCAGCAGACAGAAGGAGCATCAGGCTAAAAGAAAATATCTCACTGGGTTTTTACTCTTTATCTTTCTGCCTGCCCTGGTTTGCCATTTCTTCCCCTCCCCTATCTTAAAGGCAGGTCTTCTGAGCAATTATTGAATTACGTCACCTATGCACATTTTTTTATTTCCCGCTCCCTCATCACAATTTATAAAGAGCTACATACTTGAGTTATGAAATCAATGTTATTTATAAAATCATTTATCCTCCCTTCACTTGCCGTCTTTTGGTCTCTCTTGCTATTTATTTTCACTTTCCTCCCCTTCCCAGCTCAGTCTTTTTTATTGACTCTCCTGGGATTCGTACTCTTCAGCTCTTTATCGCCGCTCCTTCTCTCGTCTTATCTTGTCTTGTTGCCTCGCTCTCCAACTCTCTGGAGAGCCTGGCAGATTGTTTCGGTGCATGAGACCAGATAATCACTCTGCAGTCATTATGTCAGCTATTCTTTTCTCTTTTTTCTCTCTCTCTCTCTCTCTCTCTCTCTCTCTCTCTCTCTCTCTCTCTCTCTCTCTCTCTCTCTCTCTCTCTTCTCTCTCTCTCTTACTGCTCCTCTCATGTCTGCTGGAGCTGTATTGATGTGGAGAAATGCTTTGTCTTTACAGTTGGACAGTATTCTCCAAAGCCTCAGATTTCAGCAAATGGCAAACTGAGCAACAAAACTGCAGTGTGAAAATGATTCTATTGATTATCTGTTATGAGTGGAGTTTCTTTGTCCGTACATGATGCATATAGCGACACACTTTTAGTTGACAGAGGGTGGCAAGGCAAGCCTCTCAGAGGGATTGCACACTTCTGAAAATACATGCACTATTACTAAAGTAAATGTAATATAGGCCATGTAAACTATTGTACAGTCATGTTTAGAGGCCAACTTAGTCTGAAGAATCATTCATCTCAGGCTGCTTTAATACAGAATTACACTTGCTCCCCCTCGTCTGCCAGTCCGATGCCTGCTAATGTTTTAGTTTCTGTGTCGTCATTGTTGGTACATGTAAACTCCTGTGAAGTCTTTTTAGACAGATGAAGTTTGCTAGACTAAACACAAGATCTCAGGGTTTTAAAAAGACTTGACCATGGCCAAGTGACTGGGCCTAGCCGTCTTGTTCAGGTCCAACAATGCTGATTTTGAAATCGGAAAATTCCGTCTCAAAGAGGAGGCAGATTCCTGCCAAGGAATGCCTCGCGCCTTGAAGCGAGCCCATAACATTTGAGAGATTGATGTTACCTGAGAGACATTTAAGTCTTTGGTGTGTGTGTGTGTGTGTGTGTGTGTGTGTGTGTGTGTGTGTGTGTGTGTGTGTGTATGTGTGTGTGCGCGCGCACGCATTTGTCTGTCCATTTTTCAAACACGGGGAAATGAACTGATTAGTTCACAGCAAAGCGTTTGAGGGCTAAATGCATAAAAAGTCTTGCGTTTAGATAGCTAAAATTGTCTTAAAAAAATATCAAAATTGTGGCAATTCTTCTTGAATGTATGCTTCCATATAGATTTAATGTTCTGTAGTTTCTTTCAGTGGCGTCTTTTATTCAGTATTTTCTATGTTTACCTTTGAACACATTTAAATGGAGCGGCCACACATAAAAGCTTATTACACTTGGTTATAGAAAATCCATAAACTGAAATTGCTTCACATCTGAGTACTGACCTCTTTCCCCCTCTCTAAAACAAACTTTCCCTTTGAGCAGTGTCTCTTTCTACAGTACAAAAAAAAAAAATGTCATCTAGGTTCGTGCCTCATCCATGACAAAAATTCAATTCCCCTCTGCTGCTTTATAATGTTTTGTCTGTCTTGGTTGGTCAAGCACAACAGTTTACCAGCCGTATATATTCTCTGGAAATGATTTGTACCTTTGTTCTTTGCGTATGTGACTTCATTACACAAGACACAAAAAACTGGAAATGTAGCCACTATATTTGCACTCTCTTATTGAAGACGCGACACCTCATATTTTCCCAAAAGATTGTGTTATCTTCACCATTGGGACTGAAATTCCACCTGTTGACTGATGGCGCTGTCTGCGAAGTAATTCCCACAGTGTGTGTTATTATTTGAAGCCTCCTCAGTTTCTCTTATCTCCTGTCCATGTTTGTTTCAGGTGGAGTGGATACAACAGCAGGTGGTGAAGAGGAGGATCAAGAGGGATTACAAACCAGCCCCGCCCCTTTCCCTGTCAAGCCCCGCCCACAGCAGCCCAGCCCAAAACAACATATTCTATAATGACGCTAAGTGGAGCAGTATGTGGTACATTGTGAGTGAACTGTATACTCTTACCAGACTTCATCTCTGTTTGTATATCACAGCCAGCAAACACAGCCAGTGAATCGAGTCTGTGCTCCTTTATTCTCCTCAATGGTTTGCGTGCTGTTCTTCACCCACATTTATCCAGTTTGTAGGTCAAAGGTCAGCTGAGGTCATGGCAGGGTCCTGATTACTGCATGGTCAGTGGAGCTGAAAGATTTTTTTGTGTGTGTGTGTTTTGCTGAATAAAAGAAGGGAGTGGCCAAAATTATGACATTTTTGACTTTCTTCAGTTAGAAAAGAGACAGTTCAGGGTCACGGTGAGACGTTCTGTGTCCGTTAGCAAGTATTTGTGACAAGAGTATCCACACAGAAGTGGAAATGTATGTGTCTCTGTTTTTCTGTATTTTGAAATCATTTCCCTGCAGTGTTGTGAATGCACTTGTTTGCATGCACGCACATTCTCTCTCTCTCTCTCTCTCTCTCACACACACACACACACACACACACACAGTCAGTGCTCTGAAATTCACACTGCAGAGATTTGCAGCCTTATCACAACTGTTTGCATATAGCCTCAGATCATTGCTCTTTTAGTTATACATTTGTGTGCGTGGTTGACTGTCAATTGTTAACTTTGTATAGATAATTCCTGATACTTTGACCAAAGTTTTTATGTTTTTCAAGCTTTAGAATGGAACTCTCTGAACTTGGAGTTTGTGTTTTCAGGTTTAGACAGAAAAAATACTTCCTTTGGGCATTTTAACAAAATTACCTGACGTACGGTTGGGCTATGGTTGAAACATGCAACAGTTCTGTCAGTTTGAACAGTTGTATATTTTGGTATTCATTCAAAAAATATACAGACTTATTAAAGAGCACACATTTCCTCTTAATATGGTCCTTAAAAAAACTTAAGCTAGTGCTAGTTATTTCGACATAAGTCTGATTTTCTTATTGAACTCACAGAAGTTGCAGAATTGACTTGGATTTCAGTGAGAAGTCTCTTGTAAATTGGCTCTGATTAAAAGAAAAATAGTGGGAGCAGTCGTTTAATTGTGGTTGACCATTATGCATCTAGAAGTCACTTTAACATGCAAACAAATATGAGCTTGTGTCACAAGCAGTGCATTTGAAAAAATATGTAGTGAAATATATTGGATTGACAACATCAGATTTAAGGTGCCTTGAGACTATGCAACTGTGTGACTTTATTGCACGTCACACTGTGCAAGATGTGGCTCTAATAATATCATGGACTTAATCTGTCAAACTGCATATCAGAATGTGCGACGAGATGCCTGTTGATTTGTTGCACCACGAACAAAGTAGGAAAAAGTACAACGGTTCATTCGAAAATTCTGCTCAACAATGTTTAACTTTTTATTTCTATCACCTTTGTAGCTTTGGTTTGTGTGTGTGCTTCTTTTTTCCTCCCAAACTTTATTCAGAAATGGCACAAACAACATGTAGCACAAGTCGGTATACTCGCATAGTGTTGTGATGTTTTGTCAATCATCTGTCTGTCACAAAGGCCTGTTGTTTTAGATTGGCAATCAAACAATTTAGCACTTCCCTCGCGATTGTCAACTTTTATTTCAGACAGCTAAAACTTGTACAGTGTAATGGAGCCTTTAATCAGACACTAAATAACACAACCACATCTGCTGTTAGAGAATACAAAAAGTTTACATGTGCTGTGATTGGTTGAGCGCAAGTTGAGTAAGAGTTTATCCCTCAGTGTAAAAAGGAGATTTGATCTCACTGTCTGTTTTTTTTTTTTAATTTATTTTTTTACCACCACTGGGTTTCTTTATTTCTTGAACAACATCATTTATGATTTTGGCATGAAAATAGCCCAACCTAAAGGAAGAGGCCCATCTGGACCAAAATGAGTATCTTGACAGCTAATTGTTTGATCCAGTTTATCATTGTCAACAACCGATGCCACAGCTAGAATTTCTCATAAAATTCTTACAAAGAGATAAGCATGTCAGAATTGTTTCCGCTCTCTCCAACGGTGTGAGAACAGAGCGCTCTTCCACACGACATGGCAAACCGAAAGGTCCACTGAAGAACAGATAACCCATACGGTCGTTTTCTGCGAACCACAGACACCACAGTTATTTTTCTCTTTTCTAGACTTTTCTAAACACTTAACATCCATTATTATTCACAACATTATTTGTTTATGTTCTAGTTTCCATGGTTGGTCCCTGCCACCTCGTTCCTGATGACATCAGTCAGGTCATAAAAGATGGCAGGCTCTGATTGGGCGGTGATTAGTGTTTCAACCAAGTCACAGCAAGAATTTACAACTCTAAAATCACCTAATCCGACTTTCTAAAACTCTTCTTCTATATTGTGCAGTCTGAACCTGCCATATGACATAATGAGCTTGAGGTAGTTTTTGTCAGGATGACTGTTTAATCGTTGAATGACTCTTTATGAGACTTTACATAGAATTTTTTCCAACTGGTCTGTTTGGACTCGTTAATGTCAGACTGAGCCTCTCTATTAGACATGGTAATCCTCCTGCTTGCTATAAATTAAGAGGAAATCTCAAACTGTTAAGATGTACATCTGCAACTCCCTGATTCATTTTGTTAACCTCCACCTCATATGTTTTCCTTTTCCTCCAACTGCCCCCTGCTTCTCTTTCTCCAGCACTGTAACGATGATGTCCATAATTGCCAGTCGGACATGAACATCATGGGGGCGTGGAAGAGGGGCTACACGGGTAAAAACGTGGTGGTGACCATACTGGACGACGGCATTGAGAGGAACCATCCAGACCTCTTTCAGAACTACGTGAGTGTGTATGTATGCACGTGTAGGGCGGCTGGGAGCGGCAGTGTGTACGCTTGTTGGGTGTTTAGTCATCAGGGACATTACAGCGTTAATCTTTGTATGTTTGGGGAGGTCTACCTATTCAAATGTGACTGTGTGTGTGGCTACGAGTATTCAGGATTAACAAGTCACACGTGGATCACAACAGTCTGACTACGGTGATGTTCTTTTGTTGTGCACTTAGATTGCAGTGAGATTGTTAGACTCTGGACATGTCAGCGCACATGTACGTGTTGTGTATATAGTTTGTGCGTGTGTGTGTGTATTTATTCATTGCTCTTATTTTTTTTCAAAAATCATAATTTTTTATCTATCTTATTTTATGTATACATATTTGTAAATATTTTCTTATTGTGTGCACCTTTTTGTGTTTCTATGCTGCTGTGATGACTAAATTTCCCCACTGTGGGATTAATAAAAGTTTAAGTCTAAAACAAAATCTAAGATGATTATATTTGTGATATTAATAACATCGAAGTTTTTTGTTATATTATGTGTAATTTTTTTAAGTAGGAGTAGACGTTACTTTTTTTTAATCATCTAACTAGTTCAATCAGGAGAGACTCGATTTTAGTGAACAGATACAACATTTTATTGACATCCTCAAGAACAACCAGAAGCATGAGGGATGTGAGAGTCTTTGGCGATTAGACCCCGTTGTGATGTCATCATATTTAACGATGGTGAGGCAGTGTACTCAGTACAGGAATCTGATGAGATGGATCTGGGCAATAAATACTGGAGGTGGAAGGGGTGGAGGAGGGTCGCAGCGGGTGGCCCGTACCTGACAGCTGATGCGGAAAAGAGGAGAACATTTAAACTTTGTCAGCAAGGGAACGATTGGCTGATTGAGCTTGTGGAGAAGTTAGATTGGTTTACCTGAAACGCCTGTGGCCCAATCTTCCTGATTGAACTTGCGCTTTTAGCTCCATTTCATGTTACATAGAGCAAGAGATTTATGTCACAGAAGTCAGCTGATCAAATAGATTATGATACTGGTGGTAGTTTGGGTCAGATAATCATGTGCCGTGGTTTACAGTTTGGAGGGAAGCGTCCTCAAACCTTTAGGTAGTGTGTGTGTGTGTGTGTGTGACTGTACATGTTTATTTGTCTGTGGTTACATACTTTATGTGCATGCTGAGGTATGTCTACCAGATAGTGGGCCAGATAGTTAGAGTAACTTGTTGGCCTGAGGCAGTAGGTAAGGCCATCAATCAATTGTGCAGATAAAATGAATCACACCCTGTATGACGGTGTCTGCGCTGCTGCTATTGGTTGCTTTTAATGCCTGGAATTGTTTATGCCGAAGGGGAAGTGACACGGCAAATTGGGTTAGCTCTGATTGCATTCAATTTTTGAGTGATGCTAATGTGAACAGTTTGATCGGGTTAGAGAAGTCACTTGATCACACTTTTCTAGTGAGTTTAGCTGTTTTTAAAGAAGTATTTTTTCTCCCCTGATATTTATTATATCAGTTGTTTGGATGTTTGATATAATTGTATTGACCGCCGTGTCTCCTCCAGGACCCTCAAGCAAGCTATGATGTCAACAGCAACGACGTGGACCCCATGCCTCGATATGACGCAACCAACGAGAATAAGTAAGAAAAAACAAAGTATCCCACAACAGAGAGAGAGAGAGAGAGAGAGAGAGATATGTAATTTTAATCATTAAAATAGGGTTCATGTAAAACAAGCATGTGGCTTCAGTGTTTGTTTTTAAATTTGCAAACTGCTCTTCAGTGTCTTGATGTTTTTCTGATTGACTTTTACCAGAAGCTCTGTGCTTCAAGATGTTGGTATTTACTGAGTTTTGACTTTGTTGTGGTTGCGATACTTTACTTGAGAGTATTTGCTTGTGACATTTGTGGATGGGTTGTGGTTTCGCTGTTTGGAAGAACTTGCGCGTGTGTGTGTGTGTGTGTGTGTGTGTGTGTGTGTGTGTGTGTGTGTGTGTGTGTGTGTGTGAGAGAGAGAGAGAGAGAGAGAGAGAGAGACAGAGAGAGAGAGAGAGAGAGTGTGAGTGAGTGTAAAAGGAAAAAGGAAGTTCGCTTGTCCATGCACTTGTCTTGTGCCAGTTTGGCTTTGGCTCAGTGAGAGATTTTTGTGTGTGTCTGTGTGTTTTGTTGCAGCAGTGCCGTGGCAGAGGCTCAGTCCCTGCTGGTAATACATTTTCTTAAAGAGACATGAGTCCTGCAGAAGCGGCGTAATGAGCTGGATTAGTTTTTGGGTTGAATTCATGGTTGGTTGGGATATTATGCGTGTGGACAGACATCTGGTGTACTTTCTGACTTTTTATATTTCTATTCTCTTTACAGTTATTTTATGGGATTCAGAAACTAGAGTTAATTTTATTTTAATGCAAACATGGTGGTCGCATATTCCATGGAAGCTGAATAAATATGAAAAGTTGGTGTGAGGTGTCTGGGTAGTTAAAACTGGTCATAATGTGTTAGATTTCTGAAGTAAAAGAAAACTTTCGCTACATCTGGTAAACTGCAGATTTTTGTCAGACTTTGTGTTGTATAGCAACAACAATGACATAATGCTTGTGGATTTAAATCTGGGGCCTATGTGTTGAAGTGGCGCTAACAGCTGTGCTTTGAATGTAAGCTGTAGAGGGAAAAAACAAGTATATTAACACTGCATGCACACATCTCTGTGAATTAACACATTTGGACGCACCATCACCTGTTTCCTTAACACTGAACTCATGTGTCTGACTTCTAAATCCTTTAAATCACAATATGGCAAAACCAATGTGGGAAAATCCTGTGATATCAGATGCCATTTACTTTAAAAGACTAAATGTTTACTGAACCTCCTGACAGTTTGTGTTGTTGAATTAGTTGTTTTTTTCTGCTTGTTTTATAAAAATAGAATATGCAGAGATATTATACATGCATGTGTGTGTGTCCTATAACACTATGAAAAACTTTGACTTTGACTTCTGACTTTAAGAGAATATACATGTAATTTCCAGTAACAGCCTCCAGGTAGATATGAGTCCCCAGTACCTTGCCATATTAAAACCTGTGATTGAAATACAGATCCTTCAAAAAAACAAGAAGACACACACTGAAAACTGCAGAAATAAATTTCAAAAATTTCCCCTTGGGGATTAATAAAGTAACTATCTATCTATCTATCTATCTATCGATCTATCGATCTATCGATCTATCTATCTCAAATTAACTGAACTAACTGCAATTGGATTTTGAATAATCAACAATTATGTTAAGGCGAATTCACAAAGATACAACAAATATACTTTGCTTGTTGAAACAGGGCCAGAACACACACACAAAACCTCCCAGCAGAGTTAAATGTGAGTTTGAGTGTCTGTATTGAAACTTTTAAGAAAGTTACAAAGTATCAGTCTTTGTTTTTCAGTTGTTCCTGCTGACTATTATCCATTACACAAACTTTGAATGGTCCTGGTTGAACAGAGAGATCCCTGAGTGACTGTGACACAGATGTGTAGAAAATGGAAAATACAGGCAAACACAAAGGCTGGAAAGACGGCCAGACAGACGATTTTATGGATTACTGGCGTGAAGTGAACTGAGTGGAGACTGTTGAAGCATTTTGAAAGAGGGAGCCAGCAGTTTGGCTCATTAACTGTGATAAAGGGGTCTATCACTGAGTTGCAGCCATTTTATATGTTATACTTTAACCCTCACTGTTTCATTTCTGTAAACTTGTGAGGTAAATCCAACATTAAAGATTAAATGAAGGTTTCCACATCCTCAGAAATGGTGTCTACGCATCTAATCTTTATTTATGTGTGTAGACAGCACAGGAAGAAGGTCGTTTTGTTTGGTGGTCACTCCACTAATTTTATGATAAGTTAAAACAAAAAGGTCAAAACCTGCTGGTGTTATATTTTGAATTTGACTGTGCTTCTGTTTCGTATGCACCAATGTAGAGGACAATGGAGGACTGTGTTGCCTAAAAACAGATCGTCGATGGAGAAAGTTAGTTAAGTGATAGAAAGTTCCTTGTAATGAGCTTTTTTGTGAATCTAAATTAATAGTAGTAGAAATCATGGATGCGGAGGTGTGCACCTTATCTAAGGGAGGACAGGAATATTTTGATGTGTTAGCTTGAGATCATCAGGTTACCGTGAAACAGACTTTACTCAGTCTGAGGGCTTCCATGGGCTCTAAAACTTGCCCGTGTCTTTCCCGGGGGTTTCGATAGTTAGAGGCTGGGTTTCCATGGCAGCGGTCAGAGCTGTTTCCGGGGGCTTGAGGGGGGGGTGTTGTGATGCAGATGTTCTCTGCAGGAGGTGCATGTGTGTGAAAGTGACAATCCAGAGAGTGGTGTTTTCGAGCAGGCGGCGGACACAAACATGCTATGTTTGTTTACGCTGGTCGCCACTGCAGTTACTGGTGGAATGTTACCCTGGTGTGTGCATTTGTAATTGTTAGAGAAGTGTGAGTAGTCTGATTTGTCCCTGACAGACATTGTTTCAGCTATTAGTAGTTTTCTGTGTGTGTGCATGCGCTTGGGGGAGCACATTGCTCGCATGGTGTCTTCAGAAAATATCAAAGAAGAACCAAACTGCACGTGTGCGTTTGTACCTTTAGAGAGCATTGGCACTGAAGAACTCCAAATATATTTATCTTAACCGTATTACAAATATTAAACTACCATCTCTTTCATTTTGTGTCAGGGCTATCAGAACAAAAACAAGAATCATAGAAATATCTATAACGTCTGTTACATTTGTAAGACTTATTACACTTTAACTATTTTGTTTACGATTACTTCAACAGGAATGTGTGTATTTATCAGTAAAAATGTGTGTTTACGTGTATGTGTCCGTTCATTCCCCTTCAAAAGCTACATGTTTATGTGGTAGCTTGTGTGTGCTTTCCTACTTGTCTATACATTTCCTTGTGTTAACCTTGTGACATTCTCCCACTCACATACATGGTGTGCGCGTGTTTGTTTGTGCATGTGTTTAGATTTGTGTAATAAGCTGTTCATTCCCACTCTTTCCTCAGACATGGTACACGGTGTGCGGGTGAAGTTGCTGCAGCTGCAAACAACTCCCACTGCATTGTGGGAATTGCCTACAATGCCAGAATAGGAGGTGAGCAATTGGTTATATTTGTATATACTTTTTGACATATTTCTGTTTATTCAGCAGAGGCTTGTGTCATAAGTATTTGTATGCGAGTGTGTTTAAGGCTTGGTATGCTGAGAACTGCCAATGCTGAGCATTTTCTGTTTTGGTGTTAATGCTCTCTTGACTGTCATTAACCTGTATAGTTATTCCACAAATTTGGTTTAACTAAACTGAACTCTGTTAAGTTTGTCTTTGTGTTCACTGACTGATCATGTCCTACACTCCATCATGATGTGACTGATATATCATGGGGAAGTCTGGCTGCTTCTGTATATGTGCGTTCTCAGTAGCTTCAAACATAACACTAACTCTAGACCAGATGATCTGATTAGATTTTGGAGGTCTATGTTGCTCAAATGTTTATATTAAAGAGGAATACCACATCTTTATTAAATTATATCTCCTAATCAAAGGTGTAGTGGTGCTGGAGCATACTAGCACATCCCTCCACCACTTTTTTTATGTGGAAAGTGAGGAAATAAAATGTTCACAGTTTGCCTTATCTGGCTGAAATTCATTGATATTCTATATATATTGCTTAAAGATTCAATCATCTCTTGTGATGCAAGAGAGTCAATAAAAACAAATAGAATGGTCACAGTTGTCGTGTGGACATTTACGATGTATTGATAGATTCACAATGTCAACCCAAAGCCCCATTTTTGATCCGCTACTGTTTACCCTGTTAAAGTTACTGTAATACAAGATAATATGATTACACGATTTTCAGAAATGTGATGTGACTAAAATAATACAATAACACTTTCGATGAGCAATGCAGAAATACCTTGGAAATTGCTTGATTATATCGTTTACTTTATAAAATCAAATACCTAAAGTATTGGCAATTGTATGTAGCCTAAAATTGCCACCACAGTGGTTACACAACCTTAGGAAGGAGTCACAACTTAACAGTGCGCTCCTGTACTTCAACAGATGGCACTACTACACTACACCCACATTTTTCAGTGCTTTTGTTTGGGGTAGGCGATATGGCTCTAGAATTATATCACAGTATTTAAGGGTATTTCCGAGATAACAATTTTCTTGGTGATTATAAGAAAATACGGAAAAATATTTCCATATTAATGATTTCAAAAACATACAATTTGAACAAAATAACTGTCATAGTTTTATGTGAGCATAAACGTAACAGTTTGACTCAAAATATTCAGTAAAAATATAAAACATTATACAGTTACGCTCCCAAAGGATATCATTACGTCAAATAGGTTTATTGCCATTATCAAAATGTGCGTTTTTTTCAACCATATTAAAAACAATGATATTGATAATATTATCACGAATGATATGATATGGCGGACCCCTAGCTTTTATTGATGATTTATGTGGGACAAGAGTCCGTAAATACTTGATAGCTGATGTACTGGTTAGCCTGTCCATGTTAAATTTATCATGCTGATTATGATAGAAGTTCCAATAGGTGCTTATTAAACTTCTCAGCAGGTTCTGTGGGAATAGCTGGAGATATATTAAACTTCAGTTTGTGAGTGCATTATTTCTGTCTTTGTGTGTCAGGTGTGCGAATGCTGGATGGAGATGTAACAGACATGGTGGAGGCCAGGTCTCTGAGCCTCCACCCACAGCACATCGACATCTACAGCGCCAGCTGGGGACCTGATGATGATGGAAAGACTGTGGACGGTCCAGCATCTCTGGCCAGGCACGCCTTTGAGAACGGCATCCGCACGGTGGGCACATCTACACACACATCATGCATATTTACATACAGATGTACTTTATTGTTTAGCCAAGACTTTGAAATTAGTATTCATATGGAAAGAAAAGAAATACACACACACACACACACACACACACACACACACACACACACACACACACACACACACACACACACACACACACACACACACACACCGAGCAGATGTGTATACTCATATCCCTCTTAACTCTTTTCTGGCTATCTCTACCTGTGAAGTTCCTCCGGACATTAGAGAGCAGCAACAGTCAATTAGCATATACATATTTACATATTCATTGCATATTTTGCATAACGACAAGCTGGGGCTGTTGTTGGCGGAGTGGAGTGGGAAAGCTATAGTCATTCAGTGATTACATCTCTCAAACATACATCTACACATTTACAAAGTTTGCTACAGCTGTCTGTCTGCCATTCAGCTAAACAGATGTTCCAGGAGGTGAGACAGAGATCCAGGGATTGGGGGGAGTCAGTGGTTGTGGCTTTGTGGATCTCTACATTTTCACACATGAAGGCCGAGAACACAAAGCATGTTACAAAAAGAGGAAAAGAAAGAGGAGAAAAAAAAGGGGCCGACAGGTAGTGAGTGGAGAGTCCCTGCTGCTCTTGACAGTCTGCGGCCTTTTAACATGACAGAGGTGAGGGAGATATCTGTCCAACTGCAGGGAGCTGGGCACGAGTGTGTGCTTGCTTGCCCGCCCACTGTTGTGTGTGTTTGTGAAGCTGAGCGGAGATGGCATGCTTGTGAGTGTAACATGTACCTGTTAGACACCCTGAAGAGACAGTTTATCAGAGAGCTGAGGTGTTAGTGATAACACTGACAGCTGTGGACTTATACTTTCTTGTGTTGATTCAAACGGGACCTACCTTTTGTGTGTTTTTTATGTTTCCTGACTTTCCTTTGTTATATATGAAAGAAAAAAAAAAAGTGTCTTTATGTTGCTTATGCACATCTGTCCTTTTAAGTTTTTTTAAACTAGCCTACCTGTGTATCATAAGAGAAGAACAAAGCCCATTCAAATATGTCTTAATTTTAAACTGGATTAATTTTTTTCAAAATTTAAAAACATTTAAAAATTACAACTAGGGATACATTTCATAATTCGTTAATCTGTTGTTTTTATTTATTTATTAATTGCATCATAGAAATAGTTTTTTTTAATACATTTTCAATCAACTAGTTAATCGGCAATTAATTTGCGCAGTAAACAATGTTTTCATTTTTCTTCTGTTGATGAGTGTTTATTGGTTTTGTGTTGCGTTTCACCTCCCCTCTCCTTCATCCTCCTCCCCTCTCATTCTTTGTCCTCTTATTTTTTTTGTTAACTGCTCTTAAAAGCGCTCCCCATCACTCTCGTCTGTCAGCGTTTGCTCCTGTTTGATCCCCCTCTCACTTAGAGGGGCTTCACTCGCTTATCGCTGCCTGACAGAAGCGCCCCTTTTGAAGAACTCCATTATACCTATTACTCTCATGTATGTGTGCCCATAGTGTTGTTTGTGTGTCTGGACAGCGTGAGTCACAGTGTCAGTCAGTTTGTCAGATATCTTTTTTTTGCTGACTCCTGGCTGAACTTTGCCTTCATCACTCGGTCGGTCATCGCCAGCACAGTGTGTCTCCGCCAGGTTCCAAGGTTTCCGTCATATTTTATTCAGCCAAATCTGGATTTCTGACTGAAATAGTGGCCAATGAAAAATAACTGAGACTGAAAACTTAATTAGTAAATGATTTGTAGTACGTAATCACACCATGAGTTGATGTGAAGCTCACTCTGGCCCTGGCCTGTCCATTGCAAAGATCCCCTGAATACATCTGGGATTAGTTATTTTTTAATGGACTGTGTTCTGCACTGAAATCTTACTTTTGAATATTAAACAGCCACCTGGCTGCTCATGTAATGGCCTCCAGTTATGACATATGTCCATTTTTTCAGTGCTCATTTCAAATCTAGTAAAATGTAAAACTTGCACCTAAAATTGTTGAAGCAACTTTTGAAGTCTTGCTGTTAAAAATGCAAGTCATTTATTTGCTGCTTTTCTTCCTCTAACAAATGAGCACAACCAAATAAATTCTAATGCTGCCTGCTTTTGGCCTTTTATACCTTACTGTTATTCTTTAAATACAGATTGTATTTAAATAGGAGTACTCCACAAAACTGCAGGACAGGTAATTAAGCAAAATATAAGCATAGTGAACACAGGGTACCTATCTCCAGGATGTAACGAAATGAAAACATTGAATGGAAAAAAGAAGAGATGAAGTCTACAGACAGCAAAAATATCACAACATGAAGCAACCAAGTAAATTGGAGGGAAAGATTAGAAAATAGTTTTCATCGTAAAATAGAATTTAAATAGAGATAAAAAAAAAAAAAATGCATCTCCTTCAACCTGAGTTCCTGCAGACACGTTTTTCCCTACACAGTTCCTCTCAAGCATACAAAGCCATACTTAAACATTTTCAACTCAGTTTTACAACAAATGTAATATTAATTCTGAAAAGTCACAGAAAAGATTAAGTTGAAGTCAAATACCAGACATGATGCAATGAAATGTACTGTTCAGGAAAACATGTTTTTTTTTTCAAGCCATGTCTTGCTGCAGACTTATTATGATTTTTAAGTCTGATGTCGGGCAGTAAATAAATTTGACCTTCTCTGCTTCAGTGACGTGACAAGAGACAGAAATTCACCTCGCTCAGTCCAACACCTAAAAAAAAAAAAAAAATACAACTCGCTCCACAACATGGCACTCAGCAATGCCAACTTTTTAGGTAAAAAACATGTACTATATTTTGGCCAGTTAAAACATTATGATTACTGAAGTTGGATCAAATCACTGGCTCTGTTGCCAGACACTTAGAGGACTGCTGAGGACTTAAACTGTCTGGCTGCCTTCTGATCTTTTTCTCCTCTTGCTGTTGCCGTTATAGATAGTTTCTCCTTCATGCAACGATTTCTAAACACAGAATCAGTTACTCCCTGTCTGATAAACATTAAAAGATCTTTTAAAAATCAAGCCAAAGCAAAGTCTGATGGGCATTAATTACCTCCAAGCACTAAGACAAATTCGAAGGTTTGCATTGTAATGTCTATACATCTTTTCCTGGCAGGGGAGGAAGAACCGTGGCTCCATCTTTGTTTGGGCTTCAGGAAACGGCGGGCGCAGCAGAGACCACTGCTCCTGTGACGGCTACACCAATTCAATCTACACCATTTCCATTTCCAGCACAGCTGAGAGTGGGCGCAAGCCCTGGTACCTGGAGGAATGCTCATCCACACTGACCACCACCTACAGCAGCGGGGAGAACTATGACCGAAAGATTGTAAGGATTAAAGTCTGTGTGCGTGGTCGATTTTGAGAAAAGACGATTAACACACACATAGAACCGCATCCGTTCTTGAAAGGAGTACAAGTACGCAGGGCCAGAATATATATTCCTTGGTCACTGATGTCCAAATTCCAGTCAAGCACAAAATGCTACAGATGCAACAAATGGAACAAATGTGCGACAAGACCCAAAGAGACTTTCATATGCGTGTTGCCCTATCTCCCTGTACGTTTGCGCATGTAGTATTCGATTTCAGTCAAGAGTACAGTGTGATACAACTTGGCATTAACTTGGCCTTGTGCGTGTGTGCTTGTGGGTTCAGTGGTTTGACCTCATTTGACTCAAATCGGTCGAAATCCCTGCCATGACCAGCTCGGGACGGACAGTGACAGTTGGCCAGTTTGAGCTAGCTTGAGCTAGCTTGTCTGGCAGTGTCTTGCTACATTCCTCATGTTGACGCTACAGATTGGCGCACACACACACGCACGCATGCACACACACACCCACACACACACACACACACACACACACACACACACACACACACACACACACACACACACACACACGCGCACACACACACGCGCACACACACGCACGCGCACAAACACACACGCGCACAAACACACGCACGCACACACACTCACACACACACACACACACACACACACACACACACACACACACACACACACACACACACACACACACACACGGTTTGCAGTTTACCTTCGGCTGGGTACACCTAGCGGTAGAACCTCATACATCTGAACGTCAGTCTATCTACTTGAGCACATACGGTCCTGTCCACTCTAATACTATTGGACCACTTTTACTTCTGTCTAAACCCCTTCAGGTTCTGTGTGTGTGTGTGTGGTGTGTGTGTGTGTGTGTGTGTGTGTGTGTGTGTGTGTGTGTGTGTGTGTTTGTGTGTGTGCGCGTGCGTGTGTTTTCAGATAATCCCTCAAACTTGTCGGTCCAGGAAAGGTCTTTTGATGAGGGCTCAGACGAGAAGTTAGCCAAGCTTTTCTTGGCTGACTGGCTGTCAAGCTGTCTGACTAGTTGGCTGTTTAAAGTCCATACAATCAAAGCAATCATACAGCTCTTTAACAACATGTTATACTACCTGTTGTTGCTTATTATGCTGCGTCCTTTGTTTCTCCTTGGGCGTTGAGCTGATTCTTTGGGGAAACTGGTAATTTGTGTGCTTGTGTGTGAGCATCTGTGTGTGTGTTATCTCTCGCAAGGCAGCGCATCAAAGCTGTAATGTGAGTTTCAGAATCCTCCGGATTCTCATGATTTCAATTTCTCACTGTCTGTCTCTTTCTCCCTCTCGTCCTGCCGTCACTGTCATTTCTCCTTTTCTCTCCCTCCACCTCTGTGACAGCTCACTCTTCGTTCCTATCATCTGTTTTCTCATGTTTTTTATTTTTTTTATTTCTTATCTTCTCCACTTTTGTCTTTGATGTTGACTCCTCCTTCCTCTCTCCCTTCTCCACTGCCTTCTTTCTCAAATGTCATTCCTGTATTTCCTCTGCATCTCTCTCCTTGCCCCCTCTGACTCTCTCCCCTTCTCCTCTGTCTACAGATCACAACAGACCTGAGACATCGGTGTACAGACAGTCACACAGGGACATCAGCCTCGGCTCCCATGGCCGCTGCCATTATTGCTCTCGCCCTGGAGGCAAAGTAAGATTCACTTAACCTCATCCCATCACTTCATCCGTTTGGCACATGATTACCCTCTAATGCCCTCTTGTCCTGTGGCCTCATTGATCTAAAAAAGGAACATGTGACACTTTGTTTTTCATGCATGCATCATTGTCATGTCAGCAGCAGAGATTCATTTTTCTACTTTAAAAAGCTTTTCTTGTCTTGATCAGTTAATCCCAGCGAGATTTGTGCGGAGACACATGGAGGGTGTGCTGGGTTAGAGTATGCGACTGGACTCGACATGGATATGCTCAGTTAAAGCAGTGCAACAAGTGTGGTGTGAATGCACTGCTGGGTGGTGGGCTAGAGAACGTAATGGTTAAAGCACATCACATTGGTATCCATGCAGTTAACCTGCATCTATGTAGTGATGTGTTCATATTTATTGGTTTTGGTTTTCAGCTATGCACAGGTGGCAGGGATGCTTTGTGATAAAGTTCTACAAATATACAGGACTACTTTTAATTGTTTTTTAAAGCAGGTTTGACTGTCACATATATTTTAAATGTGGGTGCAGGTGGTGATAGTTGAATGCTCAGTGAAAGGAGTTATCAGCTGTTGATATTTACCTGCAAGTCCCGACCAGACCCAGACCGACATTAACTTTACAAACCAGCAGTTAGACTTGCTGGACTGAGAAATATCTTGAGAGGGTTTTGACTGAGAGATGCGTGATGACCCTCTTTCAGTAAGCAATTGATTAAGTGTTATGTAATACACTTTGATTATCGCTATGTCTTTCCTTAGTTGTGGATTGTCACCACCCTCCTTCAAAGGTGAACTGTACTTGAGTTTCAAACAGGATTAAGCTCTCCATTCTCAAGTGGCAAGCATATATAACTGTGGTACGTACTGTAACCTGTCTCACCTGGAAATGTGCCAGACACAGTCCCTTATGGCTCAATATGAATACTCTGGCACAGATGATGTCATAAGCGTTGTGAGTGTCATATGTATTGGGATCCCGAGGCGAGTGTGAAACTCATTTTACTGCAGACTTTTGAACTTGACCTTTTCTGCTTTGTGGCAGTTCAGCCTTGTTTTTATGGCCGCTTAAGTGCAGATGATCAGATGATGTGGGTTTAAGTAGCTGTGGGTGCTGAGAAAACATTATTTTCCTATTTGGCACACAGTGTTCCATCTCAGCGGTCAATAAAAGTGTAAGCCGTGTATACAGTAATGCAGTTAATAGATATAGAATATAAAAGAATAATAGCTGCATCCTCAACAAATAGAAACTTCCATTTAAGATTATAGTTTCTTATTGAGGAACACAAACTTGTGATATATCACGGATAGCTGTCTTTATTTTGCTCTATATCTTTTTTAGTGGCAAACAAATGTTGGGATGTTGTTGTATTATGATTACAAATGTTTAACTTGCATAACTTTGTTGCCTTTTAAACCCATAAACAATTTAGATCTTTGTTTCAAAATGTCCATAGTCCATTAGTGCATTACAAATGATTTACTTGGTTTAAACTGTCTGCAACAAGCAGAAAGGATGCACGGCAGGTGCTGGCCTGCTCTTCTTTGGAACCTGTTGAGGAGCTTAATTTGTGATAAATTCATGAATTGGAAACAGTGCAGGTGCAGAGACTCTGAATTAGGCCCATCATCACATGTTGAGCGGCTCAGTAAGCTGAGGTCACTTCATTTAACCTGGATAATCCAATCCAAATCCTCCCTGTAGAAAATATTCTCGGTTTCCAGGCAGTGCTGGGCACATAAGCCTGTTTCCTCAACAAGATTATCACACACAGTTTCTTGCCTGCTTGCTTTCTTCTCCTGAGCTGGCTCTCACTTCCTTGCTGTCGTATTGCTGTGCCTCCACTACTGTCATGATCAATTTTTTTTTACTCCTCCAAGGCAAACACTCTTTTTCTTTACTTTTTTTCTTTCCATTCATTCAGTTTCTTGCATGTATTCACACGCAGTCAAAGAGACGATGGGATGAAAGAGAGAAAGGGAAACGGTTTAGAGAAACCGATAGTATCTCCTCTTATCTGAAAACTTTGTGATAAACATGCCGTTATGCTGGACCTCACTAAACTCTCTGTTAGGAGGCATTTTCTCTTGGTATGAGAGTGAGTTTGAACATGTTTTTTCAGAAAACTGTCCCATGCTCTGCTCTCTGTAGATTCTGCCAAGTTTAAGCAGCAACTTTTCAGAGCTTCAAAAACCTTTATTTCTTTACCCTTTCCTTATGTCCTTGGAAATGAAGAAATGGAAAAGTGAGTGAAAACGGAGACAGAAGACTTCAGTGAGGAAATTTGGAGGGATAAACAAGAACTGAGCATGAACAACCTGCCATATGAACCTCATCTACTGGGAGGTTTTAAGAAACCAAAACAGGGACAGATGGGCGAAAATTACACCCTTTTTCTTTTTTCTCTATTTGTTGCTTTAAAATTGAAGCTAGAGGGGCAGATTTTAGAGTGGAAAATGATATTCATGGAGTATAGTTTTAGTGGATAATCTATCACTGGACTGAACTAAGGTGAAATGTTTGATTTAAGTCTCCTCTGTTCTTTCTTTAGCTGACTCTTTGTTTACTCCCGTCAGATTACCCCTGTGTTTTCATCCATAATTACACCAGAGAGAAGCAGAAAGAAACCCGTGTTAGACTCCTGATTTGTTGTTGGTTGTCGCCAGTATGTCAGTTACTCCATTAATTAGTATTGGCTTGTTTATGGGAAGGCAGTCATGGCCTAGATAATGATGCCAAAGTCACTTTTAATTAATGACCATAAAACATTTATGGACCCGTAATTACACAGTGGCAGCTAAGCCTATTAATATTGATCTGACTGTTAATTATTCTAACTTTTCACAGGACTTATCTGTGCTACCATCCTTTAATTATTTTTTTACAGGATTCTCTATTTTAGTCTTGGTTTTACAATCAGTGTGGGCTCTCCGAAAGCGTTCGCAAATTTTGGACGTGTGTAACAGCCTGTTGTTGTGTCACCTGATGTGTCGGAGTCACTGAAAACTGCCAAAAGGTTTACTAAAAAGTCGATAAACTTCAAGAGATACTTTTTCTTCAAAAGCAAAGAAATGATAGACAGCTAGTATGAAAGCTTTATTTCATTTCTAAGCTCTCAGTGCTACAAGAGACTGTAGGCCAGTCTTCAACATGTCTGTCTTTGATTTAACCAGGAATTATAAAATCAAATGTGATTCTGATTTCTCTGTGATGACTAATTTAAAAAATGCATAAACCATTCTGTCTGTGATCAGGATTTTATTAAAACATTTTTTAACTGACAACAGTCACTTTAATTTGATCCTGTAGCTTGACCGGGAAATGACTAAAACTCCACCTCTGACAAGAATTCAAATGTCCATATAATCCAGTGATTCTCAGCACCCACATTGTTGTTGTTTGTGTCTCACCAGCATACAAATACTAAACCACAGCTTCATGTAAAACTGCCTGAACATTACATGATAAAGTGCATGTGCAAAAGCAGCTTTTGACTATAATCTGTGAAACGTCAGCAGCTGAATGTGTGACAGAGATGTTTCCCCCAGATGTTTAGGATTTGAAATGTCTTCTGGTGATTTTTTTTTTTTTTTTTTTTTTTTTTTTTTTTTTTTTTTTTTTTTTTTTTTTTTTTGGTCTAATAGATCACAGAAAGCCATGAAAGAACCTGCTCTTATGCAAGACACTCAACAGGCAAAGACCTGTTGCTCTCCATCTGCCTGTCATGTCATACCTGTGCATCGTCTTAAAGTCTAAAACCCAAATTGTTGGGTTGAAAACCTAAAATATTCGTTTTAGGCCAAAAGCTTTGGAGATTTGGAAATTCGGTGAGGTCTGAGATGGTGAGGGAGTGACAAGAGGGGAGGGAACAGAGCATCTGGCCAGCATATGAGATGGAAGGGAATCCCAGGAAACTTGGTGACCCACTTCTTCCTGGTTTTTCCATTTAATGTAGCGTTTGGACATCAAAGGAGTTGAGACACATGGCTGCCATCTCGTAACGGATCTCACGTGAGATCTAAGAAACTAGGGACGGATGAAAAAGCATCATTGCTCTCCATCTACATCCTCTGTAATTTACCCTCAGTAATCTTCCACCTACTGTATACTGCTAAGTTTTAATCTTGTTTTACATTTCATCTTCTTTCTTCCCCCTTGTTTTTTTATGTTTCTCTTTTATCTACCCACAGTATCTGCCCTCCATGCTGTTGTCTGCATTTATTCCCATTGTAAAGATATGTCCCTATGTCATAATGTCCATTTAGACATTTGGTTTATGTCTCTATGTTCTGCTTATCCAACACAATCCAACACAATCATTTATTTAATAACCTTTTCTGCATAATGTTGTCATTTATGTATATGCATGTGTGCAGATTAATATATCTCTCATTTAAAACGTAAATGTCATTTTGAATATCGAAAGTAGGTCTTTATGTCACTTGTTTACTTGGTTCCAGTTATGTGTTCCTAAACATGTATTTGACGTTTGACAGAACGATGAAGAAACAAATGAATTTGTGTGTGTTTTCTTCCGCTAGTTCTGATCTAACATGGCGAGATGTTCAGCACATCATTGTAAAGACGTCTAGAGCCGGACATCTCAGTGCCCCTGACTGGAAGACCAATGCTGCTGGTTACAATGGTACGCATGCACGCACAAACAAACAAATGTCGCTAGTTTATCAATTCAGCCCACCAACAGCAGTGTTTTCTCAGACATGGATCAGATTGATTCAGAATTCATTTCAATATCTTTTCTGCGAAAGAGTCTTTGAAATGAAGTTGATTTGACTGAACTTCATTTGAATTTCCCTTTTATAAAGTTGACTATCATTTTTTAGATGTGTTACTTTTGTTTGATATTTCTTCAAAAAGCAAATAGACAAAAAAACATGACAGGATTGAGCCGATAAAGTTGAATAACAAAGCTTTATGAAATATCTCCGTTTTGAGTTGATTTCTCAAACTGTTAGAGCTGATCATTATCGAGCAACTAAAAAATAAAAGGCAACATTTTTGTGGTTGACAACTTCAGCTCAATTTGAACACAGACCACTTAGATGATGTTCTGAGTTGTCACATTTTTTTTTTTAATCTTAACACATCAATAAAATGGCATTTGCATTTACTGTTCATTGTGAGATTATATTTTTAAAAAAATCAGGACAGTCGCAGAGACATCATGATACAGTATTTTCACCAGTGAACTAGTTTTTCTCCAAACAGATGAGGGGTGATAAGTAGTCTCCAAAAAGGTTTCGTTCTTGCTTGCTTAACTACAGCGCCGTCAGCTGCCATCTGTCAGGGTCCATGTGGTGGGTGCTATTTTGTAACTTTGAGTGTTTAATTCGTACCTTCGTGTGTATGTATGTGTGTGTGTGCTGGAGAGAAACCAAGAGAGTGAGAACTAAGGGTCAGCCAGGCTGCGGGCCCAGTGTGCCTGGAGATTTTCCAAGTGACAGAACAGGGAAGGGGGGGTAGCGGAAGTACGAGAGGAATTTATATTTGATTAGCTGTACCAGTAAGTTGAGTGGTTTCCAAACTTTATTTTCCATTTTTGGTAGGGATGCACAATATTATTTTTCCACCTAATTGCAGCGAACATCAAGTCTCTCCTGTAGGGAAGTTAACATATTACTGTGCTTGCTCTTATCGTTCTTGCTGACAGATGCAGACATGAAATACAATCCACATTCACTGGACAAGATAAGGAAACGGCTTCAAACTAGCTTATGTAAAACTTTTTGATGTAAAATTTTCTTTCAAATTAAACATTGAGATCTATCTGACTAAAGCAGACTTGGATGATGATCTCCCTCGGACAATAATTGCAAATACAGCTTTGCTTTATAAAAAAAAAACTCCACACTGCAGACACATTGTTGCACACTCTTTCACGTTCGACATAAGAGACATGGCGCTGTGCACGTACCCTCACACCGGAGATGTGGCATTCAGCATTTAGACATATTTAAAGTGTTGTTTCAGATTAGATGAGAATTTATTAATCACACAGTGGGGAAATTTAGTCGTCACAGCAGCATGTACACAGTATGAACAAATTTACAAATACGTATGAAATAAACTAAACAAAATGGATAAAAAAATTATTATTTTTGAAAAAAATAAAAGCAATAAAAGAATAAATACAGACACAGACCATATACACAAAAACAAATAAAATAAAATTCGATAAATAAATACAGCTTGGACGATGATTTATTGACCTCTAATATCAACAGAAATTTTCATTTCAGGCCAATATTTAAAATTGTTATTCATCCATAACCGATGAGGTGCTGATATTATTTTACATCCCAAATTTTTTTACAATTATTAAACTTCATACTGTAGATAAGATAATATCTGTTAAAACAACAGTGTTCAAAAGTTTTGATTTTGTTGACACATTTGGACTTTTTGATCATTTTCATAACAATTCTAAGAATCTGAAAATTATATTACCAGATTCCTTTAAGGATGGTTACAAACTTGAAAGAATGGACATTTAATGCTTAATCTGACTCCCTGAATCATATTATGTGTGGCTGCCTGATTTCCGAATGAGTTTGAACATGAAATAATCCTTCTTGGTTAAACCATCATTAGTATGCAAAACAGTAGAGTCAGTAAAACAGCAACAAGTATCAGTCTGATCAGCTGTGACTTTTTACTGTTTCCTGCAGTCAGCCACCTGTACGGCTTTGGCCTGATGGACGCTGAGGCGATGGTGAAGGAGGCGGAGCGATGGAAGCAAGTCCCTACTCAGCACGTCTGTGTGGAGAGCGCCGACCGACAAATCAGGTAGGCACGAGACCGAAGAAACGCAATCCGACCACCCGACATGCAGAAATAAATCCGTCTGCTTTAGAATTTAAATACACAATGTCTAAAAGTATGTGGACATGCTGACATTACACTCATGTGTGATTGCTGAACATCTCATTCCATAACTATGGGAATTAATGGACTGCTGTAACAGCCTACACGCTTTAAGGAAAACTACACACCTGAGTTTTGAACCTGTCACAAGAACAATGGTAAGTTGGCCATGTTCGGTGATTTGGCCTGCGTTGTAGTTTATATTCCAATCAATCTCAAAGGATTTTGATGGAGCTGAGGTCAGTTCCTTCCACACCAAATGTAGAAAATCACTGCATGGTCCTGACTTGGTGCACAGACAGGAACGGCCTTCAATAAACTGCTGCTACAAAGCTGGAATCACTCAGTTGCTTAATATTTTGTTGTATCCTTAAAGTTTAACATTTTACCTTACTGAAATTAAAAGGGCCTACCTAAAAGCAAACAGACTGGAGTGTCCATGTAAAATTATTTTGAAAGTCTACTGTTTTGGTCATCGTCATAAAGAAATCTGATACCATCCAGCGCAAGTTTAACCAACAAGTGTGACCGAAAATGTATTCTTTATGAATATTGAATAGTTTGTTTTTGTGCGTCTCTCTTTGAACCCCTCAATTGTACTGTCTTTCTTTTCTTTCTTATTTTTTCTGTCTCTAGTGCTTTGCACTGGCATGTGTTTGAGAGTGCGGTTGTGCAAGCTGTACCTTGATAGGGGCCAAGCATTAGTTCTGGCAGGGTGGTTCTCACATAAGACCTTTACTATGCGTGTACACACACACACACACACACACACACACACACACACACACACACACACACACACACACACACACACACACACACACACACACACACACACACACACACACACACACACACACACACACACACACACACACAGAGAGAGAGAGAGAGCCAGGGCTTCACAGCTTGTTATTCTTGATGCAGCTGGAAGCCTGAGCACTGTTCTGTGTTAGGCTGGCTGGCTGAACTTGGGCCCTGAACTGGTTTGCTTTCAGTCGAAGGCTCAGTGGCCAGCGACTGCAGCATTATCAGTGTCATTCTGTCTGTTCTGCTCCAGTACACAAGTCGGTCCATATGAGGCTTATGTAAAGTCTAGCTTGTGTCGGAGGCAGTCGTGCTCAGGCGTCTTTTTTCATGTAATGTGTGCTGGCTAATGGAGAAATATTCACTGCTGTTGAGTGAAACAAATAAAACCAACCCTGTCTGTCATTTTGGCCTCCTTTTTCCATGTGTTTTGTGTTTATGAGTAGCCTCTGACATATATAAATGGAATTATAGCAGAAACAAAGTAATACTTCCTTCCAGCCGATTTAAAGTAAAAGTCGACAGTCACGAGGGAACAAAAGGCTTTGTTTTGTTTTTCTTTGGGGATGAAGGCAAAACAGTCATGAAAGTTTTATGTGTAGCACATTTCAAAACAGAATTTTCACACTGCCCCCCAAAAAAAACATTCTTCGTACACCAAACACTTAGTAGAGCATTCATATATGCATAATGTCATGTGTACGTGTGCAATTGTGTTACGAGTGCTTGTGATTGTAGGACGGGGAGCAATAAAGAAAGAGTATGTTTTGGAAGTGTGCATACATGTGCGTCTTCTACATCTCCCTGGGTGTGAATACTGTCTGCACGTGTAGTCTGTGTTTCCAGCCTAACTCGCTACAGCGCTAAGTGCAGTCGTCACCTTACTGCTGTGTTCCCACACACCCTCTGGCTGGCCCCTCTGACTGCGTTTGGTAATGTCTGTCTGCAGTTGATCTCGGCACTCCACTTGGAGTGTGCATCGGGAAAATTGTGTGATCTGTGTGCAATCAGGCTGGTGGTAATCAGCTGTGCATCTGCTCTGCTTGGTCCCATGCCTATGGTTCAGTTATCTGTGCTCTGTCATAGAGAAGCCAGAGCCGTTATATCGGCTCAAGACTCCCCAGACATTACCGCTGACCGCTTTCCAAACACTCATCCAAAGAGACAATCAGTGTTGTTTTTCTGTTATTCATTCCACTGAGTCAACTTGAGCTCACACAATTTAGTGTCTTTCTGTTTTCAGTAGTTTTAATGTAAATTGTTTATATTGACAGTCTCTCGATTTGTTCTGGAAAAACAATTCATAGGGCGCTGCTTTGAATAATAAATCACTATTGCTCCTTTCATATTACTTTGATGATCTAATTGATACAAGACATTAACTGAATGCATCATTGTTGCGAAATGAAGCAACATGTCTCAGTGGAAATTATTAGTTTCATCTTAATGGCCAATTTTGGCTTTTTCACTGAACATATTGATATTTTTAGTAGTCATTAAAAATCAGTGGACCGGCATTACACGGTCTGAATGGCAAGACAAAACTCTGTGGCTCTCTGTCTCAATCAATTTCTGAGCCAAGTATAAAAAATGTGTTGTTCCAAGAGACATGCTTCATGTTTCACACAACTGAAGACAATCTATATCAGCTGATAATTGCCTCACGGTAATTTTCCTCTCAAAGACAAACATCTGTGCTGTATCACTTAGTAACTAATATGTCATGGCCGGGAATCCAATAAAATGCTTTTCAATACAGGATCAAATGACACAAGTCACTGGCAATAATTTTCTTTCAACCCTCTATTCTGCAAAAAAATATTATAGTAAGCAATTTATGTTTTGTTTAGCAAGTGTAATTCACCAGCTCTGTTTTAGTTTCCAGTGAGTAAACCTTGCATGTAATCCAGTTGCTGTAATGAGTTAATATGCCGAGTTGCACCAGCTGCTTCATGTGCGACTGCGACTGCAGCAACATATGACTCTTTTTCTCCAGTCTTGTGCTGCCAAGATGGTATTCATTGTCCCCTCCTCTGGACCTGTCCATGTTATTGGTGTTGCTTCTTATTAGATCATACCACAGATGTTATTCAAGGGGCCATTAGATGTTTGTGTTGGCTGTGCAGTGATCTTTCTGCCAGAGCTCTGCATAGCAGAAAGAGCAAATCATGTTGTTTGTCTTTCTTATCATGTTCAGGTTCTTAGTTTCTTTGGCAGGTTGAGGTTTAAGAAATAGAAAACATTAATATGGGCTGTTGTGCATGTCCTTTGGGTTTTTAGAGGTTAAATCAAAAGAGGTGCATGCGGTTGCTTTTAGGTGTATTTAAAAGTGATTTTAAGTGTTAAGTCAGTCACTAACAGCATTTTTGGAAAGAGTTGACAGCGCTGAATGTCTTTTGTGTAGGGAGACAGCCATCTCCTGTGTTTTAAAGATGATGGACAGTTTTAATCCACTTTAACCAACTCTATGCTTCCAGACTGTGGATGAAACAGTGAAATGGGAATGTGTAGAGCTGTTCCCAGTTAGAGCATCTCTGAAAGCCCAACAAACTCACTTTGTAATTTGTCTACTAATTGGTATACTTCCAGTTGTTGATTCCATCTTCTCTCTGCAGTCATGTGTAACTTATTCATCTCTCCATCCTATTACAACGTATGAATTTGATTGGCCATCTGCTTTACTTTAATATCTGATATCATATTTTGGTTTGCCTTTGTGTTGGTGATGTGTTTTCAATTATATATTACACAATGAACTTGTATACTAATCAATCAGCTTTAGTTAATATATAAATGTCGATACATTTGGTTTCTTAAGTTTCTTCTATGTATTGGTGTGTGTTATTAGAAAGAAAACTAATGACTTAAAATTTTCTTGATGTGATGCACTGATTAATATTAATTTTAATTGACCAAATTCTCTGTGCTCCCATAAATAATAAACAATGGTTGAATAGTGTTTTAGCCTGTTTTTTCTTCTTAATGTTGAATTGGTGTCCTTGTTGTCCTCCAGAACCATCCGTCCAGAGCATGTGGTTCGGTCTGTGTACAAGGCGACAGGATGCACCGACAACCCCAACCACCACGTGATCTATCTGGAGCACGTGGTCGTACGTATCACCATTACACACCCTCGCCGTGGGGACCTGTCAATCAACCTGACTTCACCCTCAGGGACCAAGTCTCAGCTGCTTGCCAACAGGTACAGAACTGAAACAAGTTGTTCATGTTTATCTGCAACACCACAGCTCATTAACTTTGTATATTGTGTATATTTTATAGAGAATTTTCAGAAAATAATTTGAATGCAAAGCTGAAAAGACTTTACTAAAGGAGCTCCATAGTCAGATACTATCAAATAAGACGTATGCAGTTCTATACTGAGCTAAAAGAGAAATTTATGCATTTTATTAAATTTGCATTATAGTCTTGTATAGTAATGTACCATGGCCACTTGCCATCAAAATGGCATATATGGTTAAGCCAAAAATATAATTTACACAAATAACCAATTCTGATCTTACTTTCCTACATTAAGCATGAAATATATCCAAATCTCCGTGAACACGAAAGGGTTCAAGGGCTTGGGCAGGAGAATTTTTTTTTTACTGATTGCTGTCAATTTGAAGAACTGAGAAAAGTGATGTGTTCTGCTACACGATGTTATTAAAACTGTCTGACCCGCAGAGATAACGTTATAAAACACTCTGCAGGCTGCCTCTCTCCTCTCTGTCACACATACATCACCACTTTTTTGTTTGTCTCTCTCAATCCTTCAATCCTACCTGTGACTTCGCCATCTCTTTCTGCTCTCTACGGTTTTGGTTGCATCTCCTCTCCAGTCTTCTCTCTGTTCCCCTGCAGCTCTTCTTTAGACTCGAGCGACCAGCTCCACCGTTTCCACTGCCTTTCAGTTTAAAATTTAAAATTGATTAAAAATGGCAAACAAACACCAACGTCAAAAGTGTTGGGTTAAACTGGCAGGCTATTAAAACTTAATATACACCTTCCAACCAGTTATCATTTTCAGCTACCATTATACAACATCAAGTAAACCACAGTCCTGCACAATGTTTGGCTACAGTTCATTAAAGGCTGTGATTGTATTTTGTTGAGCGGTTGTGAGTGTTTGCTCTGGTATTTGCAGTACTTCAATCACAGTACTTCCTCATCTGATATCGTGTGATTTGTTTTCTTTTTTTTCTTTGTGTGTGTGTGTGTGTGTGTGTGTGTGTGTGTGTGTGTGTGTGTGTGTGTGTGTGTGTGTGTGTGTGTGTGTGTGTGTGTGTGTGTATTAATGATGCGCAGGTTGTTTGATCACTCCATGGAGGGTTTTAAGAACTGGGAGTTTATGACCACCCACTGCTGGGGAGAGAAGGCAGCAGGCGACTGGGTACTAGAGATCTATGACTCACCTTCTCAACTGCGCAGCCAGAAAGTACCTGGTAAGACAGCATTAATTATTAATTTAATTAAAAAAGGACCATAAGTCTCAATCCTCATTGTTATTTATTGTGTTTATTCTAATTGACAGACACGGTAGAAGTAGAAGGGATAACATTTTGTCTGGAATAGATGGAGGATCGGCAGAGGCACACAATTTTGTCTGGAGCTGAACTTAACAACTAAGATTACCCACTAATTTAGAGTCTCAAACTGAGACTAAAAAGCTGCTACGTCAGTCACTGTAATTCCATGTAACTTTCCTAGTTTTCTTTTGGGTATCATTAAAAGTTTCATATGATATGATCTACTTGTGGTGGCTGAAAATAGCTGTAAATACAGGGCTGAAAAATGTAGACTCAATTCCCACTCTCTCTGTGTTCTAATGGTGAAAGTCAGGTGCTGTGCCAAATACAAATGTTACCACAGAACTAAACACAAACTTAAAACCTGCTCTTTTTCTTTACATGACTCAGTTATAAAGGCAGGTCCAAATGTCAAATACACAATCAAATTAATATCAAGAGATTTTCAACTGCTCTCCATCAGGACAGACTGAAATCTCTCCATATAGAAGAGAATTTTTACAGTTTCTGTTTTCTCAGGCAAGCTGAAGGAGTGGTCACTAGTGCTGTATGGCACCTCTGTCCACCCGTACTCGTCAATAGATAAGCCTCGCCAAACAGAAACGCTGATGCCCACAGATGAGGAGTTTCCAGAGGAGTACATCGGTAAGTGATAAATCCAGAGCTGTACATTGACAGATTCGTCAGAGTGGCAGCGTTGTAAAGTAACAGCTTACAAGTATTGTAACATGCGCTCTTAAAGAGTGAAACAAAAATGATTAATTTTTGATGAGGCTGGTAGGGTGTAAAAACAATTTTTAGGGCTTTTCCAGTGAACTGTGTGATTCTTTGTGTCTCCAGGCCCCTGCGACTCTGAATGCAATGAGAACGGCTGTGAGGGTCCTGGACCCCACCACTGCATTAACTGCCTTCACTTCTTCCTCAAGTTCAAAAACAACACCAGGTCAGACTGCTTTACAACATCATGATTAAAACTGCTTTTGCATTGTTTACCTTTTTTTTTTTTTTTTCGGTGAATGGCTATAGATGCTCAAAGCATATGTAGCATATATATGCTTTATATTATATTATGTTTTATATTATATTATAATATTTTTATATATATATGCTATATATATATATATATATGCTATATATATGTGGCCATGGGAGGTGACAGGCGGCAAGGAGAGGAGGACACAGAACACATGGGGAAACAATAACAAACAGACAGGGGAATGACAGAAAATATGAGGAGAGGTGATTGGGGACAAAACAGAGGAGCAAACAGGAATCCTAACAGAAGTCCAATGAAGATAGCGATCAATATTAGCTGAGGGGGTGTCGGTCAGATAGATTTAAAAAGGAAAAGTGAATGTTGTTGCCAACCAATCCCTCAATTTGTGGATTTTATCAGCTGAGGGAGAAATTTTGATTGTGTCAAAGAAACATCCGTTTATAATCAGCATACCAGCGGAAATTTACCATCTAAGTTTGTTGGCAGTGTTAATCCAACAAATGAGGTGATGCATCTCAAGACCTTTTGACAAGTAAATTTGAAAACTAAAAAGAGAGAAATCTGACAAAGGTATTTATTTGGATCAACTCAGCAAACTTGCATTTCAAAGCCTTGTAAAAGTGTTAAAACTAGGATTGTCCATATACATTTCAGTTTTTTGGCTATGTAAGGTCACTTTTATATGGTGATCTTAGAAAGTACGTACATGTTGACCAGTCTGTTTATCAGTCTGATAAGAGATGCTGTTTCCTGTCAGTCATATTACGTTCTTTCAGTCCCTTCTCACTGTTAATTGTGCATATACAGTAAGTCCGTGTGTTTGAGTGTGTGATTGTAAATGTGTGCATGTGTGTACATTTGTGTTTGCCCTTAGGATTCCATTAGGATCAAAGTCTTCGGTAATTGCCTTTGTGTCGGCTTGTCTCTGCACTAATAAAAGGCCGGTGCAATCAGTGAGAATGTGCAAGCTTAGGTGCAGCCTTATCATTAGCCCACTTTAGAGGTGTGCTGCCCTTTTCTGCCACCACAGGGAGCAATTGATGAATGAATATTGGGGGAGTGGTGGGAGGAAGAAGGAGGGGTGGCGGCGGTGTTTAATGTGCAGATAATTACATCCCTGCATGAATGTGTTTGATGGTCTACATTCACCAAAAGGTTTGAGGGTCCTTGGAAGTGTGTGGGTGTTTTTTTTGCACGTCCATGTCTAATTATAGGATTTCTGTGGCCGTACGGCCAGTAAGTTCCCACATAGTTTGGACCAACCTGAAAATTCCCCAAATTTGTTTCTATTTATATTGATAACTTTCCATGTTTAATAAGGAATGTATTGTAGAAGAAAAGTCTTCCTTACATTATTGTCCATAAACTGTTTTCTAAGAGTGTTGTCCTCTTTATCAGGAATAAAACCTGATGGGAAGAATTATTCAACTGTTTAATATAATTGCAGCTGGATATATTGAATTATGAATCTGTCCTCTGAGATTCTGAGAGTATTCTCAAAAGCTCATTGATAATGCTTGTGTTTTATTACATAACGAGAGCTAACAGGAAATGTTGCCTGAAAAAAATGTCCCCTTAGATAGCTTTTTACCACATGTTTGCACTGACAGCATGGTCTGGAAAAAGCAGTTTAAAGTTCACATTTAGTGGTGTCCATGGTGTCGATGTTACTTATAATCTTTATTGATTGAATTATCATTTCAGCATAGCAGAGAAATGATGATTAATTTGGAGGACATTGCTGTGTGTACACGTGTATTATGTGTTTCACACGTCCTATATGTGTTTCTTTGCAGGAAACTGCAGAGTGTGAATAAAGTTTAAAGTGTGTGTGTGTGTGTGTGTGTGTGTGTGTGTGTGTGTGTGTGTGTGTGTGTGTGTGTGTGTGTGTGTGTGTGTGTTTTGTGCTTTTGAGAATTTTCGAGGTCTTTTTCACCTTACGAAGGAGGTTCTGAGTGAACTGAGGGGGTGTGAAGTTATCCAGCAGATGTTGACCTGTTTGCCATGCAGCACCTTCACACACACAACTCTGCCCCTACACCTTTGTATCCATTTGCTGGAACTCATTATGTGATATTGTTACAACAAATATAGGTTTTATTTCTACTTCAGATCTATAAAACTATATTTTATTAAAGCTTATATGCACTACAGAGTATTATGTCCATAATACATGTGTTTTATATTTTGAACTTGTTAACATGCTGAACTGTCAGATGGAGCTTGTTAATCAGGAAATAATGAGGTTGACATGGCTATCATCATTATGTTGTTCAAGCGGGCTGCCCTTCACAGGAAACGACAACCAGAATAAATCTGTCAGAAACACATATTGTGTCTTCTGATGCTCTTTTTTCACCCGGTCTCCCTCTTCTCTCTCCCTTTAATCACCTCTCTCTCCAGGATGTGTGTGTCCGAGTGTCCCAGTGGTTTTTTCCGTGACGATAGGAAGCGCTGTAAGAAGTGCTCCTCCTTGTGCGAGACCTGTGTTGGTAGTCGTAGCGACCAGTGCACCACATGCAGAACGGGTTTCCACCTCAACGAGGGCTCCAACACCTGTGTGGCCAACTGTGCCGACGGCTTCTACCTCGATAATGGTGCGTTTCCCAGCTAGTCAAACTGACTCTGCAGTGTTCAAACTATTAACTGATGAGTGCACGCATGATAGCACATAATGCTGTCAAGAATTTGTTTCTAAACTCGTGGTTTTCTTTCATCGTTCCTTTTTTTTTTTTTTTTTTTATAAGGCTTCTTCAGTCTGCGGTGTTACATCTGTTTTCTTAACATGCGGCAAACAAGCTTAATTAAACTTAACAGTTCTCCCATCTACACAAAGGTGGAAAATTACTACTTTGTGCCCACCCAGTGCTCTGATTGTCCTGGCAAGTCTGTTGTTACTTTGCTGTCCATTGATGTAATTATCCTGCAGTCGGTTAGGTTAAAGTACAAGGAAAGGGTGGAGAAGGTTTCCACAAACAGAAAAAAAACTTGACTTTTAGAAACATCTGTGTGCCACTAAAAATGATCAGCAAAACTACTTTCATTCACTGCCCCAGAATGACGCTGTTGTATCCTTGATGTAGCGTGTAGCCACTTGTTTATTTTTATGCGCTTGCTGAATCAAACAGGACTGAAAAGGCAGAGTTAGTTTGCAGGGCTTTTTTTCTTCAAATTAAAAATGTAGTGAAACGTGAAATAAAACAGATCTGCAGGAGGATTGTCTTTGGATTACGTTAGATAACTTGTCTTGTTTTCTATGCCTTAATCGCCAGTTTATAATGAACAGAGTAGTGCCGGGGTATTATATATAGTATGCACTCAATGTATAGTATGTACTCACTGGTTTGTCTTAAATTCAACATGTATGCCAGTCTGGATGAAATCAAATCAAGAATGAGAGACTGAAACTATGTATCTTATAATTGTGTATATATATTTGCTTTACAGCCAAGATAATGTAAGTCCTGGCAGCTCTAAGAGTCTCTGGCAGCAGAGTTCAATCATAACATTTCAACACACCAAGCCGTAGTGGATACTTTTATCCTTTGAAATGTCAACGTAGCTGAGCATTGTGTTGTTTTTAAACAAGCAATCTGGAGTTTATTTTGTTATTCTCATTCTGAGAGCAAAGCGAGGAGAATTCCTGCCTTTATCAGTACATGGACAGATCTTATTACTTGTCAAGATAACTTTTTAGAGATGCCAGCGTTAGAATTTATATAAACAAAGTGTGTTGACATTTTTTCACAATCTCACATATCCATAAAAGGAATACGGCTAGTATTGGACTCTATTGGAGCTGGTGTTTTCCTTATTGAATAATCTTTTTTTTGAATAGTTTTTGATGAACCAACTGAGCTTAACAAATATGTTAATCATCAAAGTTTTGAACAACTTGTGAATTGTATGAAATAAGCACGAATTTTGACCTCCTGTCTCAGCTTAAATGGGGGAATACGACTCTTGAGGCAATGTAAAAGTGACTTTTTTTCTTCATGGAAATCAGTCCGCAGCCTGTCTGTGTCCTGCATTCACCCTGAAAAGATTTTGCTTCCTAAAAATCCTACCAGAAATCCTCACATACTCTGTCTCCTCCTCTTAGCACTGATAGTATATCTAACCCCAAACAAAACCAAAAAGGTTGTCTCATAAATTAGCAATGCTTTTTTTTTTGGAAATGCAGAAATAGTTTTAATATGTAGTCACAGTCAACTCTCTGGCTTCCCTGGAAAGATAAAACATGCTATTCGCATATCTTTCTGGCAGTCGTCATTGCTGCGGAAGGCAGGAGTGCCCATGTGCATTGTGTCAAAGCATGTCATTGCCTTTAGTCTGCCTTTTGAAATATTCATGTTCATTCCCATCCTCCCTCACTACCACTACAGTCCTCTTTTTCAGATCCCGCCCCCACCGCCACCACCCTTCATCTTGCCATCTCTTTCCTCTTCTTCCTGTTTTGTATGCCCCTTCTCTTCCTCTCCTCCACTTAACTTACTTCCTCGCTCATTTTACCCCTTCTCATACTCTTCATCATTGTCTTTCTCCTCTATCCTTTTTCTCTTTTCCAAATGCAGCCAGACTTCTGCTTCCTGTTAGCCACTGTGTGTGACTGGCAACCTCTTTGTCTTTCAGATTCCAATATTTGCAGGAGATGTCAGGAGAACTGTAAGAAGTGTACAACCTCCAATATCTGCACAGAATGTAAACCTGGGATGAGGTAAGCTGGGGGCCATGTCGATCGGAGCCTAACCAGAGTTAGTTAGTCAGTTAAGTGTCTTGGCAACCACTAATTTCAGTCTCACTGTATCTAAATGAGGATGGGTGGTATAATTTTAGTAACTTTCCAAAACAGACAGTCTTGACATGTACTTCATGTAGCAGTCGGTCGGCTGTGTGGAGGTGAGAAAGTAAGCGGAGTAACTAATTGTCCCTTTTACATGTGCGAACAAATGCGTCAGGAAAGATTGTTAGAAAGCATCCACAATCTGGCCCTCATTATGACCGCAGGCATTTTGTCTTTAAACAAAGTCAGATGTCAAGTCGTACCAACGGCTTTGTTTCAATCATACTGCCAAAGTGCACCACACTGCCACAACTCACCCAAATATATGGTTTAATTTAGCATTAATTCATTGTAAAATATGTGAAAAACATGGTGTTCATGTGACTCTGCGGCTCTGTGCTTGGAAAACCTTGAACATTTAATGTTCCATCAGTTTTGCTTGAATGTCAGTTTTGTGGTTTCAGGATAAAAACCTTTTATCTAGTTGAACACTGTAGGAACACATTGCTGCTAATTCAGACCAGCATGTTACTCTGTGGTTTATGGTCGCCAGCATGAACCAGGGTTTCCCAACTGTTTTCCACTTGGGACCCAAATTGGGTAAACTGAGATTCACCCAGTGACCCAGGCTTATTAAAACCCACATATACTCGTGTCATATGGAGACCCACAAGAAGTGGATCTGTTTTGGGTTGTAATCCTTACTTTGAAGAACCTCTGATCTGAACCTTTTCATTAACCATGCAGACATGTTCCAGTTCAGTTCACTTCCTCAGCCGCCTCTTCAAACCGACCCAACTACACTTGACCTGACAGGATAGGGCGTTTCAAAGTGCTGGAATTCCTGATAGGTCATGAAGGAAACACTTGTGAAGTGTTTAAAACATATTGTGGTCTTGAACTCAACTTTAAGTGTTCATTGTAGCCAGAGGTGGAGGTGGGGACACTTAAAGGCCATAATTTCCTCTGAATGTCAGTGATATCACAGTAAGACACATGATCATGCACTTATTCTCTCTCACACACACACACACACACACACACACACACACACACACACACACACACACACACACACACACACACACACACACACACACACACACACACACACACACACACACTCTCTCTCACACACTCACACTCACACACAGACACAGCCTTCCTGCTCCCATTTAATTCACCATTAATGTTCAGTTAGGAGCTGGGGAGGAAGAGGGGACCAGACCAGATCGCTTCTGGGAAACTTTAGCTAACACGGACCAGCTGTTTTTCTGCTCAGCGCAGCAAGCTCACCAATCTGTCCTCACTGTGACTTCACATCGCTGACTTTATAACCTCCAAACTTGCCACCTAACTTGCCTCTACCCCTACATCTTGCTCCTCCAAAATCACTTCTGTTATTTGTTGGTCAAAAACACAAGTATATTTGATTACGCTTTAAAAACAGACATATTCCTGTATATTCGTAAAAGTTTGAAGTAAAGGCCTGTCGTTGTTATGCACACCCACATGGTGCTGCAGTTTTTTTTTGATTCATCAATGCTCCTGCATCCTTGTCCAAAAATTGTACTGCAGCAGTTGTTGTGTCCGAGTTTCAAGTGAAAGCTGGTCTAAGAGTTTTTCAATATAATATTTTTTCCTCGTATTTCTTATGAAGGTGTATCTTGTTTGTCTTTCACTTTGCAGTCTCCAAGGAAACAAGTGTCAGATGACCTGTGACCCAGGAACTTATTACAATGGACACAGAAGGACTTGTGAGCCCTGTCATCGGGCATGTGCCACCTGCGCTGGTAGGAAGTCATAAGACCTTTAATAATGAAATACCTTTACCAGGGTTACATCTATCATGTAGGTCAGCATGTAGTTTTGAAGACATAATAAACACTTTTGAACATGTTTTGTTTGTCATCTGAATAGTAATGCTCTAACAAAATTCCTAAAGCGTGTGGTCATGTTATTTTTCAGGCACAGGTATAGAGGCATGCACTAAGTGTGCAGAGGGCTACTTACTTGAGGATTGGCGGTGTGTGTCAACATGCAGCGCTGGCTACTACCTGTCAGAGCAGACCTCAGACAACGGACAGGTGCAGAGATCCTGTAAGAAGTGAGTCAGCGTGCCTGCCAACACCTCTACATCACAGTGAATAAAGGGGGAACAACTTTCCAGTGTGCAGAGATAAAGAAGAAACTCTACTCTGCTTGAGCAAGTGAAGAGCAAATTTCCTATTTGACTTTAAATCCAGTTTAGCCTTTGCAAGTCCCTCAGCAGTGAACAGCCTTGGCATTTTCTGGTTTCTGAGAAAGTGGCCTGCAGATGATTCAGACACCAGCTTCTCCTGTGAAACACAAAGTTTGTTGCAATACACCTGTATTTAAAAGTGGGATTCAAACAGGAATATTTCAACAAAATTCATCTACAGTCACTATAACAACAAGGAGAAAACCTAGGAACAGATTCCTACAACTTCCCTGTCAATTGGAGTTTATAATAAAAGTATGAACTTGTGTTCCTTAGTTTTTGCATGGCTTTGACAAGCCAATCAGAAATGCCGTTTGTGGGAAAGCCATACACAACTTTGAGACTGAAGCAATGACTGCAGCAGACAGTTTTGTTGTCTCACTCTTTAGTAATGACAACCTGGATGAGGAGAAAAGGGAAGGAAAGAACATGTAAACACGTGATGACGGTTAGATGTCTCCTATCACACCCACAGTCAAACTCCTCCACAGAGTCAGGCGTCTTGTCTGCTTTTCTTATCGTTCCGTGGTATGGGCTCGCCTCCCTGGTATTTTTCTCTCCCACCTTGAATTAATAATTGCTCACTTGATCCTTTGCTGTATTTGACTCCTTCATTCTCTGTCAGCTCCCCTTCGCTCACAAAACTTTATCAGATCCTTTCTGATAAATATTTTTCCCATTTTCCCATTACCAAGATGGTAAATGTGAAGACTGTTTTCATGTAGCCTAACATAGATTTTTTTTTTTGCACCTAAAGGATCTACGTGTAAATGCAAGGCATTGTTTTATTTTGATTTTTTTTTTTATATTTTGCAAACTAACATTGATCTGCTCTTTTATCGTCAGTTGTGTTGACACACTTTTACAGTTTAAGATGCACATCAGGCCAGAATACGGAGAAATAAATATGATTAAAAGTGCAGGAATAGGGCTCTTTTTCATTCTGCAGTTATTATTTACACAAAACCTGATATGACTCTTTAGTATTCAAGTATAAAATACCACACTGTACTGGTGTGTTTGTTACTGAGGGATCATTTACTTTGTTTTTATGATTATAGTTTCTTATAATACATAGGTTTGAGTGTATATTTGGAGAGTAGTAAAGTTGAAATGTGAACGGTCGATATGACAAAATTTGGAACTTAGTCAATCACTATAAAGGTAAATGATGCGCAGCATGTGACAGATATCTAAACTGAACAATTCTAACTCTCAGAAGATTTAGTGCTGCCTAGACTCATGCATAATTCTTCATACAACCTTTGACAGGTGTGACAATAGCTGCTACGAGTGCTTGGGACCCGGGGAAAGAAACTGCAGCAGCTGCGTCAGTGGTTACAATCTGGAGGCAGGAACCTGCGTGGTCAGCACCATCTGCAAAGATGGTGAGTTATTGGCTTTCTTATCTCTTAGATAGTCTTGATGTGTGTTGCATTGCCTCTTGCGGTCAATGTGGCTGGCATTAAGAGTTAGACTAGGATTGAATTGAGGTCACAGAAGAATAACCTGCTTTAAAATGAAAACAAAAATCATATTTTTCCCAAATGTTGAATGCAAAAATAAAATTGTGAGTTAATCAAAAACCTCAGAGGTGCAGATTACCGTATCATTTGTCTCTGAGGCTCTCAGACTATTTTGCGTCTCCAGGTAAATTAATTTTTGTTATATATCCCACAGGGTGGAAAAAAAAAATCAATGCCAACGGTAGCTTTTTTTGAAGCAAAGCAAAGGACTCACTTGTGGCCTTTTTTTCTAATAGTTTGAGCTTTGTACTAACACCTTGAATTAACCTGCTTACTGTTGTAGCTTTAACGCAGGAAGTCTGCTCTTGCTTTTGTGCTTTTTTTTTAAAAATTTTTTTATCAAGGTCTTATTTAAATTCAGCATGTTACTAATATGAAATCTCTGGAATTACACACTCACTCTTATTCTAACATTAAGCCACACTTTTCCTGGTTGTTCTCACTATACTTAGTCACACTGAATGGGCTGAAAGGATCATCGAGAGCATCCTCCTTTTTTTTTTTCTTTTCTTATGCATTTCATAAATCTGCCCCACTAAAATATTTTTCCGATCTTCTTTTTTCATAACTTGTACTCTCCATTTTCTTTTATGTGAGCTTCATCCTATAGTCTCTTTTTCCAAATTGTGCATGCTTGGTTATTGATCTTTTAATGTAAACCTTCCTGCTTTTTACTGACCGGCTGACCTGATGGTCTGAATTTGAGACCCAAGCCTGTGATTTGCTGCTCTTGCCATGACCTTGTAGTTAAGATGTACACATGGCCACAAAGTCTCCCAGCTTGTGATGAGATAAAACTCTGAGGAGAAAATGATCTTCACGGTATGACCTTTCTGTTGATGATGAGGACTTTGCTTAAAGTGCACACTCAGTCTGTTGTCCACCTTCCTAAACCAAAGGTTCATATATTTTCAGTGGCATCTCAAACGCTGTTGTTGATAAATTAAATAATTGGCTTACAGTTTTTACAGACTGGTGGTCCACTTCAAGACTTTTGTTTATGCAAAATGACATCAAGTTGTGCATTTCAAAAATCTTCAATTTTCTAATTTTGTGACGTTTGTTTTTTTCTCTCTGTTTTTTTTCTCCCAAATCTGTTTTCCCCTTCCTCCTGACATGGATCCAATCACTCCACTGGACTACAATTATTTTCCACCTCGATGAACATCACGTGTGATTGGATCACAAAACTCTTCCTGTCACCTGAACCCTCTCCTGACCAATCACACGGCCCTGCCTGTCATTCAACCATTGCCAATGGTTCTGCCCTGTTTGTTTGTGTGAACCCCTCCCCCCCCCCACCCGCCCTCTCCAAACTCCCCCCTGTATCTTTTCTTCCTGGTCTGTGGAAAGCAAATGAAGAATCTTGGGCGGAAGGCAGTTTCTGCGTGCTTGTTAAAAAGAACAATCTTTGCCAGCGGAAAGTGCTGCAGCAACTGTGCTGCAGAACGTGCTCGCAAAAGGGGTGACGGGACATAGTCACTGGGCGTAAAGGGAGTGCAGGGGGGATGTGGGGGCTCAGGGGAACCCCTCCTTCTCAAACCCCCTGCCCACTCATTCACAGTCACATAATTTATAAGAGAATCTGTGCCTCTTAAAGGGACTGCATCGGAGGTGCGATGACAGGACTACAACAAACCTACCTTTTTTCTGTACTGGGACACACACACGTGGTCAGGGTGTAAAATGACTGGGACTTACTTCAAGAACAAATGAGCAAATGAAAACAAAAGTGAAAACAAACAAAAGAATAAAAGTGTCGGTATTTTGTGACCAAAGCATTAATGCCAAAATAATTGAACCTTCTTTTTTGTTGCCAGTGTAGGAAGCATAGCTAAAAACAGGAGCCACTCAGCCTGTGAATCTCTGAATACGTCTGTGTGTATTTTTATTTTGGCTCCTCTTCCTCCTCTCTTTCCAGTGTTAACGATAAACAGATGGAAAGCGAACATACAGTAGGAAAGGCTGTGGTTTTCTGCCTGTAAATATACGTCAAAGGAGAAAAAAAAAAAAAGAAGCTCACTTAGTAATGTGAAAGTAATGTGTGTCTGGGCTGACTTTGGCTGTTTAGGGGAGAGAAGACAAGTTCGCACACAGTTATATTCACACACACACACGCACGCACGCACGCACAGCACATAGATGCGTATATACCACACACACTCATAAACATAGATACATGAATCAGCTACCACTTGAAGATACAGACGCTACAGTTTCACCATATGCCATGACTGATGCATGTTACTGACCAAAATCACCTCATTTCATTTATTTAAAAGGAAAAACCTGCCCTCTGAATAGTGTGTGTGATTGTCTTTATTATTGGTGTGTCTCGGAGAATGCCATTAATTCTTGATGTAAGCCCAGACAGCATTGATTCATTCAAGAGGTAGTATAAGACGAGTCGATAGTCATTCCTTCCAGAGCTTTCTGCGGGGAAGGAAACACGGCAGTGAGTTCAAATGAATTTGTGGTACGAGGGATGTACCGATGCCCATTTCTCACTCATGACGATTTTAGATGCTGAACTTTTGCCCAAAACTGAGTGTTGATTCCATCCATTACTGTGACTAAACAATATAAAGCTCCTCCATTATTTTGTTGTCACTGGATAAAGTAATTGAAATACAACTCATATTTGTTACAGGGATCTGCGATAATTTTATATGTTGGTTTGATTTTCCACATGCCATATATAACCCCACTGGGGGAATTTTGCCCAATAACGATATTCTATCTGTATTGGTGAATCCCTACATGTTACTGTTCTCAAATAAAAGTTTTAGACGTTTCTGCTCTTTGTCATTCCACTATAATGGCAATGCATATCAACTGAAGTACTGCTCTACACTTTGAACACAGAAGGTAAAAAAATTGGCAGAGAAAATATTCTTGTTATTGTGTTTCATCGGCAGGTAAATGTTTCTGGCAGGCAGACAGACAGCGAACTACTACGGTGCAAATCGGAGCAGTGACGATTTGGCTTTCAGTTGTCTCAGAAAAAGGCATTTTGTTCAAAATTCAAACATAAAAATGCATTTGGCAGCCAAACTTTGTGGTCAGTCAGCCCAAGAAAAATTTGAAAACAAACACAACAAGGCAATCGATTAATTTTTTTTCTATTCACCCTGTAATTGTTAAAACTGAAAGTGAACTGATATCTCTGCTGAACCAGGCGCTGTGTCAGAAATGTAAATCGTATTAAGTTGAGTCTACGTGTGTGATAAAGCCAACAGGCTTCAGACAATTGGTTTCTCCTCCTGTCTGTCCCTGAACTTTACCCGATGGAACTCAAAGGTTATTCTGGAGGTGCTGGTTTCTAATAAAGAACAGCAAAAAAATAAAATCATGTTTAAGATTCTTATTTTGTGTGGGTTTTCACACCTACAGCTTGAGCATTTACAGTATTAGATGAATTGTTGTACTGTCAACTGGTTATGGTTATTGATGATTTGTAATAAAGATTGATGAATCCCCTGTTTTGGTTAACAAAAATTTTATCTTGGTCATTGTTTAAGATGACTTGTGTGTGTGTGTGTGTGTGTGTGTGTGTGTGTGTGTGTGTGTGTGTGTGTGTGTGTGTGTGTGTGTGTGTGTGTGATAGTAGAGGCATACATATGCACGCACACACATGCACACACAGGCACACGCGCACACACACGCGCGCACACACACACACACACACACACACACACACACACACACACACCCCTCCTATAAAAGCTGTTTTTATTGTGTACCTGTGACATATCTGTGACAATGCATTATTAATGTTACTCAAAGTCCTAGTTTTGAAAATCTTTTTTTTTACTTAAGTGTTCTTATTAAAATGTTTAATCTGTTCATGTTTTTGTTTTCTTTTCAGTTCCCATTAATTATTTTAATTAGTGTTTTCTCAGTGTCATTTGCATTTTTTTAATCAATTTTCCAAGACATTGTTTTCACTGATTATTGAGTTAATTTTTACACATTCATCGATGGCAGTAATTAAATGAAAGTTATGAATGCCCCAGGCAGAGCACTCAAAGGGAAATAAGGAGAAGAGCCGTAAGAAATTTCTTGTTTAGTTATAGTATTAGTAGTGACATTGAACAATCATCCAACAGCATTCAATGAAGCTTCAGCTTGACGCTTGAAGGCTGTCTTGAGTCACTTGCAGTATTTTGGAGATATTTTAATTATATATCTGCAACTGTAACTAACCCTCCCATTAAAGCCATGCCGCTTTTTTTATGTATCCGCGCCGGGGAAAGCCCCAGCTGAAGGCATTATGTTTTCGGGTTGTCGGACTGTCCGTCCGTCGCATTCTCATGAATGTGATATCTCAAGAACATTTTGAGGTAATTTCTTCAGATCTGGCACAAACATTGACTTGGTCCCTGATTAAGTGTTGGGAGTCAAGGGTCAGGGGTCAAGGTCACTGTGACCTCACGTATGTCCAATTTGTGTGAAAGTGATATCTCAGGAATGCCATGTGAAAATTTCTATGAATTTGGCATGAATTTTCACTTTGACTCCAGGATGAACTGAATAGATTATGGTGATCAGAGGTCACGGTGACCTTACATCTGTCCAAATGCTGACTCGGTCCTCACCAAACTCCAAACGAATGTTTGTCTTGTCGCGGCTTGAGTTCCCTCCAGTGCAGATACTTGCCATAATTAACTTAATCTCTCCACTGTTTAGCATCTCAAATAAAAGAGAAGCCGTGAGGAATCTTGCAGTAACTTATAAGCAGCCCGCACTGTGGCTCAGTGGTTATCAGTATGTGTTTTTTGTCTTTGGGTGCTTCCCACCCCAAAAATACATCAATGGGACTTTTTGCTTTCTTGGACACCAAGTATGTGCAGGTGTCAGGAGGTGGTAGGGCCAGGGAATTGGGATTCAGGACCGGGTGTGGCAGATGTCCGTGTGATACCTGCCAACAGAGCTCTCTCTCGACAGAGTAGACTGTCCATGTCCTCACAAGGTCAGCCGAGTCCATAACAGAGGAAAAGTTTTTCTCCCCTGAGTGACAGGGTCTCTTTCTTCTCCGCTCTATTCTTCTTCCGTCTGGCAGTGGGAGTCCAAAGTGTCTGCTTTTGCTGAGTGGAGCTGTACGGCTTTCCGTCCCCTTGAGAACTTGGCTCTCTGTTTGTTTGCGAGCGTGAGTGAGGGGGAGACAAACAGAAAGACAGGGAGACAATTTGTGTGTGTGTGTGAGAAAGAGTGATGGCGTTTATTCGGGGGCTGTTTGAATGGTTTTAGTAGAGCTCTACTGAATGGGAAGCTACCGCCTGTTGTGTTTGTACACAAAAAAGCTCTTTTGTTTTGAAAGGAACAATTGAGCTTTTCACAGAAAGCCAGAGAGCACAGACAACCTCACCGCTGCCTTGAAGGATGCTCACACACACACACACACACACACACACACACACACACACACACACACACACACACACACACACAGCTCCATCCTTATGCCTGAACCAGTGTCTGTCACCTTTGTCTTATACAAAAGTGGGATTGGAGACAATGTTTGTGCCTCTTTTGTGATGGCTCTTTTGAATGCAGCCAAGTGTGAAGCTGAAGGTTCCCGTTTTTTTGTTTTCTCTTATGTCTCTAGCAACCTTAGACACAATGGCTTATATACCTTTAATGTGTGAGCAATGTTTACTTCCTCATTCCTGAGGAAGAAAAAGTAATTTGGGAAACATGACTTGTTTATAATATTATGTGTGCAATAACAGAGATTTTTACAGCTACATCGTGTGAAATGACATTAACATGTCCACCTGGAATTTGATAATGCTTTTGATCAATGTCAGCGACTTAACGACTTTGCCAGGTGTTGAGGTTTCTGGCAACCAGAACTCAATTTCCAGTCTGAACTCTGTTTTGCAACAAAACCTTTCCGGCCCTCTGAAACCTACGCACATTTTCAACATTTTCAACTGTGGAGGATGTGACCAGGGAGCTGGAGGAGGGATTGTTCCTTATGATGTGGTTAATGATTCTGTTGTATCTCTGCTCTAATTAGCAAGCTCATTCCTCCTCCAAACAGTTGGCCAGAGGCCTGCTGATGCCGCCATTACCTGGTCACCAGGTCACATACCTGGTCATAAGTTTTAATTGCTTACAGAATGCTCCTTTTAACACTTAGGCTCGAGTCTAGACAGTTTTGTAAAATGCTAAATGATATTTTCAAACCGTCTATTCTCAGCTTGTCCCCCTAAAGGGCTAAAAAAAAAAAAAGGCTCAAGTTGTCCTTGACAGGCAGGTGGAACCAGAAAAATACATTAAAGGGTAACATGGTTTCAATTTCACTTAAACTGTATGTCTTTGGACGATGGAAGTAAACTACACAAACATGGAGAGAACATTTAAACTCAACACAAAAAGTGCAGTCAGCCAGTTCAAAAAATATATTGTCATCATTAAAAAAATATTGTTAGTTTACTTTTACTGCTGAATAGTAGTATTGTTTTTACTTTGTACGGTAAGGGGCCAAAAAAGTGTTACATTTTCAAATGTGACATTTTGAAATCTGAAATGTATTTGTATTCCACATTAACACAAGATACAGAGAAGAAGAGCTACAGTTAATATGCAAGAAATGTCACAAGCCAGAAAATTCTAAATTCAAATAATTTACTTTTGGTTGTAATTGGTGCAACTAGGATACATCCCAGCATCAAAACATGTCACTCAAGTGAAGCTAAAATTACTGCCTTATAGCTATATTCCTCTGCCAACCAGTCAAGGTGCAGTTTACTTTAAAATTCCTTCAAGACATTCCCGAGATATTGGATTCATGAGAATGGGATGATTATGAGGTCACAGTGACCTTTGACCATCAAAATGTAATCAGTTCATTATTTAATTTAACTGAACATTTATGCTAGTTTTGAATGAATTTCCTCAAGGCGTGCCTTGGTAACGTGTTCATGAGAATGAGACAGATGGATGATACAATGACCTTTGACCGTTGACCCTGAAAATCTTATCAGTTCATCCTTAGACCAAGTGAATGTTTGTGTCAAATTTAAACAAAGTACCTACAGGAGTTCCTGAGATACCACATTCAATAACATGGGATGTGTGTGAGGTCACTGTGACCTTGATCTATCACTTTTGAGCCCCAAACTCGAATCAGTTTATTTGTGAAACCGAGTGAACAATTGTGCCAAATTTGTGGAAAATTCCAACTCTGCATTCGAAAGATACGTTCATGAATAAGATGGGCAGATGGATGGATAACCCCCAAAACACAGCTACGGGTACCATCGGGTACCACGGGAGGCATAAAAAATAAATCTGGTAAACAAATAAAAACATGGACTAAGCAAAATACCACATCACGCAACTAGTATGAAACTAGTCAAATGAGGCAGCATTATTGAGACAGCAGGCGTGTGGTACCGTCGTTCACTGTGGCTCTGTGTCTGCAGGACAATACTGGAGCAAACATGGGAAGTGCCACCTGTGTGATGCTACCTGTCAGCAGTGCACAGGTCCGGAGAGAGAGGACTGCATAAGCTGCCCTTCATCACGGTGACAACCACTGACATACAAACATCTACATTCAAACAATGTGAAGTAATACTGCTGAGTCGGTGTACTTCCAGTATTTCCGATCCGACCGCTCTGCACTCTGTCACAAAGTGAAGAGCTAAAAGTGGATGTTGTTGTAAACGTAGAAAGCCCTGAATCCACATGACCAAAAACTTTCAGCAGGTTCAGATGAAACTGTTTTCACTTGTGAAATCCTTGAGATGTATTGAAATAAATAACTCAAAATTATCGTGCAAATACACCAACTTGTTCTGTAAACGTGTGTTTTATACTCAGTAGCTGTGGCTGATTTTGAGTGTCCATTGTGAACCACACTCCAACTGCAGGTTCTTTGATGACGGACGCTGCGATATCCGCTGCCAGAAGGGTCGTTATGCCATGGGGAGGCAATGCCATCTCTGTCACCACACCTGCCAGGATTGCACTGACAAAGGACCTGACGACTGCACCAGCTGTGACAAAGGTACACTAACCTCAACTAACCTTAAACACATTGTACCGTCAACATACATTTTTGTGTAGCTCTCATAGTGTAAATTAAAATTTTATTTTTTTCACTGACAAGAAAAAATGTTACCAGTTAGAGCAGACACAATATTAGTATTATATATCTGAACTATTCTCTATCTTTCTATCCTGCCATATAAAACCTGCACGCTCTGGGTCTTTGAACTGACACAGGTAGCTTTTTGCAGAGGTCCACGGGTGCTCACTTAAAACCCATCCATCAAACTGTGACTGGAATGTAAGTGAAATCGTGCTTTTTCGCAACATCGCATGGATCAAGTAAAGGCTCATTGGTGCCCGACTCCACCGATCAATCCTCTAAAAGTAAATGAATGTAATTAAAGAAGTAGTTCAGCCAAGGCTTCCTGATAGATGTGTTAAAAGGGGGAAATCAGTCATTTGTGAGTTGTGTCCAAAGTGTAGAAGTTACTAAAAACATTTCAGGTTTTAGTTCAATTAAAAAACAAACTATCTGTATTTGATGACTACCTTTACTTACTTAAAGAAAAGCTAACTTCTTGTAGGTTTTGTGATTCTGTGCAGATAAAACCCATAAAAAAAAAAAAGCCTGTGTTATTATAGAATCCGGACATCATTACAGGATCACAGCTGAAGAAATATCTACCTGAGGGTGGTAGTAATAACAGTGTTTATCACACTGTTACAGACAGTATTATGTCTGTCAGAATGAAAGTATTTACACTGGGGAGATTCTGTTACTCACACACCTACATACACACTCACACACTTGGGTTACCAGACACCCAAGAGAAGATTAACAGCACATTTTCCCTACACACACACACACACACACACACACACGCACACATGCACGCACCCGCTCTCTCTCTCTCTCTCTCTCTCTCTCTCTCTCTCTCTCTCTCTCTCTCTCTTGCTCTCTCTCTCTCTGTCACCTTCACATGTGCACACACACACTCTCAATTAGCCAGCAAGTTTGTCTGACTGTGTTTGCAAATGCGGTTCCATTTAATTGCAGATCTGTCTGAGATTCAATGAGACATAACCATAATAGCATGAATAGACCCTCTATCTGTCATTTTTCCCTCAAAACAACCTCTCTTATCTTGGACAGTCACACACACACACACACACACACACACACACACACACACACACACACACACGTGCACGCGCACACACATATTGCTACATATTGAGCGGTAAATATGAATACGGACCTTCGATAGTAATGCTTTGCACCCCTGTTGTCACTAGAAGGGAAAAAGACGGGGAAAGAGATAAAACAAAAAATTGAAAATAGATGGTCCATCAACAATATAAAACTGCCTATTTTAAACTACTGATACCCACATACACCAGCCTAGGCACATATGAAATTACAGTCACACACACTACAGACATTTTTGTTTCATTTCTATGGAAGAAAAGACTGGCCGGATACTGAATACCTAACTCTGAATTGTAACTTCTACTCAACAGGACTGAAATCCATTACTTTGAAAAGCCTTGTATCACAGTTTAAGGCCTATCTATTTAAATGTACAGTGATTGAAAAACATTTTAAGGTTCACAAATTCAGACAAAAATGTAAGTGTTAGATTTTTTTAAAAGATTTATTCAAATTGCTTAAATTCAGATGGTTAGTTTTGTTTTGGAATATCAAAGTCAGTCAGTCAACTGAGCTTTAATTAGACTGGGAAAACACTACAGTTCACATGAAATGGATAGATACACTGTACATTCAAATAAAAAAAATAAAAAATCTAGCATTTCAAAACTTGAAATGACCTGCTAGAATTTATTAGGAGGGCTAAAGATGTCACAAATTCATAAAGAGGATGTTTTCTTGGTAAATTGTATCACTTTAATATTATACTTTGTATGCCTTAGCAACAGTGACAACCATAGCTGGAGGCTTTATGTTTGTCTGTCCATCCATCATGTGAATGTGCCAAATGTTCTTGCATTTATTATGGAAATTCTGAAGTTAAGATTCAAAAAAGAGAAGTCGTTTTAATTGTCTTTTAGTACACTTGCAAGTGAGACCATTATTTCACAGTCTGACAGATTGGACAAAATTGACCCAGGATGAAGAATACACTCACAATTTGTTTTTTCTTGCTCCACCCAACCGCAGTATCAGTCCCTTGGGAAAGGCGAGCTACAAGGCCAACGCTAATCACAAACTATTTCTAACCGTCGAAGAATTTGTCCTCGCGTCTGCAAAGAATCCACAAATTCAGACACATCATCTAAGAATCTAAGCAGGGGGCCTTGTTGTTTCCAATGCACAAGCACATGCACACATTGAAGCATACATATTATAATGTTATAATTTTCCATTACGCAGTACACCGAAACATCCATACAGTGACTTTCTAAAAAACTGCTCAGACCTGCAGTTAGAATGTTTTGTCCTGACCCACCTGTCTGAGTACGTCTGCATACCTGGTTTGTGCTAAGCACTCTTTCCTCTTCACTTGAGTTCTTGCCCCTCAGAATACTTTCTTTATCTGTTCTTTCTCCACCTAGATAAGTTTGGTGTGGCCAGGTACTTCTTTCAGGGTCAGTGTCGAGATGTCTGTCCAAAGCGGTTCTTCCACTCTGGGCGGAGGCGGTGTGAACCCTGTGCTGCAGAGTGCATCATCTGTATTGCAGCAGATCGCTGCCTCCAGTGCAGCCCAGGACACAAACCCAAGGATGGCCAGTGCATCCCGCTGGAGTACAGCGCAGGTGAGAGATGCTGGTACAGACACATAGCTCTTTGTGACATGGTCACTGATGTCACTTTGAAATGCACCAGCCATTCTGAATATGTGGATGATTTCTACAGAGGCCACCATTTTGAGTATTGTTGTAAGAACAATATGCATGATGTGTCATCTAACTCTCACTATTGTTGAATAAATGAAGAGTTTGGGAATAATTTTATAGTAGCTGCCACTGTTGCTCAGCACCACTGTCACAGACATGGCCCGTATTTGGTAAACGTCACCTCAGGGAGCAAACATACAATATAATAGAATATAATATAATATAATAGAATTCCCTTCGCAGTTTCGAAGGAGGAATTTCAAACCTCTGAAGATTACACATTTCACAAAATATTCAAGGAACTGTTGAAATTGACATTATGTGTCCATTAAGTGATTCAGGTAATTGCTTCTGATGTTTACAAGCAAACAATATAGCAAACAAGGAAAAACATATGGCACTAAACACCATAAAATAAATACTAACACACTGTGTTTGTGTTTTGGTATTACAATATAACTACTGCTTAAGCTAATTGCTTTATGGCACCGGGAAAATATTCAGGTTCATCTACCTTGGCCAGACTGGTGCTGATGTGTACGTGCTTCTACTTTCTGTTGTCAGTGTGTTCGACTGAAAAACATTTGCCACATATATTTTTATCCTCTGAGAGATTGTGAAAGATGAACACATGATTGAGAAAGAGCTGACATGTTTTGAATGAAATGCTATGTATACTTTTGAGATAAGGACAAGCGGTCTAGTTACAACACTGAGATGAAGGTGAAGAGTAATGATGACAGTTTGAAGGAATTAAAGTTAGTTTACTAACTTTGTACTAAACTCTGTAATAAAGTGTCTACAATGTCTTCCCTTCCCTTCCCTTCCCTTCCCTTCCCTTCCCTTCCCTTCCCTTCCCAGTAAAATATGACAGGTTCAGTTAAAGCACTCTTTCTGGTTGATTGGTGATGAAAAAAAAGATGATTACAGTGTAAATTTTGATTGGTAGTAAATTGATTGTCATGTCTGTAAGATAAATTGTACTCCACTTAAATATATTGTGACTCATTTGTTTTCAAAACAAGAGCAGTGTTAGTCATTATTGAACAATTAGACATATTTTACATTCATTTTCGTAAATGAAATCAAAATGACATTGCTGGAGTCTTTTTTCAGCTTTTGATCTTCTCTATGTCATTTCACTGCCATTTTCATTTATGTATTTCTTACAGTAATCCACACTTCTTTTCCCACTGTGTTCATCAGGTGAGGTTTCAGAAGATGAGGACTATCTCCACTGTGATGAAGGCTGTAAGCAATGTAAACGCAGTAAGTAGACTACATTTTACCGCCCTCATCAACCAAACTGAATAAATAAAACCAAGCAGAAGCAGTCACATGGCAAACCTACAAAAATCATAAATCAATTATAATCAATGATACCTGCACTGCTCAGCTTTAACTGTTTTCATACTTTTTTTTTCAGTCCTCAGGAGTGAGATTCATTTAGGAAATCTTTTAATCAAAACATGGCACCTACTAGAGGAGAATTTATTGTACAAAATATGTTTGGTTGCATTTGATAATGGTGTCGCCTTTGACCTTTGCTGCACCTCACGCCCTGCTGTAGACACTTTATTACAGAGGATACATAAATTAACTTAAATGAGCAAATTTTTTACAATTCAAGGTGTTCTGGAATTTGTAAACATTTGGCAAAATCTATTGTTTTTTTTTCCCTGTACACTGAAATGTTTGTAAACCACATAGTATGAATGGTCCCTTGTACTGCTTCCATGTGCTCTTACACCTCAACCTCTCAGTGCAAGACACATAAAGATGAGAACTTCCTTCTCCCAGGGATGATTTATTGACATACCATTGCAAGTTGTTATTGTGAACAAAACTAGTCTGAGGTGGAGATGGACTGTTATTATGTCATTACGCATTCTGGGTGGAATATCTTTCTTCACTCTCGCTCCCACCACAACCTCCCTGCCACACACCCGCTTTTGGTAATCACAATTCTGCAAGCTAAACAAGTCAGTCAGCAGATTAGAGATCTGAGATTATTGGCCCTGTGATGCAATGCTACAGGCTAAAGTGAAGATGAAACAGTGCAGTGTCTGGGACTGGCATCTTATATGTGTATCTGCATGCTTAAACTAGGTGACATTGTGTTTTTGTAATTGTGAAATGCAGTTTTAGATATTTTAGATATTTTTTTAGATCGTTTTTTCAGTTGTTGTGGCTGATACTCACTTTTCTCTCAGTCAGTTTAAATTTGGGTGAAGGTCTTAAATCAGAATTAGGAATATGTTTGGATAAAGATGTGTCTTATTATGTTTTAAAAGAAAAAAAGATTCCTAAACTGTTCTGAAATCAAGCATTTGCTCGTTTAGTTGGGTTTTGTTTTCATTTGCCTGCAAGATTAAGATTAGATTTAGAAATTAATAAATTATGTGTGTGTGTGTGTGTGTGTGTGTGTGTCAGTTTGTAATGAGCTTTTGTATGAGATCTATCAATGAATTTGCCAGCCTGACAGTGTGATGAGATGCAGCAGCCTCTTCTTAGTCCTATCTTCCCCATCCAATTAATTCAACATTTATTTTTTTTAACTCGTCATCAGTTTTATACTCTTTAATCCTCTCAGCATACTGTACTTCTTAATCACTGCCTTGAAATTCGAAAATATTCTATAACTGGATTAGTCGTATCTCTGTGTTATTTCAGGAGATGCATCGGTGCACGTGTCACAATAATAATAGGATCTCTCTCAAGCTGGTGAAATCACCAAATGTTGTACTTTACCTGGGATAATAGACCTTTTATCGTGGTCATCTGTGGCCCATTCCTCTCTGACTTTTTGTGTTTCCGGGCACTGCTGCTGACATATGGTGTCTCTTATTAGCTCATGTGCTTTAATGTATTTCTCCCAATGTTAAAAAAAAAACAAAAAACAACTCTCTCTCCCCCGAGGTGTTTTGTGTCCTATCTTTACATTCATCACTTATATCCAGATGGTTTTTCATGCCATTGGTGAGTGTTGCTAAACTCATGAACATCATCAAAGCACAAAATGCATTCATGTTTGTTTTTTGTTTTTTTAAAGTAAGCTATTATCAATCTTTCCTATCGATAAAAGCAGTGATATTACAGCTCTTTTACTGTGGAGCTGCTCTCGCTGCTCAGAGGCCGTTGGCGTACTAAAGCTCACATCACAGTCAGTGTTCGCTGGTGTTAATGCAGTGCAGCTTATTTCTGTGCTTGAGGAAAAGCTGCCTTTCTTTTGAATGTTTTGAGTCATTAAATTCACACGTTTCCTATCTTTTTCTTTATCAGCAGCACATCTCTCAAGGATTTCTTTTAGTGAGTTTCCCCCACTGATGTGATGTTTTGAGGTGACGGCAAAACTAAAAACTCTGACTTGACTTTAACCAGAACTGAGTGCTAAGCAGATGTATTTATGTACATGGATGTTATATGTGTACTGTAAAGCATAGCATGTAGCTTGTGAGTGCATGTACACTGTGAATGCGTGCGTGCTTGCACATTCCACAAGTGAATACTTCAGGATGTGTATAGCGGTGTAAATTCTGTTGAAATCCCTCCTCCCCTGACTTGCACGGTTAATATTTATGCGGGCGCTATTTTCTCTCACATAGACACAGCCCGGAGGCATGATTTCCAGCTCCTTACTTGCTCTCTCTTCTTCTATACCTCTATCCCTCCCACCTTTCCTTTCTTCCAGTCTCTCCCTGTATGAGTAATTGCTTTCACAGGTAGTGGCTTGTCGACTGCATTGAAGTGCAAACTAGCGCAGTGTTAAGTTGTGGGTGCTGGAAGAAGACAGCGAGAGGAATAGGGTGTGGGGGTCGATGGAGGATTTTCTGGAGAGGATGAATGTCCCGAGGGAAAGTCTGCAGAAAAGTCTTTTTAAGTAGTCCCCCCCCCCCCTCCCGCCCCCCATACTTCACCCTCTCTCTATCCTGTCTGATCCTTCCTTTCTTTCCTGTTGCCCCCCCCCCTTCTTGCCCTCTCTGTCCTTGGAGATGTTTTGACATCGTTGGACTAAGGGATGATAACGTGACTTTTTCTCAGTTACCAGTTGGATGGTTTTGATTGACAGCAGGAATTAATTAGTCTGGAAGAAAATGAGCTTTCTCCTTTAGCGGGGTGTATATAAAAACAGTGTTTCACACACTCACCTGAAATACTTATTAACATCCTCATCATATGTTCGCTAGTCTCTAATAATAAACAAAAACAAACAGAAATCATAAATAACAAATATCATAACTACATATTACTGACATTATGCTTGATTTGTGTTTAGCGCCTGCAGTTTAAGATGAGCAAAACACACACACACACACACACACACACACACACACACAATTGTATGTCTATCTTTGTGAGGACATTCATTGGCATAGTGCATTTCCTTGACCTTTACTTCCATCACAGCTAAGTGCCGGCTAACCCCTACCAAAATCGTACTCTAACTTTCAACCTAAAACCAAATCTTAACCCTCAAACAGCCATTTGAAGGGATTTGACAAAGTGAGGACTGGCCAAAATGTCCTCAATTTGTCAAAATGTCATCACTTCAATAGCCTAAAACTAAAATAGGTCCTTACAAACATAGTTATACAAACACACACACACACACACACACACACACACACACACACACACACACACACACACACACACACACACACACACAGTGTCATAGGTATTACAGATGTGAACTGAAATGGCCATGGACACTGTTTGATTTTTACATTTGTATAAAGGCTTTTCCGTTGGATTTGTTTTTTTGTTTACAATGATCACACTCAGCTGATGACTGATCTGAGCATGCCATCCAATCCTACAGTGAACACATTTCATGCGTGTTGTCAGAGTGCCTCCTGCTGGTGTGTAAGGAAAGTAAGTTTAGAGACATCACAGTTTGCCCTTCTTTGGGTGCACTGTACATTACATACATAGCTAAATACTTCATCATATTTTTTTGTTTATTTGTTCTTTTTTTCAGTGTGGAGAGGCAGGGGAGATGCCTGAAAAGCTGTCTTTCTCTTGAGTGATTAGATTTATTAAGTTGACACATCTGTTATCTTTTTATGAATCAGCAGCACAGCTCTCAAATATTTTTTTTTTGACACACAAAGCCAGTTTCTCCCACTGAAGTGATGATTTGAGGTGATAGGTCAAAACTTTGACTTGACTTTCACCCGGACTGAATGCTAATCATGTGTAATTATGAGCATGTATACATACACACATACATTTTCTGTAAAGCATTGTATGTAGCTTGTGAGTGCTTGTACACTGTGAATGTGTGCATGTTTGCACATTCCACAAGTAAATACTTCAGGATGTGTATAGCAGTCTAAATTCTGTTGAAATCTGCCCTCCCCTGGCTTGTGCAGTTAATATCTATACGAGCGTTATTTTCTCTCTCAAATAGATGCCTGAAATCTGGTGATGACAACAGTAAAAGGACTGCTGCTTCTTCACCTCACATGTTACAAAAAGTTGAAAACTACTACATCATATTTATATGTGATTTGAATAAAAGCAACAACTAAAGCTGACCCTTCGTTTTGGACTTGCTTTGAGATTGCAAACAGAGTCCAGAATTCACTTCTGTTGTTAATGATTTGTTTTATTTCTTGCTCTTCACCACAGATGATTCAGGAGATACGCAGCAGGTAACTGTGTGCCTCAAATGTGAAGACAGTTACTACCAGTAAGTCTCGTCAGATCACCGAGTTACACCTCCACATTCTACTGTACATCCTTATTGACGCTGATCTTTGTGTCTGCCAGGTTAGGTACCGACTGTCACCAGTCCTGTCCGGATCGGACCTACAGTGTGAGCGACAACATGCTGTGTGCTCCGTGTGAAGACATACACTGTGAAATCTGTGACCAGTTCCAGTGCTACTGGTGTGAAAAGGGATTCTATGTCTCCGGTAACATTTGAACCTGTTATAATTTTGGGCTGAGTTGTGGTGTGAAGATCAGATGATAAACTACTGGGGCAAGCACATGTTGACTCAGTAACCTTTAGATGGGGTGAGGCACTGTACCCCGAGGAGCTGACTCTTCACCAGAGATAATGGTTTAAGTGTCAATATACTGTTCTCGGAATATTTAACCATCCCTCTTTTTGTGGAAACTGATTTGCATCTCATTTTGACATACAATACAAAAATTTAGTAGATAGTCCAGATAGTGTTTTTCATATGTTTTGGAGGAAGTGTGTACATCACAGTTAAAGCCCCCCTATTTGTCAGCCTCTGTGACCACTATCATCCAAGTACACAAGTCCAGAAATGTCAGCGATGACAAATCATTTCTTTCTTAATAATAATTAAGAAATAAATTATAATAATTTTATGGTATATAGAGGCAGAAAGAAATATGTCTTTCTGTGTCCAGATGGAGAGTGTCTGGATCACTGTGAAGAGGGTTTCTTTGTGGATGAGGAGAGCCAGGAGTGTGAGCCGTGTCACCGCGACTGTCGCACATGTGGAGGGCCACAACACGACGACTGCGACTCCTGTGAAGACGGGTTCACATTGAAGAATGGGGAATGTTTAGAGGGCAGACAGTTTGCTCTTTGCCCTGAGAAACAGTTCAGAAACAGTACGACCAATTTTCTATTTTACCTCAATACTAAATGTTATCAACGTGACCCAACTCTAACCGTCTGTTCTGAGCGATGAAATTATTTCATTTCCTAAGCTTCAAGTAAACTCAGGAATTTAATAAACAGAAGCAGTTCTCCACCTTTGCTTTTAAAATGTGGGACTGACTCTCTCTTGCATCACTTACCTATCAAACCCAAATGAAATTAGAATCCCTGCTGTTGAAGCATGTTGTGGTAGAATATGTTTCTATTGTTATGTACTCATCAGCACATCCTTTACTCTATTTTAATCCATCTCACTTGCTTTCAGTTTCTATGACATTTTATGAGATTTGTCCCGTCTCATTTGTTCCTCTCTTTCATGTCATTCTTGTCTTACTATTTTGTCCTGCTTTCTATTTTCTTTCTACCATCAGGTAAGGATAAACGTGAGCTGTGCCACTCCTCCTGTAAAACCTGTTTGGCTGCAGGGAGGGAGGTCTGCAGCAGCTGCGACACAGGTACACCTACTCTGTCTGTATGCTTTGTTACGCCGCCTCTGGAACTAGAAACTGTTTATGTTTTTGGAAAGTATTTGCATGTCACGTCGTCCATTGCATATTCAGCAATGAGCACAATATCATGCCAAAATGTGTAATACATCCATTTGTCCCCGAGGGGATAGCGTGTCAGTGTGAAAGCTGGCCTTGCCTCAGCGTGAAAATTAAACACGTCATATATCACAGATCATGTGAGGAATGTAATGACGAGGTACAAAAGTGCTAAAATTCATGTAAGGATGTCAGTTGGTTTCATGGATGAAACAGCGGCTTCTTTACTACGAGACTGCGTTTTGTATGACGGTGTATTAGGGTCACATTGAAAGACGCTGCACTCGCCTAAAGCTCCACACCCCTACAGCCAAACAACTTGATTAATTGTCTTATTTTGTCTTGTGATACAGTATATTCTCTTAACCGATCTGAACATATTCCGCCACTTCCTCCATGTTCGTTTGGTATCTCATTTTTGAATGGATGCAATTTTTGGCACAATCTCTTTAAAGTCCAAATACTTACAATACCAGACTGTATACCTTGTTACTAAAGCAGATTCTGAAGTACAGTTGCACGAGTTCATCTCATACACATGCATAAAGCAAGACATTTTGAATACTCTCATATATTTGACTTTAATCTTAAAATGTAATTTTCTTCTTGAAATAAAATTCCAACTTTATTTTTTACATTTTGACTTTTTTGTCGAGAGCAAAACTTGTAGAAATATCATCCTCCTCTTATTTTTTTTTTAAATGTGGTTCTAATACTCTGTTGTAGGTTTGAGTCTGAGAAATCAACATTCCTAACTCAAACTAAATGGTTTTGGTGGATAACCCTAACCATGTTTTTCTTTTCTAAAACTAATTATGCTTTTTTAAGTGGCACTGACACACTGTCCCTGGTAGTATTACACACTTTGGTGTGATACTGAATTGGAACAATATGATAGAAAGCCATGACAGATCCCCATATTGCCCTAAAGATGTTGCCCACTGATAACCTATATGATGTTCATTTATTTTCTTTTTGAATTTAGGTCATTTTCTGACTGCTCAAAACACTTGCCTGTCTCGCTGTCTATCTGGTACTTTTGCCAACAAGACATCTGGCCGATGTGATGAGTGCTTGAAAGGGTGTGCCACGTGCCAGGAAGCCCAACTGTGCCAGCGGTGTCGCAGTGGATTTTATCTGCAGGATGGAGTGTGTGTGGGGGAGTGTCGGAGGTGCTCCTCTCATTTTTGCATTTCTTGATTTGCACATGAACACACAACGTTACAATACCTCAGTGATACCTGCTTCTTTCCCCTCTCTGCCTCTTTCTCAGAGGGTTTCCTCAAAGTGATGTATGCCAGTCCTGTGCCCCAGAGTGTGGATCCTGTGAGGAAACTCCCACTCGCTGTCTGAGCTGTGAGAACCAGTTCTTGCTGCTCGACCACTCCTGCAGATCCCACTGTCCAGAGGGCTATTACGCTACTGACACAGAGTGCCATCGCTGCCCAGATCACTGTAGCGAGTGCAGTCAGGATGGCCTGTGTATGAGTAAGTGCACTGGGTGCCGTTAAGGGTAGAAAAATGGAAGATGTGGGTATGAGAATTAAAGAGGTGCGGTTTTGAGAGGTCACTTAATTTAGTGTGGAAGTACAAGTAGAGGAGGAAGGGGAAAATGAGGAGGAGATTCAGAAGAGACTTCTGTTCATTATTTTCACTATTGGAGCAGCTTTAACCAATCTGCATTGACTACCATATGTGCTGAACCAGGTGAAAGTCTTACCAACTACATTGAGATGACTTCAGCATCATTGCACTGGTGGCTGATTGGTCCACCCTTTAACGTGGCTGAACATTAATCTGAACAAGGTTTCCACACTGTATTCACAGTGGAGACAACTACAGCTGTGCGCAATAGTCTCGCCAAGACGGGCGATAAATTTACTGAATTATAATTAATCAAATCAGTGGAGATTACCAGTTTTATACCTGCACGCCGCCTATAGCTGGAGGCATTATGTTTTGGGGTTTTCCGTCCATCTGTCCGTCCATCCGTCACTCAAGGACAACCTGAAAATATTTTGGTGGTAAAAAGGTCAAAGTCACCTTGACCTCACATTTGTCCCATTCTTGTGCATGTGATATCTCAGGCCTTGAGGGGATTTTTTTTTTTTTTCAATTTTGGCATAAATGTTCACTTTGAACTCAATGACGAACTGAGATTTTGGTGGTCAAAGCTCAAAGGTCAAGGTCACTGTGACCTCACATCTGTTTCATTTTTGTGAACTCGATATCCCAGGATTTTTTCAAATGTTGCACAATTCAAGTTTAAAGTGATTCAAATGTTGACGAGTTACTTAAGTCAACAGCAACGCGAAAAGTCCAGTTTTGTATATCAACCTTGTTTAGTCACGCTTACATTTCAGTTTTCAGTCCCATTTGATAAGTATGTAAATAACTCTTTGTTGATGTTCTTATCTTATATACTCTTTCCCTCTCTCTCCCAGAGTGTGCAGAATACTACTTTCTCCTTGATGATAAGTGTGTGGGTGATTGTCCTCATCGCTACTTTGCCACTGAGGAGCAACGGGAGTGTGTGCGGTGCCATGCTGATTGTACCACATGTAACGGACCAGACTTTGATGACTGTGATGTGTGTGACAACCCGAAAGCTGTCCGTTACAATGGAAAGTGTCTGCCTGACTGTCCCGCCCGCACTTACCGTGATAAGACGACCAATGAATGCAGAGGTCAGGAGGGTGGAAACTTTATGTGTTCATGAAGCAATGATCATTTTAAATGATACATTTATGTAGTTATTACAGGATTTTGCTCCTTAGTCTCTAGTTGGCTGTGTTTCATGACATCTTATTTTCCCAGATTGTGACAGGTCATGTCTGACCTGTTCAGATCATGAGGCCGGGTCCTGCCTCAGCTGTGACGCTGAAGGGCGTAAAGATGCCAGCGGACACTGCTTGTGGTACAGTCAGTGCTCTCTGGGTTCATTCATGGACCAGAATGGGGAGTGCCAAAGGTGCTACAAATTCTGCCATCGCTGCTCTGGTCCAGACAAAGACCACTGCCTCAGCTGCAACAAGCCATACTTTCTACTGAGTAAGTTATCGAAACAAACGCTGCTTTCACAGATGTAGTATACGTTCAGGTCTCATCTATGAAAAGGAAACCTCTTCTTTGAAAATATTGACTCTGTATCTAAATCCATCAGACGGCACATGTGTGCAGGAGTGTCCTGTGGGTTACTATGCTGAGGGCAAGGGTGAGCGCGTGTGTGAGCGCTGCCACTTCAGCTGTAAGTCGTGTGTTGGCCACCACAGTTTGCAGTGTGTCACCTGTAAACCTGGATTCTTCAAGCAGAGAAGCAGCTGTGTCCAGACCTGTTCAGAGAGGTTAGAAGATAACGTGCAACAGACACACAAAAAAAAACCTCTCCTCTGGTCTCTTGACCACTTTTTTTTTTATAACTGGAGGCAATATGTTTCGGGTTGTCTGTGTATCCCATTCTCGTGAAAGCGAGGCAATTTCTTTAAACTTGGGGAGATTGTGACCATACTTCACATGTATGACAGATACTGAGTTGGGGATATTAAACCGGGGTGTTGATCTAGAAATATAATAATATATATATATATATATATATATAATTGTATAGATCTGTGCTGTCAGGATGGAAGTTGTGTGTGAACACGTTTATATCTAAATGAGTTTGGACAGATATGCATGTTCACTACATGAGATAATAGCGGAGGCTTACAACCTCTAGGCGATAATTCAAGTTCTTTCATGAAAAAACATAATCAACTGAAGATATTCTCTTTCCTTTTTAGTCACTTTGGCAACATGGCCACCATGGATTGCGAGCGATGTGACCCCTCCTGTAGCCAGTGTAAGGGTCACGGAAACAGAAACTGTCTGAGCTGCCGGGAAGGCTTCGTCTACATGAGACAGTGGGGACGATGCCTGCAGAGCTGCCCCACAGGCTACTACCAAGGCAGACAGTCCACGACCTGTCACAAGTGTCACCCCACCTGCAAGACGTGCAGCGGTAAAGGAAGCCTTTCATGGCTTTATTGTTGCAATGCAGATTTTATGTTTAATTTCACTTATGCAGTATTAATTCTTGTGTCAATGTTTCCATTTTTTTTTTATTTTTTTTTTATGTGGTGAGAAGTTACAGAGGTACAAATGGCAATTATAAACATTAGATCAAAACAACCACCTTGTCGCAGCATTCTAAGTCACGATTATATAAATTAATAATGTCTATTATAATAATAGTGGAACATAGTCCAAAGGTAAAGAAATGATAGAAACAGTTTTTTGGGGGCAATAAGTGCTTGTCTTATTACATTTATAATAAATGTCTTATTTATAAATGTTTTCCACCCCAAGCCATGAAGCACATTCTTCAGCTGTGCCTTTTGACATGCTTTTCATTTGGAAATTCCATTTCAGCCTTGTGATGACATTTGGTGTTTCCTACTGTGTGCTATCGCTCTCCTTGCAGGTGAGGGCGCTTTGACCTGCCAGTCCTGTTATGACGGCTACGCGTTCATCGGCGGCATCTGTGAATCCCGGTGTTTCGTTGGCTTCTATGCCGATTCACAGGTGACAGGCAGCTTGATTGTTACTTCGTTTACAGCGACTGTTTATGTTACAAACAATATTATAAACTAACCTTTCACATTTGCCTCATGAAACAATAAAGATCCTATTCTATTTTTAGCTTTAGTTTGTTGAGGATGCTCTGAGGTTTATGGAGAAGTACCTTCAGATGAAATGTGTGAACCTGGCACTCAGTCGTCTGTTTTTCTTTTGTTGCTCGAGGACTCTCAGTCAGAGATTGGCAAACCAAACTGTAAAGCGTGTGACCCATCTTGCGTGGACTGCCGAGGTCCGAGCACGCGGGACTGCACCGTCTGCCCTGTACTCCAGATCATGTCTGATGATGGCCGCTGCTTGAGCTGCTGTGCAAATGAGATGAGCCCCATACCCAGGGAGTGCTGTGACTGCGAGTCATCACGTGGTAAACGAGGACACATGCCGAAAACAAACGTCAAGCTAAACACACACATTACCAAGCCATTGTTTTGCAATGCAAATTCCTCCACTGGGCTTTTGAATAGATACTGTGTTCATACTTGTCTGTGGAAAATGCTGTTACTGTGCGAGTCAGTCTTCTATCAGAGCATCTGCCATTTGTAATGGTTATCCTGTATAATTTATTTAATTGATAGGTTTCCCATAGACAAGACACAAGTTTCATCTTCCTGCCAAACAGGCATCTCCATTATTTTAGAAGGATACAAAATGACAAGGAATTTTCCAGTCTCTTGGCCTCCAGCACGAGAGACAAGGCATCATTTCAGTGGAAAGTCTTGTATTGTGCCAGGCAGGAATACATCACAAACAAACCTCGTATACACATTGCATTTGTGTCATGTAACCTGATTACATTTTCCCTGCTTCCTTTCAGACGAGTGCATCCTGTCTGTCAACCTTGTGACGAGGACAGCTGGTGATTTAGAGCCCCAAGGCAGCACAGCCAAAGTCTTTGTCACCGTTTGTGTTCTGCTCATCCTCTCTGTGGGCGGAGGGCTCTTCCTCTTCCTCAGTGCACGATCTAAATCCCTCACCATTACGGCCGAGTTCAAAGCCGGAGGGTATAAGAAATTGGACACCAATGAAGCCGTTGTGTCACAAGCCACCACCTCATCATTTGGAGAGTACAGCGACAGAATCATTGAATATGAAGATGACGAGGAAGACGAGGAAGACGATGATGATGATGACATTGTGTACATGGGAAAAGATGGAACGGTGTATCGGAAGTTCAAGTATGGGCTCTTGGATGAAGATGAGATTGAGTTAGAGTATGATGATGAGAGCTACTCGTACAGATGAAAAGAGAGACCTTGGATGGACAGAAAGAGTTCTTCCTGACACGTAACTGCAGTCTAAATATGCTGTGAATTTTTTTATTTTTTTTATTTTGACCGAAGACAGATCAAGTTCATAAACATCATACGTGATATTTATTTGATCCTTTTTCCAAAAGTTCTATTCCTTTGTATTATGTCAGCACATTTAACAAGTGGAACAAAGTAATATGTTATATTTATGATAGGTTCAGCATGTTAGTCAAAAGAAGAATTATGGGTGTAACCAGCCTCATTATCCATATTCCTTGCAAGCGCTCCTCTAATATTTGTAATATCTGGACAATTTTATAGAAATATAAAATCGATAAAATATCTGATGTCAGTATACTTGTTTTTTTGGTAAACCTGCATTTAGATTCAGTTTGCTAATTAAGTCACAGTGAACGTCATCTGAGTCATTTGATATTTGGCTGCAGGGTTCGAGTTGGATGTAATCTTAAATCTGTTCTTGTCTTCTGCCTTAAAAATAAAGAATTTGGTTTTAGTGTTGGATGCAGCCGAATCCTTTGATTAGACTTTCCTAAAAAAAAAAAATAAAAAAAAAAAATAAAAAATAAAAAAAAAAAACATATTGTAAGAAGCGTTTGATTTCTGTTTTGAGTCCCAAACCTCAGGGGAAGTTGTTTATATGATTGCAATCATATACATTTCCAAGTGTTTTATTTACTTTTTCAGAATAAATCATTTCATTTGAAGAAAATATTGAATGTTTACAACATAAAATGATGCAGTAATTATTGTCTTATGAAATTTCAATATTAAGAAAAGACCCAATAATTATGTCAACATAACTGATGATTTTCAGGAACAAAACACTGTTGCACATCACACACATTTAATTACAAACAGAATGTTACTCCACAGCTGGACAGAATGCTTATGTAAACTAGCTCCTCTGTTTTTACACCATCTGGTTTAGAGCATTTATTAATCAGTGTTGTAATATTACCGTTCTGTGCTGCTGTGTCTTTGTTGAACTTGACTGTTTGTCGCACGTCAATTCGCATCGAAGCGCCGTCTGATCTGTAACCTTGTGTGGAACAGTTTGGGTCCTTTCGGGTTGATTCAGTGAAAGTTTACTTTGTTTCTTCTTGTTTAGGCTGCTGTGAAATGTGGTGTGTCTACGCATATTGTATGTTCAGACTTCTATTTAGTCTATCATAACTGATTTTTCCTCAAAATATTTTTATACTTTAATGTTTTGACTTCGCTGTTGCACATCTCGCCTGTGTTGTCTCCTTGAGATGATAATACATTTGCTGGAAAGTAATTACGATTTAATTTTTTTCTGAACTGACTTGACGATTTTTTTTTCATAATAAAGTTGGATTTTGATCCACGTTGTGTGAATTCACCCTCAACACTGTCAAATTGAACAGTTTCCAAAAAGCTTTGGACGCTGTAAATAATGATTTTTTTTTTTTTTTTTTTTTTATTTTATTTTTATGAAAACAGAATGAGAGAATTTGCAAATCATGTAAACCCATATTTGATTTAAAATACACCAAAGATAACAAATCCAATGCTGAAACTGAGAATTGTATTATATTATTAAAAAATATATGCTCGTTTTGAAGTCAAGGCCGCCTTCTCTGGGGCCGAGCTCAGTTAAGAGGAATTGAGGCGAAGTGGAAAACAGTCTGACAAATCAACATTGTTTTTATATCATTTATGGTAATCATGGATGCCATGTCCTTTGGGCTAAAAGAGGAGAGTGACCACCTTGTTATTAACGCACAGTTCAATAACCAGCATCAGTGACGATACAGGGATGCATGAGTGCACATGGTAGCCTATGGTTAGCATGCACATCAGATCAGGAAAGACACCATTAATGCAGAACAATATATGCAGGTTTTGTGAGCAACATATACGGCAATTTTGTAGAATCACCAATTAACCTGAGGTGCATGTTTTTGGACGGTGGGAGGGAGCCGGAGAGAACCCACACAGAAAGACCCCAGACCCGGATCAAACCCAGAACCTCCTTGCTGCACAGTGCTAACCACTGCACCGCCCGCAGTTGAATCTTTTACTTCCTAAATAACTTTAATAAACTGAAATAATGTCATACAATACAAAAATCACATATTTAGACTCGCACCTTTTGTCATTTAAAACACTTTTAACACGGGTTTGAAGAATTGTGGATACTTGTGGTTTTGCTGGAGTCGTATGTCACGCTCCTTGGAAAAGCTAAACACACACCTCTAAAGACACTCCTCATTCAGGGTTTTTGTCAATAGTCTGAATATATTTATTACAACTTCACGGGGTCTTTAAAAATTAAGTAAAATCTAAATCTCTCAAAATATATATTTATTAAGAATACTTTGTATATTGTCGATTTTTTTTTTCTTTCAGTTCAGACTTCACATTTGGATGTTTTAAATTTATGTTCATACACTTCAACGGCTGTTGCCGCCTGTAGATCTACGGTCACAGAACAGGATTCACAAGCTTTTTCTTTCCTCCTTCATCTATCGACAGTATACAATCTGAAATAAAAACAGAGAGAGCGGCGAGGTACAGCGGCAAAAGCAAAAAAAACCTAATCAAAGTGCATAAAAACTTCAGCCCTAGTGTTCCTTAGATCATCCCCAATTCTTTATGGACTCAGCAGGGGATAAAGGCGAGACATTTAAAGTGTGTATTTAAAGTGAATATGATGAAACGATTTGAAACGGTCTATTGGTACACATTTCATGAAATAAATAACCGTGCAGGCAGGTTATGAAATCATTCCCGTCGACCAGCATTACGATTTTTTTTTTTTTTCTTCTGCGCAACGTATTAAATCTCCGGTCTGGTGTAAAAGCTTTACACTTTTAGGGCAGTGATATACATGGCACCTGAAAGAGAGGGAGATTTTCTAGAGGGAGGTGAAAGGAGAAAACCAGGGGCAATACCAATAAATTTACATCAATTCATATTTTAATCACGATTTTCACATAGATGCCTCGCATTCAGCCACATTGTTGCATAATCTCTTCAAACTGTATGACTCGTGTTTTTGTTACAGATAATAATGGAACGTTTACTTCGACCGTCTGAGGCGGAAACAAATCTCAACAGAAAAGAACTGGATGATGTCATGTTTTAGACCTCGACTAGACTATGTGCAGAGTTTATTACAAACCTGCCTGTATTTGTGGTCATCCCCACCCCAAGAGGTGTACTTTTTTTTTTTTTCAGTGCCTTCTCTCATAACAGATTCCAGATATAAAGCGGGACCAGTGAGACCCAAACAGGGCAATCTGGTGTCACTACACACAAATAGACACGATTTATTCAGGGACACACTGTCTGTAACAAAACCATATGGCAAGCTACAACGCTTTTTTTTTTTTCTTTTTTTTTTAACAGAAGCATTGAGGTAAAAGAACAATACAATAAAAATGATTGGTTGATTATGATTATGTCCACGTGGAGCCATAGCATCACCCGAGAGGTTTCAGAACGAGGCTCTGAAACCTCCCTGTTGTTCTGATCTGCGAGAGTACGCGCAGAGTCCTGCTGTCCCAGCCAGCTGTCAGTGACCGTTCATGATGGTCTGTGACGTGGACGTGGACGCGGCGGTGCAGGGCAGGACTGAGGACGAGCTGGCAATGCTGGTGAAGAAGTTGTCGTTCCTCAGTTTGAGATGCTCCGGGAGGTCCAGCTTCACCTTGGCCTCCTCAATGTCATTGTTGATTGCCGCAATAAGGGCTTCTGTAAAGACAGATGAAGATGTGCAGGAAAGAAGTGAGCGAAGTCAAGAGAGTATGTGCGAGACAAAAGTGAGGAGAAGAGAAGAGGAATATGAGAAGAGGAAAGAAAGCATGGTCGGGAAAAGAAAAAATACCAAGTAAAATATGGGTGCATGAAAAAAAACACATTTTATATTTATATTGAGGTTTTTGAGATCATGTTAGAAAGATTGCAGCCAAGGTGTTTAAGAGAAAGCGCACCAAGCGAGTCGTAGGTTCTCTCTGGACGGATGTAGCCCACCAGGACGACACTGAGAATCTCCCCGTAAAAGTCCTCTTTGAACGTGTGAATAACATGGGTCTCCTACAACCAAAAAAAAACAAAACATTTACGTTCATTTTAAAAAGAGAACAGCAAAAGACAAACTCTACCACACTGTTGCTTGTTGTGTTATGAAACTAGAACAATATGTGAATGGCTTGCATTTAGCCCTGCTTCTGCATCTGACATTAAGGAGTAGCAAAATAAATGTGAAAAAATAAAAATTTAAAAAAAGCCGGTGTATGGAGTGTGAGCGCAATGTACAACGTCACTTTAATACTTTAGAAAGATGATTGGGCTGAAAACAGTAGTAACCTATACGGGACTGAACACTACATTTGAAAAGTGGCGAGCAGCATGGCATCAGCTTTTATTCGTTGAATCTGAAAATATAGTTGCCATTTTTAGTCACCTTATTATGAGTAATTAAAGTACAATACAGTTACAAATCCACTTAATAATGCATAAGTAACAAAAGAATATCTAAAAGCTATATTACAGTAACAGTCAATAAAGTCCGTCCGTCCGTCCATCTTTCTATCTATTCTTTGTAGTTTTATCTGATACTTTGCAGAGTAGGAATCTTCAGTGTTCAGTCGCTTCCTGCTATAAAACCTACCTGCACCTGAACTCAGCAGTCTGTTCTGAAATTTGACATCAAACATCCCAAAGCCAAGGTATTGTCATCAACAACAAACACAAATCCTCTTTACTTATTTAACTCAAACACGGAGTCGAGGCCAGCTCCAATCATTTACCTCCTGCATGCCTGATCTATCCTGCAGCTTGTCTGTCGCGAAATTGGTAACCACGAGTGTCAAGCTTTGACGTACTTTAAGGGCTAAAACCTTTGGGCCTGGAATCCACAGTACTATCACGCAGCGGTTTGTGGTGTTGCTCCAAGTGCGTTACATTGTTAACTTGATCCACTACCCTCTTTAAACATTTACAACACGAGTATTCATTTCATAATGGACTTAATGGCCAAAACATCTTGTTTTTTTCCTATCACTGTTGACGAAACACAGCGCTCTCATCCTCCCACTGTAACAAGAAGCAAGACTGCAGATAAAAAAAATAAAACTCTTAACATTTATATTGGGATGTATGAGCAGGACTTTCCCGGCTCATTAAACTCTCAATTGGCTCAACAGTTTCCATCAGATACAGATTAATATATGAGGGGGTTTTCCAAAGCTTTAATTAGATGAACACATTTTTTTTGAATGCTTTGGACTTTTTCAAATAGGTTACAACCAATTAAACCATCTCATTTCATTTGTTCCGCCATCTTCCTGCCCATTCGGCTCCGGAAAGAATTCCAATGAATGAAGCCTTAGTTTGACGCTCCAGCTCCCCTCATCCTGTCCACGTGTCGCAAAATCCACATGACCACTCGGTAATAATTAATTAAATTGTCACCTGTTCTAAAGATGAATAAAGTCATATTAAAGGGAATTTATGCATTAACTTAAATTATTGCAACTAATTAGTCACACATCAATAAACAGTATTTAGGCTCCTCCAGAGACAGTACAACAAAAAGTTTCTTTCAGTGTGACCCCCAAATGTTACAGGTAAAATCTCAATTTTTTTTTTTTTTTTTTTTACTTACCAGTCAGCAGAACAGGCAAATTTAGACATTGTTCTGCTTGTGTTTTTTTTAAATTTTGTATTAATTCATTACTTCATTAGACAGTAACGTTTATCTTTTAACTGTATAGTGTCCTGCCTCTATTCAATATCTTTGTTCGAAGTGTTTGATATATCGATAATGGAACTTTTTTCTTCCTAATATCAGTATCTGCATTGGCCCCAAAGGTCCAGTACTGGTCGGGCATGATTAAATGTCTGTCAAGTCACTTGCAACGGCTGAACGAGGTAAAACAATGGTGACCGAGTCTGTGGCCCGCTGACGAAAGCGTTAACTGTTACGAGCTGGGTGCAGAAGAATAAACGCATTTTCCATCACCCAGTAGTCGTTCGTCCAGCAGACAGGGTAGAAGGAGCTAAAGCAACAGGCTTCCTCTGAAACTGCCGACTGTCCCGACATCACACAGGTGACAGTTTTGATCTCTTGGAAGTAAGGTCTAACAACACAGCTGCAACTACTGTTTAGGTTCACAGGTGCCGCTAAACGGTACAAAATGGAGATTGTGCAGATTGTAACTTTCAAAGTCCGTAAACCAGCGAAGATAATCAAATAAGCGGTCATGTTTACAATAAGGTCAATGAACAGTTCCTGTTTTCAGTTCAAACATTATTGCGCAAAATCAGATTTTCCAGGCGAAGCTGTGGAGGGAAAAATTGAGCTTGTGACCCAGACCACCACTGGACTGAAACCCTGGATTGTCAAAGACTCTTTGACTCTACTTTTAGATAGATTTACAACAGACTCACTTCATTTCTGACGAGCTCAACAGGCAGTTTGTCTTGCACCTACCATGGATTTCTTTGTATTTTTGTAGTAAGGGTTCCAGCCGATGCTCATCACCATCTTGTAGACATCACCACTGCCGACGCAGGCCAAACCGTAATAGATCCCTGTGCTGATATCTGCTGGAAGATTATCCACCACCGAGTCTGGGAAGTTGGCTGGAGATTAGAAGGAAGAGTCAGAAAAAGGGCACCATTTAAGAAGTTAACGACCTGCTCAATAGCACTTCAAAGCAGATAAAGACAATGTTTTAAACCATGCAACAATGCCAATTTAGAGGAACATTTCAACGGCTTATTGGGACAGTAAAGTAAAAAAAAAAAATATATTTTTTTAAATCCACAAAGTGTTCTATAAAGAAAAAGCATCCATAAATTCTTTTGACATTATTTTCTCAATGTATCTGTATGTTTCTAATCAACAAACTTCTGTATTGTCCTTTTCTGGCACAGACCAAGTAACATCACTGTTTTTAAGGCATCTTGTTGACGTGTTACTTTTAACCAAGTGTATCATTTACAGTATAGAAAGGGTGATGGGAAACTGACCATATGTTTTCAGTTTCTTAAAAAACAAACAAACAAAAAAAGACTTTTTGCAGTTTGTCATCATGAAGAGCTAAAGGAAGGGGCAAATATTACATTTAAGAAGCTGAAATCATAAAATTGTGTTATGAAAACATTAATAAAAAAACAATAATCAATGATCAAAATAGTTGGCAATTAATTTTCTGTCAACCAACTGATCAAATCGTTGCAGCTGTGTGAATATATGACTAAAGTCTGATTTAAAGTCAATACTTCAAACTGGTTTCAGGGATCCTCAAACAATTCTGTGATGTCAGAGTAATAAAGGGGATAAATTACCTACCTACGTTTTGCTTTTCAATATATTTGACACCGGAAGTTGTTCTTTGGGTCATTACCAGCTCAATACTCATTTGCACGTTTTGGTCCGTTTACTCCCGAGTTAGATACGATATTACTACACGTTTCTGGAGAGAGCCATCATGACTTCACAGCTATTATTTCGGTAAATAACAGCTTTGGTCATCTGTCAGGTTGTTTTGTTAGTCAAACTACGCAAATTGCGTAAAAAAGGTGTCGTCACCAGTCCTGCTCGGTACGAGTCGGTAAACCGGCAGGTGAATGAACCGTGATCACGTGTCAAATCACAATTGAATGGAAACCACAAACGCTCGATGTTAAGTGTGTTTTCTAAAGTTCAGTTCTCTGAATACGATTTAACTCGACGTCATCTCCGTAAACCAGCTATTCGCGTTAGCTCAATGAGAAAGCGCGTAACGATAACCTGTCCCGTGCTCACGTTACCTGTGGGGATGCCCAGCTCTTTGCTTCCTCTCCCGAAGCCTCGGATGACTTCTCCGCGGCAAAAGTACGGGAGGCTCTTCATGGCTCGTGTCCCGGTAACAGCTGGCTCTCCGCGGGATTTAACGCGGCGGAATGACCTCGAACAACACAAAAGAAGTCGGACCGGCTCCTGAAGCCGCAACAACTTACCCTGCGGGAGGCTCAACTCACGCCCTTTAAAAGTTCAAAGTCCTTCCTTATTGTTTTACCGTCACAGTGTCTTCAGCCGGTTTGCTCGAGTTGGATCAAGTTGAATTCTCGTTGCTGAGCAGCGACGTTGAAAGTTCACCAGCTATCGAAGCAATGCTAACGGCGGTTAGCTTCCTCAGAAGCACGCGGGTCCCGTTGTTGTTGTTGTTTGTTAAAGCCTGTAGTTTGTCCAGTCCTCGGGAGACGGCAGTCTCGGCACCAGATATGTCCGTTCGCAGGATAAAAATGAAGGGCCGGTAGCTCACAGAGAGCGGGTTATATTGTATGTATTATATGGATTGGACCACGAACGGTTCATCTGCGTCCGCGATGCCTTAACTGACGTCATTGACCGCGTGACCAGAGCGGAAGGCGTGACGTGTTGTAGGAAATAAAGTAATGACCATAGACTGTGTACAAACGTAGACTGTAGGTAAAAAAAGGGAAATTACACATGAGGCATTCAATGCATGCCATTCATTGACCCATCAAATGTAATATGGCGCAGATATCTGGCTGGATGTTTTGATTCTCAAAAAAAACAACCAAAGTATCACTCTGACCCTACACGGTGGGAACACCTGCTAAGATATACAAAAAAAAAACAAAAAAAAACAAAAAACGAAGTGTGCTCTGCTTATACAATTTTGCGTAACATTGTGCACCTTTTAACAGTTGATGCTGTTTTTTTTTCTGACAACAATCATAATCCTGATTCTCACAAACTCCCCCTCACTAATCTGTGCCTGTGTCCTAGAACAGCAATTTTATATTATCAGAATGATAAACTAACTATTTTAGGGGTCTGTCGGCTTCAATTGATGTATGAAACACACCACGAGAGGGCGACAGGAGGCCTATCCATGACCAAGCCCTTGACTCTCTGGGCCTAAATGTTATTTTAACTCAAATTAAAACTGCAAGCAGTGATGTACGGGCCCTCCCGCTCCAGCGCGCCGCCTCCCCGAAGCCGCCTCCCCGACGTGCAGCGTGAGGGACCGTACACCCGCTTCAAGTTGCTATTTTTGTCTCGTTTCCTGTCTCCAGCAGTGGGTGGTGGGAGCCGTTTGGCCAAGCCCACTCGCAAAACACATGTCACATGTTTCGTCTCACCACACCGGATGTATGTGAGGTTTCAAGCATCCTTTGACCTTAAACATCAACTTCCTGTCACTGCCAGACATCCAACTTTGTCGCATCGTCACAGCGATGCCCATTGACAAAGTCGAACGAATGTCTCAATACATCATCAACTACATGTTTAGGTTATTGTGACCCGACTTTACGTTCATGAGATCAACCAGCTCGACATAAGAGTGTGAAAGTATGAAAAGTGTCATTTCCGGTGGCCAACAGGTGTTCATTCTTCTCTTTCTAACAAAAAGGAGTTCAGAACTGCACTTGAATCAGGTCAAACCCTTTGTGCCTTTGACTCAAAGGATCCACCCACTCAATGAAGATCATTTATTTCTGACAAAACGTCTGACAAATAAAAGAAGAGTGAGTTTGGTTGTTTGGATTATTTGTGGGCAAACCTGTATTTTTTTTATTTTATTTTTTTTTTTTATTTTTTTTTATGTTGCAGTGTTTTATATCTGACACTAAAATTTGCAAGTCAAAATACACAACATAAAGTCAGGTCTGTAGACCTGAAGAGAATTTAGCCAAGATTCTCCTAATATTTTGAAATCACGCTGAATTAATCTCGGATGAAAAATAGTCCACCAAGAGAATCAATTGGTTATAAAATACGATTATAGTAGGAATGTTTTATATACCTGCCACTTCTTGTTTTTACCTAGACTAGGCTGGTATGTCACTCATGTTGCACTCATTCCTGTTAATGTGGGCGGGACTCTCATTGGAGCCTTTGTCTTATACACAGGCTGTGACTCTTCACTTTGTACTTTTGGTTACATCAAAATGATCTGACTGTCATATCGGTCACCTTTTTTGAACCTGCTATATTTATATTTTTTTATGCAATTTAAACTACCCTGAACGCCGTGGCGTTACCGTAGACTGTATGGACGTAACCCACGACTAGTATGTTTTACACCATCGACGGTAAGTTCCTTGATTTGTGTCATTCATCTTATTTGATGACATCTACAAACAGCCTGAACACACTCTCAGTGTGTTGTTCAAACAATGTGTGTGTTTTCTTAGGGCCTGAGGTGTGAAAGCCCAATTGTTTTTCATAAAAATGTTCTTGGACTTTAGACGTTCTTATCTTTATGTAAAGTGATTTGCCTTTTTGAAGGATTTATCATATTCAAAAACTCATGAAAGTGGATACACACATGTCTCTGGGGAAAAAAAATTGTATTCTAGTGGAGTCACAAGTGGGCGCAGCCAAATGGCTGGAGAGGGCCCCCTAAAGAGATGCCCCGGAGGCCACATTTACCTAAATTCATGAAATCCGGTGGACACGTGCATCACACCCAGACGCACAAAAAAGTTACATTGCACCGTTACGTCAACTGGATAGGAAGTCCACCATTTTGAATTTAGTTGCCATTTTGGGCGATTCTGACATGTTGTACTTTATCAAACTCCTCCTAGGGATTTTGTCAAAGTTGGATGTCTCGCCCTGACACAGGAAGTTGATGTTTAAGGTCAAAGGATGCTTGAAACTTCACGAAACGTGTCACATACATCCGGCGTGGTGAGACCATACATGTGATATGTGTTTTGTGAGTGGGCGTGGCCAAACGCCTTGCCAGCGCCCCCTGCTGGAGACAGGAAACGAGACAAAAATAGCACCTTTAAGCGGGTACACGTGGTCCCTCCAGCGCTGCAGGTCGGGGAGGCGGCTTCCGGGAGGCGGCGGGCCAGAGTGCAAGGGCCCGTACATCACTGCTTGCAGTTTTAATTATTAGTATTTTTAGCTATTTTGAAACTTCCAGTGATTCAGTCTGGTATTAAGGTTCTAATATGAATCCACATTAGAGCAATGGGGTGGAGAGGGGAAAATACAATATAACATGATAGCGATCTCAAGATACATCTATCTTCAGAAAATGCCTTATTAAAACAAGGGTCAGTCTTAACATCAGCACAATTCTAGCAGAATAAATATATGGACTAGAACTACAGGTAAACACCATGTGTACAGTGATTAACTGTGAGACACCAACTTGTTTTATACATTTTCAACGGCCTGTACAAGATAAAGCAGACTGAAGATAAATATGTCAACATGTTTCCTGGCATGTAAAAAGTCAGATATACCACCTTGACACCCTGCAGGGAATAATAACACAATAAGTAGATTTAGGTGTTGTCATCTAACGCCAACTAACTTTATGAAAATGTTCTGTGTCAGTTCTGTGACACTTGAATAACTATCATAATTCAAATGTGTGACATCATTTATAACTATTTATGATAATCATGTTATTCCACCTTATCAATTACGGTCTGCAATTTTCATAGCTTAAAATAAAATCTCTAGTTTCACCATATAAACCAACTCCTTACTGGACTTAAATACTGACCCCACCAACAAGTGATTGTCTTGGATCACTGCTATGCTGTTCTTTTCTCTCTCTGCTCTCCCCTCACCTGCTAGTAGAGGCAGATAGCCTCTGAGTCTGGTTCTGTCTGAGGTTTTTCTTCCTGTCCAAAGGAAGTTTTTTCCTCCCGGCTGTTGCTCTTTATATGGTTTCTTTTGCACAAAAAAAAAAAAAAAAGTCACAAACTGTATTTTTTATCAGTTTGAAATCTTGTCATTCTGGCACAATTAAGAAATAAGAAAGAAAGACAATAAAGTCTGACAGCATTCATCTGTGTAGCCGTCTGTACTGGCATGTCTGACTACTGTGAACTTACAGTTTTTTTAATTGTTGATTCATCCTTGTGCTTGAAGACCTGGTATGTGACTGCCACACTTGACTTAAAAGCAGAGATGCTGTGCAATTTTAAATTTGAGCCATTATAAAGACAGAATAGTATCATCATTTGAAATAGCCTATATTAATTTGATTAAAAATTGAATTTAAAACAATTTCCCCCACAAATATCCCCAAAACATAGTGAAGTAATACCATTCATCTACACAGTTTTCAGGTACACAGACTGTGTGAAGACAGTAGAATTTAGCGTGAACAATCAATCGGTTAAACTTGGCTTTCAATATAAAAGCATGAAACTGTAACACAGGGTATACTTAATCCTGCTGATCTTGTAAGTGAAAGCTACACTTACCAGTGCCAAACCTGCGGAGAAAAGCACTTCACAGTAACACTTAGTGTGAAACAGATTTGTATGTTTGTTAAAATATTTTTTCTGTCTGCTGTTCTTTCCTCTTTGTCAAAACTTATCAGGCTTAGGTGTATGAAACAGGTTTTACTTTGAAAAATTCTGACAGAAAGTCAGGGCTTTACTGCTAATGTGCCTCCCATTAGTGTGGTCTGACTTGAATAGAACAAGTGTACCCAAAATGTTCAAAATATCAGACAGCAATAAGAGGAAGAACAGGTAGGAGATGGAGAGAAAATTCGGATCTGACCCAGTGCTCATAAAATCACAGGTAGGAAGGATTCTCTGCAGATTACATTTTTCCTAGTGAATTTAAGAGAGAATTTAGTTTTGTTTTCCAGTATTCACCAACAGATTACACTGTTTTATTTCACATGTTGCATGGTCACAATGTAATTTCAAGTTTTATATTAAGTGCCTGCTGAAATTGTAAAAATCTTTACTTAAGCTTTGCTTGGACATCCAGCAATTGCAGCAGCAACAGGCCCTAAATAGTGTAGGTTAAATACCCTTTTGTTTGACCTTTTAAAATTGATGTGTTATATCACAGTTCACAGATTCACTCTACACAAAATAAAGAATAAATTTCTTGAGGCACTAATTTCACAGTGTATACCCAAGACAAAACGGCGGCATGGTGGTGCAGTGGTTAGCATTGTCGCCTCACAGCAAAAAGGTTCCGGGTTCGAATCCGGTCCTGGGCCTTTCTGTGCGGAGTTTGCATGTTCTCCCTGTGCTTGCGTGGGTTCTCTCCGGGTGCTCCGGCTTCCTCCCATCATCCAAAAACATGCACCTCAGGTCAGGTTACCTGGCGCCGCGCTAGTGGCAGCCTGTTGCAGCAGCTCCCCCCTGAAAGCCCCCCTGCTGTAGTGAAGAAATTTCCCCTTGGGGATTAATAAAGTGAAATAAAAAAATAATAAAAAAAAAAAATGTAAAAAAGAGATTGAAAATAAACAATCTTATAGGTAACAATGTCCAACGTATCAATATGATCAGGTGTGTTACTTGAATAACCCAATAATGTCCTATGTGGAATTTGATAATTCGCTTTACAGCACTGCACATGTTAGCTGAGCTAAACTCAGATCCAGTAACATCTTTTCAAATAGGTCAATGTGTGAGATGAAGTTTTTGTTCACATCCTTTTTTTGTTCACATGAAGTAATAGCGGAAGTGCAAGTTCCACTTTTCTATTTTTACCATTGTATGAAGACTTCTCGTTTGGATTTATTTTTTGTTTAATAATCACACACTCCCTGATGATTGATTTGAGCATACCATTCAATCCGACAGTGAACACATGTGATGTGTGTTGTCACAATATACTGTAAACATAATGCTATATGACTCATGATTTCTCCATAAAAGAACATTGTAAAAAAAAATGTATACTTAATTCTTACTTGAGTCTATCTGGTCATTAAGTGCATTCACTTTTTTCTACATGCGATCATAGAAATATTTCCACTATTGTCTGTAAAAAATGATAAAATGACTGATGACTAAATATAGGACAGCATGATACAGAAATGGCTGGATTAAAAAAGGCCTCAATCTCAATATGTGCTCCAGTGTGAATTTCATATCAATATTTTTTTTCATAAAAGAAAAATCATCTTTGTGTACCAACAAATAACAAATATGTGAAATTAAAAAAATTGCCATCACAGCAAAAGATTTAACAATAAATATTATATTTTAAGGGGCTTTTAGTTAACATACTAAATTAGGTCATAGTTATTAATGGGTCAATATTATACTTTACTTTTGACTGAACATGAAACATGAAGAGAAAACTTTGTGAAAACCTGAAAACGATAGTGTTTCTCTTACAGAGAAAAACGGCAAATCACAAAATATAGTAACTGTTAGGTTCAGAACCGTAACATAGCGCTGATAGCATAAGAATCAAACCCACAGTCAGACAAACACAAGGCTCGGCACCATATCTGAGTTTTACTTGCAGCAAGGGAAGTCCGTGCAGGGTCTTAGAGTTGTAAGCTCTTCACCTGGCATCAGCCAACTCTGAATCAGACTTCCCTCTTTGCTCCTTTTATTGTATGTATGTGGTTACAAAACATCACGTGATTACATTACTATAGATAAGGTCACATGTTGTGTACCGTGAGTGCATAGGGGTTCAATGCTCTTTGCACCCTATATGAGTATGTTTGCTTTTAATCAATGTGTGTGCTAAACTAGATAAGCCAGTTCCTTTGTTGCAAGAGAGGAACTCGTGATTTGTTTATGTAGTAGTGACCTTTCAACTACAGTTATCTACATAGACTAATGGAAACTTTTCACACATAACAGTAACTTAATTTACACACTGACAATGAGTTACTATTTTTCCTAACAGTAACAAATACTGTTCTTTACTGACCCACGTCTTCTGGTTTCAAATTTCTATTGTGTGTGGACAGAAGCGTTTACTCTACAGTGAATGAGACAAAAAATAAATAAATAAATAAATAAAAAATTTGCAGCCTATATAAGAAAGGTAAGTATGCTTAGAGGGGCCTTTTCATCACCACTGAGGAGTTAAATATATCGTACCCAGATGAACAAACCCAGGCGGCCTCATTTAAACCTTTTCAGTGGTTCAAATTTTAAGAAGGCTTTACGAACTGCCTGAACTCTCAACCATACATCAACTATCAACATGTTTTTTCATAGTTTCTTGGTAGGTTATTCAGTTGACAGACAATATATATTCAGTTTCAGTATTTTGAAGTATTTTGGATATTACAGCCTCATCTTGAGGCATTGGTTTTAGTCCAAGTTGCCAGCATGATAATTTGATCACTGCAGATATTGATAATGCGTGGACATTTGGAATATAACAAATGCCGTGGTTGGCAGAATTAGGATTTTATATTATTACTTTTCTGAATTGATTTCCAGGGGCAATGTTGCATCCTTATTCCTGAAACAAAAGAAATGTAAAAAAATGAAAGAAGATTTAAAATGTTTTTATAGGCAACAGACAGAAACATACAGTTATGATTAATACCGTTAAACAGTTGATATTTAACCTTTATTAAATTTAAACTTCTTATTTAAAATATGCATTGTTATTGGTATTATTTGTGATTGCATTTCAGTTATCATTAATTCAGTTATCATTAATTAAAAGCATTAATATATTATGTCAACATTATATACATGGAAACATGAACTTTACTTTATGTTCAATTTAGAATTTTGGAAAAAAATTGGCGAAAGAATGAATGTCTTCATATCACTTCTCTTATCTTGTTTGCAGGTGCAGTAACATATGGACTAATCAGCCTGGCTTCATAATGAGAGGAACTTGTCTACACAATGTTATACATCACGACAGACACATCATTTCAGATGTGGAGTACATCCCAAAATGTGGCAAAATTTTTTAATCACCTACTGGTACCAGAGGACAAATGTTTTGTCAGGCATTTTTAGTTTAAATTTGAGATAGAAATCAAGCTAAATTATTAATAAAACACCCCAGTAGAGCATGTATAAATATAAAGAAATATAAACATGCAGCTGGACTAACTAACTGTGACAACCATCTCGCCGTGGGTTCTTTCAGCACGAACGAACAACAACCAGCCAAACTACAGTTTCTGACGTGTTTATTCAAACACAAACAATATCCATGACTGTGTGCTCTCCTGCCGAGCATCTGAGCACACGTCAGGTCTGCAGCCAGCCTGCTGCTCAGTCTCTCCAGGAATGTGAGCCCTCTGGTGTCCTGCTACTTGGTTTTTGAGGAGGAATAGAGGGATAATCAGCAATTCGATTGAGCTGGGCGAATTAAGCCTCTTTCAGGCACCATTCCCTGAATCACTTCCCCAATCAGTCCCTCCTGCAGCTGAGCCCAACCATGCCCCACCTCCACACCAACACTGTAAAATCATCATAGTTTTTAGATCCTCTTTTTTAAACAATGCAGCAATTAAAACGAGGTTGGCTGCTACTGTTACTGAAGCTCACGGTTGTACTGGGATCACTATGGATGCTTTCCCAGCTCAGACAAGTGAAAACAGGACGGGGTCTTCCTGACATCCTCAGATACAGCCAGTTGGATTATACAGATGTTGACTGCGGACCAGAGAAAGTGTGCAACTGTTCAGCAATCCTCCAGGGAGAGAGGGAGGCACTGAAGCAGGCCAAATTACTGACCATCACTAAAGACTTCCGAAAGAGGGCTCAGATCCCTGATGAGTATTATATTGATGCAACCCAAGACTGCAGGTGCGTTGCTTTAAATTACAGGTTTCAGTAATGAAGTATAACTCTAAGCAAAAATTTAACAGTACTGAATTTAACACTAATAATTGAATTTAACAAACAGTGTTTGTTCAAAATTGTTTACTTCCAGGAAATTCAAATTAAGCAGGAACTACTTTACATTTCCATTAAGCAAGGAGGAAGAGGACTTTCCTTTGGCTTACTCTATGGTTGTACATCACAAGGTAAGCAAATTTTAAAAACTGAATTGAAATTCCAGTAAACGTCAACAATTCCAAGTCTGTGAAAACAGCTCTGTAAGAAAGACCATAGGGACATCTTGGGCTCTGCTGCTTGTTGTTGGAGTGTCCCTTTCAATACTTCTAAAAAAAAAAAAAAAAAACCCCAAAAAAACTTTGAACAATGAGCAAAATGGTGCGTTCACAAGCAACTGGAAAGTGGGAAAGTTAAAAGCTCAGAGTGGGATAATACACCTGTCGGGCGGTTTTTGAGAGTTCCAAGACATTTGTTACAAATCAGGTGACTTAGTTAGCCTGGCCGACCCAGTTTGTTAAATATGTGTTAAATATTAATTTCGAAAAACAGCAGTACAATGAAATGTGTAGAAATTTAGTGTACAAAAGGTTTTGACCTCCTGTGCTCCAATACATCCCCGATTTGGTTTATATGGATGATGAAGAGCTTGTTTGTCAGTTTTCTGTAGTCTGACAGTAGAAATAAAGCACATTTCCTGGGGGTGAATATGCTGCCTTTTTTACTGTCGTCAACTCAGCACTTACTATGAACTATGAAATGGAAACTTTCCTAATTTCCATCTGCCTGAACGCACGATAAGAACCAGAGACTGGTGCAGACTTGAATTCCTTTTTTTTCATTTTTAGGTGCAGAACTTTGAGCGACTACTGCGAGCTATCTATACACCTCAAAATATTTATTGTATCCATGTGGACATAAAATCAGAGGCCTCAGTCTTTGCAGCTATCAGGGCCATTGCTTCCTGTTTCCCAAATGTCTTCATGGTCAGCCAGGCTGTGAATGTGGTCTATTCTGGGTGGCCACGCGTCCAGGCTGACCTCAACTGTATGGCTGATCTCTATCATGCCAAGACAAAATGGAAATACTTCATCAACCTTTGTGGCCAGGATTTCCCTCTGAAAACCAACTTGGAGATTGTAAGGATGTTGCGTTCATTGAAGGGTGGCAACAGCTTGGAGTCAGAAAAAATGCCTAATGAAAAGAAATGGAGGGTGACAATTGTTCACCAAATAGTTAATGGGAAAATCCAGGTACTTCTTTTGCAGATTTTCACAATATGTGTTAATTCAGTAACTTCGGTATCGTAAATTTTTTTTTAAACTGACCTAAATGACCATCACCATCAAATTAATTCACTATTTCAAATGTCTCAGAGGACAGGAAATGCAAAGGAGCCACCTCCCTTCAACGTGCCCATTCTGTCAGGAAATGCCTACATTGTGGTTAACCGAGGTTACATCCGCAGTGTGTTGGAAGACAGACGAATACAGGCGCTGTTAAAGTGGGCCAAAGACACCTACAGTCCTGATGAGTTCATCTGGGCAACCATTCAACGAATCCCCGGTGTTCCTGGCTCAAAGTGGCCCAACCCGAAACATGACATGACGGATATGAACGCAGTGGCACGGCTGGTGAAGTGGAACTTGCATGAGGGGTCACAGGGTTCCCTGGAGGCAGCGTACCCAGAGTGTCAAGGTAACCATGTCAGGCAAATATGTGTGTATGGTGTTGGAGACCTGCAATGGATGCTTGAGCAGCATCACCTTTTTGCCAATAAGTTTGATATGGACACAGATCCCATCACTGTCTACTGCTTGGAGAAATATCTGAGAAAAACGGCGCTGTCTGAGTTACATTAAGTGGAGGCTTTTCTGACAACCAACAAAATATTGCTCCTTTAACTTTATTAGAGCTTGGCTAGCTTCACAACCCATTTCAATTATCTGTTACTGATAAAAAAAAAAAAAAAAGGTATATTTAAATTCTGTATATTTGCAGGGTAATAAAACAAGCTAAAGGGAGAAGAAAAATGCACATGCAATTCATGAAAATAAGTTGTCCTTGTCTTATATTATCACTTGCGAGTAGGACCAGGAGCCTGAGTGGGTTTTATGCTGATTATTGTCTGAGCAAGCAAATCTAAAATCAAACTTTAGAATTATCATAACCGTCCTCACAGTGGTGGGGTGGATCACAGCTGGGATTGGGGAACAGGTTGCGATTGGCATGGTTGTCATCACCGTTCGTCGTGGGCGAACAGGTTTGCCAGTAGATGTCAGGAACTGCCTGTTTTTCCATAATGTGCCAAAATTGGCAACAACCCTAAAGGCTTTCCGGCTATCAGTATATAGTTGCTGTTCTTACTCAAGACAATTAACAGGCTTTTCCAAGAGCCGTGAGTTTGCAGCTTGGCCAGAAAATGTGAAGTTAAAGATTCAGATAGGAGGGTACCATGCTGGGAGATTATGGCGTAACCAATTTGTAATCAAACCTCTGAGAGGATCTTTGGAGGAGGCGCCACCATACACATAAGCATTTGTGAAGGGAGCATTTCTGAGATCAGGTCTGGGGCTGCAGAATTGATTAATAGGTGTCAAACAGACACATGGCTGCTCGTCCTCCGGTGTCGGGAGAAGAGAAGCAGCTTTAAGAGCAGTACAACAACTAACAGTGATGTTATTTCTAACGAGATAGTGTGGCAACGGAGCCATCTGGCTGCAGAGATTTTTGTTGCAGCAGTATCACTGACACGGAGGGTGGTACCTAAAGACTTAAATCTCAAAAGCCAACACACGATCCCGTGAGACTAACACTGCTTTCTCAGGGGCGACTACAGCTCTCAGACAAATTGGGGGGCCTGCAGCTATGGCTTCAAACTTTGAAGAGAATTTGGTAAGAGGTCTGATTTATCTTCATGTTCTAGTCATGTAACCATTCAATCTACAGTCTGCATCTATGATTTTGTCAGGTAACCATAGATCTATGCATACAACTTAGTGGCGTCTTTTTTTTTTTTTTTTTTTAAAAGCATAATTAGGGGTTGATTGTTTGGAGCCTACATATGACATCCCCTGCTTTTTGGTATTGGACTACAGTGAAGCGCCTTCTTCTTTGACCATACAAGCACTGAAACACCTGCAGAGCACCACGCGCTGTGGCATTTTTCCCAAAAGTGGTGTACACCTATCATAAAGCATTTAAAGAATAACAACTCCATTGTTACTGCAAAACGACTTTGAGCAGTTGGTACTGTGCTTTTACATGTGATTGATTTGTATTCACTTTCATATTAAACAGTGTTTTTCACTGATCTGTGTCAAAAAGGATGAATTAATTCACTGTGATTCAATATTATGACAGTTTGGGAGGAACACATCTTTAATGAAGTAAATAATTCTACATATTTTACAACAAATGACTAACGTGCAAGCCACCATGTACAAATATAAGAAAAAGAAAAAAACGGAAGACATGCTCCAACGTGCACAGTGGCCACTTTGTACTTTGTACTTCTCTAATCATCAATGTGAACATACCATATTTCTTTATCACTTCCCAACAATCTTTCTATCTCTGTCGCACACACAAACCCATAGACTGTTAGTTTGGGTGTGTAGTTAGATCTCAATCTAAAAACTGAGAGCATGCATTACAGAAGCTACTGAAAACTGTTTTTTTTTGCTTCCTTATATGTCTCAATATTTTCACAGTGATGCATTGTGTCAACAGAACCGGTGATAGCTTTTTAATGATTGAATGAGGTGCTGAACGAGACGGCGACACACTGTGAAACCCCACTGTGACAGGAGCCGCTTACACCGTTGTAAACTATTCAAAAACCATTGTGGCCATTCTGTTTCATGTCAGTAAGGGTGGTAAAGGCTTGCACAGTATAACGTTTTTTTATGTGTGGATAATATTTCTGTAAACTCTGATTACCTAAAAGTACAGCTAATCACTTAACATTACAGTGTGTTGACACAGCTACAAGACCCCTATTTGTCCAACACACATAGTATTTGCAAGCAAATGGGATGTAATACAACTTCTGTTTGCATGTATTTTGTTATAAGTGAGCCTCACTATGGCTTTAGAAAATCCACAGTTAGGATTTCCATGGGTTAATTATTAATACATGAATGTTGTTAATACATGAATGTAACAAAGCCTGTAAGGAACACCTCTAAAGACATTAACTAATATCTCTAAATTGAGTTACATACGAATTAAAGCCTGGTTCAAATAAAAGGGAAAGTAACAGAAAACAAAATGGGGAGCATAATCAAGTGCTGTGTTAAGTACTGAAATACAATATAAAGCATCTTCCCTTTATCACAGTGACAGTCTGTGCACTGCGAATATAGTTTTACTGTATATTCAGTACCTTCAGATTTGACCTTTCCTGAATAATCAAGCCGTTGCCAGATGTTTTATACAGCAGCATCTTCCTTTTCGACCCACTGCTAGTTGTTGGTGTAACAACTATGTGCCGTACGCATCATGCTGTGGGCTCGCTTGTATATTCAGACATGCTGTGGTAGAGTACAGCATAATGCAGGGAGAAGATCGACGGCAGCCAAGTATCTTGTCAAACAGCTGCGTTCCCCTTGTCGACTCTGAACGAGAGAGGAGATAGGAAGGAAAACAAAATAACCATTATACATCTTTCTCATTGACGCATTACAATTAAACGTGTAAAGCAAAAAATAAAATAATAATAATAATATATATATATATATATATATATATATATATGTATAAACTACTGTACATTGTGTGTAAGAAAATCAAACAGTGGTCAAATATTAAGGTAAATTATAGTCATAAAGGGCATAGCTGCGCTAAAGCTGTCCCAGCTGCAGATACACATATTTCTATGATGGTAATTAAAAGAAGACACGAGTACCTTGACTAACAATGAGCATAATTCATAGTTTAACTACACATTAGGTTTTTCTGTTAACAACAACACTGCAAAATCTACATTTATTCAGTGGCTACCAGGCTATTTATGAAGTAGATTCAGTGGAGCATTGTGAAAGATGGTTTACTCCCCAAATAATAAAACTTAAGAGATTGATGAGTTTGCTGTGGATCAGGTTGTTCATATATCTATTCATTCTACTGTCTTTGTCAATTTCCTTTAATTTGTCATTTATAAAACGGAGCAGACACCATGACTGTGTAATATTGCACACTGTCGGAGCAAAATTAATCATGACTTTATAAATGTAATGACCTACGTGCTATTATTATTCTCTGTAACTTTCCCGCTGACCTCCAACTGAGATAGCTTGCTCAGTTATGTCCATTGAAGAGGGAAACATTCCAATCTCATGGTGGAAGATGTCCTTGTGTTTTGACGAGATGTTTCCTGTAAATGTGTGGCTGTATCTGTAAGTTTTGTAAGACTCACCTTGCACACTGAGTGCATGAGCCTGTCCTCTCAGCTGAAATAGATTGACTGTGATTCTTTTATATTCTTATATGATCTTGTTTTATTAAATTGACAAAAGATAGTTAATTGTATTATTGTTTATTTGTTCATTTCTCACACGAAAATACACAATTTCCACGACACACACTTACCTTAAACACCGGACAAACATTTACTTAATAAATCAGTTCTTGTAAGTCATGGATAACATCGTCAGTCAGAGCATCAGAATATTTGGAAACCCCTCTGTGAGGCAGTCTTACCAGCCTGACGAATTCAGTGAGACTTTAGAGGCAAGTAGTTTAATGTTATGCTGCAGCAAAATTAGCTAAAAATATTCACAAAAAATATCAAAACTTACATTCTTTCTATATCAAAGCAGTACAAAATATGAAGTAAATATGATGTGATTTCCTATTGTTCTTTATCAAATAAGTGTCTCTATGTGTCCTTGTCTTTAGTTACTAGTTAGTTGACCAGAGATGATTTTAGGTGAGTCAGGTTAATTATTCTGTTAGAAATACACAGTTTATGCGGAGTTTCAACACATCATCACCACTGGCCAAAGTTATCCTACGGTAAGACATGTGAAGTGACATGTTAATTCTTTCTTTAGCTCTGCAGTGTTGAAATGCTTTTCAGTTGAGTCACTTCCTCGTTTTATGTTTTTTGTCTCGGTTACATACTCTCACTGACAGAGAACATTGGCTTACCACTTACTTAGCTGCTGTGTCCTGCAATTCTGTATCCAGTCTGGTTTAGCATTGGGATTGAAAGGCAGAAAACAAATGTTACTGAGGGAGGTTAGCAAGTGATGGGGCGACTAGTGCCAGTGCACATGCAAGTATTGGGGATTAGTCACCTATATCAACACTGACACAGAAGGACAAATAGAGGGAAAGCAAAACAAGCGTTGGTGCTCTGAGGTGAGTGTTCAAGGTTAAAGGAATGAACTGCAATGAATGAGGTGCAATAATTTTCCTCAATAAAAGTCAACATTAAACATTTAAAGACTTTTTAGACAGTTCAGACTTTTATAAGTGCTAGGTCTGGTCAGACTCCACACATGCTCTGTGGCATTCGGCATAAGGACACAATGGAACAAGACATGGCCCCTTGGATAACGGACAGCGTCAAATCAGGGTTTCATCCCCTCTCTATTTCCACCAAAGTATCCTCAAGAGTGGGTTTTAGGGAGCCCATGAGCTGCAAACAGACTCTATAAAACGGGATAACCCATTTATTCAGCTGAACAGAAAGTAACCACACATAAAATGTCATGTATGATATCCTACATGCTATTGTGTTGGTTTTCACCAGAAAATCAACATAGTTCATTGTTCCAATGTTTACATTTTCCTGACGCGTGAGCAGTGGCTGTGTACACGACTGTCCTCTCAGTAGCAAAGTAGTGTGATGCTGTTAAAGTATTGTAAAAAGTATCCCAAGAAGAAAATCAAGGTAGACAGTTTTGTGGTCAAAGTGTGTAACTTTGACATCAAAGTCCATAGTTTACATTATCTTGTACCAGAGGTCAATGTTGCTTTCTTTTTGCCCTTCCCCAACCTTAACCAACTTCAAAAATACCTTAATGCCAATACGTGTAGGATTTAATTTTTGTTGATGTTGTTGTAGCAATCTGGTTTGAAGCCACACACAACAGTGTACTGTACACCACTACCATAATGATTTTGTCATAGTGTTTGTGGTTAAAGGGTGGTGCTCTTCGCAAAAATTCCCTTGTGCTAATAGTTGTAGCTAACTTGAAGCTATTAGTTAGTTAGTCCGTCAGCTGCAGTTACAATACTGTCCCAAATATTTTCTACACTGCAGGAACATTTTGCTGCCAATCATGAGAAAGCCCAGTCTATGCTGCTGGTTTGTACACTCCACCAAAATTCTGAAACCTTTGCAACCTTTCGCATTGACAAAGAAACCAGTGTTCTCCTGTTTATTCCTCTATGCATTGCATAAATTCCTCACAACATCAGACCTGCCTTGCTTTGGGCTTGACAGTGTATATCTGGTAGTAAGTACAAGCTATCAGAGTGTATATGCTGTATGTTCATTGCATTTCCTCTGATAATGTCACAGATGAGAGGTCAAATAAACCAATTTACAGGGAAAGCCACATCACAGGCTAAGAGAGAAAAAAAAGAAAATCAATATCTGCCTCAATTCACTTTGAAAAAGAAGACAGCCAAAGGTCAGTCAAAGGTTAGTTCGAGCATGAGGAAATTCATTGTAGCGTTGAAGGATTTTCAGGGAAACTTTTACACAACCAACGGGTCAATACAGGCAGGTTAAGTGATTTACCTCACGCATGCAAATTTGTGTATACCCCTCTCCTCGTCATACCTTGGAGCAGAGTGAGAGAAACATGCCTAATTCAGGCATTTGGAATACAAGTTTGCACTGTTTGTTCTCCATTTCTAAGGAAAGTCAGTGTGTATTTCTGGATGGGATTTGCTAAAAAGTATACATTATGTGATGAGGTTAAATAGAAATTAAATTGACTGGCATTTAAGACCTAAGAAAGTCAAGACAAAGCACACAAAAATATCTAAAGGTACAGACTCAAATAAAGCATTAACCATGTTTGCAGCTTAATGATATACAGTACCTTATACTGAGTATACTAAGTATACTGTACATACTTATGTTATTTTAGCCTACACAGTTGCTACAAACAAAAGACTTGACGGTTTGTCTCAGCTTCTACAGACATGACAAACAAGTAGTAATTTCCATTTTAAATTGAAAAGGTGTCGCAACATTTTACAAAATCATATTGAGGAAAGAGGGTGAGGTAACTCGTGGCAACATTGTTAATATATATATAAAAAAAACAAAAACAAACAAACAAAAAATCTAATGACCACCTGCAAGTTGTTTACACAAGGGGAATATGCCACAGAGCAAGATATTGCTGTTTTCTCCTTGTGTGGCCAACAAAAGTAAAGTGCAGATTCATACATTGAACATTGATAAAGTGTGACTCACTTGACGATGCTGGGTGGAATGTGGACGTACTCCATTGGGATAATTTGTCCAAGCTCCCGCAGACTATTCACATACTTGATCTTACTGCTGAACTTGGAGCTGCAGAAAAAAAACAAAGAAGTCATAAAGGTTTGTTTCAGTAATGTCTATTTAAGTGAGCTGATTACATCACTGTGGTGGGGTAAATTGGCTCATGGATATCCAGTGTGATTAAATAATCCTTTTGAAAATAGTTAGAGCCACAGAGCTGTCGTATTTCAATATGCTAACAGATCTCAATATATGCCAAAGGATGGGGAGAGTGAAATGCTTTATGATGCTTTGTTTTTTAATTCTGCCCAGTATGTTTTGGGAGCCGAGATATACTGTATTTATCAATATAAAATAGTTAATAGTGTTCTATTTTTTGTTTTCTCCATGTAAATGACAATAATGAGACCTTATGAAGGGTCTGGTGATTCCCAGCAAAGTCCGTATGAACCAGGAAGGATGAACGATGATGAACATCTTTAGGTTTTTCTTCAGTCTGTGGGACAAGAGGAGAGGCAGAGGTGGTGTTAAAGAGTAGTAGATTTTCAGTGATAACAATAACTTACTAACTTTTTAATAATAATTACTTATTGACAATACTTGGCATCCTGATTAAATTATTGTTTGGTAAAGAGTAAATGGCCTCATCACTCATCTTTATTTTTGGATCACATTAAAAAGCAACTCAATAAATATAATCAACAAGTCATTGATTGGAAAAAAAAAAAAAGAAGTAGTACTCACTGTAACAATCCCAATAACTAATGAGGGATATTCAAAAATATTATGAATATTAACCACAAGAAAGGAAGTCACACATAAATGATAAAACTAACCTAAAGAATCACTGAGTTTATACTGTACATAATATCCAAGTCTTTGTCAAGTTGTGTAAAGTGGCAGCTTATGTTTGAATTTTTCTTGGTTACGTATCATTAACATGCCACAGGCTCTCATATGACTTAGATGTCACCTATTACTGTAACATCATCAAATATCATTGGTCATTAGAATCGAATACTATTTCACCATGCAACCTTAACTGGAAAAAAAATGTCATTGCATAAATTGTATTGTATAAACTGATCTTTACGTTTACATTTGTTTTCTGTTACACACATACAATCGTGCCTGATGGGCACCACAACAGCATTGAGGTAGTACACTAGTTTAACTAACTTAAATGGTAGGTGCTGCTGATTTAATTGCCACTTTTCTATTCAAGGATGCTTTGGATTCCTCTTTATTTTGAGGAAACAAATGTTTTTGAAATTCTTCCTTATGGTGTGCTTTAGACTTTCCGAAGAATAGCATAATAATGTCATTAACACATGTAATGTATGTGATAATCAAATCTGTCGTCAGAGAACAAAACTGTGGGAGAATGTTCAACATTACAATATTATGCATTAAGTTCGCTGTGAATTTGTTTGTGTAAATATTACCTTCTGTCTATCATTTGGTAGCACCTTTTCATCCAAGTAAATCCAGGCATCCTCCTGCGAGGAGTGGCACCATTCAGGTAAACAATCATGTAATCTTCTGCCACCATTAATTCCAAGGTACTTATTACATACCTACAAATACAGAGACAATTGAAAACACTGTTAGACTGGCATTTATGCATACATAGGGACTGCAACAAAAAGTGAAACCAATTTTCTTGTTAATTCAAAGCTATAATATACAGAATTTCACATTTAAAGTACCGTACACATTTATTCGTGTAGTTCTGGTCTCAGACTATTTTATATAGTTTGGACTACAGATACAGAATATCATGATATTTTATACCAAACAGTGCTCCCAAAGCTTGCTTTCAACAGTTTAGGAAATTCCCCTTAATACTTTAACATGACATTATCCTTGTGCAGGAAGCCAGTTCCATAAGGAAATTCCTTTCCAAGTTTAGTGTGCACAAATCTTCAACGAGGCTCCAATCAGGCTCCAATATCTTGAGGAAAGCCTCCCTAAAAGAGTGGGGACTGCCACTACAGCAACTTAATCCCCATAGTTTTGAAATGAGATGATGTTGTAATGTTCTGGTGTCGAGGTATTTTGTTGCACATGGGCTTGTAGTGAAGCTTTACCTACAGAAAAAGGTTTTCCATTACGTAGTTGTAATTGTCACAGTCGCTGTCTGGAAGGAAACATGCTGCAAACACGATAATGGCATTCTGTTCAGCATAATAACCTGAAAACACAAAACACAGACACAAAGACAACAGTCACACTGGGTGTCTCTGGCAGTGCAAATGCACAAACCTGTGCTCTCATCTGTATGAAACTGTTTTCTCAAACGCTTTTTCTTAAATTTGCAAAGGATTCCTCTGTACCCGCTTTATCCTGAACAGGGTCATGGGGGGGCTGGAGCCTATCCCAGCTCACTTTGGGCGAAGGCAGGGTACACCCTGGACAGGTCACCAGTCCATCACAGGGCCAACACATAGAGACAGACAAACAAAGCCCATTCACGCTCTCATTCACACCTAACAGCAATTTGTAGAATCACTAATTAACCTGAGATGCATGTTTTTGGACGGTGGGACGAAGCCGTAGTACCCGGAGAGAACCCACGCATTCTTCTCGTCCAATTTTTCTAAAAATATATTGACCCACTAATTCAAGTTCTTTCCTCGGAGTAAAAAAGTGTTCAAAGCATAAAATAATCAAGTAAATGCACGATTCTACCAAACAAAGCAAGACAAAACTCGATGGGGGGAATTGAAGAGCGGACATAAGCAGATTTCAAATCATCCTAAACTAAGAAACATATAGGACAAACTGATTGGAAGCCTTTATGTTTACATACCTCCATGAGAAATGACTCTTTTGTATGGCTCAATGCACTTCATATCAATGCGATGCTCCTGCTCTCCAATCACCACGCTCCTCCACAGCCTGCTGTCACTGCTCTCCTCAGCTGCTGTGTGGTCTGCGATTGGATCACTTGATGGTGCTCCTGCACCCAGATTAGAATCTTCTGAGTCCTCTGTTTGTGAAAAACATGATGTGAACATTTTACAAGATGACATAACATAATTATACAATAAATATGGGAGAGATTTGACAGTGGTTTGGTGCAGAAAGACCAGCACTGTTCTGATTTTCTTTTTCTTGTACAACTCTGTTGACTGATGGTGAAATGTGTGTAAACAATGTACGCTGCAACTAGCACATATTGCATGTGACTGCATACTGTAGCCTATTCTTTCTGAATTGTGCAGTATGCCTGTAATTTGTAATGATTTGTCTTCTTTTATTGTTTATAATAAATAATAAATGTGTGTTCACGTGTCTGTCCGTTGTCTCCCGTGTGCATGTAGAATTATTTGTAGACGAATCTCACCATGTCTGTTGAACTCCAAGGAGTCGGCCTCATCAGGTGTGTCCAGCTCATCTATGTTGACATCTAGTTCATCCCCAGTATCCAATGCCTCATCCTCTGTATCCAGGGCATCTTCTGAGAGAAGAGACCCCTCACTGCGATCCAGTGACACGTTCATTGGTGGAGCTGACAACTTCCTCCTTTGATTAGACCCGCCTGATGTATCCACTGAAGAGGGAGGGTCTGTTCAGATAGAGTAAGTTTAATTGTCTTAAGTTTTCTATTTTGTTTTGCTTCTTTCCAAAATATTGCTAGGAACTATCATTTGAACGCCTCACAATTTTTTTTTTTAACAACAGAAGACAAATTTCCAAAAGTGAGAGTACAGTTACATTTGTATTAATAATCTGTCAGTACATCCAAGTAATCCTCTTAAAACAATATTCCTTCAGACAGCTAAAATATGTCTTTAACAACAGTGTTTGAAAGCTCCACAAAACAATAATCATTAATAGCCATCTTTCAATTTTATCTTTAAGACCTCAAACCTTTTACACTTTAGGTAAGACGAAGAAAAACTCCAAAAGACTTTAAAAAAAAAAAAAAAGAACATTGTCTGTTAGTTTTTTTTTTTACCTTCTCTATTATCCAGCTCATCTGCAGCTTCCTCACTGGAGGCCGTCTTCATCGTCACCCCTACTGCACCAGCTCCCTGTTGGGACTGTCTGCTTGGAGGCACAGCAATACAGTAATGAGCCACAACGTAAATTATCGTTGCTATAACCACTGCCACCAGAGGCACAACTACACACAGTATTGGGGCAAACAAGCCAAACACAATCATCTACAAAGTAAAAGAACCTAACTGTTCCCATGACACTGAATGGAGAAGAGTTTAAAATCTGTTCATTTGACATAAAAGATTGGAGTAGCGACAAAACAGATGGGAGAGAAACGGACTCGCTGCTTCATTCCCAGGGTGCACGTGTGGGCTGAGGAAACAATACTGAGCAGTGTTGCTACCTCCCCCCATCCACAGCCCCTCTAACAGACTCTGATTAGCATAAGGCCCGCTAACAATAGAGGGGAACAGTACAGAGAGACCAGCACACATAATTATTGAGACAAAGACACGCAAATATTTTTTTGTACTTTTTAAATCTATCTTAGGTCACCCACCTTCCTCTCAACCTGTCTTCCTCCAACATGAGGACTGTACCACTCTTTCCACAATCAAGTCACATGACCACTTGATTATGGAAAGGTCTGCAGTGTATGTGCGCAGACAAACACGTGTACACACACACACACACACACACACACGCACACGCAGAGTAAAAAAAACAGGGGAGGAGTCGTGTATCCCAAAGAGGGGGTCATCAGAATTACAAAGTGGGGCAAAACAAGTGCCACAACACAACTGCTAACAGGAACAATTAAAAAAGCTGAACACGCGCACAAATGCACATACAGGAAGTACAGCGTACATGTTTGCAAATTCACACCAACTGAATACTGACAGCAGAAAAATACTTTTATTTTGGACATTCTGTAGAAATTTGATTTTGGCGAAGCCATACTTTGACACATTCCCTGTCTTTTAAGACATATGCCTTTAGATTCGAGAGGATTGTTTCACATGGAACATTTTTTTTTTTTTTTTCCATCTCATTCACTGGATGTTTTGTTAGGAAGTTATCTTTAACTACCTAACCTAACCTAACCTAACCTAAGTAGCCAGTATGGACAGGAGAAATTATTAGAGCAAGAAAAATTTGTTTAAGTGAATGTATGGGTATGTGACTATTGTTGTAAGAGACTTGAACATAACATGATAAACAGGACCTCAACTCCACTGATCCATCAACCCTTTTGCTGTGGTTATCAGTTTCTGTATAGTGATGAAATTATAAATTAAATATTTTTAAACGTGCTAATTTAGGCTTGATTTGACAACCTTCGGCTGCTTTCTTAACAAAATTTTTTTTTATTTTTTATTTATTTATTTTTTTTTAAGTAAGACTGCTAAAGGTTAGATCATGGTTTTAAATTGATACGTAGTGCCTCCTTGTGGTCAAAGACAGTATTGCATCTTACCCTTTGGAAAACCTATGCAGATCCACTGTTGGTCTACCACTTTCTCTCATTTAGGATGGACAGAAAACCACTTTAGTAATGTTTCAACGTTTTACACAGACCAGTAAAAAAAAAACTTTTATCTGATATGATTGATATGATATACCGACTCGCCAAGGCTAGTTTACAAAGGGGATGGACTTTTAGTTGATACCAGTATTAGATATTATTAGATCCCAGAGAGCAGTGTGTTACACAGTGCTGAAGCCGTTGAACTTACTGAAGGTAAAAATTGAGTCTACATGAGTGGAAGCTCACCTTGACAGGAGAAAATGAACATATCCCTCCGGCACATACCGTGCATGATCTTCTGACTCAGGGTGGGCATCTGACTGGTAGCATGGCTGCCGGTCAAACTGATAATGAGTGTGGTCTGACTCATACTGAGAGTACTGGAGTTCAGACGTGCACATAGACCTGGAGTCACCTATGTACTGGCTTTCAGCTGTGTACTGACACTTGAAACCTGCATCATCCAGGCTGTACTGGGCATCAACTCCAGCTTCAAAGTAGCTCTCCGTCTGCTCAGCTCTGTACTGTATAGGTGCGGCATCAGTTGTAAACTCAGCATACACGTCTGTGGTGTTTTGCTGACTGCTGGATTTGGTATCTGCACAGGCTGAGTAGGTGCACTGGTTTGCAGTTCTTTGGTCAATGTGGTGGTAGTTGTACCCATAGTGGGTTTGACCCTGAGTTGTGTTCTGACGTCCTGTCCACTGGTATGCAGCCTTTTCATTGGTTGGCTGGGATGACAGTTGTGAGGTCACTTCCTGGTATCTTTTATGGGAATAAGGGATCAGTACAAAGAGAAGGAAAAATTCAGAAAAAATTCAATACACATGAAGTACAGTGATACCCATATCATCTACGCAACATTTTTGGGTACAACTTTAATCTATACATTAAACACACAATTAACAGACACGCAGCTAAACCTGCTGCTTTTTGAGGCCTAATACCCAATTAATAACAGGATTATTTTCAGATGGACTGTCAGAAAACTAATAAGGAGGAGTGACTTTAGTGAATGAGACCGTAATGACTTGTAGAAAAAACGTACTGACTTTGTATTTCATTAGAGAAGTTGAATGGGAGTCTGTAGAGCCAGAGTAATTTTGAAGCCCACCTCTGATGGCACCACTGTGATAGTGCAGTTTAAAGCACTTCTACATTGGCCTCATTTTTCAGCCCCAAAGCTAGTTCTACTTTTACATACCATCTATAATGCATGGTTTTTGTTGTTTTTTTAGGAATGAAATGCAAATTTAAAAACACACGTGTTAGACCTCAAGGAGACTGTGTTTTTTTTTAGTAATACTGAATTATCACTGGACACTTTCAGAAATATTTAAATCCAAAAATAAAATCTGATTTTTGCCTCACAGCTAAACATCGAGGGACACTATCTCATATAAAACCCTATTCCATCCTTGTCTGCAATAGTACCCAGAGTCTGCTTCACATACAGTGTATTAAAAACAATTACACAGAGGCTAACACAGACATAGAAGACATCTGCACTATTTGCTAATGTAAAGTTGAAGCTACAAAGACAGTTTTTATTCTCTGTTGCACTGGCTATTACCTATGCACACACTCCCACACAGAGTTGCATACATACACTCATACCAACACCTTGTAAGAGAGCTAGGGGAGCTGTTTCCATCAGCTGTGTCGGGGATCCTGCTGTAATGAGGCAGGTAATGCATATTTAATGAGGCGTAAACAGATTTATAAACACACACACACACACACACACACACACACACACACACACACACACACACACACACACACACACACAGCAGCAGATCAAACCTTGCTGCTGAACACATGAAATACACCTACATACACATGCGGTGTGTTTCTTTTCGCATATACTCGCACATATATTATATACAGGCAGATTCATTTATTCTCTCATCCTTTCTGTCAGTCAGGCACTCATCCATCCAACATGCACACACAAATAGACACACGGATCTCCACACTCTATTCCTCAGGAGGGCCTTCTAGCTTAATTTTTATAGTCTGTTCAGTGATTCGAATATTCATCGGACAGACTTCATTGTGAAAAGATTGTCAAAAGACTCAAAAATCTATTGTAGAACTAAGGGGAAGTGAGGGGAGGGGTGGTCGGTGTGTATCGGTGTGTGTGTGTGTGTGTGTGTGTGTGTGTGTGTGTGTGTGCGTGTGTGTGTGTGTGTGTGTGCGTGTGCGTGAGTGTGAGCAGGACAGGCACACGTGTGCATGTTCATTCACTGGTTGTTAGGTGCCTGAATGCAGGAAACATGAACAAAACCAGCAATGCTGTAGAGATATCTCTACATCTTCCTGATGTGGAGGTTAAACTCCCTCCACTTCCACCATATTGGGGCAAAGGGCATAAGCATTTTAATTCCGGTGTGTTGCTTACCTTAAAACAGGTGAATAACTATCTTGGGAAGCTTCGTGGTCAGCAGTCTGTTGTTGAATAGACCAATCATCTGTCTTTAGATGTTGTCCATTATAGTAATCCACTGTGTCCTTTAGAAATGCATTCCTCTTTGGCTGTGTTTGAAAATCTGTTTCTTGAAATGAAGAACCTCCAATCAGGTCCTCAGTAAAACTCAGCAAGTCAGAAGATTCCAACTGTTGTCGGTCTTCCCTCTTACTTTGTACTTCTGAGGTCCATTTTGGAAGGCTTGTCTGCCTTATTTCAGTTTCCTCCTCTGGCTCCTCCTCGTCATTCTCCTCTTCCATTAAATCTCCAGAAAATGGTAATCCAAGTCCTTTGTCAGCAGAAATACACAGTTCACTTATTGGGGTGCCAATCAGAGAGCTCGTGTGAGAGACCGAACTGTTGGTGAAAACAGGGGATTGTTGTTCGGATGTGGTTTGAGATGTGTCCTGCCTCACTAACTTGCCCCCCCAGGCTTGAAAGTCGCCCAAGGAAGTGGGACAAGATAGAGGTGCAGATGGTGACTGTCCACCCTCATCTGAATCTTCCATCGAGATCTGTGAATGGACATAAACTTCCTCTCTGGTTTTCAGGAAATGATCTGATGGATATCTTAATGACGGAGACACACTTCTGGCCCCAACTCTTGATTCATTGTCATAGTTTCCCTCTTCTACCTGTGATTGACTGCAAACAGTTTGTCTTGAATCTGACTGATGAAAAGCTTCAGAGTTATTTTTTGATTGACTGGGACTGATCATTTCTGGCACCTCTGTATCTGCACTAGTTGCACCGTCAAGACCTCTGATCTGGTTTTGGTTGCTTTGCAGTGTGTTCTCCTGATGATCTCGATGTGCACTTTGGGCCTGAGTTTGCAGTACTTTAGCAGCATAGGACAGCATGCTAAATGTCTCCATGGACTTTCTTGTTCCTTTTGATTGCCTGTCACCCTGTTTTGGCATATCATGACACTCTCTCTTGGTTTCTTTCACTGTGCCAGACACAATGATATATTCCATTTCTAGGCCTGAGAATGAATCAGAACTGGAACCAAGTTTATCTTGACTCCCTGCATGAAGGCTGTCAGGGCTATTCAGCACGTCTCTCACCCCCCCAGGGCTGGAGCTCAGAGATATAGCTTCTGTTATTTTGCCCGCCACATTTCCATTGCTCTCTGTGTTTTCCCCTTCTGGGCTTTCAATAGCAAACTCATCTTCATTGTGGGTCATTTTGATTGCTTGATCATGTGATGCTGAAGTTGATTCTGAGCCATCGTGTTTCTTTGAAAATGGACTGTCCCATTTTGCATAGTTTGGTGATAATGATTGGTCCGTTTGAACTAGAGTTTCAGCGGCTCCCTCGGGACTCTCTGAAATTTGCTGAGTGGTGGTGGAGTATTCCACCAGAACAAATGGGGAATGACTACTGGGTCGCTCTGTCCAGTCGACCTCCTCCGACCCTTTTCTGCTTCTGTCAACTGAACTTCCCTGACTACTGGTCATGTGACCCAACTCACTTGTTCCCTCAAATAGGAACACTTGGTTGGCTGGCTGTTCTCTCACAGGATCAGACTTCTGATATTCATTGTGCCTCTGAATTGGTTTGGTCACAGCTATAAACGGGCTAGACTGCCCTTCTAACTGTATCATGTCTACAACAGGGCTACCATAGACGTCAGGGGAGGATGTCAGGCTCCACGCACCAGCTCCTACATTGTCATATTCGGAGGTGGAGGTCACCATGCCACTGACAGGTAAATCCCACCTGTCAGTGCCTTGGTAAGTGGAAGTTTTGTCTTTTGTTTGTTTAGATGTCGAGTTCTGCAGGGTGGACTGTTGCCTCTGAACACTCTGCATGTCATCGTCCCCTGTTTCTTCACCCTCCGCGGCCTCTATGACTATTTTCACATTGTATTCATGTCCTCTCCATCCAACTTCTTCAGGACTTTGTACTTTACGCATTCCACTCTCCTTCTCACTTGCTCTTTCTTCTTCTGCCTGTTTGCTCGCATGTATATCGAGACAATCATTGACATCCAATGATCCCATGTGACTGAGGTACTTTTCATTTTCAGGTCCTTCAGGGCTTGTTATTGTGGAAGAGCTGTCTTCCTGTATAGTGGTGTTCCACATTTGCATTCCACCATCAGCGTATCCCATTGGGCTTTCCACAGATGGACCACTCTTAAAATTGGGATTCATCCCACCGAAAGAACTTGAGTTTTCAGACAAGTTGACAGGGGTTGTGAGAGGTGAGAGACTGTCATCCCGGATTGTCATATTCCACATATCAAGTGATTCATGGTAAGACATGGTGGTTCCGGTATCAGATTTAAGAAATCCCTTCTGAGCTGAGTACGTCCAGAAGTCTAAGAGCTCCATCTGTTGGTTTCCTTTTTTTGCTTGGGCCCCTTCGTCTTCTTCTTTAGATGTGTCTGGCGTTAAAGTGTTCAGGATTGTTTCCTTTCTTGACGAAGAGGCCATTCTTTCTTTTGCTCCCATGATACCAGCTTTGCATTTTCCAGTTACCTCATCTTCTGGTGGTGTCAACTGAAGATCAGCCAAAGTAATGGGGCCCCACTGTTCCTTAAGTACAGAATCTGTGTTCCAGTTGTCATATGACTGAGTCTGCTCAGTGATCAAACTAAGCTGAGGCTCAAGACTCTTTCCCTTCTGGTGGGCATTCTCTGACTTCAAGATCTCCTTACTGCTTTCTCTGTCTGTCATGTCACCGACTGAGTCTTTGCCTCTAACTTCTTCCACAAGATTCTGCGGGCTCTCAGAGTCTTTGGGCCTGTTCCAGGCATTATTATTGTTTAAGGAAAATGTTCCTTGGGTGTCAAAACCAAGTTCATCCCAGGTCTCTGACAAGGATGAAGATACGCTGTCTTTGTGCTGTAAGCCATTGATCCTTTCAACTACATCTTCCGGGAAAAACCTGACCCCACAGCTACTGGGAGGGCGGCTACCTACCAGACTGTTGACTGGGGTTGGAGGAACCACAGAGTCAATCATCTCATTCCCATGGATTTTACCTTGGTGGTCAATGGAGGAATCTCTACTTTCAAGCCCTCCCATTGAGTTGGTAGCAGATAAATCTACCATGCTTAGCTCTTCAAGTTCTGATAGGCTGGAGCTCTCTGCTCTCCTTTTGCCTTCATCTCCTCTTTCTCCAGGATTTACCAATTCCTCTCCTGCTGGCATACAGTGGTCGCCGCCATGTAGTGGGTCAAAACTGAACAGGTCAAAGTTATCATTCCTATTTCTGCTAGAGCGGTGCTTCCTCCTCTCAGGTGGGACAGGAGGGGAGAGGGATGACAAGCCCAGGGCAGAGGGGTTTCTCAGGAAGAGTCCTCCTGGCCCTGCTGCTACTGGACCTCCACCTGCCATAACCTCACCGACTGGACTGTCATCACTAAGGAACACTGAACTCTCCTTGGAGGAGCGGCTGCTACGAATGGTGGTCATACCACTGTCAGGGCTTACAAGCTCCCCACCGGCACCGATACCTCCTGTGTCCTCTTCACCATCTTCCATCACCCTATTTGCAGAGATAAAACAAACAGTCAATTAATTTTCTCAATGTCCGTCAAAACTCTGACGTTCACTGAAGAGCATAAAACAAAAATAAATTTAGAGATACATTTTATACCTTGCTATTGCCACCACATCTCCATTGCTTCCGTCGGCTCTCTCTATGTCAGAACCATCCATGTCATTGATGCCAGATGATCCCTGGGAGAACTCCACGCTGCCTGCTACTCCCTCTGTGGAGGACGTCCTACTGCTGGGGTGGCAGGCTAATACAGAACTCCTCCGGTCGACAAAGTCCTTGAGGATGCCCCGGATCTCTTCCTCCAGCACGGGAGGAGTACCATAGGATGCGGAGGTGTTTATAGGAATGTGGTAGACCTGGAGATTCTCCCTGGCATCCAGTTCACCAGAAAGAGACCAGCTGGAAGACTCCTCCAACTCAGAGCAGATCTGCAATGAGAGCCACTTAATTTTAATATCCTACCTAACTTGTCTGATTTGTCTTGTTTTTTTTAAATCATATATTTCTAAGAGTGAGGATGTCTGCCTAATAGACAAGTACATGCAGTCTGGATTCAAAGCATCATCTCCCAAGGATCATTGCTGCAGGGCAGCACCCAATCCAATTCTCTAAACAAACCTTGCGATACAGAAACATTTAAAATTGAAACAAACCCATGAAAAAAAACATGCCGCTGAAACTCTAATTCAAACAGACCAATCATTATCACCAAGCTGTGCAAACTGGGACAGTACTTACAGTATATTTAATTCTTGGCATTCAGTAGATGGGGCTGTGTTAGTGGTCTTTCAGCTGATTTACCTGGTTTAACATGTCTGAGTTGTTGGAGTAGACAGCCACCTGCTGGCGGGGATGATGAACTGTATCATTGATGGACAAGAGAACCACAAGACCATCGTAACCATGGCGATGACTGAACGATTTCATACCATCCAAGTAACCATGCCAGTCCTGAAAGTGTAGAAGAATTACAAACATTTAATTTGATCACAGTCATCTTAGAATTACTAATAAAGGTTTCCAAACATTTTGGTTACAGCTAGTATGGGAAAGTTTTATAGACCCTGCCTTTTATTGCACATATGATTTAATTTAATTTCGTAAAATTTAAGTGCTTTCAAGTAAGCCTTCATCTGTAGCAATGAGAGACAAAGCTGTCAAAGCGCACAGAGGGGTATAGAGACACTTTGTGATTTATTGTTTGGAAATTAACTGTTTGCTCTTAAAACAGCTACCATGCACAGATTATGGTAATTCAGTGACACACACAATGATTGATGGATGGAAAGTTGCATTAATTAATTGTTTTGTTTGTCAAGGGAACTTGTTTTTTCGTTCTCTCTGAAATGATTAACAACAACAATGTTATGGCAACTATAATTTGCTACGCAGGGTTATGCAGAAAGTGTGCAAAGTGATACTTTTGGAAACATATTTGCTTGATTAATTGAGGTTTTTTTGTACAACTGTTTGTTTTGTGAAGTTCTCAAAATTGTTGTTGTGCTTGTTTAAGTAGAACTTTTAAACAAAAGAGGCATTTAGAGTAAAACTAATATATAAAGTTTGATATTCATGTGTGTGTATGGCCTTCCTGTAAAACACTTTTCTTTTCTTGTTGTCTGACCTGTCCAAATAGTCCTATGTTTGGACATGTGCTTGTTTTTTCTTCCTCTGTGCAGTGTTATTAGGATGTGTTTGGTCCTCCTCACTGTTTGAGCATGAGTGTATGTGTGAGCGCATTTGTCCACTGAAAGTGATTGATGAGCGCTTCAGGCACTGTTTCTGCCCAGGCTGAGTCAATATTAACCTGTGAGGATGAGGGGGCTGCAATACTCCTCCCCTTGTTCCTCCCTCCATCCCTCCATCCTTCTCTCTCTCCACAATATGGCTGCTGTCAGACTCAGGCCCATCAATCCTCTCACACACACACACAACTGTCACTTCACTGACACCGCCATTTCTCAACACTGATATCCTGATGAGTTCAATGAAGCCTCCAAAGATTCGTTAAAACACACATATTCACTCACATGAGTTCAAAAGCACAAGTAAAAGCACATGTAACTCTAACACTTGCAGATACACACTTAAATCCACCTACAGTCATCGACTGTAATCTCAGTTTATGAACAAACATGTACCAGTATGTACACACGTGAGATCTAGTAAAGCAATAAAGTCTTCTTCATTTACAGTGCAATATACACGGAAATGTTCAAAAGATGCTGGCACTCTGAAACTACACACCCAACTGTGTGCATATGCACAAAACTGCGTACACACACACACACACACACACACACACACACACACACACGGGCAGGGAAATATAGTGAGAAAACGAGCCGAGTGCAAATCTCTGCGATAACACGCAGGGCCACAGTCTGTCTACCATTTGGCTCTTAACTGAGTAAATTACTACTCATATCGCCTGCCCCTCCTCATTCTCCCTCTGCCACCCCCAGATACACAGATTGCCTTTTCTTATAAATTATCAACATGTTGGATATAAAATCCACTTGCTAACTGTCTCCAGGAACCTCAGGATCCAGATACAGGAATCTGCTTCTCAATTGTTGAGCTTCTGGGCAGCTGAGAGATAATAAAGACTTTTACTTTAAACACTTAACTTACTGTTTTAATAACTTTGAAGTTTTGCAGAGAGCTGTCACTCACTGGAAGCTATATTCGTTATACAATAATTACAAATAACATTTGTATTATACTAAAAAGATTGTCAAACGTTTTGTAATATTATAATTATGCAATTATTTTTAAACATTACCTTGGAAAAGCTTTACTGTGTCTGTTTCCTCATTCGAATTGCAGATGAGCTCAAGCAAATATAAAAAAATAGTATTATTGGCAATTAGTATCAGTCAGAAAACGTTTAGTTCTGAACGAGCAAGTCGTGTAGAAATGATGAGTATGTAAAAAGTAAGAAGTGGTTAAGACCAGAAACTGGGTTGAACTGATATTAATCGGCAGTGAGGCTGATGTTTGATAGTGTCAACATGCTGTAGGTTATCTGACCTTTTTGAGTTATGTGTTTAGATCAAAGAACTTTGTTCTTCTGGAAGTGTGGTAATGTGATGATTGTGACAACAGCAAAAAAAAAAAAAAAAGTCTTAATTGAAAGAATTCCTCAAACCCGATTTATGCTCATTTTTATAGCGAAGAAGGGTCTGCGTTAACTTTTCATAATGTGATGACCATGGATAGAAGTAGTTCAAGAGAATTTCTGCAGCATTTCCTGGAAAAAAGAATATGTTTCTGGTGCAGCTTCACCCTCTGTCATGGTGCACAAAGAGGGAAAAATAATCTATAGAGATCAAAACTCCAGCAGACACTTGCAGTATATGGAAAACCTTTATTCCTTATTAAAGTAAAGTAATAAAGTTGTTCCACATACTGTAAGTGTCGCTGGAGTTTTGACTTCTGCATTTTAACTTCAGCTTTTATAATAAATTTAAAAACAACTATTCTATTCATTTGCTGTTGCAAATAACCAAGTACGGGTACGTAACCAATATTATGAATGTTCAAAAGCAGGTTGAACCCAAGTTTAGGATCATATGTCATACATGTGACAGCATTGTTGTGCAAAAGGGAGTATACAGTACATCCCTTTTGTAGAATGTAGTGCATTGTGCCGTTATTTTGTTTTTCCTGTGGCATTAACTTTTTATGTTTCTTTTACCCAAATTTTCTTTCTTTTTTTCTCTCCCTCACCTGCTTCCCTATTTTTATGTCACACTTTGCCTCTTCATATCTTGCTCTAACACAGTTTGCAGCTTCATCTTCCTCCCACACTAGGCCCCAATACACACCCGACCCTACACACACACACACACTCCCTCGCTCATTGGTTGTCTTTGCTCCACAGGTAGCAAGTCTTTAGCGGCTGCTTGCAGTTCTCCCAACCTGCCGTCATTATGCACAATAGCCTTAGGTACAAAACTCTGGCCTCATAACTCACGCCCCGCGTGCGTAAATTCCCGTGCAAACACAGTCAAAGCAAAAACACATTTCCTGCTGTCGCCAACATCTCCGGCAAAGAATTAATCAAGCGTTCATCCATTTAGGCTCTTTGCATACCCTTTCTGTCAGAACACAGAATGCTAAGAGAGTTGCGAGTTCTTCTCAGGCGATCGTTTCGCCACCCTGATGAATCCATCAAGCGAGGTTTGATTTATACATCTGTCTGTGATCACAGCGGTACAGCTACAGTAAATGGGGTGGCAAGGAGCGAGCTGACACCACCCTGCTCAAACACACACATGCAAATGCGTGCACACATGTGCAACATATACCACTTGCCACACACACACACACACACACACACACACACACACACACACACACACACACACACACACACACGTGTTCGCATACCAACAGCCAATCGCTTTTGTGCACACACACACACACACACACACACACACACACACACACACACACACACACACAATCCCCCTCCCCCCCACACACGCACACACTCACGTATTACTGCTTGTGAAGTTTTTGGAGAGATAGAGGGAAAAGGGGGAGGGTGGTATGAAAGTTTGCAGAGAAAGAAACCCAATTGTCTTTCTGTCTATCTCATATGGGCCTTCTCCGCATGCTTCATTCACCCAGCTCTAAGTGTGGGGATTTTGGGGCCAAGATGAGTCTATAAATGTTTTGTTTTGTTTATTTGTTTGCCCTCAAAGCCTGAGGAAGCCACAGGGGGAGAATGAAAATGGGGGAAGAGAAAGAATCAGAAGATTCTTCCTTCTTTATAAAAGATGACGAGGAAGAAACATCAGTGAAAGATACTGCGAGCAGCAGTGTTACAAACGTGTGTAAATAATTGCAATACCTTTGTACATGAAATGCACAGTGTAATGTGTGTTGCAGCCAAACAATTTCAGATCATAGGCCTATGTATCTTTGAATCCTGCAAATGTGTTTATACCATGAGGGTATTACTGTGTAAGAATCCACAACTTAACACTATGTTAGAAAGAAGCATTAACATATCCCAGGCTACTGTAAATAGACATTTTTATGACTAACAATTGGGGTATTTGAACCATCCCATAATTTGACATGGATACAACAGTAGGGGCTTTATGAATATGCTCATCACAGTGGCACAAGACAGAAAGATCCAGAAACAGAGTAGCCTAATAGAAAAATGGAAGGATAGAGGGGCGGGGCACCAGGGCTTCCTGGTCTTCAATCTTAGTCCCTGGGAGGCCCGCCCTGCACCTGCTGTCTCCTAGTGCCTCTCATCAGAAAGGCATTTACTGAGTGCCGTGGCTGCGGGCCCCTTCATTAGCGAGCATAATTATTTGTGCAAGTGGCGTAGGGCAAAACTGGCCCTGCATAAACAAACAGAAGGGCCGGAGGACTGTGAACAAACAACGCATTAGAGACAATCAACGTCGCCAGAACAAAACCTAAAGCATAGCTCAGATGGAGAGATGGACACATACACAAACTCAGAAAAAGAAGAACAAACAAATCTACCTGAACAACTCAAAATATCAAATCAATGAGAACAGAAAAAGTAAAAAACATCCAAAATAATGTTAACTCATATGTATTACTGTATCAGCAGGTGTTTGGCTCTGTCAGGTTTGTCCCACGTCACTGGTTATACTTGTTATGTTAATGGGTGGGATCTCAGGGCACAGTAAGGGAAGGACAGGGTCTGGATTTGGAACCTTTAGAATTGCCTCTTTACTCTTTGCAGATGATGTGGTTCTGTTGGCACCATCAGGATGTGACCTTCAGGACACACTGAGATGGTATGCAGTTAAGTGAAAAGCATGTGGGATGATAGACAGCCCTTCCAAGTCCTGCGCTATGGTTCTCTGCTGGATAATGGACAGACAGACAGGTGCAGCATCTGCAGTAATTGCAGAATTGAAAAGGGACTGCTAGCCTTAAACTTTCCGCTCAACCTACGTTCGCACTCCTAGTAATGAGCTTTGAATACCAAACTAAAGAATCATGGAAAATCATAAACACAAGCTGCCAAAATAAGTTTCTTCTGTAGGTTGGCTGGGTTGACACAAAGTAAGGAGCTTAAACATCCAGAAGGACTATAGAGTGGAGTCGGATCCCCATCGCGTTGAAAGCAGTCAGTTCCTTTGGAGGTTTTTCAGACACACCCAACTAGAAGGAGACTCTGGTGTAGATGTGTGACACAATGGACAGACTTTATATACAGTATCTGTTCTGGATTGTGGAACACCTTGGGATCCCCCAAGAGAAGGTGGAAAGCTTTGCTGGGGAGAAGGGCTTAACCTGCTGCCATCCGGCTCAGAATAAGTGGCAGAAAATTAATGAATGAAGATGCTGATACGCACACAGTTACAGTGTTCACACTCACACAGAGGAATAGATGAAATCCTGTTTACTATACAGAGAAAACAAACATCATTAAAATTATTATTGTACCTGTCTGGAACACTAAATTAGTGTGCGTTTATGTGAGAGGTCAAACTAGAACTTTTCCCCTCTCTACTATCACACAAATGGCAGAAGAGAGCAGAGGAAATAGCTTGGAAAAGAGAAAACAAAGAACTCCAGAACATATTGTAGTACTTTGATGACCATAATAACACAGGCAAAAACACATTATTCACATATTAATGGCTGTATTTGTGTGTTTGTGTGTGGCAGTGGGCTCCTGTCCTTCCCACAGTTCATCAACTCCACAGTATGACAACTCTTCATCCGACCAAAGCTTCATCTGCCAGCGCTAATTTCTGAGCTATGAAAAACTCACACTCACTGCAACTGATATGTGAACAATGTGTTTTTGGTGTTTTGTGTCGAATAATTTGAGCTCCAACATCTCTGTTACCTTGTACCAACATAGCCACTAGTTTTCATATCTTTTACAAGTGATGCTACATAACAACTGTGCGCCCTTGAGCAAGTCAATTGACCACCTCTGGCTCCTGTGATGTCTCTCCAACTAGCTGATACAATGCTGCTACCTTAGAACAAGGAAGCTTCAGTGGATGTGACCGCTGCAACTCTTCTTTACAAGGACTTCTTACGACATCAGTGATAATTAAGGTGCAGTTGGTGAGGCAATAGTAGAAATAAATGGCAGGTACTCAACAATAAAAACACAGCCTGTGTTCTGAATGCAGAAGTATTTGATGCAATGTGACTCACTCTGATTCAGAACCTTTAGCTGGTAATTGTTGGACATATTCCGTTTCTGGAAAGCAGAAATATTACGCAAAGAACCTTACGAAAGTGGATGTCAACAAGGGAACATGCTCAGTTGAGATGCAGTTGTAGCAGCACGAGTTGAATGAAAACAACAGAAAAATACCAAAAACTTGACATAGGTATCAACTAAACAACAGGCCATTGTTGGCAGCCAAAAAAAGTATATTTCATAAATACAACAATATTTACAGTACACAACAATATGTGGATCACTGATTTTACAGCTTTATCTCCACTGTGCTAATTAAATGTAATATGACACCTTCAGTAAAGCTGTTTGTATATGAATTACAAAAACGCATCACATAGCCTCACAGAAATATTCATATCACTGTTGCTCGTGTGCAGCATCATGTGATATGTCTTCGTGATAGTTCTTAAGTAATATATTGTGCCCTTGGTAGAAAACATGGAAATATTGTTTGAGGAAATGACAGAAATATTTTTCGTTACAGTTTCAACTGTAGTCATTCTGAAAGAAGGAATTTCATTTCATTTGCGCTTTTCTTTCCAATAATAGAGCAGCACCCAGATTGACTAATGTATGTTTGTACAGTATACAAACATACATTAGTCAGCCTATACGATGTGTCCATATCGTTACACCACACACCACAAGCTTTTTCTTCTGCTAACTAGGCAATCACTGCCATGACTTTTTTTTTACCCCAAAATCGAACTCTGTCCTCTTTAACTGTGATCAAACACACACACACACACACACACACACACACACACACACACACACACACACACACACACACACACACACACACACACACACACGGACAAACACATAGCACATAAACCATTAAAGACTAATTGAATCTAATTTATTTAGTTTTCTGGAAAGAATCATTTAAGGCAGAACTTCCCTAAGCCCCCTCAATAAATGACACTCATACCGTTTTACTCTCTTTTCAAACACAATTAAAAAATAATATATAAATATATACACACTGCAAATGACATGCATATAAGGAGTTCATTTTGGAGCCCGATCTCAGGTCATTAGTAACCCACCATGACGCTGTGGAGTTGGGGTCTGCTGGCGACATGCAGGCCCCTGGCCATTTATTCTATATTAAGTCTTTAATGGGCCCTCTCTCTCCCTCTCTCTTTCTATCTCCCTCTCTCTCTCACTCCTGACACACAGCATGTAGGCACAGCGCTGGTAAAATATGCACAGAAAGTCCGGTGCACACACACAGACAAAGCCATTCAAATGAATGGTTATTTATTCGCTAAACGAGGATCTGGGTGTTTAATGTTCCTTGGACGTTAGGTAGTTTTCTGGGGGAGGCAGAGCCATACCCCTACGGCTACAGACATCATTTATTTTACACATAGCCTAATACCGCACACTAGGCAGCCGCTGAGAAAAATGGGCTTTGAAAGTGAGAAGGAGATATAAAAGAAATAATGAATGATTTTTCTGTTGTTTTTTTTTTTGGGGGGGGGTGCTTTTGGGTGGGGGGGGTAGGGGGTGGGGGTGGGGGCGGTGAACACATTAGAGGTTGCAGCAGGGAGACTTGAAGGCTTAAAGCACACTGTTTGTGTGAAAATGTGTATATGTTTCAGTGTGTGTGTTGGATTTTTGGATGTCAGTGGGGAGGAAGGTGATACACGAGTGCTTGTGAGGCTCTCAGGCCTTCATCTACATCTCATCCAAATGCAGAACATCACAACATCGGAGGGGCTCCTCCACTAGACTACAACAACTCCTAAAATTGACACAGCACAGGTGTGATGTATCAAAAACATTAAAGCCATCAAAAGTAACTTTTTACAAAATTAAATGTCATTTTGTTTTCTTTTATTTGAAACAGTTTTTCTCTCCCAACTCTCTAAGATAACATGACCTATCACGAGCCTTACTGAAAACAACTAACATAGACAAGTGGACAGCAATAGAGAATATCCCAGTACAATCAGTATGATATATTAAAAAGAAACAGTCAGACTAATGGGGCTATTAACTCAAGTAATAAGTGTATTAATTAGCCAATAATGCTTTAAAGAATTTCCATTTAAATGTGGCTCAATAACACAGGATAACTGTATTTAATAAAGTTACGAAAAAAAAAAACGTACCTCATTCTCAGTGGTCAGTGAAGTGAGCGCTATGGTCGTCTCTCCATCAGAAAACTCCTTCAGCTCCACTGTCAGCAGCTGCATCAAGTCTGCATCCAGTCAGCACACAAACAGACTAACAGTTATATGAAACACACACAAAAGGATACAAAACAGTTTCACAACAGACAGAAAAAAAACTCAAACATGAATGCCCTCTCTAGAAATGAGAGGTAACTAAAAGGATGTTTCAATACTACACCAAAGGGAATACACTAAACTTTTAGCAGTTATGTGACCTGGAAATACAGTCGAAAATAGAACCAACAGAGAGCCGAACTAATGGTAGGAAATGTGTCCGCTTTTTGTTTCAAGCCTTTAAATTAAACGCTATTATTTCTACTGTGTGTTCAATTAACTACTCTACATGTTCAAACACACACCTTGTAGCTTCGCTTCATCGTGTTGACCGGCAGTGACATCACTCCAGTGCTCCAAGGATCTCAGTAGCTCCTCCAGCTGTGCTGACTGACGGCCGTGTTTGTTCCACGCAGCTTCTCTTTGCAGTCGCACTGCCTCTTTAGTCACACAAATACACATACAGGTTAGGTTGCAATCAACGTGTCCACGTAAGTTTCAAGCACAACATGCCAATTCTTAAAGGGTCAGCAATGATATTCTGCCTGTCAGAAGACATCTTGTGCAGGGAATGTAACCAGCACTATAACACAGTTTGGTCTAAAGCCAAAACGACCCATTTACACTGAGGGAGTATAGTGTCTCATCATATATTATCTCTGCATATTTTCTTGAGATAATTTAGTTGATAAACTTTTGTAGAGTGAAATGTCACCTCTCTTTTGTGCATTTCAGAACACTGTAAGCTGCTTCAGCTGTCTGTGAAAACCCCTGATTACCAATAATAATCAATGTCAGTAATTAATTACTGACATTGAGCTGGACCCAATGCCTTCTTATAGATTTACACTGTGTTCATTTACTACACTTGTAATTATTTGTTGGGGAAGTTCAGCAAAGATTAGACTTTGTACTCACAAAGGCAACAGAGTTGGTGAATCATTCACATCTAATGAAACGCAACACCAACATTTATAACTATAACTTTGTGAGCTTAAATATGTTATCCATCATCCACCAAAATTTGCTGTTGGCCTCCTTCTCATCAACTTGTACCACAAAGATAATTTATAAAAAATATACAGTACAAAAGATTGTTTTTAATTTATCCCTTTGGAAGTTTGATGTGGAAACTGACCATTTTATGACTACACACTCACTGAATATTTTATTTATACTACTATATTTTAGTTCTGAATTTTTAAGTCAGCCTCTATGAAGCCTCTGTAAATAAAAGTTTAGGATATCAGTGTGAGTGGATATCGGTAAATCAGTTAAGTTAAAAATAACCATAAATAGCTAGTGGCCAGTTCGCTATATCAAATAAAGGTTGTCTAGACCCCTCTATGATTGATTCTTTACACCGAGTTTATGACCTTTGGGAATAGAGCTCAGCTACAGGCCAGTTTAAGAATCAATGAACCTAAAAATTCACCGTCCAAAGAACTCTTGGAAAGAAACATGAGAAGTACACAACTCATAGCACATTGTTCTCCTGCACTATTTAGCTCTCCTTTCTGTCTCTGTTTCTGCACTTCACTTTGCTTCTGCTGTTTCTTTTCTATGCCCCTAAATTCACTTTTCCCCTGTCTGTCGAGTCTCTAGTCAGTCTCTCTGTAAATCACAGTGAGAAATGCAGCAGTGCATGACTGAACAGTCATTTCTGCTGCCAAACCTTCACACAGCTGCTTAACACCGACAACTGGAGCACCTGTTTGACTGACTTAACAACATGCACACACAGCCATACACACATACAACAGCTCAACTAAATGCTTTAAGTTATTCCAATGTAGTTATCATTAACATAAAAGAGATACCATTACTTAAAAATATTATTTTACCCACTTCTATGCAGATACACATATTATGTAGAGTGATTATTACCTCTAATACTTACAGTACACAGACACAGTTTCATTCTTTGTCCATCTCTACTTCTGTACATTTGCTCTATTATTAGCTTGTCTTTTGTCTCTTTGAAACATTTACTAATTTCTCTTTGATATTTTGTATCAACTTTTCTTCCTTTAGTTGGAAAATACATCTACCTGACAAAAGAGAAACAATTTAACAGACGAAGTTAAATTAAAAAAGTCACATTATGGGACTGCGTGTCTTTCTGGGCTCTTCCTTACTCACATTCACCACCCCTCATCTCTCTCTCTTTCTCCATCTCTCCTGGTGGGTGTTAAGCGAGTCATGTCAGGGGATTTGTGTGTGTCCTCCTTCAACGCCCCATTACTCCCCCTGGGGGGCCGCCTGTGCCTCCCTCACCTCCAAGAATCTCCCCCAGCGCTGCTGTGATGTGCTCTGCTGCCTCTTGAAGAATCTCTCTGGCGACTGTTGTCACCGCGGACAATGCCCCATCATCCCCCATGTCCTGCTGCCCATCATGATGGACCACTCGCAGGATGCTGGACTCCAAAGTGTTGTACTCGGAGCTAGGAGAGGGAGAAGATGGGGGTAAAGCTGGAGAAGGAGCGATGATTGTGAGTCATTTGCATAAATACAACTCTCCTCTGGGTCATGAGAGATGAACACACGCAGGCCTGAAATACACACTTCAATAAAATCAAACTCTTAATCTCATTTCACATCAACAAATACTGTAAGTTCTCTCAGCTAGAACTCAGTGCACCTGTATGTTTGTGGTTTGTGTGTGTGTGTGTGTGTGTGTGTGTGTGTGTGTGTGTGTGTGTGTGTGTGTGTGTGTGTGTGTGTGTGTGTGTGTGTGTGTGTGTGTGTGTGTGTGCTTAGGCATCACCTGTGCACACACTAATCAGTGTTGGTCCACTAAAGCAAGAAACATAAAATACCCTAAATGAATGCTAGCTTTTAACAACTTCCCTCATGTCTCATCTGCAAAGAAGTTAAACATTAGCTGAAGTTATCCACAAACTGACCTCGGTCTGTTGGTCTGGATGTGATTTGCATATGAGAGTGTGTTCACCTGTCTAGCAATCCGTTTCTCAGCAGAGTGAGTGAGAGTCTTCCGGTGTGATTAAGCTTCACGAGGTCTACGTCCTCCTTCCACAACAGCAAGCTCTCACAAACTTTCACCCTTTGCAGATACCTCACTGTCTCCCCGGGCAACGCAGCATCACACCGCAGGCCGCACAGCAGCGGCACACACACTTCACCTAATGGTGCCTTCTGGAGCACACAGAGACACACACAATGTACCTTAAAGCAGATGCATTTTAAAATGAAGAAACAGACTTGGAATCAGATACTGTTGCATAGAAGTGCGTCAAAACATACTCTAATTACGGCATCACATCAATTAAATAATGTTCTGATTATATATCATATTTTTCATATATTTTTATGACTAAGAATACTTTAAATTAGCTAGCTAAATTTTACCACAACAGGAAAAGTATATTTACCCTATGTAAACAGTGAAAAAAGTGGGAGTTGATCAAACTGAACATCTGAGTAGAACAGATTAATCTCTATACTTTCTTTTTTTACACTCTGATAAAACAGTGACAATTAGTCTGTAGTATGTAAGTATATAGAATTTGTAAATATCTTGGTTTTGGGACACAGTGGAAGTTGAACAAAAGGTATTCCCTTCAGCTTTGAGCCTCTAAAAATCTGTGGTTTTCATGAATTTGTAAGACAGAATTCATGTTACCTGGCTGAGGTGTAGTGCTAAGCCCAGTGTTGCAGCTACCGTGTCAACATCTGGCTCTGGTCCACCTAAAACAGCATGGATGGGACCCTCTGATTCATCTTCCTGAAAACACGCGCGCGCGCGCGCACACACACAGACACACACACAGACACACACACACACACACACACACACACACACACACACACACACACACACACACACACACACACACAGTGAAGGTTAGTGTGTTTGTGTCTTTTTCTATTCTGCTTGACAGACAACATTCTGTGATACTTAATCTTTGTTTTCCAACATGCAAAAAAAGGAAGCAGTTGACAGTACTGTACATTATTGTTTGCTTTGATAGCTGATATATACAGTAATGTATCAGTTGAACCTCAATGAGCCAGCATGAGCGTATTCGATGACTGCAGCATTTTGAAAGCAACAGTATGCATTAATAATTAAATCATGGTGTTGCAAGGTTTAGCTCATGGTTGAAAGAGAGTACGATGCAATATGCACTACAGTAGTAGCAAAATCAGCTGCAACAGAAATAGTCTAAATAAGTGAGAGGACCTTTTTTGACTTCTGAGTCAGAGTAATGTGGTTTATCAGAGAAGTCATGAGTTCCATTCATTTCAGTAAACAATGGAGGACAAACACTCCCCATGTAGGTCAAGTGGACATTAATGACAGATCCATTACAGAGACAAAACATTTATCTCTGGGTGAAACAGGCAGAAAATTATGTTTCTCCCTTCATTTATTGACTAGAAATTATTATGGCAGTTATTATTCATAACTATTACTGACTTGCATAACCTGATTCCAGCATTGGCATTTAAATACAGGTACTTACAGGGTACAGGGTAAAGCTGAAGATCAAATCTGTGGACATGGATTTATTTTTCTGAAAAAGTGAAAAGCTTCCAATAAAACTTTTTAGAGATTTAAAACATTAAAAAAAAAAAACCATTATAATAAAAAAATGTAATAATTAAAAATACCAAAATCAAATAAACAAAATAGTCTAATCACCTTCAGTAATTTTGAATGAAAACACCCACAGCCATCCAAAGCCTGCCTGTGTGTTCTTTCTGTGTCAATCTCTAATGTTTTATCTCAAACAGATACGCTGAATCACCAGTAGTACAAGCCTAGCCTGCAGCCTGCACCATTAATCACGACGCAAAATTTGGATACAATGAATATCCCGTCTATCTGCTGCTCATCTTAATGGGCTAGTATGAAGCTACAATGGGAGAGAGTGGAGCAGAGAAGGAAAAGCAGCATTACAACAACAAAGACTTGAAGTAAACCTTGTCTATTCATGTTCCACGTGGCAGGATTTTAACGCAATCGGATAATTTTATGGTCACAACATCCTTTAAGCTTCCACCCAATATTTGACACATCAGCTTTTTGTGTGTCAGAACCGACAAGTTGATGCCAGTCTTTATATCTAAAACGGACTAATTTCAAGCAGATTTCAGGTCTCTGCAAGTCAATTTTAAACTGCACTGAAATAAATAAAAGTCAGTAGCTGTCCTGAAGTAGCAAATAACACACTTAAGGTATGTTGTGCTGTAGAAAATCATCAGGAGTGATGTGAATGTGTGGCTAATGCGTTTAAAGACTAAAAGCTTTGTGTTATGAGCACTACACATAGCATAATGATGTCTTACTTTAATATAATTGGGTAATCCTGCTTTCTTAAATATCACTCTGGAAGCTTAACTAACATAGCAAATATGTTGACATATCAAATATACAGTGGAGCCGGGTAATTTAAGGGAGCTTAATGCCACAGTTAGACAAGTGAAGTGCTGGTAATAATGCAGAAGAGATGGAGCTAGTGTCTTGTTTCTGTTCACAGGGCCTCGCCATTGAGGCCAGATGGATAAATTTAATGAGGGGTGAAGAAATGAAAGACCAAAGCACAGAGAGGGAGGGCAGTAGAAAGGTTAGAGGCTATTGATGAGACTAAGAATGAGAAGGGAAGGAGTGTAGTGAGATTGGAGGAAAGAGGCCAAGAGTTTAAAGAGGCTTATTAAAAAAAAAAAGGGTGGGATGGGTGAACTATAGGCAGCAAGTCAGGCATGTGGAGGAGGTGTGGAAAGACAGGTGAAAAAATGTGATAGGGAGAATGGACGAATCAGAGATAAGCAGAAGAGAAGATGCAAAAAGGTAAAAATGGAGGGAGAGAACACCACGAAAAGGGAATGAAAGGAGGAGGAGAGATAGAGGAGGGATGTGTGTGTGGGTGTGGGTGGAGGGGGGGTATGAGGTCTCCAGCCAATTTCTTCATGGGAGGGAGAGAGGGAGAATAAATCAATACTAGATGGCTAGAGAAAAGGAAGTGATGCATTAGCAGGAGAAAAGGCCAGTGTCTGTTCTACTGCAACAGGAGAACATTGGTGTGTGTGTGTGCACGAGCATGTATTAGACATCTGATATCTTTCAATCTAAGTGCTTTCTCTCTCTCTGAGCTCTATCTCCTTGTCTTGCCATATTCAACTCCTCTCCTCCCTCCTTTTGGTCATTGCAGGTGAGATTTGGAAAATATCGTATTAATCTCCATTGGATGTGCAGTTGCTTTTTACATTTTTGGCCAAATCGATGTCTGAAATGAGGACAATTAGTTGTTTAAATGCTGTTTCTATAAAAGTGTGTGTGTGGGGGGGGGGGGTAATTAAACACAACCCTTGAATGTATATATGGGAGTCTAAATTTTTACCTGAACTACATGTCTCTGGAGGAAATTGAATCACCCCGAGGAATCATTCCTGATCCAGGAAACATATAAAGAAAACTACAGACAGACAGAAAAGAGTCTAAGAATGAAAGAGCTGGGCTGAGAATGAGAGGCAGGTTTTTCTTGCTGTGAGGTATAACTAAAGAAATAATAAAAAAAAAATTCTATCATTTACATTCATACACTCCCTGACCAACTGTCAGTTTTATCACTTGTATAAAGCCTACATTATAATTTATTAAATTGATGTTAAAAAAAATTGAGACAAAGGCAATGTCCATTGCACAAAAGAAATGATAAATTAAATTAAGGGTTATAAGCCTTATCAGAATTGTTCAATCAATGAAAGACAGGATATCTATACTGATAAAAAAAAAAAAAAAAACCCTGCTGAAACAAGGTGACATTTTGAAATTTATATTTTGGTTTTGCTGTTCTAATAAATGTATTTTAGGTGATTGCAATTTTCTAACCAGCTCTCATTTTCAACTTAAGAGTGCCAATAAAACGTTGAAAGTGAAACCAATTTGGAGTCTTGTTTTACATCTCGACAATTATGTGATGTTGTAAACATTTACAGGGATGAATAGTAACAAATATTAGCGCACCCTAGACACAGTTTAGAAATGGCCTGTTTTAAATAAGTAACTGCTTAAAGGTAATCGAGGTAGTCCTAAAACCCCGTTTTATGTGTGTGTACGTGTGTTGGTGTGCAGCCTGAGAGGGACAGATGCTGGAAGTGCACTCAGCACATTGCTTCAGCTCTATGCCAAACGATGTGAAAGTGAGGGAGATAAAGCTGTGGACCTATACAGAGAAAAAAACTGAGTGAGGAGGAAAGATAGGTTCAGTAAGTCCTAAAAGGCAAGCCAATTAGAGCTATGGCTGTTTTGGACCATGGCCATCCAGAGAGTAGTGAGAGAGAGAGAGAGAGAGAGAGAGAGAGAGAGAGAGAGAGAGAGAGAGAGAGACAAGGAGAATGACACAGAGCAGAGAGTGGTCAGCAAAAGAGTGAATCATCAAAGTTTATGTTGGAGAGCTGCGAGAGAGAGATAAAGTGCACCTGTGTGTGTGTGTGTGTGTGTGTGTGTGTGTGTGTGTGCGTGAGAGGGAGAAATGGTTGTTAATCATGACATGTTACACTTTATCTGAAACCTCCATGACACTCATCAGTTGCCCCCTTTATCACTCAATTACCCTGCTGTGCTCTGATCTGCAGATTTGCTTCTTTGATCTCCTCTCTGCTCTTCCTATGTTTGTGAGAAGTACATCCCACATAAAAGCGCTTAAATCGTTTTAAGAATTCAGTCTCTTCATACACAGGTTTGTATTCTACTGACGGACACCTGTTTACATGAATAAGCAAAATATTCTGAATGCTGTCGCACAGGAGGAAGAATAAAGACAGCATGCATCCTGGGTTATATCAACAATGTACAAAATATATTAACAGCATATTGGGGAACATATTGTTAGATTTTCTCCAATATCCCTTTGACTAAATATTATTTTGTTCATGCCGACTATGGTCACCATTACACACCTATATGAAATTACAGAAATGTACAGGAAATGTACAGATTGGACTCTGTGGCAGTTTACTGCACCAGAAATCTCTGACAACATACACATGCTGCCCTATGTGACTTGCACACATAGATAACACATAGTGTTTATCTACTGATGAAGATTATGTGACAGGATTGAACGCTCCATAACAGCTACTAAATGGACCTCCAGGTGAAATAGATTGGGTTTTTTTCATCTTTAAAGAAAAGGAATTGTTGCGTGTGGAATGGAAACGTCTGATAATTACATAAAGATCAGTTGTAACTGTTTGGATGTGCAGTATAGTATGATTTCATGTGTGTGTATAAATATGGATAAGTAGATAAATGTTAATTGTGTCCGGGTGCGTGTGTTTATGTTTTCCCACCTAACTGTGAAACCGGACCATCTTACTTCAGTAACACACAGCAAAACCATGAACTTAATATATAATAGTGGGCATCCTCCTCAGCGACAGACAGAATGAGAGAGTTATTTATGATCAGCTCCTGACATTGACAGGCTCCTGGGCAAGTTCAATACTCACCATAGAAATTCAATTAAAAACATGTGGTGTTAAGCTCAGCCAAAATATAAGGTGCAGAGGAGCCAATAACTGGAAACAAATATCCTTTTGTGTGTGTGTTTGCGGTATATGGGTACAGAACTGACAACGTTTGAGAGACACTTTGACCATGCACTACAACTGATAATATGCAAATACCATTTAAAGAAGCTCATGTATCCTAGAGAGAGCAGTTTTAGTGGCACCATGACCTCAAGGCATGCACCTGAACCATGAAAGGCTCCCGAGTGTGAACGTCTGTGCAACTTCTGATGAATTACATGAGTCCCGGCCAAAAATATGTACAGAAATGTATAAGGAATAACACATAACTGCACACAACTATATGCAAGTAGTCGTGGCCCAAAGACACAACATACTTCTCCACAGTGGCTCTGATGTCATTTAGTCTTGCATATATAGATTAGGTTGTTTAGTATTTGCCTGAGGCTGTTTTATGTGTGAACAGATATTGAGCTCTGGATCAAATACAAATCATGAGTCAGTATCTGCAGAGCAGCCATATAGCAGGGAAGGACAGCCCCTGGCTAAACTTGTTGATGTCACGCCTCCCCCTCATTAGAAATCAGCTCAAATTCACACACTGATGTCCCCGTAAACACAACGTGCTTATTGTAACACGCCTTTCTTTCCCCCTGTACTGTCATTTTGGAGATCTACAGGTGCTTTGAGGGGGTGGGGGAACCAAAGGGACGTGAGAGGCTTTTGCAGTGCGCTTTTCCAGCAACAGGAACGCAGCCTGTAGCACAGCAGTAGCAGCTTTCCCGTCATGGTCTCATTCATTGTACCCACAACCTGGCGTCAACGCCGCTGAAGGCTCTTAACTCACCCCGAGTCTGCTCTGGACCCTCCGCAAATACTCTTCCATGTCGGCCTGCGTCGCTACGGTGCTGCTGCAGATCTCTCCATAGACCAAGTTTCGGCAATAAGGCTGCTGATTCGTGGGTGATTATTTTTTTTTTCTTCTCCGCTTTCGAGTCCCCTGCTGCGCTCGCACTGCAGCACTCTCTGCTGTTGTGAGCCGTCGGTCCTCCCCTTCTCAACGGGGTGAACCCACAACACCGAGCAGTGGGTGTGACGGTAGGAAGAGGAAATCCGAGGGAGGCGCGGTCAGTGATTCAACCGCGCTCCCTGCGGTAGGAAGCCCCCCCTACCACGCACACATTAGACACATATGCATCCCTGTCCTATCGCGTACATGGTTCCTACACCTGCCGATGCAAATGTCCTGAATGTTATGAGTGATAGGTTGCATTTCAGCGCTCCTGCATCACATATGACACCCCTTCATTGCCAGATAGCTTCAGAGGTGGTCTCAGCACCTTACCTCTGCTGCACCGAAAACAAAACTGCCGCAACATGATCAAACGCACAGCGGCAATCAAAGAGCACTGCAGTATCTTGCTGCTGTGAGTGTTTGACAGGAAGCACTTTAATTAACCTGGAGGATGACCCTGTGATGAACAACCCTTTCTCACACACACACACACACACACACACACACACACACACACACACACACACACACACACACACACACACACACACACAGGAAATTAGGCAATCCTGAAACTTTAACATTTAAAATAGACTATTTATCATTGGTCCGTGGTGCCTCTGGATTTATATCTCTCACTTTTCCAAACAGTTTGACTGATGAGTCTTCATTCTCTCTGGACATCATGCCCCGATTACCCAGACCAAGTTATTGGGCCCAGATTGGCCCCCTACAAACCACCCTCTTTCCTATATACAGTTTGAGTCCCAACTGCTACTATATCTGGGAGTAATGCTACATTGTCCCCAGAGTCATTTAGTTTATGATAATTAGATTAAACACAACTTAATTAATGAACACAAATTAAAAATAATAACAGTCCTCAATTTAGATTTCGACACAGGTTTCCTCTCGACAGACTCACAACATTAACTACTAATTGTATAGTGCCTGCTCCTCTTTTTTTTTTTATCTGCCTCAACAAATTTGCAGTTAATTGTTGCCACAACTCACTGACATGTTGCGAACCTGCAGCTTTGACCAAATTTGCCATGTTGGTGATTCTGCCTTGATTATGTGTAGGCTTCATGCACCAAAAGGAAATCCTGCTAGACCAGACCAATGTCAATATAATATACATAGGTGTACTTAAAAGATTAAAAGAAGTTGGATGATGATCTCAAAATCAGATTGTGGTTATTTTTTATAAGAGGTCATAAAATGACAAAGTGTCAGATAAACCACTGCATCAGACATAATGCCCCAAAACAAGCAAAATTGTATTCATGTGTGTGTGCCTTCTTATATGACTTTTAGCTAAACATCACAAATGTTGGAATCCATGGTAACCTGACTCTTTTACTGCAGTAGTCTATTAACTTGAGCAGGCAATATGCAGATCTTTATGAACATCATGGTTTGTCATTTGTGGTGAAGACAGTGACACTCAGCTCTAAATGGAAGCTGTGTTAATGCACTGTCACTGCGCGAACACTGCTTACTCGATTCAAGCCAACATGACCTCCGGTCGCAAACTTCAAATCAAACTCTTATTGATTATTCAGTCTGTAAGACAACGTGAGAAGACATTTAATCACACTTTTGGTGTAGCTACTTTCCCAAAACACAGCTTTGTTACCTTTTTGAATTTTTTTTCCCAGTGTGCATTTCATAAACCCCTCATAGAATAAGCACTTTAATTGGAAGAATATTTTGGGCAAAGCAGAGAATGCACTATGGATCCCTCCATCACTTTTTTTCTGTGTTTTTATTCAGTGTCGACTTAATATTTGGGATACACAATATTGGATTTTTTGCCAATATCCAACATGCCAATATTTTCCAACACGGTTGGCTGGTTGGCAATACCGACATATGCACATATTCTCTTTGTTCCTCACAGATCTGTCCGGGATGAAAGGTCTTAAGATGAGCATTTGAAGTGTTGCAGGATTGTGATGCAGCTCCTCCTCGCATGAACAACACTGAGCAAACATTGTAAATATAAATGTTGCTGTCTTGAACACGGATTGAACCTCCACTCTGAAGACATATTGTTGCACCCTCGTTCATGGTTAAGAGATGCAAGAACACCGTCACACCAGGGACACGACATCAAGCATTTTGTCTTAATTAAACCATCATTTTACCAGCCTATTAAAATTTAATATTTAATTTCAAAGCCTTTGGGCTCATAACGATGACGTGCCAATATTATCGTGCATCCCTAAACTCATAATGAGACCTTTTAATAGGCTTCCACAAAAATTTGAAATGTTGATTTTTTTCTTTGGTTGAAAAATTACAGTTGACTAACTCCTATAGTGCTCATAATATGTGACAATTATTTAGCTACTGTTCGACCAGTTATAAATGACATACAATGTTTATTGCAAAATACCTGAGGAGTTTAAAGTTTAGGTGCCGGTTTAATGTGTTTCTTTTGAGATCTGAAATCAGCTCTTGTAGCAATGAAATCTCATGTTGATGAATGACTTCTGTGAATAGAGCAGCTGATAGTCTTTAATGACAGTTGATGGGAAGGCATACCTCAGTATGGTCACTGTGTAATTGTAGAATTATCAGGGTTAGTTTGGTCACATGGAGACTCCTTTAAGATTTATACATGAAATTAACAACACCACAGCAGTCAGTGAAAGAATGTGAATTGTATGAGGACTAAAGACAGTATAGGAAAACAAAGAAATGTGCTGTAGGTTTGCACCTGTTGCTGACAAAAGGTAAGTACAGGTCCCCTCAGTGAAGTTCAGTTTAGTCATTGGTGGTTAGTGAGAGCTCTTAGACTGTTATGATGAGTGTGTAGAATACAAATTCTTCAAATGTGTTCAGTCTGTAATCACGCAGGCATTTTGAAAGATAGCTGACACTTAAAAAACATATGAAAGGTTAAACTTCAGAACCTCGCTTGAAGCCTCTCTAAATTAAGCAACCCCTTACAAAGGAAGATTTTGCGAGGGCCTTATTACTAAATGTGGAGTTCTCTGTTATTTTCAGCAGATATTAGATTGCTCTTAATTTTTCAACATTTACATGTGCAAATGTGATTTTGGTGCTCCCTGCTGCTTCTCACATTGTATAATAGCTTTTTTTCTCTTTATTACGATTAGGTCATAATAATGAATTTAGTTGTATATACTCATCAAGTGTCTTGTTGGTGACAAAGTTTGTGTGTATGTGAGTAGGTAAGGAATTACAGTGGTGTGGATAATGACAGAGTAAGCATAATAAAAGCAATCACTGCTTACCGCCCATAAGTTTATAAAGCATGTTGTTGCTGCTCAGGTGTATCCTGTGTAATCAATCTACACTGCCAGCAGCAATGTGCAGTATACTATTTCTTCATTGAGTTCCTAGAACTTTCAAATTAAATAAAACAAAAATCAAATATACCCAAATTCTTTTTCACATCTTTTCTTGATCTGTCCACCTGACAGTTAGGAAGCACTATTGCTAACCACATGAAGACTAAATGAAGGCATATTTTAAGTGCAGTGTATGAGTCCCTTTTCCACCTTAAGAAACTAATTAAGGGGAAAATAAATAATGTTTGGTCTGACAAAATTAAAGGATCACTTTACAATACAGTGACTTTCCATACAATAGCCCCACAAAATAGTCTGAAAGGTTAGACAAAAAAGAAAGTATTATTGCAAATGTATTGGTTTGAATTTGCTAACATTTGCATGTCCAACATATGATGAGCTCAAAATTTGCTGTATCGCAAATTCAGTATGTATGTGAGAATGATGTAGATACTGGTTTCTAATGTAAAATTCTGAAATTTTAATGGCATTTTTTTTTCTTCTGGTGATAGTTTTCTTACTGCTTTGGAAGTTTGAAGTTGGAGTGTTTGGGAAAAACTCCAAACTTTTATATGCAGCATGCAAAGTCTGCCACTGTGAAGAAGGATGAGTTTCACCTGAGTTGATTGACTCTTGAAGGCAACAGGCAGACACAACAGTTTTGATCCGTTAATGCTCCCACTTGCTCGCTTTTTGATCGACGTTAGGATCTGTCGTAATTTGCCTCTAAATAATTTCCCATTACGCAAGTAAGCCTCACAGCGTCTGCACTACAGTCCTAAGTTTAATTTGCCATTGAAAACAATAGGCCTCACTAATTGATTTTAATGGCTCTCTCCGCGACGATGCGCCCCTTATGACTTGGAGAGAGGTCTTTAAGATTATTATTATTAGTATAATTGCCATTACCCCTACACTTTCCCTTTGCGAATGGGAGACAGAGAAAGAATATCTTTGCCCTTAAGCTGAACAAATAATTATTAGAGACTGGAAACAAACAGACGGCCGTCACTCACACGCGCGCCTACGTGCACGTACACACATATATAGCACATACAGAAACCCTCCACCTCAGAGTAGACCCCCTCCTGGCGACCCTCATTCCCTCCGCCGCCCTCTTCGTGCAGCGTGCCGCTTGTAATTTATGCAAAATTAATTGATACATCTTTTATAATTGATGTGCTGTAAACTTAATGAGTAATTTATGTAATTAGTCAATTAAGGATAATTCCAGCATATGTTCCATATGCCCAGAAGGTGTGCTTTACAACTAGTTATTTGTCCAGGAGTTGGGTGCAGGCGAAGACTGCCGTAGACTACCTAATTAATTTTGTTATGCAGATCAGCCACGGTGTCTATTTAACGGCTCCCTTTGTGAAAACAGATTTAATATTGATCTTTCCCGGGCGTTTTAAGCGGATGCTTTTACCGGCGTTGGCCTCTGAGGGCCTCTGAGTTTCAAATCTCATTTTTCAGGCGCCTGGAAATGCAAAGAAAACAAAACAAAAAAAAAAACAAAAAAAACCCCCACAAGAAAACAACGACTTTTATTTAGAGAAGAATATATAAATGTTCACTCTTTGTCAAGCGATGTGGCACAAAAGAGTTATTTCCCTTGCTGTTACATGATGTCCTTAAAATATGCTCTCCGTTGACACAGTTGACCTTTTGAGTGGGCTTGAAGGACTGAGACATAAAAGGAGAGATACACCGGGTAATTAATTGACACAGTTTTGAATATTCATATCTAATACAGCGAGCTTGCCCTTAATTACATTGTTGGACTTCTCTCCTAGGAGGCTAAATCACGGAAGGCTTAATTATTGTAATGTATTCGAGGGCCCACAGGGGCACCGAGGAAGACAGGAGCCGTCAAGGACCCAGTCATGACACCTGGCCAGAGAAAAAAAATATAAGGAAGGGGAGCAGCTTTTGTTGTTCTCCGCCGAACAGAGCAGGGGATGAAGTTTGTTTACATCCGTGTAGGATTCACCAGAGAGTGTTTGAACAGACAGACAGCCGCCGGACTCCCCTCTCAGCAATTAATCAACAACAGCGCCCCTCTCTCTTCACTCGCGCTGTGTGTTTGTGTGTGTGTGAACGCGCTTGTGTAATTGAGAGCAGAAGAGTAGCGCACTGATGATTGTGCGCAAAGGAAGACATGATTTATTGTTGGCAAACTCTGAAAGTGCAATCGAGCACATTTAATAAAGCGGTATTATTTATATATTCCATTCTTTACTATTTATTTCCTCAAGTGAAATGAGCTATAGTTTAATTCAAATCCACATTCTCTGTCTCGGCAAACTCGGCATAGGAGACGTGTTCTGAGGTGACAGCAATGTTTATAACCAAAGCAATGGGACCTTTCAACATCATAACAATATACCTTGATGCATTCAAAAAGTTTTTGACGGGAGAGGTCAAAGGTCAGGGTAAACTACAGAGGAGCAGTCATGGAGTTATTCTGAATTCAGCGACTTGCGGAAAGACATTTAAAGACCCGTCACTTTAAACACAGTTTAGTGGTTAAAATCGGTCACTCCGGCTCTGTGTTGTCAGTTTACGCGGGACTCTTTGATTGGCAAACAGCAGATTAGAAGCCAACGCATGCGTTGAACGCACCTCCCCTCATTTTTATTCAATTTCTTTACCCCTATCTCTTCTCTGTCTCGAACCCCCCACACCAGCACCACTACACACACATACACAAACGCGCGTACAGCCCTCTGCTCTCTCTTGACGTGTCCCCTAAGTGTCTGGATAATAGATAATAGAGTTTACGACCTGCGGGGGTCTTACAAAAACGGCGCTCGGCGAGTGGGAGCATCGCACAAGAGGAGAGGAGCACACACCACACAGACAGCAAAGCAAACCGGCCCCTCACATCCTTCAACCGCTGCGGAAACAAGGGAAACTCAAAGGACCTCTCAACTTTTACGCACGGAGACCGACTTTTACGCACAGCTTCAAGAGTTTAATTTGGCGAAGAGACAGACAAAGAGACTTAATTCTAATACACAAGCCTCTCAAGGATCTTACTTGACAGCAGCGGGCCTTTGGTTACATCTTTTTTAGTCGATAAAACGCAGGAAATCTAATCTGATGACTCAGAACTTTGGAACAGATCAGTCAGATGGAGACTGGTGTGAAGACTGCCAAGCGAGCTCCGTAATAGAGATTATTTAGAATATAACCCAACTTTTTTTTTCATTTAATAATCAAAACTTCAAGACAACAGTAACCAGTCATGCCCCGTCCTGGGAAAAACTCGTACAGCGACCAGAAACCACCATACTCCTACATATCACTGACAGCGATGGCTATCCAGAACTCAGCTGAAAAGATGCTGCCTCTGAGTGACATTTATAAGTTCATCATGGATCGGTTTCCATACTATCGAGAGAATACCCAGAGGTGGCAGAACTCCCTACGACACAACCTCTCGTTTAACGACTGTTTCATCAAGATCCCTCGACGGCCTGATCAGCCAGGCAAAGGCAGCTTCTGGGCTCTGCATCCGGACTGTGGTGACATGTTTGAAAACGGCAGCTTCCTGCGAAGACGGAAGCGCTTCAAGGTGCTGCGTGCCGAGCATATGACCTGCAAAAGCTCCCCAATGATGCATTACTTTCACCACCATCACCACCACCACCCTGGCAGCAAGCTGGGCGCAGCATCTGGCCACCACGACCACTCAGCCACCCCGGCAAGCGTGGGACGGCTCCCTCACTTTCAGGGTTACGGGGGCATCACTTGCGCACAGCCTGGTGGGTTTAAACACCCGTTCGCCATTGAGAACATTATAGGGCGGGACTACAAGGGTGTGATGGCCAGCGGGCTTCCCCTCACCTCGGTCATGCACCACCTGGGTTACCCGGTGCCCCCGCAGCTCAGCAGCGTGGTCAACTCTATGTGGCCGCACGTCGGTATGCTGTCAGAGTCCATGGGTGGCGTGCCTGTGCCTGCATCATCCGAGTATGCGCCTTTTAGTGTGTCAGCAAAGGGCCTCTACCACAATGCCAACGGGCAAACCCTGCCCGCCGTTCCCGTGCCAATCAAACCCACCCCGTCCCTGGGTCCCGTACCCGGCTTGACGGGACTGCATTCCGGCACGGCGCCGCTCTGCTCACCGGCCTCAGTGATGGAGAAAAGCGATCTGCTAGAAGGGAAAGGCAACCCACTGCACCCGGCACTCCTGCTGTCCTAACTGGGTAAATTACGGGTTATTTCTGAAAAGTTAACAAGACATTATCATTAGAGAAAATAAGACAGAAAGGCCTAGCAGAGACATTTGAATGCAGCTGTCAGAGGGTTGTAAAAACTAAGCTTAACATTGTGCTATGTAATGAATTTTTCATTAGACCCATGTTGACTGAAATCATAATTTCTTTGCACAATTTGTGAGGGCATTTACCACATACTGTAATGTGGCACTGATAAATACAATCAGACAAGATACGCTAAACCCAAAGAAAGCTTTGGAGAAGCTTTGGAGGAGACAAACAGTCTGAAATTCTTTCCAAATACAAACCAACAACTCTGTTTCTATTTTTGCTGTTATTTCACTTATTTTATTCTAATCTATTATCCATGGCAGACTTATTGACGAATGACAATAGGCCATCTTTTTTCTTTTCTTTTTTTAATTAGGCCTGTTGCACTTTTTTGTTTGTTACTTAGCAGTGCATTGAAATGTTATGCTTGTATTATAACACTATTTATCTGAAGATATTTATAAAGAACTTAAAATCGATTCTTTGGTGTTGTACTTATTTAAATAATCATTCTAATTACATTTCCACTTTCATTTTTGGGATCAGTATTTGCACATCTTAACAGAAGGGAAACATAAAATGAATTTCATCAGACTTTTCTTAAAATTACTATGACATCAAGTTTTTTCTTGTGTGTCCTGACTTTTACGATTTCAATTGTCCTGATTATAGGGTGTGTAATAATTACTACTCTACACACTATTATACAATAATTTAATACCTGTATCAACCCATACAACAGGCAGTTAAAACACTGGGTATACACCACCAGTTGCTCTATTAAATATATAATTTATTATATATAAAGGTTTTTTCCACAATTTTATACCAGCAGTTTTTAACCCTTGTTTTAATTAGTTGTTTTTCATTTGTTTTAATTTAATATAGATTTGACTGTAATTATAGGACATACAGCAACAGTTGTAAGAGTGAAACGTGTGATGATGCAGTAGTTAGCCCATTTTAACTGAATTATGATGTTTAAATGAAACATCATAACATAAAAGCAATTTGAACTTTTTGGACTCTCAGTTTTTACAAAAGTATTTAAGACCCCGCTTGAACACCTCATTTTGATTGATCACAAGGGAAATCTGTGGTGAATATTAAAAAGCAAGAATATGGTAATATTTTTGAAGTTCATAATCTCAATATGATGTGAGTTCATCAAAGTCAAGAGATACCTGTGAAAAAACATATATATATATATATATATATATATATATATATATATAAACACATACATACATATATATATACAGACTACATATAAAATCTGTTTTTTAACAGGCAATGTCCACACATTCATGCACGTGTGGGCAAGAATCACATCTGGAGTAGGTATGTGCTGATGCATGTCCAGGAGAGGTCTGTATGATCTTCATAAGATGGATATGAGCAGCCAGCACTCTGGACTGCAGCTCCACAACTTCAAAAGCAGGCAGGGAGATCGGATCAAGTTTGCTCTTTTGTTTGCTCTGTTTAAATGAAGCTTTGAAGCTTCTCCTCTCCAGAAGCACAAAGCACCAGGTTCAGCCCACTGAAAATGACTTATATTTAACCTCCTGTTCCCTGTTTAGCATCCCAAAGGCTCCCAGATCTGACACTATTGTCAAACCAGCCTCTGAACAAATAATTGAGATGCACCAGTGGAGGAGAGGCGTGGGAGTGAAAAATTTAAATCTATTTGGGTGTCATTGCTAACGAGCAGAATGCACATAATAGCACCCTTATCTTTTCCTGCCTTATTCAGTCTTTCTTCTTCTATTTTGTATTTTATCTTCATCCTTTTCCTTTTTTAGCTCACCTTTTTTGGTGATTCTCTGTAGTTTTCTCTGCCACACCGCCTATTCTTCACTCTATCTCATTTACACATACACACACACTTCCTCTGCAGGGTGTCTGTAATTCCTAGTTAAAGGGAACTGAGATTTCTGCGGCACGACAAGTGTCTGTGTGAAAAGTGTGCCTCTGCCTGTAGGTGTGTGTGTGTGTTTCTTTAATTCCCTGATCAGCAGGCCTCAATGTCCTTAATAGCCCTCACTGCATTAGTGTATAATTAAATGCCACTAATTAAGACACAATAAGAGGAGTAATAATGCAACCATTACTACCCTCCATGATCCTCTGTCTTCACAACACTGGAGTTAGATGCCTCTGGAATTATAATATCACATGAGGTCTCCTAATGTGCATATCATGTGTTTATGTGCGGGGTAATAGGAGGTATATGTGCAGTTAAATTATATAATGGTAGACACTGCGCTGGTTGTGTCAAAGCATTTAAAGATGTATGTTAAATGATTTTCAGTCCAAAGAGCAAGTTGTAAATTCGAGATATGAATTTCAAGACACTATTATTTTCGTAACACTGGTATGCAGGTTTCATTTTAGATCACATCCTATGAGAGATCGGATGGTTGTGGGTTTTTGTTTGATTTGGTGTTAAGAAGTATAATTTTGGTAGCAATGTGTTTCCAAAAGATTAAATGTAATTCTTTCAGGAAACAGCTGCACTTGGATGTTATTTGTACCATCACCAAGTCATAGAGTTTGTTTAGCAAAAATGTTTAACTTTATGGTAATCAGTAGATGTTATATATTAAAACATTTATGAAAAAAAACAACTCAATTTTTTTCTTTACTTCATGCTTCTCTTCCAGTTTGACATTAAATAATCGATCATGGCGCCAGTCTTAAGTTTTTTTGCAGACATGAATATGAATGAGGAGCTAAATGTTATCAAACTGTATCAAACAGAAATTACGGTATTTCAAAGGAAAATGACTGAAGTTATGGTTGTTTCAAAGTCCTGTCTCACTCCCAAATTCAAATTGAACAAAAAACATGAAGTCTCCTGTGTGCCGTAAAGCAATTACTGTCAGTTCATTTGTAGTCCTTAAAATAATGAGGTTTAATTACAAAAAATTATATGGGCTAATTCAAAAAATATAGAGAAACAGAAGCCAGTTTACTAACATCTGATTTGCTGGTGATTCTCTACAACTTAAGACGTGTAAATATAAAAACTAAAGACTGGAGACTTATTCTTTAAACTCTTCATGTCATGGCTCTCATTAGAAGCTGGTTCTAATGTGTTTCCCAAAGACTGAGTGAGAAGTGAGAGCAATTTACAGAAACAACAGAAAACTCACAGAAAACCTAATAAATGCTGTTGGAAACACTGATGACTTGTGACAAAGATAACGTTCAGTAACTTAGTGGTCTGTGCCAAAGTTGACTAATATACATTTATTAAAATGACAATGTGTTTGGATGGTTGACGTGTACATTATTACTTCTCATTTGAACAACAAAAAATAAAATATTACAGCATTTGAAATACTTTTAACACTGATAAAAGTGTATTGAACATTAATATGAAAGAACTCTTAATTCTTGGAAAAATTATTCATCGTGTGAAATATGAGTTCAAAATGAATAATAGGAGTCTTATGAATGAATAAAACATTTAGGTCAGAGGTGTATCACTGTCAGCCCTCTGAAACGTATCGTTTCGGTCTTGAATAGACGATGATACATTAGCGGTAATTACCCACACTTCATAGGGGCCAGGGTGGCAAATTCTACATGCGTTTTTCTTAATGATCAGCAAGAGCAGGCCATCATGATGAGCAGCTTAATTCATCTGAAATGATCTGCCGATCACACTAACTCAAGCTCACACACAAACCTTCAATATTATTCTTTGTTCCAGACAGTAGTCTTTTATTCAATATATTGGGAACATCAGATGGCAGAAATCTGTTCTAATTTCTTTAAACCTATAATTGCCATACAATGATTCCTTGTTCAGACACTGCTTGACTGATCATTAAAAATATCAGTGGATCCACTCCAATGCTAGACGGAGGCTCAAAACTACATTATAGCAAATATTCACTTTGTTAAACAATTTTACCATGGAGAGCAGAAATCAAATGAATTTCATAAAGAACTCATTATTAAAAGTTAAAATGCATCAAATTGTTTCATAATTTGGAGAATGTGAATGTGATGATCGGAGTACATTAGAAAAACTCCCACTGCTGGAAATCTTCTCAACCTTACTCACTTTTCTCCAAAGAAACAAAAGGATTGGATGAAAAGAGGCAGAGAAAAAAAAAAGTGAGTACAGAAAAAGGACATAAATGTGTAAGATGTATAGCTAAATGTCTTCATCTTCTTCAAACTAATGAAACTGATAATCCTGGGAGTCCATAATAATAATAATAATATATATATATATATATATATATATATATATAAATAAAATAACTAAATAGAATTATTGAAATAGATTGTTCAGTGAATTGTTTAAAATGTTTATGGGCTGTCTATGTTTATTTGTTACATTTGTTCTTTTGTGAATTGGTAAAGTATCATACATGTTATATTATTAATGAAAGTGTTTGGAAATAAAATGTACTGAGGATTTTGGGAGAAGAAGTGGAATTTAAGTGTTTGTCTTGTGTTTTCACCCTTTAGAGTAAAAAACTAATAAGACTTCATGTGTCTTTTGGTTATGTGCAAGTATAGGTATCATCTGGTGCTGCAATGATCTCATCGGCTGTACAGTGTTAAAGTGAATAATTGTGGACTTTTTAACTTAATCAGTTAATTAATACATTGACATACAGTATATATAAAACACAATTTAGAGATTGTGATAGTGAAGATATTAATTAAATGAGAATTTAAATGTTATATCTGAGATAACTAATAGCAAAGGAGTTACTCAAGGACAATTAAATGAGATAATTAATAACTATATTATTCTGTCATTAAATTTAAGTTGACAAACTTCTAGACGTATATTTAAAATTTCCCTCGATCGTCCAATTAATTCACATAATTAATGTCCAGAATTCACATAATTAATGTCCAGAAATTATATCTATTTCATAATTAATTTGTCTATTGCTTTTACAAATATAACGTTCATCTCCATTTTCAATTAAGAAACCTACAAAAGGTCCAACCCCTTACAGTGATGGGGACTGTCTCTGGCATGCAATCAAAAAAACCTCTTATCACTCAAAACATGCAAAATCAACTCAAATTATGCAAATATTGATGAAATCAACCAGCTATGAATAAATCTAAAATCAAATTGTGCAAATTCCTATTAAAAATATGAACATATTAATTTTCAAATATCCTTTATTTACAATGGGGATTGAGAAGATCATGTTGAGTTGTACAACATCAATTACATACATTTAAAAAAAAAAAAAAAAATAGAAACAAGTTTTGGTGTTGACGTTAGTTTCTTTTTAGGAGCTCTCCGTGTCACATTGAAGCAGGTCAATATAATCACAGTCTGATTTTCTGACCACTGAACAGCTGCAGTAGAGCAGTTTGGGGTTACAGGTTTTGTTCGAGGGTATCTTTATTAAGGGAAAGGCAGTCACTACGTTCAGATTTATCCTACCAGTCTTCATGTTATTAACCGTATCATACTTCACTTGGTGCAGTTCTGGTCCATGTGATAACTTATTTTAATAGTACATGTGATTCACTGCAAGCAGGCAGCCGGCATACGGCTTCATCTGCTGTTCTCTTAATGTAATGGTCGCCTAGCCATATTGATTACCTTGGTCTTTAGTTGCAGGATAAGGGCACAGTCATCTGACATGTGTCGACAGGAGTCAGCATCAACCAATGAAAAGACCATCTGAGGGGAATTAACATACTGGCATCAGGCCTGGAGACAGAGGGAAGCTGTCAAGGGAGAGAGTCCTAACGACAGGTCACCCAGGACCATTGCACATTATATAACTCTTCTTCTCAGTCTTTCCTCCATAATGTATCACATTCTCTTTCCAATTGGACTCTTTTCCTTTTTTCCCCACTCTCTATCACTCTGTCCCTCTATCGTGTCTTACAATGCAGCTCGCTTGATTCTTAATTACACTGCTGTCTTTATCTCCTTCTAGCTTGCTACTCTATTTTGTTCCAGTCTTTTCCACCTCTCCAAAAGTTTCCCCTTTAATTCCTTCATCCATTTCTCTCTCATCCAGCACCCCTCCACCACTCTCGTCCTCCTAAATAATTACACATTGATTCATTGATCCAGGGTCAAATGTTATCCGTCCCCCTGGCTGAAGTGTATTGTCTCTGCTCCGTCCTCAAAGTAAGGTCTTCTGACGTCACTCATATCATCTTCAATCTGCCATCTATCTTTATTGGCCCAAATTATTACACCTTATTAGCCATTATTACATTTTATTATCAATTCAAAGCAGGTCAATAGTTCACCCATTCTGGCCTCATTCCCACTGTTTCTCCTCTCCAACTTCCCCACCTCCTCATTTTCTTCCAGTAGTTCAGACAAAGAAGTGCTGTGGCCAAAAAACTTCAGCAGTTTGATCAGAGGTTAAGTGCTTTGTGAGAGAAGGAGTGCCCATACAGGCTCAATGGAATCCTCCATAATAGAGATTAAAGTGAAATGGAAATTAACAAGAGTGTCATCAGCTCTCAACCTGCTGAGTTTGTACTTGAAATTGTAAATCTCATCACACAATGTCAAAACATAATAATTGGCAGTGTGACAGAGAAAACCTTATAACAAAGGTTTAACTTGCTAAGACTGCCGTGGATCTAGACAAGCCTCGTTTAGTTACATGACCACTACAAGAGTGACAATAAGCGGTCGGTTTCAATTAGAGCTCCTTTCAAACTCCTCAATGAGTATTATGGATGCAAACTTTTTATGCTACCTGTCTCACTTTGGTCTTTTCAATGTATTTGCCAACAAATTTGAAACATTTCAAAAATGTCATCTAGTAAACAAATTTATATTTCTTTGTTAAAATGTATCCTCCTCATTGCATTGCTGCAGGTATTTAACATTTTCAGTTTTTCATCTGTTGCACAGGATTACTCCCGTGTTAGCCTCCAACTCAGTGTATTTGGGAACCCACTTAATTATACTGTCTTTAATGTGTTAGTCATACATTTTAAAAATGGGGCACAACAATTTTATTCATTCTCTCTTATTCTGGGTAGATACAGTTTTATGGTATGTGATATGAATATCAAACAAATCATTAAGACAGTTTAAATTTAGCAGCAAAGACAATAAGCATGAAAATGATTCACTCCTTGAAATTTGAAATTGAAAAGACCTGGTTTAAAGACATAGTAACCAAAAACTAACAAAGACTTGTCTGATTGATCTTTGCACAACAGAGGCCTTTTCTGCCACATTGAGCAACTGAAGTGAATCACTTAGAGCACCCCAGAATCATTTTTCTTACTGATCAGGTTTGAAAGAGTTCACTTTCATAAAAACAGAGCTGAAGTTTCCATTGTACCTTCTTTGTGAAGTAGGAAGGCTGAAAGTTCATTTTCAGCCCCGGGCAGGTGGTTAGTAGGATGAAGTTACAGCCTCCAGTGGGGCAAGGGATGCATAACATCAATTATAATGTACATGAACACAGAGTGACTATTAACAAGGATGGCAGTTTTATTTTGGGTCATTTTTGGGTTAATTTTTGGATGATAACAAGAAGCTGTAGCAGTCAATATTATGCAACGGCCACGAGTCAGTTGGCTCGTCTATAGCTGCTCTAAGTGAAGGGAGCAAGCCTATACCGGAAATTTGGGTCTGACTAAATGTTTGTGTAATGCACCAAAGTGTATGTGCAATGCCTTGAAACAACAGTGTGTGAGTGTGAGTGAGTGAGTGAGTGAGTGTGTGTGTGTGTGTGTGTGTGTGTGTGTGTGTGTGTGTGTGTGTGTGTGTGTGTGCGTGTGTGTGTGTGTGTGTGTGTGTGTGCAGCTTAAACGAGGGAAGTTGAGTTGCAATCAAGCGTAGCTGTGGCGAGAGCACTTCACACAGATTCACTCTGCTTCAGCTGATATGTTTCTCAGAAGCTGGGAACAGAAGTGAGTATGGTTCAATTACTGTGAAGAGGGAACCACTGTTCTAAGGCTGTGAGTTTAAATCCTGCTAAAGTCTTCAAGCTCTGAAGAATAAAATGCAATGGGCATTATGGATAGGACTTTAAAGCATTATGGTTAACAATCTGCGCACCAAATTAACAAAATGAAGCCCACAAAATAAAAACAAATGAATTATTATCTTAAAAATGTTGGCCTGGAGCTCTAGAACAAAAGAGTTTTAACACTAATGCACTTGACAGCGGTAGAGCATTTGGCAACAATGTACCGTTCTCTCGTTAGCGTTAATTGCAGCTGTGACAGCGGTTAAAGGCAAGGTCCTCCTCTGACTCCCAATCATTTATCTCTCCATTATGGAGAGCACTCTGGGTTTTTATTGGTGTAATAAAGTTGATCTTCACTACCACGAAAAGCCTCCTGACCTCTGATACTCCGGCGACCCTGGACTGAAAGTATTCATCATTTTGATATTCCCTCTGTCACACACACAAACACAGACACAGACACAGACACACAAAGACACTCACACATGCATACACACACCCACAACCACACACAAGCACACACACTCACTGTATGCATCGAGGCAGACATACAAGCACGGTATGTTGTCTCTCACTTGGTCTTTAATTAGAACAATAAGATAGGAGCTTTTTAATTAAACAAAGGATAGATGTCTAGAGAGTTGGTGTGTTTGTGTGCGCTTGTCTGGATGAATAAATTTGACTAACCTCTGGGTTTCCATTTCTTTTGAAATGATTTTTATAGATGTTATAATGCTAATGAGGCTATACCAACCTACTAACTGTATCTCACTAACATCTTAACCAACACAAACAGAAGTTGTCAAATGATAAATCTGAACCATGTGCGCCCTCTTGTGGTTATAAAATCATTGTACAAATGACAGGCACCCTTCAATAAAATGCCTTTTGGATCAGCTGACAAATTATCTGGGGGAATAACAGTCCAAAAAGTGTATTTTCCAGACTAATGCTTGGTAATGCAGACTGAATGTGTCATTACTTATTAGAAAGACATTGTCATAATTGAATAACATTTGAAATGTGGATATTAATGAAAAAGTAGAGTCATATCATGGCAGAAAGGCAGAGAAAACACGACAAATGTGTATTCCCCAGAGTAAAGAGTTTTCACAGAGTTCCATCTGTGACAATAAAAATACAGAAACCAAATCATTTGTACCCCGGAAATGCCTGAATCTAATTCAATCTCTGAGGAGGATGAATTCATCCTGAGTTGCCATTTCATGTTTTTTTAGAGTGTTAAAAGTGCGTTGAATAAAATGAATGCAGTCAGACAAAAAGATGCTGTCCTGTATGTTACATACAGTAGAGCTTACAGTTTTGTCAAAACGTGCAATGACCACCACCAAGAACACCAATAACTAAAGGCTTCTTTGTCATCTTTTGTTAAACTGAGTGTAGATGAGCCAGGTCTACATGTATAGACATGGCATTTGTTAAACTGTTTATAAAGAATATTGGTCATATATATATATTGAAGTGTACGTTTTTTTTTAGTTTTTTTTTTTAACTAAATGTTTCTCACCATCCACTCATATTTGGACTATTGTGACTACTTTCATTTTGTTTTCAACCAGCAGTTGGTTGAGTTTGACCTCACTAAGAATGCACACTCACTCAGAGCTGTCTAATAGACATCAGGTCAGTTGTGTGTCTGCATCACCGGCTGTTTAAAGGTCACAGGGTCTTTGAGGCAGTGGGTGCTGTCTGCAGGACTGGGTGCTCCTGTCTTTGAACTGCCTTTGAACGAGAGGTCAACTCCCTGAAAAGCAGAAAATATGTACGTCATCATGGCCACAAAAACACACACGGGAATTTCAGTCTACTGAACACTTGATAAATAGAATTTTTATTTGGAGAGTGTGGGGTCACACATTAGTGGTGTAGAAATGAATACTGAAATGCAATATATCCTAAATGTTTAACCTCAGATACCAAATGTATTTGATGTAGTATAAAGTTGTCCTTTTTAAACGGCTAATTTCAGTTTTAAACATGTATGTTGTACGTTAAAGTGAAATTCAGAGCATTTACATTTAATACTTTGGGATTATGGTCTCTGTCTTTTATAGAACAACAGAAACGCACATTTCAGTGATGATGGTAATTGTCTTGCAAAGCTGACGCCATATTTGCCACCCACCCAGTTTCCAAGGAACACAGAGTTACTTAATACACCATGTTTGTTATGTGTATTCTAGTGTATGTACGGGATGTTTTCTGATGCAGGCGGGGGCGGAAGAGCAGTGATGCAGAGCCTCCACTCACCTTTAAAAATCGGTCTCTGATACAACCGTCACGCACATGCAGATGTTTTTGCCGAGAAAGGACACATCACAACCTGACAGGTGAGAGGAAAATATTTTCCATTTCAACACTCGGAAAACATCATCTGTTCTGTTCTAAACTTTAAATACTTGTTTGCCAAATATATGTTTTATTCTTATTGTCAAAGGAAAATAGTTTGGACTTTACTTTCACATCATCAAATCATCATAAAATAACTATGTGGGTCCTTGGGAAGATCAGGGAGAGCGTGGAGAGCATTCCTCTAGAGCTGAGTCGTTACATGGGACACAGTGAGGAGGATCTCTTTTCCCCTTCAAAGACCTGCCTCTCTCTGAATCTGCACGACAACATCCTCACCCCAGACAAGATCCCAGAGTTCTGCCTACCGCCACGGCTCTGCAAGAGAAGCCCACTGCCAGAAGCTGAGAAAACCCCACCGTACCTGCACGGACTGAGCCAGAAACCTAAGAGCAGCACATGTGCAAACACTGCACATGTAAATACGAAGGATGTGAAGACAAAAAATGCTGACGCATTAGTGGCTTTGAAAGCCACAAAGAAACCTTTGCCATTCTCTGCAGAGGGTTATGGCATGGCTGGGATATACGAGAGCCCCAACACTCGAAGGAAAGAGTCTTTGTTCCACTCAAAGTTTCCTGTTTACATGTTTGATAGAGGCATTCCTACCGCAGCACACAGGCTGGTAAACGAAGCAAGCCTGCCCAAGAAAACTTTATCTAGGTTTCTCCCAATGTTTTCACGTAAAATCCTGTCAGAGAAAGGGAGCACAGAAAGTGAAATTTATTCTTCCAGTGACTCCTCTCCCCTCAGTTCCCCTTACAGTGCCAAATCCTTCCTCTCCATCCCATCAAGCAGTGGCCGTCTTAAAGGAGCAGTATCCTGTCCTTCATTAATTGATAGCAAGGCGGCCAGAGGGAGGAGGAAGAAGGTAGCTTTGAGTTTAACATCCTCTCCCAGTTGTCCTCAAAGCTTAGAGGAAAATTCACTCACCCTACCTCCACCTGTCCTCTTCTCATTGGATGTCCTGCAATGCCAGGAGAGACTTCAGCATGAACTTGTCCTCCCCTTGCACGGCTGTGGCAGAGTTCGCCTCTCCGCCGAGCACACCACTTTGTCCAGCAGCAAGTTCTCATCCCTCTCCACAGTCAGAGTGCATGTGGTGTCTGTGGAACACCTGGTGGAGGACACGGACCGTCGGACCCTGAACTGTGCAGTGAACCTGTGTCTGACCCCGGGGAAGCTGCAGCAACAGGAGAGCGCCACCATCAGGAACTGCCGCAGCCCCGTCTTCAATGAAGATTTCTTCTTCACAGAACTGAGTCACAAGGACCTGATGCATCTGCAGCTCAGGTTAAAAGTGGTGGAGAAACCTGCAGCTGGAACTCTGAGGAAAGGGACAATGATTGGAATGATCACTAAACCACTGTCTCAGTTGCTCACTCATAATGAAAGAGTAGAAGGATAGTTTTTTTTTTTAATGTATAATTTGAATTGAGTATGGACACAGTATGTGATATGATGAAACCATGATGTCTTAAGATATCTTCTACAACCTGTACAGAAGCAGAGGATTGAAAAAGGATCCCTGAAATGTATCATGTTGAGGTTGTGTGTATATTTCGCATCTGCTACTATACTGTTCAACAACCTGTGGCACACTGAATAACTTTGTAAGAAGGTAGTGAACATCGTGAAGCATTTAGCTGTTGCAGAACCAGATATTTTTCTTGCATTAATCAGGTGGCCAGAAACTTGACTTTACAATGAATGCTATTGTTGCTGTGTCTTTAGGATGTGCAAATAGGCAACTGTTTTCTGCAACTATTCACTATAATACAGGGAATAATGTCAGCTGTTGTATTTTTCTGCAGCATCAAAGTGATCAAAACAATGTAGAGTATCCTTGTCATGTTATTTTATTACACTAGTTAATTGTGCTACTGATAGTAAAAATTGTAGTATATGATGAAGTCATACCTTCCTCAGTACCATGCAATGGTTTTGTTCACTTATTAAACCATCATAGAGGTTTATATATATATGACTCGTTACTGTGTACTGTGAATCAGGGTTGGGCGATATGGAAAAAAAAAAAAAATCTAATATCACAACATTTTTGAACAAATAACCCGATGTCGATAGTGCAGCAATATTATGGAGAAGACTATTGGGGCTTTTACTAAATATTAACACAATGACATTTCTGATAATCACCAGTAATGTGCATAAAATGACTAGGTGGGTATAGGAAAGTACCGTCTAGTTCAGAAAATGACATCGCTCTATTATAATGCAACCAAGAAAGAACATTAATGCTGTATCCAAGATGTAAGACCATATCCGGTCTCATATCACATCATGATATAATATTGATATATTGGCTCAGGGAGGGAGCTCAGTCTGTTAGGCTATACCTCAAGCTTTAAACCTTTTTCACGGCATATATTTTGACTTGTAGAGAAAGCAGATGTCTGAATGATGACTCAGTTTCATTAAGTGTCCCAGTAAGTCATGACAGTGAACGAACAAGCACAAAAGCAGGACCTCCCCCGAAGTGGGATGAAGCTAATACGCCTTAGTTTTCCCTACAATGACAACTCAAAATGTCTGACGTGAAAAAGGTCTATTGAGATGTCTGACCGAGGAGTGTCACTGACTGACGTGTTTCGCTTCTGTTAAATATTGACATGGGTTACAAGCTGCTGTGCGTTTTGTTGAGTAAAAAAAAAAAAAAAATCTTCAGGCTATTTCTTTTATCGTTTCGACAGTGCATAAATTGTCCAGTTTCTGTCGATAGATCACCCAACAGCACAAAGACGTAAAAAACTTTAGCGTCACAGCGGTGATGTCCTTCCGAGTCATACACATGACAACAACAGTGACCCTCCTACCTGTATACCTGAGCTCTGGGTATTAATACAGCGACACCTACTGTACGCACAGTGAATAACAGTTCAAATCTGGTTATTCCAGTAACGCATTTGTTTTTTTTACATTGCTCTTATTCTCCCTTTCCTTCAAAAACTACGTGGTTAAAGCACTTCAATTAATCTCACTACTTTCTTTTTTTTTTAACTTTAGGTTGTATTTTCGATAGAACAGGATAATGACTCTACATGAAAACATGAAAAGGACCATATATCTTTTACTTTAATGGCTTTCATATGATTTGCAAATTATGTCAATATACTTTATGACGGTTTTTGCGGCTAAGGTATTTTTCAAATAGAGTGAATAAAAACAGCAACTACGTCATTATTTTTTTTTTTTGTTTTTGTTTTTTTTTTATTTTTTTTTTTTTAAATCTGGTAAGATAAATACCTTCATAGGGGTACTTGGTACTCTTTAATTAACCTGTAATTTCATCTTAATTACCCCAGACAGTATTTGCAGCGTGTCATTTTTGCAAGAAGTAATTTCATCGTAACGCAGTTACGTCATGACGTCAAGCTCCGCCCACCGCGAGGCGTTCTAATCTGACGTCGCCAGCAAGTCCTCCGGATGTAAACATGGTGACAGTCAGGTGAAAGAAACGCCAAAATGGTCTTCGAGAGCTTGGTGGTAGACGTCCTCAACCGGTTTTTAGGGGACTACGTTGTCAACCTCGACAGCTCACAGCTAAAGCTTGGCATATGGGGAGGTAACTGAACTTGTGTTTTGTCATTTTTAGTTGACTAGTTCGCTCGCCAGGCTCGCTAGCTAAACGCTAATAGACGTTAGCTTCCAGACGTGTGAGAGAGGCTCCCTCAGCTGTTAGTGTCAGTTTATCTTTACCAAAAATCTAGTTTTGCTTGTCCAGCGTGGACGAGACGACACAGCCGGTGGCAGTTTCTCCATCGATAAAGACATGTAGTTAGTTTCTGACTGCGGCGGTCTTCTAACGTTAGACCGTATTTACTGCTGTAAGTCTGTTTGATGAGTGCATTCATGCAGGGGTGACACCCTGTCACAGCCAGGTCAGGACTCGTCCCTGTGTTACACACCAAAAAAAAGTCTGTAGCGTTGCTTCCTCTCCGGGCAAACAGAGGATTAGAGAAGCGGTTTCCACTGCTGAACCTGCCCCAACCGGTAAAACAAGTAACTAAATCACAATATGAATTCCCTCCTTTTACCATTATGTGTTATAACATTTTAATACCGGCTGCTTTTATTAACAGATTACATGCATTTTTCAAATATTGTGCTTTAGATGTCCCCTCTTAAAAGACAGATAAGCTCAGTATGTCCTTTAGGGTTTATGGAAACAATACCATATGCAGGAGGGAATTTGTTAATTTTGTAATGGGTTCCATTGGGAGCATTTATCAATACATTGTGGTTTACCAAATACACAGCACACGTAGGCTATTCATTTATGTAAAGCCATGGACAGGGCCAAAGATTCAAACTTGCAAAAGCCTCAGTCAGATAACAGATCAATGAGTCAGGCAGACTGGACTAACATATTCGACTAAACAGCCCCTTTGCCCCTGTACTCTCTGCTATTAGGAGAAGGAGGGGGGATGGCTGGGTAACACAGGGAAGGCATTTTAGTCATTTTGTTAAATTGCCCACTGAGAATATGTGTGTCAGGAATGGTTTAAATAGTATATAAGATCCATAGCTTTGTGTGTTGTACTAAGTCATAAAACGAAGTCCAAAGACCTTCTCTCCAGATTAGACGGTGTCCCTATGAGTCACACCTCAATCCATTTGATTTATCAGCATGTACATGCCTTAGTAACAATCATTAAACAAATACTCCTTTTATTGCAGGTGATGCTGTTCTTACAAATCTTGAAATAAAAGAAAATGCCTTGGTAAGTGTGTAAGGAATATTAGTCTGTCAGTATATTATTGTGTTCATGATAGATTTGTGTTACAATGCTTATTTACTGTTCCTTTGTTGCAGAGTCAGCTTGACATTCCTTTTAAAGTCAGAGCCGGTCATATAGGTGAGATTGTAATCACTAACCCCATTTAACACTGTTTAGTGCCTTTGGTACAGAGGAACAGTTTCTTATCTTGTGCTTTTGTTAATAGAATGTCTGGAGCTAAAGATTCCATGGAAGAACCTCTATACGCAATCAGTGGAGGCCACACTGGATGGTGTCTATCTGCTTATAGTCCCCACAGCAAGTGAGATCACTGTCCATCTCCATCAACAGACATAAAGAATGAGATTTAAGTACTGACTGTACACATCCCAGAGTATACTATTGAGTCTCACCATTGCAGTAGACACACAGAGTGGCAGAAGAATATTAGATAGATAGATAGATAGATAGATAGATAGATAGATAGATAGATAGATAGTTACTTTATTAATCCCGCAAGGGGACATTTTTTCATTACAGCAGCATGTATAGATACAGGGTAAAGCAATACAAATAACAGTAAAAAAATTTGAAATATAAAAATGCACAATATATTCAATTAAAAGAGAATAATATTAAATTAAACTAACTAAACCATAGTGCAAAGATTTAAACAAACCTACAACAGTGCAATGGTGTTATTGATGTGATATTGATTTGTCCAGAGGTGAGCTATTGAACAGTCTGATTGCAGTGGGCAGGAATGATCTCCTGTATCAGTCCTTGTGGCAGCGGAGCTGGAGGAGAAAGTGCTCCGCTGTCCCTGCAGTAGGTGGTGGAGAGGGTGATCAGGATGATCCAATATGGATAACAGTTTGTTCAGTGTCCTCCTCTCCACCACCTTTTCCAGACTGTCCAGTTTGCAGGCAATTATGGAGCCGGGCCTTCTTAACCAGTTTGTTAAGTCTGCTGGTGTCGCCGGCTCCAATGCTGCCCCCCCAGCAGACTACGGAGAAGTACAGTTCACTGGCCACAACAAGACTGGTAGAACATCTCCAACATCACAACATTAACCGGTTTCACCTCAATGAGAAGATGTTTAGGTTACTCATTTCAGATTTAGTGTTTTAAAAACTACAAAATATATTATAGCATCTTTGTATTTTATATATTTTTTGGGGTCGTAATAAAGTCAAATCATTTTTGTTGTCCCCATTGCTGCCAGGTATAAAGTATGATGCTGAAAAGGAGGAGAAGCAGCTACAGGAGACTCGTCAGAGGGAGCTTCAGCGCATAGAGGAGACAAAGCTGAAGGCTGCTGAGCAAGGTAAGAGTTCAACTCTGATTTTAAGGGGACTGTATGTGTGCGTGCTTGCATGCGTGCGTGTGTGTGTGTAAACAAGTGAGCAAATATTCTGTGTGCAACTGGGTACAAAAAACCCCTGTTTTTAACAGGTTTCAGAGACATTCTGACTCAAGCTGTGAGAGAAAATGGGCGGAAGCAAGTACTGTTATTTTGGGTTGTGTAGACAGAACAGTAGGAGCAGAGACTACAACAACTACACTACAAGTGTGAAGCATGTGCAGCAAAGTTGCAGGTTCGGAGATTTGCAGGCATGTGGACATCTGGTGTGTCTGGTTGTGAGCTCCCGTGCAGCCTGTAGTGTTCACAGCTCTGTATTTTCTGAGGTTTCACACTGTATGAATAACACCAGCGAACTGTTTTTTTTCCCCTTGTAGTGGAAAATATCTATATTTCTTGATATTGGAGGCTCCACCTGTTTAAATGCTATATTTTTTTTTTACAAGTATAAAGACATGATAATTCTTCAAAGCATTCAAATTTGAGTGAAGAAATTAAAATTAGTATGGCTGGTATTATATTCACACCTTAACATCAGTATTGCAACAGAATGCAGGTTTCATACTCCAGTAGTCCTTAACAAACCTATAGTATGTGTAGCGGATTAGATTTATATTCGGGGCACCACTGTCTGTTTAGCAGAAAGACTGAAGATTGAATTTTAATAGGCTGTATAGGCCTATAAACAAGTGATCATCAGCATTCAGGGATTTCTTTCAATATCTTCCAGGAAATACACAAAAACAAGTGCTTGGTCTATGAGGATATTTACTGAACAATATTTACATCAAGAATAAACTATATGAATATATATTGTAGTGTATGAATCATGGATGTGATGAACAGGATTTCTAAACTATAGCGGCGTGATGGTGGGAAGAATAATAGTTAGGTTATTAAAAATGGAGCTAGTTCCTGACATAAATGAGAAATTATGAATTTAGAATTTGATAAATCAGCTGTCAGACATCAACCCAATGAATCAAAGTACTCAGATATATTTTGCCTACTGAAGGTGGTCCCAGTCCTCCAGACAAGCCTCTTTCTTGCGGACCTCCGTGCAGATGTCAGGGCCTGAAGTTTGGGACACCCGCAGCACGACGTCCCGTCCAGGCTTCATCTGCCGGTACCGATGGGTCTTGTTTAGGATCGACGACCAGGGTGCAGTGATGCAACAGCTGTCAGCTTTGGCAAAAAGGATCTTCTGAGCTTTGTCTGGGTTGAGAGATGGCTGGATTTATCCTTACTAGATTATCAAAAATACTTCTTACAAGTGGAGCAGAGAGAGAATAAAACAATGGCGTTGTTGGTTGCAGGCGATAATTAAACTCAATTAAACTTAATTCAAAGTACGCGTTCTTCACTTGGTTTAAAGTTTACTGGGGATTAATACAAATGTAGAGCGTGGTAATTCTAAGACGATCAGAAAGTGTGAGAACTTAAACACAGAGGTACTAATGATCAATATAAAGGTTGATCAGAAGAAGAGAAAAAGCCCGCTTCACTCTGAGGTTTACAGTTTTTATGAAAGGCCAGGCTGGAGGCGGGGTCAAGTGTCCGATGACCACTCTCTGAGCCTGCTCTGAAAACTGGGAGAATGCTTCCTTTAAGAAAAGGGCTAATTATTAGTTTTGATACGGCTAAGAATAAAAGTTCATTGACTAAAGTTAAACACTTGTTGATATCAGTTACACAAATACTTAATACAGGGGAGCACAGTGGTGCAGTGGTTAGCATGGTCGCCTCACAGCAAAAAGGTTCCGGGTTCGAATCCGGGACTTTCTGTGTAGAGTTTACATGTTCTCCCTGTGCCTGCATGGGTTCTCTCCGGGTACTCCAGCTTCCTCCCACCATCCAAAAACATGCACCTCAGGTTAATTAATGGTTCTAGAAATTGCCCTTAGGTGTGAATGAGAGCGTGAATGGTCTTTGTTTCCGTCTGTCTCTATTTGGCCCTGTGATAGACTGGCGATCTGTCCAGGGTATAGATAATGGACGGATGGAAATACTTAATACAAGTTTATATTGTTAGCCAATATGACAGGCAGGCAGTGGAGTTGTAACAATGTTCAACCATATAAGCCAAAGTTGCTTACATTACATTCCTTACTTCAGCATGTGGACAGCAGGAGCCAGGGATCAAACTGCCAACTTCTCAATTAGTGGGAAACCTGCTCTACCAGCCGGGCTACAGCCGCTCCAGCCATCCTTCAAACCCTCTCCTTGTTATTCTAGGAGAAAGTAGTCAAATCCTTGTTCCTACAGCAAAGCCTCAGGAAAGCTGTGGAACCAGTTTGTGTCTCATTTTCATATTTGCTTATGTTTGACAGAGAACCCCGAGCTCGAGAAGCAGGACACCTTCATGGAAAAGCTTGTCACCCAGGTCATCAAAAACCTGCAGGTCAAAATCTCAAACATCCACGTGCGCTATGAAGATGATGTGAGTATTCAAACTGAGTTACATTATTGATTTATGTATATACAATATACAACAAGTATATACAAAATTCATAACTCAAACCCAAATAAACTCACATTTGTGTCTCTAAAGAAAGTGAAGGAAAGAATAGTTGGTTGTATTTTCATAACTCCCCAACAACAACACAATGGATCATGCAGAGTAAATATAGTTTTGACACAGCTTTGCTTTAATTTCTCTCATTTCCTGCCCACAGGTCACTAATCCAATCTGCCCTTTGTCATTTGGAGTGTCACTTAAAAACCTCAGCCTGCAGGTAGTAACGTGTTTCAGTATCCCTCGTCAGAATATATGCCATATTGCAATCAGCAATTAAGCTGTTCTTAATTATTCATTAATACTTGAACATAGGTTTAAACATATATATAAGTAAGGTTTTCCATTAAGGCCCCCAAACCTCACTGTTAGTTTGACTTTACAGACATCTGATGAGAACTGGAACCCCAGTCTTTTGGATGAGAACGCCAGGCTTTTCTTCAAGGTAAGAAATTCAACCATTTTATCTGCCTGCTGCACCGATACTCTAGACATTTATATTTTATAGGAATTATCACATGTAGTCTGCGTGACACTGCCTGTTTTTGTCTTCGTATTTGTCCCCTCAGGTGAACTTACAGTTAAGCAAAATTTTTGAAAACCTTTTTGACAATTAGAACCGGTCAGTTTGACTCTATGATTTAATTTTTGACAGCAGTTGGTCTTGGGGCATATTTTTTTTCTTCATACCCCAAAATGATTGTCCACTGTCCGCTCTTTTCATCTTCATGGTAAGCAGCCTCACAACTCTAATTGCTTTGCATTTTTCTTCTCCTCAGTTGGTTCAACTGGACAATTTGTATGCCTACTGGAATGTCAACTCGGTACTCTTCTCCAATTACAGTCCAGATGAGGCCTTGGTGAGTCACCGTGTTATTAGGTGTTGCACTTTGTCTCCACTGGTCTCCACTTGACTAGAGATTAACCATGTCTTACTTTCTCATTGAGGCTGGACACACTTCCTCAATATTGTGGGCACACAAAAGACAGACAGTAATCACTTTTAGGCAATAAAACAGTTTCAATATGAGTCGCTATAACTTTCTAATGAACTTTCTGTAACAAACTGCTTAGAGAATAGGCCTGATAGGTACAGTAAAATGTTTATAGATAGATTTCTTTCATGCATATTGTAAAAAACATTACCAAAAATAAATGAAATACGTTAAGAGATAAGAAAAATGTTAAGTGATGAAAAACAAGTGAAATGTAAATTAATCTTCTCTTCCTGTGCCTTTTTACAGCAACGTCTCCATAACAACATGGACATTAACCACTCACTTCCTGTCAACCACGACTTCAGTGAGTGTCTCACGGTCATCCTTTATTCACTTATTTGTCCAGACCACCTCGTGAAGCCCAGCTTAAACTATGTAATTGACATGCATTAAAAAAAAAATTCTGCAAATGAAAAGTGAATAGGTACTTGGTATGTAATGATTTGCTTTGAAACTGCAGTGCCTCAGAAAAACATGTAAATCACATAGTTTGAATCACCACCACCAACACATTGTAACAGATTTTCAGCACATCTCAACAGATTTCTTGTTGTTTGGAGTGTCACTTGTAGCCACTAGCTTAGATTTTTTTAAATTGCTAACTTTACTAAGGAAAAAATTATACATTTTCATATTGCCGGAACTACAGGTGGCTATTTTTCCCATACAAACATAAAGCCCTGTACAACTGTCCTTACATTCACAGTTTTTATATAATCTATTTCCTCTTGCTGGTCCACAGTTTTTTGTCCCATCTCAGCGGATGCCAAACTGCGGATGAATCCTAGGTCAGATGTGGATTTCTCTTTTCCTAAAATGGACCTGATGGTCAATCTCTGTGAGGTTGCCATTGAACTCAATAGGCCACAGGTATGTATATGTGTTTGTGGTGCGTATAAACTTGTCTGTTTTCAAGCCTGTTTAAAACTGGGAGGAAGTTATAGATAAATAATGTTAGATCATAACTGTACTACAGGACTATGTGCTATTGTGTAATTGCTGACTTCCTGTCTTTTTAGTACATTAGCATCTTGGAGCTGCTGGGCTCAGTGGATATGATGACGCGGAACCTGCCATATAGGAAATACAGACCCACGGCTCTCGTTCACAACAATTCCCACATATGGTCAGAAATCACTTGAATGGCTTACGACCACATGCATTTTACCATTTTACCACCACTGCATGCTGTGCATTTGTTATTACAGATTGTAAAGTACATTATATGCTTGTATGTTCCTGGATTCCAGGTGGAAGTACGTGATCACGGGTATCCTGGAGGTGGATGTGAAGCCACGTCTCCACATGTGGTCATGGCAGCACATTCGCCAGCATCGGCAGATGGTAAAATGCTACAGAGAGCTCTACAAGATAAAGATCACCAGCAAGAAACCCAGCGATGACCTTCTCAAGCAACTCGAGGTGGGACAGAGCTGAACTGAACTATAGAGGGGGAGGAGATAGAAGGAGGCAGGAGGTAGACAGAGAAACCTCTGGTACTGCTTTGCTTTTATTTAGAGACGTTTACTTTCCCACTTTTATGTCTTTCGGTAAACATTTAAACTACAGACAGTTCAATATGATATTAGAAGAACAGTCTTTGATTATTCTGATAAGTGTCCCCTCATCCATATTGATTTCCTGTGTTATGAGTTGTTGATTTCAGATAGATACAATTATGAAGTTTCTTCTTAATATTTTTAGTTTCCCTGATGTCATTAACAATTGACATCTAGTATTTGCTGGATTCATGCAAGACGTTGAAAGAATCTTCTAAACGCTCTCATCACGTCTCGTGATTGTTCTCAGGGGCCTGAGAAGACCTTGGATATTTTTAACATCACATTGGCCAGAGAGCAGGCTGAAGTGGAGGTAAGCTTTATGTCTTACCTGGAGTGGACATCTCCACTTGGTGCCTTCACCCTCGGTATGAACTGTATCAAACTGTAATGGCTTTAATACATTTTATTTTTCAGTTGTTCTTACAATCCTTAATTCTCCAAAATGAAACTTTCTAAGAATCATGAACAAAAAGATCAGTAATTGTCCATCAATGCCCACTTATTGAAGAAAAATATTAACAGAAATTCTGCACAGTGCTATACCTCTGCAGCAATGTTTTTGTCTGATGTATGTTCCTCACAATAGACTAAACAATATATAACAACTAGAAGAATCTAGTAGTTGAGGATTGGACTGTGTCCCATTTGAATTGTTCCTGGTCTATACAGTAATGTGCCATAGACAGCAACATTTACATATTCAATACAGTATTCCTCTTACAATACTTGTAAATATTGGTGGGCTGGGCATAAATATTTTATTTGGTTTTGTCTTTTGTTTCTAAGAATTAAAAAGTTGAAGGGGACTTTTTTTTCTCCCCCCCAAGGCAAGCAAGGCAGGCCTCCGTATTTACCGTCCAGGATTGAAGATGGAGGAAGAGGAGTCCCAGGGTTGGTTAAACTGGATGTGGAACTGGGGAGGAGAGGCGGACACACAAACAAAAGAGGCCAAGACTGGAGGTAGGATGTCGAGAATGGACAAAAGAATGTGTAGAAAAACAACAAGGCCTAAGCGTACATTTTTTTTTTTTCATTTATATTATATCCTCTCGCCCTGTCCCATTGTCTCAGGTTTTGATGAGCTATTAACGTCTGCTGAGAAAGCCAAACTCTACACAGCCATTGGATACAGTGACACCGTTGCTAATCTCAACCTGCCAAAAAATGTGAGTCACTTCCCTCTTTGTCACTCACTCATCAACTAATAATACACATCCGTTTAACGGCTCTCCATCTGACGGAAATAATATTGATATATTATAATACTATAAATAACAATATTAATATGACATGATACAAATATTTGATCAGATACTACTGTAGAATGTCACACTATGTTGTCATTTTCTTTTTAGTTTGAAGATATGAAGGTTGATTTCCACATGGAGAGGCTGTCTGTGTCCATCAAAGACGACAAGGACAAAAATGAGCTCATCAGGCTGACCGTGGGAGAGCTCAAGTCCACACTCACACAGAGATCTGGAGCACAAGCAATCAAGTTTGTCATAACTTTATGTTTTCCAGTGCAAATACAACATTTTTTCACATAATTTCAAAATTTTAACATGATTAAGATGATTCAAAATGTTTAGAAATTATTTGGTAAATTATCATTTCAACCAGTGGAAGCAGATTGCAGTTTTAATTTTGTGTGACAACTGGGTTTACTACAAAGTAATAACTTCGTAGTTGCTCTTCACTTACTACTTATATCATACTACGATACTTAACAGTAAAGGTTCACCTCCTTTGCTTTCAGTACTTAGAGTGCGTCATCTCGCCAGGATTCTGTTTTAGTTTTGTTTTCTGTTGTTATCAGACTCACAGCCCAGCTCAGTTTGTTCGAGGTCACTGGCCTGGCCTGTAACCGGCCAGCACCAACCCTCCTTTCATCCAGGAAGGCAGCCACAGGAGCAGGTTCCCCGCTGCTTTGCATACTGTTTGAGACCAACCCGCTGGATGACAGTGCGAACCAGCGGCTTCATGTGGAATCACAACCCTTGGAAATCATCTATGATGCTGTGAGTGAGTCTGTACGTGTGCATGTATGAGCATAAAAAAAGCATGACAAGGATAATTATCAGATGCGTTCTCCTCTTATGTGTCTGTGCAGATAACAGTAAACAGCATGTCAGTGTTCTTCATGCTTCCTGATGACCTGCAGCTAGATGAACTCACCAACGCAACTCTGATGAAACTGGAGCAGTTTAGAGACCGCACAGCCACCGGTCAGTTTCACAAACACGCACAAACTTCCACATTATCAGTGTTGATCTCAAGTTAATTCTCTAATGGGCAAGGGTCAGCATGGCTCAGCCGCTGAGTCAACTGGGTTGTGGTATTCCTGTTTACTCCCTTGAAACTGATTGTTTCCGGACGTTGTTTGCTGAAGTTTCAGATTTTTTATTTTTTTATTTTTTTAAGGTGCATTTAACATGATTGTTTATTATTAAAAGAAGAAAATGTAAAAAAAAAAAAAAAAAAAAAAAAATCTTACTGAGATGAACTGTATAGCCTCAATTAGAAAAGAAAACAACTTGTAGTATATTACAGACTTGATGCAGACCATAGTGCTTTATGTTGAACTATTATGAAAGTCAAGCTAACTATTGTTTTTTTTTCTGTTATTGTATCTATGACGTAACTTAAGGACACCTTGTTTTTCAGGTTTATTGTATGTGATCGAAACACAGAAAGTTCTCGACTTGAAGATGAACTTGATGGCTTCCTACGTCATTATTCCACAGAGCGGCTTTTACAATGGCACTCAGAACATCCTGCTGTTGGATCTCGGTCATTTCAAGGTCAGAAAGTGTCAAGTGCAAAGACTTACAGGGGGCTGAAAACCTGACCCAGACATGTCAACATCTTTGACTGGCATTAGTTGTTTTCCAGAGGCTTCAATCAAAGGCATCGCAATTACAACCAAAGTTGTAGAAACTTTCCTTTTGCTGTCTTTTCAGATATCCAGTCAAAGCAAGAAGGATCTGCCTCAGCTGTCAGTGGGCTACAGCAACATTGAGGACATCGTGTCCAGAGCATACGACAGCTTTGACATACAGCTCAGCAACCTTCAGTTCCTTTATAGCAAGCCAGGTACGCACACATAAACTCAGTGACATGTGTCAAAGGTTCTGTACTGGGTCTCTGTACAAACTGAAAGAGCGCATATAATTTGATATTTTATTCAATTAAAGTAACACAGTTTACACAGACAACATAGAGAAACTGCCTTTAAGTCAGAGGTTTGCACTTGTTAGCCGAGAAGACAGCACGTTGACTTGAAAAGATATTGTCTCAAAGCTTTTAGGATGTTTGTTGGTGAAGGAAGGATTTTTATCACACATATGATTGCTCCAACAAGAATATTTTCAATTTTTGTTTGTGTGTTTGTAGAGTCAATAGAAATGTAAAACATTATCTATGTGTGGTAGATGGTGACTGGAAAAAGGCCCGTAAACAGAAACAGTCTCCAATGCACATCCTGCAGCCAGTGGATCTGAAAGTGGTTTTCTGCAGGGCGATGGTCATCAAAGACTCCCGCATGGCAAAGTGAGTCGTTTTTTGAATATATCTGGTCAACAGTCAAGGACAGCAAGTTGCATTGAAACATTTTTACACAAGTCTTTCACAAACTTAAATCATCATTTTGGAAATGATATTTGTTTTATTTTCCCATTTTAATTTAGAAGAAAAGGACAGATAACAACAATAAACAAAACAGCAATAATGTAAACTGCTTACTGTTAATTTCCAATACACCGCCAAGTAAACCACTCACTAAATACAATAAACTCTTAACATATTTTTCTTTGGTTAATTTGATCCTTAAAGCCATAAGGACCAAGTTTAAGGATGTCAGGCAGACTAAAGTTAGAGGTCACATGCATCTTAGTGTTTTCACGTTTGTGCCTGTTTTTTAGGTATAAGATATCCGGAGAGCTTCCTCTATTGTCTCTTCGTATTTCTGATGATAAACTTCGAAGTGTCCTGGAGCTGGTCGAAAGTATCCCACTGCCTGAGAGCAGACCTGCTGCTCGCAGCGCTGCCTCATCCTCAAAGGTATGAACAGAGAGACGTGCTAAAACAGTGGTTCTCTACTCGTCTAGCCTCAGGACCCACATTTTTCTTTAGCCATCAAGTCATGACCCACATTTTTTACATTTTTGAGCCACGCAGATTTATTTTAATAAAAAATAGTGGGTTTACTATACTCATGCCTTAATGAAACATGAAATAGATTTTTAAAAAGTGCAAATAAGGATAAAAACTATGAAAGGAAGACTTATCTTGAATTACAGGCATATGCTTTTTAAACAACTTTAAACTGGTGATGGTCATCAAGTTTCGAGAATCTGAATGGAATTGTATGAAATATGAAATAAAAAGGCAGATTTATTTTGAATAACATGAAAAGGTTGACTTTTCTTGAAATAAACAAAAAGTCAGAATTTTTTTTATTTGTTACTGTCGTGACAAGGCTGGCAGCAAGCAGTCTCTGCACATGGGTGAAATAGATAACGTTTGTCCTTCAAAATAAAAGCGCAGTAGCAGAAATGCTGGAGACCAAATAAAAGTTTGCCTTTTTTAAAATTATTTTTCTATAAGCGAATTGGTCCAACGTCCCACTTTGGGGTCACAACCCACCAGCTCATAATCACTGGCCCAGAGGGAATAAAAAATAGAAGTATAAAAAATAAAATTAATACCAATGTAGGATTACAGTGGACTTTAATAATTTCAACACTGTCCCATTTTAATCATTTCTGATCTTTTCTCTTTAGCCAAAGCAGTTCACCCCTCAGCTCACTCCTAGAAAACCTCTGAATTTAGCTGACCACCGCTCCTCTCTCCTTTTCGAGTCATGCGAGACAATCAGCATCACCTCACTGGGTGAGACGCAGCTGTAACACTGCACATTAAAGTCACCTTTTAATGCTGTCCTCCTCATTCTGCATTGCTCCTGCTGCTGTCTTGTATCCTTCTGTCTCACTATATCTTTCTGTCATCGTTCAGGCTCAGAAGAAGATTTGTTCTTTGACGCTCCCAGCTCTCCCATCGGTTATAAGACGTTCTTCCCAGACAATCCCATGCCGCTCCACTACGCAGATTTAAACAAAAGAAAATCTCTCATCAAGAAGGACCATCAGAAGAACATGACTGACTTCATCATGAACTTTGAGATCAGTGAGGTACAGAAAGGTCTTGATAAACTAGAAGACAAACATAGCCTTACTTTTCATTTCCCATTAAATGTTTCATTCATATTAACTTCAGGTTTAACTAATTTAGATTTCCAGTGTTGAATATTGTGTATTTCTTTGTATTGGATTCCCTTGCTGCTTGAAACGAGAAGAGGTTTTATCCAGTACAGTTGCATTAGCACTTCTTTTCGGTGGAGAGTAATGAACAATACAAGTATGGAAACTTTAATCTCATATTAATTTAAACCCCCAAATTTCATTATAAATAGTAAACCTGTTTATCCATCTGTCTGGTCATTTCTGTTTGACAGCTAAATTATATTTTTTTCTTTATCTTTAGCTCTACCTTCCCCTTTTCCATTCCTTTGTTTTCTTGTTATATTCCTCCTCCCTCCTCTATTTCTGTCACCCCTTTTTAATTGACTTTCTGATGTGTTTTCTATCTCTCTGTTCTTTTTGTTGATGCAGTTTTCTGTCCAGTTGTGTCGTCTGTCTGGAGGTCAGGAGGTCACAGTGCTCCACTTGGAGATAGAGGGTCTGGGGACTGAGCTGAAACTGTGCACCTTTGACATGACATCTAACACCTACCTGCGAGAGATCTGCCTCAAGTGTCCTGAATACATGGGTCAGCAGATATTAACAGGACATTGTTGTTTCCTTACTTTTAGTGAAGCTAGTTCAGGAGACTTTTGGCTCACATTTGGCGTCACAAACATTCTAGTAACAATTTGTAAATTAAAGTCAGAAGGAGTCATGACTGCAGTTTTTATTTGTTTCTTCCTTGTGTAGATTCTGAAGAGAAGCAAGTTCAGCTGATCACCACTCTAGACAACACAGAAGTTGACCTGCTCACGCTGGAGTATATCAAAGTACATGTGATACCTTACATGGAAATAAACCTATTTCAGAATAACTCCAATGAATATTTCAAAATGTGGGTAATTAGCCTTCTCATTAACGACTGGTTGTCCTTTGTAGGCGGATAAAAATGGCCCTGAGTTCAAGTCTCAATACAACAATACGGAGCAGCTCATCAAGGTGAGCGAAACGTTGACCTACTAGCAATTACATTACAATTTAGACACATCTTTGTTCTTTTCTGCTGTCTTGTAATAGAGACAAATTACAGTTTCGCATGTTTGTACAGTTTTCTCTATGACAGGGCTTTTCTACTACTGGCCTGTGGGCTGGATACGGCCCTTTTAAATTTTATCTTCGGCCCACAAGAGGCTGCCTGCAAATCACGCTGAACCATAGACATATAAGGAAGCAAGTAGAAGTGCATGTATCTTGAGCCGTAGACGATCTATGTGAGTGATCTCAGCTGCAGGGAAGTGTAGGGACAATCAGGGAAACCCTGTGTGTGTGTGTTGGCGACAGCATGTGCTGTGATTGACTGCAAGAGGATCACACCTGCTTTGCACCTGCTATTCGTTCAGTCAAGGGTCACGTTTCACTTTGGGCTGGTTGGCCACAGAGAAACTCACATTGGCTCAGATAACAGCAAGGTTCGAAATATCTCTCACAGCTAAAGAGTTGATTATGAAAATAAGCAACTTTAGAGGGATAGACACACAAGTATCTATTCACTTTGCCAGCCACAACAAGTAATAAACCAATGTACTGCCTGCTGTCTGTTTGTATTATAAACTATGGTTCACTGCTGGAAGATAATGAAATTCCACATTTCAAACCAAACTTTTCTTCTTTCTTCTGTTAAAGCATTAATAATAAGTAGAAGAATAACAGCAATGATATTTGATAAAAGAGAGGGTGCCACTTCATCTTCATTTATTCATTTTCAGTAATATTTTTACCTTTTTGTTCATCAGGTGTCCTTCTCATCCCTGGATGTTCATCTCCATACGGAGGCTCTCCTCAACACCATGAACTTCCTCAACAACCTCCTTCCTCCATCGACTAAGAAAGAAGGAGGGCAGGAGGAACTCCCCACCATCCCCGAAGTGGACGAGGCAGAGGCAGAGAGGGAGGGAGAGAAGAAAGAGGAAGCCACTGTAGCCAGGAAAAAAAGTAACTGATACAATCACAACACGTTGTTATTATCTCACAATTTGAAACCTCATTAATTCACCTTAAAGATCAGTGTACAATGAATGCAGACTTTTTTTTTGCAGACATTGATTTGTCACATTCAGAGCCATATCAAAGTTGAATGATTACACTCTGCCTCTAACTACTCCCTTTTCATTTCCCTTCACCTTCTTTTCACAGGCTCAAAGAGTTCAAAGTTTGCAGATGTGTTCAATCTGCATATCAGGGCTGATCTCCGCTGCCTCAAAGTTTTCATTCGAGGACAGAAAGCCAGGATCTCAGAGATCAGTATTGAAGGTATGGAAAGAGTGGAACTGCATGACCAAGGTGCTGTGGTCAGTTCTCTCCACAACATACTTGATGCCATTATAACTACTTTTAATACAGCAGTTTGATGCAACTGCTCTGATTTGGTCCTAGTGGTAGATGTAATGAAATGTGTTTTCAGAATGTGACTTCCTCTCACTTTTCCAGGTCTGGTTTCTGAGGTCCTGATGAAGAAGAAGCAGATGGAGGTTCTGGCCAACCTGAAGAACATTGTGATCCTAGACTGCAACAAAGACGCCTTTTACAAGAAGGTACCAACTGCGAGTGGCTTATGCTAATATAGCTTTGTACTCAATGCAATACATACTTACCGTTTACTGTACAGGTGTCTCTGTTCAATTATGATTATATTCTGTGTTGATATTAATATTTCTTCCTTTTTTTTTTTTACTTCTTGTGTTTCTGGTATTCTTGAATGTTCTCCACTCACACAAATCTCTCTAAATAAGAGTACCAGTTGACTCCTGATTCTGATTTCTGGTCCCATACAGCTCTGTTTGTTTTAACTGTATCTGTGTCTGTCATTCCTCTCTCAGGCTGTGTCTATAGAAGATAAAGAAGTGTTTTCCTTCCGCATGGTAAACTATACAAATGCAACAGAAGGAGATGCCTATCTGGACATGTCTAAAGTGGACACTGCTGTCTCACTGACAGTGGGATGCATTCAGGTCATCTTCCTCAACAAGTTTGTCTCCTCCATACTGGTAAGAATAACACATTCTGACATAATCCAAGAGTTTTAACTAGCTATCTTATCATATTTAGTTCACCTGCGATATTCAGGTTATTTAAATTATTTCAATGAGGTAACAATAAAATCAAGATGCTGACCACCTTGCTCCTTGATTTCTTAATTTCTCTCCCACACTTGTTGTCCATTCTTTCTTCCTCGCAGGCATTTATCAATAACTTCCAGGAGGCTAAAGGGGCGCTGGCTGAGGTGACAGTCCAGGCTGCAGAAAAGGCAGCATCAGGTGTGAAGGAACTGGCAGAGCGGAGCGCTCGCTTCTCTCTGAACGTTCACTTCAATGCACCCATCATCTTCCTCCCCCAGTCCTCGTCTTCCTCAAATGTCATTGTCGCTGATCTGGGTCTTCTGTCTGTGAAGAACTGTTTTGCTAAGCAGCCCTTTACAAGTGATTCTAAGATCCCGCCGGTTGTGGATAAAATGATTGTGAGACTGACTGACCTCAAGCTGTACAGGTCAGAGACCAGCCATCAATAGCAATCATAATTATAAACACATTGTTTACTTGTCTGTGTGATTTATGTGTATTTCCTCTTTTGTTATTGTCATTTTCAGATCAACTTATGTAAATGAAGGTTTTCATGGAGAGAGCCAGCTGTTGAAACCCGTCAGCTTAGACCTGGAAATCCAGAGAAATCTTTCATCCAACTGGTACCACAGCATCCCTGACATAGAGATCACTGCTCATCTAAAGCCAATGAGTGTAAGTACTGATGCTTAAGAAGGAATGGCTGATTTACAGAAACTGGAGTGTTTTTTTTTTGTTGTTGGCTGGACTGTCAGCGTGCCAGCCCTATAAATAAAATGTTTTGTCACTGAGTGAATGAGTGTGTGAGTGATAACGTTACACCGTTAGTCAGTCAAATGCTGTGCCAATGTCCTGCATATGTTTTAAATCAAAAGCCCTCTATTGTTTCATACATTGTGCAGTCAAATTCTATGTTTTGACCTGGTCTTGTTTAGAAACTATGTACATTTTAATTTCTTGCTAAATGACCCCTGATAAATGAATAATTTACCTGGCTATAGGTCAGGTTATATTATATTTTCATCAGTAATTGACAGTTTGTTTGTCTTTCATCTTTACCTGTTTGTCTTTTCTAATATTTGATGTCAGGATTAGGGAGAAGGTCACAGTGAAAATCTAATTTCAAAAAGGCTTTAACAAGCACTGTTTTAATCATATTCTGTGTCTGGTCCGAACAGCTGATCCTTTGCAAGGATGACATGATTGTGGTCCTGAGGACTCTGAGTGAGAACCTGTCAGAGAAATCTGAAGCTGTTCCATCTCCAGCTGGTCTGCCCACCACTGACCGCTACTCTGACTCTGTATCCAACAAAGGGTCCCAGGACTCTGGACACACTGGACCAGCCAGCAGTAAGGAGTTGTCATTATGCATGCTTGTGTTTGTCTGTGTATAGTGGTTCTTGGAAAGATGTTTACATTTTTGTCCACAAAATGAAAACATAATTTTAGGTCAGAGTAAGAAAGGTCAGGATCATGAAAACTCCAGCTATCTTATGAAATTTGAAAAAGTTTGGGCGCTTGTAACCAAGAACCAATAAACTCCTTAAACTTGTGCTCTGTGCTTGCTGTGATAATGTTGGTGTAGGTAACACAGTGGTGACAGCTGCTGTTGTGGAGACCCAGAAAAAAAGCAAACTGAAGACCACGCTCAAGTTACACTTCAAGTTTGACTCCATGACCCTGGTCCTGTACAGCATTAATGAGAATGTGGTAATGCAAAGATACACTCATACATCCAAACACTCAAAAACATGACTACACTGTACAATTTGGCTTTGTCCATCTTTATTAATGAGACACACTGTATGTGGCGAACAGAGGCTAAATGCCTTATGTTTTTTAATAGCTACAGCTGTTAGACCCTCATGATGAACAGCTGAAGCTGGCAGAGTTTACTCTGGGCACCATCGCCACCTCCCTCCACATGTTCTCCGACAGCTCCATGAAGGCAGCAGTCCGACTCACTGCTTGCCTTCTAGATGACAAGAGGCCAAGGATCAAGATGGTCACCCCAAGGTACAAGATACACACTCAGACTCTGAACACCCAGAAAATAGGCTCATCTGTGCCACCAGTAACACATAATAGTCATGTCATAAAAATGTATTGGATGCCAAGTAAAATGTAGCTTCTCTGAATGGTGATGGACAGCAATTTGCAGTCTCGTTAGCCGTTGCTATTGTTTCTGTTTCTCCACTGATCTGCGTAAAGTAAAAGTAAATTATTACATTGTGTTCATCACAGCTCTTTTGTGTACTCTCCCAGGATGATGGCGATGCGTCCTGGAGCAGAGCAGAACATGATGGTGGAGGTTAACTATCGTCAGGGCCGCGATGGCCAATCTTTAGACACAGTGGTGCAGGATGTGTACCTGTGTGCCAGCATGGAGTTCCTGCTCACGGTGGCAGATATTTTTCTCAAGGCCAGCCAGCAGGGCTTTGCTTCGGGGTCTCAATCCAAGAGCAGCTCTGGTGCAGGAGATAAAAAGACCATCAACTCCTCTGTCACATCTAAAGAGTGCAGTGAGTTGACATTATCGGTTCTAATTTAGTTTGCTGACAGCATATTACAAGATAATGATAATAATAATCTGCCAGTTTTTTTTATTCAGACGCAGTTAAACAGTCATTATGTCTGTCTTTTTTTTGCTTTTGGAAATTTGTAGTTTACAATTTGCATCATGAGTTTAAAAGCTCATTTCAACCATTGTACAATACTGTTTATATTTACTGCAAAATAATACATTACATACTATACTTGTATATAAAGAGTAAATAATGAGTTACAAGTGTGACTTGAGTTAAAAAGATGAATTCAATTAATCTGCCAGATGATCTAAACTGATGTTTCACTCTCTCTGCTCTCAGCTCCAGCCGTCGTGTCAAACACAGAGATCAAAGTTTTGGTGCGCAACCCGGAGATTATGTTTGTGGCTGACCTGACACGTGCTGACGCCCCGGCCCTTGTGATGACCACGCAGTGTGAGCTCGTGATGACAAGTAATGCAGAGGGATCACAGATGACTGCTGCTATTAAAGACCTCAAGGTTTATATTTTGATTGTAATGTAATACTGAAAAAAGATGTTCAAAGAATTTAGAAAAATGATATAAGCAACAGCATGCAATATCAGTGTTCAGTAACACTAACTAATTTAAATGAAAACATGTGATTATGGTTATTTTAGGTAGTGGCGTGTCCTTTCTTACAAGAGAAGAGGAAGAACAATGTGACCACAGTACTGCAGCCGTGTCAAGTGTTCTGCCACAGTACTCAGTCTCCAACCTCCCCTCAGGCTATGAAGGTCTCCATCAACGCTCTCTCACTGAAGGTATTTGTTTTTACTTTAAAAACATATGTTCTGAGTCCGGGTGTTACATGAAATGGATTTCCTTCTTTAAATCCAAATGGTAAAAGGTTTTTTCCAAAGATTGGGTTAAACTGCACATTTACTTAATATCAACTTATTTTGAACTACAGACCTGGTATAAAACCGTTTTATGTCCCTGCTGTGTGACTCTCTGCCTAGGTATCTCCAATCATCATCAACACAGTGATTACCATCCAGTCAGCACTGACTCCCGTGGCAGAGACCCCCGAAGAGCTGGACAGCCCTGTTCCCGTGGACCTGTGGGAGAAACGGGGCTGGAAGGAGCTCAAACTCTGGTTCCTGGACGAGGAGGGGGATGAGGACATAAGGTCACTGTCCCCACTGATACCACAGGGAGAGTCCTTACAGGTATTTAGCTGCATTGTGACCCAAATTATAATGTTGTGCAGATTGAATTTCCTCATGCTTTATTTATCAAATTTGGTGACATTTAATCGTCCCGTTTGGTGCTTAAGGACAAGCTACGTCATTTCATTGGTTCTCGATCACTGCAGGTGACCATCAAATCCATCTGTCTGACTCTGGAGGCTGGAGTGGGACACCGCACTGTGCCCATGCTTCTGGCCAAGTCTTCATTCCATGGAGATGTGAAAAACTGGTCCACTCTCATTAATTTACACAGCGAGCTTAACCTAGAGGTGACGCACACACAAGCTAAACAGATGTGTATGGATTAAAAAGACACACTTTCTTTCAAAATAACAAGAGAAAACAATATACATTATATGAAATATAGAATACTTTACATTGTTATATTGATGTTTATTTGCCGTAATATCACAGTAGTTCCACACATATTTCACTCATTACTTGTCTGATGTCCAAAACTCTGCATGCTGTTGAAGTTTAGTTATGTTTTGTGATGTGCTTTGTCTTCAGGTTCACTATTACAATGAGGTGATGGGAGTGTGGGAGCCACTGCTGGAGCCTTTAGAAGATGAGACAAGAGATGGTTTCCGACCCTGGAGACTGGAACTGAAGGTACTTGATATATTCGCTTGTACACACACACACACACACACAAATCATACTTACACAACATGCACGTATAAATACTGTATGAAAGTGTTAACATTTTACTATCCTGTAAACAGATGAAGAAGAAGTCAGTGAAGTACACAGGCTTGTCAGATGAAGTGGATTACAATGTCCCTGACTATAAGACTGTCATTGTCATCAGTAGTAAAGACCAGCTCAACATCACACTCTCCAAATGCGGACTGGCCATGCTGAGTAACCTGGGCACTGTAAGAAAACAGTTGCCATAATTTTTACAGTGAATATCCGTCTGAAGATGGGCATGGACATACTTTATATCATGTGTGTTTTTGTCTTTCCCCCAGGCATTCGCAGAGGCCGCCAAACAGACAGCAGAGTGTTTTCAAAAGGACGAAGCTCCATTTGTAATGAAAAACCGGCTCGGCCTGCCAGTGTCCGTCCGCCACAGTGAAATGTTTTGTCCCATTGGACAGCAGAGCACCAACCACACTGTGGAGATGCAGGATGGAACAACCCTCGGGATGGACTATTCAACCACAACAGATGCAGATCAGTTCTCAGCTATGATCTCCTTGAGTGGAAAGGACTACTACATACAGCCCAGTAAGTTGCACGTTACCCTCACAATTATGCTGTATATAGAGAGCAGTCCATTATTAGTTGTTGCTCTGCGCTTATTAGCAACAGAGTCTATTTGAACGCAAAGGTAATACAATGTGATTTCTAAGAATTCTGTGTTTAACAATTAAGTTGTGTCCTAGATTGCTTGTTATAGAGCAAATAACTAAATTTTACAAGATTTACAAGTTAAAGAACTTGACGTCAGTGATAAAACACCTTACCTCTGCCATCTTTTCTCTAGCATTTAACACAATCAAACTTTATAACATAGCAAAGACATCAAAACCCTAAAGGCTTTCATATAGCTTATTTCCTTTGCTCTTTCTAGCTCCAGTGGGCCACACCTCAACCAGTGTGATCCCTCTAATCAAGGTGGGCAGGGTAATGTACAGTGTGATGCACAAAGACTCAGGAGTCACTCGTTTCCTGGTGTGTCAGATTTACTCTGTGGAGGGCAGCAAGCACATCAAGATCCGCTCACCTTTCCAGGTATATCACTTATCATCTTACACACACTTATTCATTTTTATTGTTTTGTTTACTCTGTCTGGGAAAACTATAAAAGGTTGTACAAAAGTCAGTATTTTTTAGTGAGTCATTACTAATTATTTATTATTATTAATTATAATTAATTATAATTAATTTAGTCATTACCAGAAATAAACTCTCTTGTCAAAATACATTGATCTCCTAGAATAGGATTTTAGACCAAGTTGAAATGCCATTTTTCATTATGTTGTTTTTGTCTTTTTATATGCAGATCATCAATCATTTCTCAATACCATTCAAAGTTTTTGAAGGATCTACATGTCTGGGTACATCTCTCCCTGATGTGGAGTACTGTGTACCTCTGGACTCATATAGGTGAGGGCAAACACATACACAGTCCTCCACATTTATGCACACGTCAATCAATTTTTGTCTCTATTTGACTTTTTTGAATCACCTGTCTTTTTTCCCGTCCCACACAAACACTTCTTCATCCGCATCTACTCTTTGCTGCCCCCCCTCAGGTCTGAGCTGAGCCTTCAGCCAATAATGGAGGAAAAAGCTGACGATCAAAGTGAGCTGTTTGAGTGCTCCGAAGGCTTCAGTTACGAGGATGTCAGCAACCAGCAGCCTGAGACGCGCCTCCAGCAGACCTGCCGTCGCCGTGGAAGCCAGGGGGGTGTGTTGACGGTCAACATCGTGCCATTAAAGGATGCAATGACATTCAAAAACACTGGAGGTGTCGGGGAGAATTTCGATGTGCCCTTTGTGCTTCACCTGTGGCCTTCCATCCTGCTACGAAACCTGCTGCCTTACCCCATCGCCTGCAAACTAAAGGTAGGATATGTCGGGTAAACACTACTCAGGCGGACCATTGTAGATTGAAAAGAACCATGGAAGTGGGTTTGCTTGCTTCTGTCAAACTATGGCATCGTTGAATTAGACGTCTTTTTTTTAAAGCCGTCTTTGGTGAGATTTGCAATACTGTGAAGCAATCATTTTCACCTCACCAAGAAGGTTATGTTTTCAGTGTAGTTTGTTTGTCTAGTTGTCAGCAGGATTACAGAATAACCATCTCATTAACCTTGGTGGAAGTGTGTAGCATGGGCTAAGGAAGCACCAAATAGATTTCGGAGTAGCTCTGAATCACGTGGCAGATCCAATAATTATTTTTCACTTTCATCAACATTGCAAGATGTCATACACCTTAAAATCCAGTAGATGTAAGTAAAGTATTATAGTGACAAAACATAGGTCATTATATATATAATAAATATTATATAAATAAGTAAATAATGGTAACTATAAAAATAATAAGTAAATCATAAATACATAATTTTTCTTTAAACTAAGGTGTGAACATGGAAATGTAAATTGACACATATTATGTAACTTACTATACATATGTCATTCATATTACATATATGTATGTAACTTTATGTCTGAAATAAACTCATTGGCAGAGGTCTGCACTTTTCAGAGTGCCCTTTTAGTTAATTAAGTTGAAAGTTGTCATAAACTGAATCGAGGAAGGCAGAAATGTTAAAGTTTTAAAATATGACACATCTTGGGAAATGTTCAGCAGTAACATGTGATTTGCAGTGAAGACATACTTATTTACCGTGATGGTCCTTCTAATACAAAGGGGACTTCCACATAATAAATAGTACTACTCTGCAAAAATCCAAATAATGTCAAAGGAATTTAACATCGTTTAACACCATGTTGAACAAATTTCTCTTTTCAGAATTTTAGCTTTTTTCCAAGCTAAAAACAATGATAATATTTCCTAAATCTGACACCCCAGATTTACTGTTATAATCACTGTTCCTTTCTGCCTGCTACTCGACAGAACAGTGGAGTCTCTGCTCCTGATGCTACTCTGAACCCAGGCCACTCTGCCCAGCTTCACACTGCAGTCATCAACCAGTCAAGTCTCAATCTTCAACTACTGAACTACTTGGATCAGGATTGGTCCTCTGAGTACAGGTCAGATTTAAATCTCATTTATTGTAAATATTAAAATTTTTACTTTTGTTATTGTGACTTTTTTTTTTGTCTACATGTTGTGAGTAAATAAGTCATAACTAATATGAGAAAAGATAATTTTGTATTTAGGACAATTATAATCGTCCTAAATACAGATAGTACACAGGAAGATACATTTAATCGCCATTAAAATCACTGTTATTTGTTTCACTCTTCAGTTATATTGTTTAAGTGGAATCATCAAATTATCCTGTTGTACAGTCTCCAGAGTGACCAGGAAGAGATCACTTTCATTGTGTTCAAATCTCTGCGAGAGGATGACGAAGACAACAGAGAAGGGACGCAGAGGAAGAGGGCTGAGTTGGATATAGCAATCCATGTTAAGTATGATCTAGGACAGACGGTGATTGCGATTCACTCACCGTACTGGATGGTGAACAAGACTGGCCGACTGCTGCAGTACAAGGCTGACGATATCCACCGTAAACACCCCCTGGACTATGACATGCCCCTGCTCTTCTCCTTCAAGCCTCGCTACTTCCTGCGAAACAATAAGGTAGGGAAGAGGACTGTTTAACTTTTTAACTACATTTTCAAGATGTTTCTTTATCTGTCGTTTTCTGACAGAATTTGCCCCTCAGTTGTGAAACTGGCACTGCTTTTCTTAATTTTTAATTAGGTTAATCTTATATAGTTAGAATGAAATAATGTATACATGTAGTGATGTTTTTCAATTACTGAAGAAATCATTTGTCAGATTTTTCAATTAAATCAACCAGGCAAAATCTATCAAAAGAAATACATGAACTGAAATATAGCACTGAAGCCAACTTGAAGCCACTGTTTCTTCAGCTTACATGTGAATACGGAGGCTTGCTTAAAGCACTCACTTCAGTTGTACCTGTCATTTCTTACTGAGTTTTCTTCCCTCAGGTCCGTCTTATGATCTCGGACAGTGAACTATCCGATGATTTTTCTCTGGACACAGTCGGTAGCCATGGAGACGTGAAATGTAAAGGCAGATACAAAGATTATCTGGTAAGATTTTGGTACAGATGCTGACAGTCAGACATACATTTTTTTTTTATCTAAAGTGCTACACATACTGGGTGGCATTTTAAAGGACTTTTTTGTGGTTTTGCTATTGAGGAAGTACATGATTGTCATGTTTTGTATTTGTGTGATTTTTATCTGTCCTCAGGTTGGAGTGAAGATCGATACGAGCAGTTTCAGTCTGACCCGCATCGTGACCTTTGTGCCCTTTTACATGCTGGTCAACAGAACCCAGCACAGTGTTTTCATATGCGAGGAGGGGCAAGATAACTGGACTGAGGCACAACCAGAGGAGGTCAGAACCAAAACCAAATGTTATTTTATTTTGTATACTGCAACTTTTACACCCAATGAATTTGAGTATATTGGACATTAACGCTGGACACATTCAACTAATGATTACACACAGTAGATCGATATGACAAGTGGTCATGTCCTATAGATTTGACAATTGTTAATGTCAAGTACAAGTGTCTATTGGATTAGCAGGTGTACAGGAGATTAAAGACACAGGATGATAGCTCTCTGAATGTACGTGATGCAAGTAGTCAAAGTGGATGAGGATTGATTTGTATGATATTTTGCTGCCTGTGGTTATTAAATACTATCTAACCTTTTGAAGGTTTGGGGTTTCAGAATACTAAATGACTTAATGTAAAACATTTTGACAGGAATCCCTCAGCAGATTATTGATGGTATTTTTTCCTACATTTAGTCGGCCATTCCCTTCTGGCCTGAAAACGACACCAAGCGCCTAAAGATCAAAGCAGAAGGTTGTTTATCGCCTCCTCTGACCATTGACTTCACTCGACCAGAGAACCGCCTTTTGCTGCATCTGGACAACTCTGTAAGTAGACGCAAACACAGGAATAATGTTTGTGTGTGCATGGTATATCATTTTTTTTTTTTTACAGGATGTGATGTATTAAGACCTGGTTTCCATTGCTTTGAGAGCTGATAATGTCTAGTCCTGCTAAGATCTGATCACATCGCCTGGCAGAGCATTTAATAAGCCTTGTACAGCGCCCACACTGTTGTTTGTGTTTTTTTCGCAGGTGGGTGGGATGATTGTAGACGTAAACCTGTCAGATCACGCAGCCACAATCCGATTCTCCGAGTACCACAACGGTGCGGCCCCCTTCCTCATCATCAACCACACCAAAGACCAGACCCTTCAGTTCCATCAGAGGTGAGAGAACACAAGAGAGACAGTTAGAGGGAAATTACAGTATTATATATATATATTGTAGTAATTCTTTGTTGCAGGTGTTGTCTGTATACGTCCTTTCAAAGTGCTCAGTTTTATTTGAACGATGTTGTGGATGCACCGTATTCACCTTAGGAGGAAGCAGTGCACCATCAAGTGTAAAAAGAAGATCTCTCAAAAATCTAAATAGGATGTTTTGCCAGTTGTGACAAACCTTTTTACTCAGCTTCTGTATATGTTCATTTTAGCTTTTCTGTTTTATTTCTGTCTTCTCGCAGTTGTTGTTTCTGATTGAAGTCTTTTCATGTTACTCTACAGCAGGTTTTAATTTTACCAGCAAAGTTGGATTTCTTCATGCACGACATTCATGTTTGCATTTCATTGATGAATGTTGCATGAGTGTTGAATAACGGTACTATTCTCCTGTTGCAGCAGCCTTAAACAGTGAAGTTAATAATAACCAACAGTGTTTGTTATTGCTGATAGTGATTTATGTTTGTGTGTTGTGGGTCATTCAGCTTCCGGACAGAATCCTCGTGGGTGGCTGACGAGCTGCTCGACCTCTCCTTCTCAGTGGAGGAGGACAGGTAGAAAAATATAAAAGGGGAAACTCTTCTGACACACTCTGAACTCAAGATAGACAAAAGATGACCAATAACAAATGGAGAAATGAGAAACACATGACTCTGAAGTGCTGCATTAAGTTGTTTATTGCTGTTGTAGTTTCTGCTGGAGCCAGATGATTTACACATGTTGAGAAAAGTCTGAAAGCAAAGCAGCAGAGATGCCAGCTTTCTCCTTCATTAAGTAAAATATTGAGCGCTATAAAAATATACATACAGTGTATGGGAACGTAACTCTGTATTCTGCCTTCACCATGTAACAGCTGAAAGGCGGAAGTCAGGCTTTGAAGTTTTTATTTTTTTTTTTTTTTCTGTAGGCAGTTGTTTAACTTTAAACACTATTGATGATAATTAGACCAACGCTGCTGAGAAAAAACAATCAGTAAAGTAAAAGGAAACTATTCACAAAGAAAACTGTCATTGTCATCAACAGTAAAAGACACAACATTATTCCCTGTAATAAATAGGAAGTAATTAATCTAGTAAACATACACAACAGTAAATTAACAGTTATTAAGAATCGTGTGTGACACGTAAGCTTTAGATATCTTGTGTAACGGTTCGCTTATGCATAATGAAAGTGGGGCCGAGGGGGACACCTCTTTTAAAGATCAAACCAAATCTAAATACTGTTTAACAATTTACGAAGCAGGTCAGGGAAGAAATACACAAATGATGCAGCACTTACATATGCATTAGTGTAATGTTAAAAGGCTAATGTCACAGGCGCTTTGTGACAAAACATTTGAGAGCAGAGTGTGGTCAGGTGAAGAGTGCAGGTAAAGATAAGCAGACGAAGACTGCTTCAACTCACAACTCTGGTTTGTCTGTGTAATCTGCTCCTTTGTCGAAATTGAAATCACATCATTATGTAGTATGGAATTATTGACATTTATTTGAAGTATGTGTGTCATTACTACTTATACTTTACTAACACTCTATGTTTCGGTATTTAAGACAACGACATCCACTTTGTGACACTGTAACTAAATTATTAATTCATAAAGGACCTACTTTATTGCCAACTTATCTTTTTTTTATTGATCTGCTGGAAATTCACACTGATCTAAAATGTTTAATGATCACTGTGTTAAAGTAAGAGGAGCAGGTTAGACATCTGAAGCTATTTATTCTGTAGTCCTTTGATCTCCGTGATCATCTTTACTTGTAGAAATAGTAGTTTTGAATGCTGCTGACTGAATGGGATTCTGCCGAAGGAATCACACCTCCAACTGCTTCCAGTAGTTCTGTTGCTTCAAATCGTATTCACTTACTTTGTACCTCCATCTGTGGGTCGTGGCTTCCCCACTTCTTCTATTCTTTATTTAATTTTCTTATGTCTGCTCTGTTTCGTCCGAGTTGTGATCAGAATGAGTGTGAACATACATTTTTTACACCTTATCTTTATAGGAGAGATATTGAGGACCTTTGGGTGATTGGCCAGTGTACCGTCGTATTTCTGTCTGTTGAACTGCTTATGTACTCTGGGTCCTTAGGGTTGGACTGTTGGCATGGTGGTAGATTTTTGGTGGATGGGCTCCGTTTCACTGTTACACTGTACTGTCATCTTTCATTGTTCATCTTTCATCTCGAATAAGTGGACTATTTTTTCATTTTTCGTAGTTACTGATGTATGCAGTGTGTGTGTCTGGGCGGGTTTTGTGTGCATGCAGCTCTCAGAAGGAGACGGAGAAGAAGGATCTGGAGGCTGGGAAAGCTGTGCACTACACCTGGACTGAGCCCACCGGGTCTCGAGAGCTTTGCTGGAAGTGTAGCACTTACAGTGGGAAGCTGAGGAGTGAGGAGGTACGCAGTGATGTTTATACATTTTTCATTTTTCTCAAAAGACCTCAAAGCAATATTTATTAGCTCACACATAGACCTCTCCATCGGGAAATGCAGATTAGTTTAGTTTCACTCAAGTATTTGCAATGAAAAATTCACACATAGGGATTTCCATAAAAGGCTGTGCTGTTAACTAAAGCGAGTGATAGTAATGAGCTCATTTAATAAATACACTTCCCTTGAGGATTGCATTGACTGAAATTCATGTTGTCTTTTGGGTATTAGAAACCCTGTGGCAATTAAAGTAACATAATTTAATACTTTTAAAATATATTTGATATATATATTTTTTCTTTAAAGTCAGGCCAGCAAAGTAGCATCACTGTAGCTAATTCAATGTCAAACTGTAAACGTGGTGGTGATGGTATGGTGCAATTAAACAAAAAAAACCCTATTGAAATACAATGGGTCTAATCCATACTTTTTTCTGCCTAATGCAAAACTGAATAGTAATTCTCTAGGACAAAGTTAAGGCTAGATACAGTTTAACCAGCGTTTAGCTGTCGACAGATACAGTATGTTACATTTTTCATGAGATACTCAGATGTTGTTTAAACAGTATGTTGATTGTCTTCCATCTTTTAGGACCTGTGTGTGGATATTAACAATGAGGGAAAACTCTTTGTGACTTCCTTTTATGAAGGTAAAGTACAAAGATCTTGAAATGAATTTTATATTCACTTGAATGATCTTCATAATTTACTGTCAGTACATAAATGTTGCCATACTTTTTTGAATTGTGAAAGAATACAGTTAACAACATAAAGACAGGAAGGCGGCCTGCGCTTGTGTTCATCTTTGATTTATTAAATAATGAATGACTGAATTGTTACCAACTGTTTGGGCACAGTGCTCTAACTGATGCTGCTTTCTGACCTCCCTGAAGGGTGGGCTGGGAGAGAGTTTACTTTTGGGAATAAAACAGTGGGATTTTTGTTTGTTGCCAATTCAAAGGTCTTCAGCGCATCGTGCTGTTCACTGAGGATCAGCGGATCTACAAGCTGCTGTGTGAAAACGAGAAGGCGCAGCTGGCTGAACAGGAAATCATCCTGTCGCTACAGAACGTTGGCGTGTCTCTGGTCAACAACAGCAGCGGCCAAGAGATTTCCTTTATCGGGATCACAAGGTGCTGTTCCGTTGTGTGTGTGCTTTGTAAACAGTAAATTACAACTGTAATTTGCAGCTGAGATAGTCATTTAAGAAAACATACCGCCTCAGGAATTGATTTGTTGTAGCGCTTGCTGGGTGATCTCGGTTTTAAACAGCCTAGTTATTGTGCCACTGAATGTGTTGTCTCCCGACACAGCATCCCTCAGCTCAGCATCAGACTCACACTGAAATTGACCACAGCAGCAGTTTCTGTTTGTGTTCCGGCAAAAATATAGTTAATATGATGTACAGGTGGAACAAAATCAGAACTTCAGGTCAGATAATTAGAAGATCCAATTATGTTAGGACAATGCCGTGTTAAATGTTTGTAGAACTTTTTGAACTTTCTACCTTTGAATCATGTAGTCTTGAATTAAACATTCCCTTGTTTCTCTTTTCTTGTCTTAGCTCCAGTGTGGTTTGGGAAACAAAGAAGAAGAGTCGGTGGAAGACTATGAGCACTAAAGATGCGGCGATGTTGGAGAAGAAATTCAAAGAGTACATTGAATCTGGGCCCGTAGACAATGCTATTGTCGACCTGGAACACAGCTTCCAGGTTACAGTCTAAATATTCTATATTCAATGTTCCTAATTTCATCCAACATTTGAAAATGATACAAATGAATGCTGTCAGTTTAATGTCAGCCATGTTGGTTGTAGGCTCGTTTTTAAACGGACTTTAATTGATTGTTGTATTTTGTGGTGTGTGTGATTGTCTCCCAGGTGTCCTTTACTCCCAATGGCTCGGATATGCGGACGCTGCAGCCGTGCGACGCTCCTCTCAGGAGGCACTTCCTGCCGGGGGTGAAGGTGGAGTACAGCGTCTCACCACGACAGAGCGCCTACCGTGTCCAGATCCACCGCATACAGGTGAAGAGAAGTGCAGTTTAAAGTTGAAACATATTTTTCTGAATTATAATTATAATTTTTTTTTTTTTTTTTTAAATCTCACATCCATCCATCCAATTGTTTTACAAGTGAGCCAAACAGGCATTTTCGTTCATTTTGAGTTCTTAGCTCCTTTTTATCTATACACTAGTTTTATACATCCTTTCCTCCTAAAGATCCAGAATCAGCTGCCAGGGTCCATCTTCCCCTACGTTTTTTGCCCCGTGAAACTGCCAAAGTCGATCACCATGGACTCAGGTCTGTTAATCCACCTTCCATGTTTTCTTTCATTTCCCATAATTTGTGGTTTATTTGCAGTTTAGAGGTATATAGTAATATATTATGTTCCTTTTTCTTACAGAACCCAAACCTCTGACTGATATCAGCATTGTTACCAGAACAGCAGGGCACTCTGATATCTCTCGCATCAAGTAAATGTTGTTTTTCTCTCTTCTTCCTCATCTGTTTCCATCTAATGACTTGACTTGGACTTTATTAATGCCACAGTGGGGAAATTTAGTTGCTACTTTTCCATGTGATATTCATTGTTTACTGTCTGAAGAAGGCAGGATTATAATTTTATTTAGTTTGATAATATTTGCCTTCTCCAGATCTGCTCCTATCTAACTCTATGTACTGTCTTTACTATAATTCCTTTAATGATTTTTCAGTTTTGCTCCAGAAGGCTGATTGAAATGTCTATTCACCTCAGGTACTTTAAAGTGTTGATTCAAGAGATGGATCTGAAGCTCGATCTGGGCTTCCTGTACGCCATCCTGGACCTGTTCACCACTGAGAACGCCAGCATCATGACCTCACAGCAGAAGGTCAGTGACACGCTTTGACACAAAGTTGTCATACTCTGTATTTTCTATCATTTCTATCAACTCAACAGTCGTGCCTGTACCTCCATGTGCTTGTCTTAGGTGGAACTGTTTGAGAAGGACATCGAGTATATAAAGACAGAACTAAACCACGCCTCTGCTGCTGACACGTCTCCTATCAGCCTCTACGAGTACTTCCACATTTCCCCCATTAAGGTTTGTGAATGCAATGATAATCAAACGTAAGAAATGTCTTCACTGATCAAAACATTGTCTCCTCCATCAACACCTTCTGTGATTAGAAAATTTGACCTTCCCTGAAACAAAAAAAAGCACAGATAAAACAACATCAACCCCTTTTTGCATGAAACAGCACATCTACAGCACATATTTGTCACGTGAGTTTTAAAACATGTTTGTGTGTTTGTAGCTGCACCTGAGTGTGTCTCTGAGCACGGGAGGAGAAGATGGCTTGAAGGAGAAGAGAGACAAAGAACTCATCCCCGTCCAGTCCCTCAACCTGTTGCTGAAGAGTATCGGAGCAACTCTCACTGATGTGCAGGATGTTGTTTTCAAGTAGGCGTGCACAACAATACCCAAATAGACAACAAATAATAGCATCCATTTATTTATGTGTTGGTTCAAAAGATCCCTGCTACTTCACTGATTCTGTTGTTTGTTTTAGACTGGCCTTCTTTGAGTTGACCTTCCAGTTTTATACCACTCAGCAGCTGCAAGGGGAGGTCATCAGACATTATTCCAAGCAGGTAACACACACATGCACAATGACGGTGCTGTAGTAACCTAGAACCACATTAGTGGCCTTTTGTGTTGTCTTTTTTGTTTTTAAATGATTTGTGTTTCCCTATCGTGCAGTAACAATGAAACAATGTAAAAAAAGACATCAATCTAGGCGTTGTTTCGTTCTATGTATATTTCAGGCTATCAGGCAGATGTATGTGCTTGTACTGGGCCTGGATGTGCTTGGAAATCCCTTCGGGCTGATCAGAGGATTGTCAGAAGGGGTGGAGGCTTTCTTCTATGAGCCCTATCAGGTAGGAATGTAATACAAGTAATACGGACCAGTAAAATAATGTGACAGTCTTCGGGCATTTCAAATTTAGTGCTTGTATTTCATTGACATGACCCTTTAATTTACAATGTGTTTAAGGATGTGTCATCTATCAAAATATCATCAGTCAGTTCAGGTTAACATTTTCAATATGGCTTCTGGTTACGCCATCAGCTTAGACAAGTCTCTCCGTGTCTGCCTGTTTAATTGTTATCTGGGCCTTTTCAGGGAGCCATCCAGGGCCCAGAGGAGTTTGTTGAAGGAATGGCTCTTGGGATGAAAGCTCTGGTGGGAGGAGCTGTAGGTAAGTACAATTTCAGGGGAATTCAAAGGGACTAATCTCCCTTGAAAAAGACCCGAGCTCAGAAGCAACAAAATCGTTTGCTAAATAAGCATCAACATTTGTAATGTTGCAAGGAATTCACATAGTCTGAAAATGTAATGTCTTTTCAGCTGTCATTTTAAACGTATGTGCATGGCTCTGCCTTGGTCAGTGCGCCTGCTGTCTATAATACCTGAATAAGACGAGTGCGTAGCTATTATACAGACGCTTAATTTGACAACGTTTAAAGCGTGAGCGACAGTTGTTTTACTGCAGAGATGGATGTTTGAGGATTATAAAAATACCCTGCTTGTTCAGTATAGTGCTACTGTGCAGTATATTGTATTTCATTACCTTAACAGCAGACTCTGGCTGGTGTCAAACATCCATGATTACTGGCTTTGGCTGGCAAGTTTGACATTAAAAAAAAAAAAAAAAAAAAAAAAAAAAAAAAAATGTTATCACCAAGTCCACCAATTGGACTTTCCCAGTAGTAAATATTATTTAGATTTTGATGTGAACACTGTTTACAAGTTGGAAAATGGTAGTTTTAGAAATTCCAGTATGACGAAAACGTGGCGTAACAGCAAATATATATTTCATGCAATATAGTCCCCTGTAAAGATTCATGTGTGTTGTACAGGGGGTATAGCAGGTGCAGCCTCCAGGATAACAGGTGCCATGGCAAAGGGGGTCGCTGCAATAACCATGGATGAGGAATACCAGCAGAAGAGACGGGAAGCTATGAACAAACAACCCAGTGGTCTGAGAGAGGGGCTGACCAGGGGTGGAAAAGGACTGGTGTCCGTACGTAAAACATTTATTGTTTTGCACTGCTTATTGTTACTCCTGTTTGTGTTTATTAGCAGAAGAAGGCTGTATGATTTGATAAAACTAGCAACAATAAACTGGCCTGAAGGAAAGAGGGTGCCCTGCTGGGAATTCTACCATAATGAATAATTTATGTGGTAATACTGCCTTGTTTACTTTGTTTTTTCAGGGATTTGTCAGTGGGATCACAGGAATTGTTACCAAACCTATTAAAGGTACGTTGAGTCCGACTACCTATGAAAATGCATGGCTGCAATCAAATCACGGTGTAAAATGTCATTTCTAAAAAAAAAAAAAAAAAAAAAAGGCAAATAACTGTCTCTCCGATGACTGTGAATTCTTTCCAATTCAAGGAACAGTGAGCTGGCTACAAAAATCTTCAGATCAATTCCCATAAATGAGATGCTGTGTTATTTTGCAGGAGCCCAGAAAGAGGGTGCAGCAGGCTTCTTTAAAGGTGTTGGCAAAGGTTTGGTTGGTGCAGTAGCCAGACCCACAGGAGGCATTATTGACATGGCCAGCACTACCTTCCAAGGGATCAAGAGGTTTGCTCATTTAGTGTTTGTAGTATGTGACGATGTGTTGACACAACCGTGTCCGTGCAGATAAATGGCATTTATAATTGAAAGTGTATGCAGCCATTCGTTGCATTTTGATTTGCTGATTTTTAGATACAGCATATCTGGATCTGTGGTGGAATAACGAGCTTCTTATGACAGCTGGGCGTTACGCCGTCACGGAGGCTCTTTATGTCTGTGGCCGTATGTTCATGTAAATGTGAATGTGTTGATGCAGCGCAGAGCCGTTCGCACGGCGTCTCAAACTGCATTTGCGTTTCTTCCTTGTGTTTTAGGGCAGCAGAGACGTCACAGGATGTTCAATCTCTACGTCCCCCTCGTTTCATACACGAGGACGGTGTCATACGACCATATAAGGAGAGGGAGGGCATCGGGAGTGAGATGCTCCAGGTAGGACAGAAATCTCTTCTTCATCATTTGGTCTACGGTCAAACCAGGGAAAATAGCAGCTGGTTCATCGTCTTCTTTTAACTGAGATGGGAAAACTATTTCACAATTGTAGTTTAATGCCATTGAATTAAAACGATTCTTCCTTCACTTCGCCATATTATAATTATCTTCAAGCGCCCTTTTACTTATTTGAGTGATTTTCTTGGCCTTTCCTGAGATCCCGAGAAAGCAAATCGGCTCAATTCTAAGTGATGAATTCAAGCAGCTAGTGTGCAGTATGGCTCCCTCACTGCTTATGATCCAGACTATTACTCAAATATCGTGATTAGTTTAGTGCCTTCTGATGTGTTGCATTTTTTTGTGTGTGTGTGTGTGTGTGTGTGTGTGTGGTGGGGTGGGAGGAGGGTGGGGGGGGGGGGGGGTTGGATTCTGCTACATCTGGATGGAAGTGCTTTCCTCAGGGTTTTAGCGTACATGATTATACAGTTCTCCGCGAATGTTTGGACACCTCTGGGCAAATGACTTACTTTGTTGATTTTTGAAGTGAGAAGAAGTAAATCCAACCCCTGCCGCAAGCAAGCATTAAATAGGAGCACCTTCCTACATCCAAAACCTCATTCACTCATCAGGCCCTAATTTAATCATTAAGTCGGGAATTGTCAGCTGTTGACGATACCAGAGTTTGACAACGAACCATGGCCTCCTCCAAGCAACTAACAGTAACGCTAATTGACGCCTACAAAGCACGGGAAGGCTATTTAAAAAGACATCAAAGCGCTTCCAATTTCCACTCTCCGAAAGGTTTGGCTAACACAAAGGTTTGTGGCGCAACCCTGCAAATGTTTAGCGTCGATGGACAAACACGGTCTCCATGAACGAGTCATCAGAGGGAAACTTTATCCGCAACCTCATCACAAAAAGCACTGTCAGCAGTATTCTAAGCAACATCTGGATAAGCCGGACTCGCTTTGGAAACAAGTGCCGCAGACATACGGAATTACAATTGAAATCACCGAAAGGTATGTTAAAAAGAAAAATAAAAAAAAACAAGCAGTATTTAATGAAAAGAACAAGAACAGTCAGCGGGTGGAAGTTGTGTACTTCAAGGCTATGTGGCAGCGTCACGGCAAACATCGCACACGGCACAGGGAAGAACAGATTCCAGTAAAAAAAAATAAAAAATCATCATATTCAGTCAAGAAAGTGAAACTGAAAAGAAGTTGACCGTAACAGCCCGTAACGGGACAATGATCTGAAGCAGACCTGAAAAATCCACCGTGAGCTGCTTCAGGAATTACAAGCTGAAGCTTTTTAGAAAGGAAGAGGAGGGAGGTTGGGGGGGGGTGGGGTGGGGGGGGGTCTTTAATCAAGAAGAGAAGAAAACACGTTCGTATTTACTCCTTTTGACTTCAAAACCGGAACACGATCTGTCAATTGCTGAAGCTTTTGCTTACAAACTGCAGCGTCCATTTGTCTGAACGCGTGAGGATTGGCACATTTTAAGAGCGTTTCAGAGCCTGCGTGCGTCAGTGGGAGGGGCTTCTCGTAGATTTTAGCCTCACGTTTCCATCCACTGAAGCTTTTCTTTCGCCGTGACGTCAGCAGCTGTGCTGGATGGAGTGGGTTGAAGGTTCTGCTCGCGAGTCTCAGGTCAGAGCAAACGCTGTTTGGTTCGTAGTAAAGATCCTTTGTTTGGATTTTTTTTTTTTTTTTTTTTTTTTACAGACAGGTGACAAATTAAAGGTATTGGACTCCAGTGAAGCTTCAGAAATCATTCAGTGATTTATTTATTTTTTTTTAAGAAAGGAAAAAAAAACAAAAGAAGAAGAAAAATCTTCCAGAGTTTTCAGATCTGTTCACCGGGAAGAATGTCCCGTGTGAGTCACATCATTGTCGTCAAACCATCCAGTGACCCTTCGCTCTCTGCGTAGAAGCATCTGCATGCTTACGTTTCTCACCTTTGTTCACATTTTCCCTTCAATCTGTCACCCCGTCCGTCGCGCCAGCTTCAGATCTAGGTTCGTTTCACGTTAATTAGTGTGTTAGTATCAGATGTGTGTCCCTGTCGGCCAAATGGAATAACGAGAGGAAAAGAAATACGCAGCTATAAACCGCAGTAGACGCTGCACTTCAGGCTCCCGTTTCACGTTTCGTTTTCGGCTGGCCGAAAAGGCCTCGGCGTACATCGTCCCTGGAGCTAGTGGACTTTTGACGCCGTGGCAGGTGGACGGGAGCGAACGCCGATATCGTGATTTTTTTTTTTTTAGGTCGGATGTATCTTTGTTTACTTCACGTTTAGAGGTTCAAACGAGCAGGTCGGAGTAACTTTTAAAGGAAACTAACCGAGCGCTCCGGTTGGCTGATGAAGCCGGGCGAGGTTAAAAAAAAATGAAGATGCAGTTTAGGCAAAAGTCGAGCCGCGGCTGACCGATCCGCTTCTGTCTGCTCTGACTCTCCACCCTTCTCCCTTGTCACGTCCGCAGAGGCGCTCGGCCCGCGGCGAATGGAGCAGCAGCGGCTCGGAGGACGAGCGCGATGAGTAACAGCCGCGAGCTGGCGTGGCGTCGTAGTGACACCCGTAGCGACACCCGTAGCGACGCCCGTAGCGACGCCCGTAGCGACACTCGTAGCGACACCCGTAGCGACGCTCGTAGCGACGCCCGTAGCAACGCCCGTAGCGACACCCGTAGCGACGCTCGTAGCGACGCCCGTAGCGACGCCCGTAGTGACGCCCGTAGCGACGCTCGTAGCGACGCCCGTAGCGACGCCCGTAGCGACACCCGTAGCGACGCCCGTAGCGACGCCCGTAGCGACACCCGTAGCGACACTCGTAGCGACACCCGTAGCGACGCTCGTAGCGACGCCCGTAGCGACGCCCGTAGCGACACCCGTAGCAACGCCCGTAGCGACACCCGTAGCGACACTCGTAGCGACGCCCGTAGCGACGCCCGTAGCGACGCCCGTAGTGACGCTCGTAGTGACGCCCGTAGCGATGCCCGTAGCGACGCTCGTAGCGACGCCCGTAGTGGAGCGTTGGTGATTTGCGCTGGTAGTTTTTTCTGCTTTGCTGTTTCACAGTTAGAAGTTGTAGAAAAATCAAAGTAACCCCCCCCCCCCCCAAAAAAAGAAGCTTTTGAGAATATGTTTTTATGTATTTTACTTTTGTTTGTTCTTTTGAGAGTCTTTGTCTTTTATTATTTAACCCCGTCACTTCTGCATACTCTTTTCTATTTTCTCACAACGCACCGAAGAAACTTGTCCTCCCGTTAACATTCTTTCTTTTTTTTTTTTTTTTCTTTTCTTTTCTTAAATCCTCATTATCATTTCCTTTTCGTTCGTTCCGTAATTCTTTCGTCAACCGCAAGCTCTTCACTGACGTTTTTGTTCTCAATAAAATGTTCACCTTTTCAAAATCCACCTGCCATCGTTTTTCATTTCCCTCCCGCCCTCTGTCACTCCTCCACAACATTTTCCCGTTCCGTTACCGTCGCGTCGTGTTCGCGTTCACGCGTTCACTTTCGCGTGCGGCCGTTTGAAAACGTTTGGAAGGCACCTTTACGCGCAGCAAAGACATTTTGTCGTTCGTTTTAATTTCAATCGGTCGGTGAGCGTTTCAAATCTCGTTCTCTGTTTAAATAACGTCTCGCTTTCTTCTTTCAGAAAATTGAGAATGGACGCTTTGCCAAGTACAGATACTTTGCTCATGCCAAGGTCAACGACTCGGACTTCTTCATGATCACCAAGAGGTGAGTGCTTGTCGTGTCTAATTAAAGTATGAAAGAAGCTTTTCGACTGCTTTCTCGTATTCGAGACGGAGCTTTAATCGCAGATGTGCGTTGACATTTGTTCTCCTGTCATTTTAGCGACGATCTTCAGTTAAGATCGTGGCATTTTTTTTTATTCTTTTAATCGGGTGTCAATGTCATATATTTTATTTGAAAGACCGCACAGTGTTTACACGCGCACCCTTCAGAAATGAGCCACGGTATCGGGGTCGGTGATGTTTCACGTGCTTAAAAATGATCTTTCTGCTTTTGAATGGAAGCACAACCTCGTTTTCTATTCACACGCTGTGCGGAGCTGCCCAGTGAAACCAGCGTTTTCAGTCGCGACCGCAGCAGCTTTTACAAACTTTGTTTTGTTTGATTTATCTTCCAGGGGAATATTTTTTGTGACCAAGGGCACATTTGGCCAGCTGATCTGCGAGTGGCAGTATCTGTTCGACGAGTTCACCAAGGATCCAATGATTGTAGAGGACCGCCGACTTCGCATTGAGGCCAAGGTGCAAACGCTGACTCTTACCATCATCCTCCAAACCACAAACAACTCCCCCCCCTCCCCCTCTCCCTTTAAGAGACTTATTTTTTTTTTATTTGTAAATGTGTATTACAGGTTCTAAACATTTCTTTATTAGATGCACTAAACCTTTTCTTGCGTACGGCAGGAGAGAGTGAAGTCCGTTTTCCACGCCAGAGAATTCGGGAAGATCATAAACTTCAAAACTCCGGAGATAGCGAAGGTACGTTGGCAATTTGGACTAAGATGCAACAAGCTCACAATATGTGCAGTTTATATACATGATTTGTTTTTATTCGTATTTATCCGTGCGCATGCAGTCAAATGAGTTTCTTGGCGTCATCCAGGTCAAAGTTGTTTGTCGGGCCTGCAGTCTTAATGAAGTGATTGGAATAAAATAATAATAATAATAATAATTCATTCTAACTTTAATTCCTCTTTGTTCTCAGTGGGTTCTTACCAAGTTGGAGGATGCAAGAGAGAGTTTACCCAAATACTGACTCGTCAAGAAGATACAGAAATGCCAAACACACACACACACACACACACACACACGCACACACCCGTGTGCGTGTCAGTGCCTTTGTTCTTTGCTGCATGCTCGTGTTGTTTGCCTTCGTGCACAATTGATGCTGCGTGTCGACTGTTGGTGTGTCGGGAGTGAAAGGCTGAGTGAGTCGTGTGTTTGTGCGCATGTGAGCAGAAGTGCTAGAAATGGACCGCTGACTTACACCTGTTTACCACAGAAGCTCTGAATACATCGAACAAAACTTTGTCTCCCTCTCTCTGCTCTGTTTGCACTCATCCTTTTGCACACGTAGATAAGATTTGTAATGACTTATTTTATTAAAACCAATGTTGAGCCTTGAACACATTTTGTAATATCTGCTTGAGTCTGGGGAAGCCGGTGAAATCGGAGGACTTCCAGTTTCGCAGGGATTTAGGTTGCCACAGTTCTGCTCGTTTCAACTCAACCACACATTAAGTCGCTAATTTCATTTTCACTGAGCGTATTTGAAGTTTTGTCACTGCAACAGTTGCTGATAGAAAACCACTTAACTGACACTGAGGCCGAGTTAACCACTATTGTTGTAGCACATTTAACTGTTTTTTGTTGTTGTTTTTTTTACTGGAATATAGAAAAGGGAAACCAATTCAAATTAGTCTGCGTCAGGCTTTATGATACACATAAATAAAAATGTGCATCCTTAAAGACCTTGTTTTCTTTTACTTCTATTTATCTTCTTTTTTTTTTTTATACATTTCTGCAAGATAAAGACTGTTCAGTGTGATTTAGAGATGCATGCTATTTTTATACTAGACTTACATGTAACAATCTGCTGTATATTGATAACATAATATAATATCCTATCTGTATATATATCCATCCTCACAGAAGAGTCTATTACGGCATTGCAGGTTGTAATTTTGTGATTTTTTTTTTTTCATGTTTTTATACCACACATATGCAATGCCAACCGTGTTGATGAATTATACAGAGGGAAGTATATTTAAAAAAACAAAACAGGAATGCTAATTATTATCACCTGCTGTTTACCCTGATGTACATTTTAAAGGTTTGATTTTGGTTTGGGGTGCATTGCAGTTTGATAAGATCACATATTTACCATTCATGTTTGTCATTTTGTTTCTGGGGAGGAAAATGTTCACTACAGAGTCCTAATTCTTTTTTTTTTCATGCCGTTTTCAAAACAAATTAAATGTAATGTGTGTTTCAAATTTGAATGCCATCTTAATTTGTTCTTGTACAAAGAAAACCTCGAGCAGACAAGTTGTACTCTTTAGTAAATACCCATATTTGTTTATTGAAACTGACCATAAATATAATTTTCATTTCTACTCACAGAAACAGTTGTGATGTGTTTTTCGTAGCACATCTCGTATTATTTACATCCGAAACCAAGTCGGTGACTGGGTTGAATGTCCCCAGTGAAGACGGCACTTGCAGGCGGCGCAGTATTTCAAACAAATATTTCTATACATCTTAAAATCACAAAACGGAGCTAATCTTATTAACTTTTTAATACATCTATAACTTCTCTATACATTAAAGCACTCTAATCATATTTATGTGTATTTTCTAAAATGTGCAGTTCACACAGTGGGTCAGTTACTCTCTGCTAATTTTCCCATTCTCATTTCTACTGTCAAGTACCATTTACAGCATGTCTTTATACAGTAAAGACTAGAATGGAAACTACAACATCTACACAAAGGTGCACCTCAGACGCTGTAACCTACACTATCAGCGGTGTTTCATATTATCTTCGGCTGGACCTGCACAGAGGCACAAGAGACCTCGCTCTTTTGAAATAAAATATTAGAACCCGAAATGTTTCATTTTTGGCGTAAATTATTGTTAAATATTAGACGGTGAACTATTCTGGCTTTCCACAAGTCTTGTATTTCTTTTCTTCTCTGCTGTGTTCTGCCTTTTTTTTAAATTTTTTTTTTTTTTTTTTTACACCAGATTGAACTCCTTGAGGTTGTGTCTGAGAATGGTGTCTTTGACGGCCACGAAGACGAACCGGATGTTTTCCGTGTCGGTGGCACAGGTGAAGTGAGGGTACAGCGTCTTGTCCTTGTCCGGGTTTTGTTCTTGGTACATCTTCAGGATGAATTCTTGAGCAGCGTTAGTATCCTGCTGAGGTCCTGCAATTAAAGTTGAATATTATTTGATTGCTTTTTGTGTGTGTGTGTGTGTGTGTGTGTGAAATCGGCGTACAAATGATTTGTATCATTTTCTAAAGACAAATCAAACTCGGATCTCTGATATTTGAAGGTTTACAAATATGATGAGGGTCCAAATGTGACAAATCTTGGTCTGGAGATTTTTTTTTCTCAGTTCACAAAGCATCTTTTCAGCGTTTTTCCCACAACGTGTTGGAGGACGGCTGGCTTTCTACTACACATTTTCAATGTCGCTGTCACAAGTTTATCACGACATCTTTGCATAATACATCTGGTCTCAGGCTTTTGCGGAGATTGTTGAAATAAAGGACTTTAGATGCAGTGCATCACTTTTGAGCAAATCCCACGGGGGAATATTTTGAGTCGAGACGCGCTCTACACCGAGCACCCGAAACGACATACATGTTATTCAGCCTCGAGACCCAAATGCAAAAAACAACCTCACTGCCATGTGCACACAATTCAAACCTGACTCTGCCAGCCACATTAAACCAATTAAGATTCAAAATTTGCAAAGACCATCAGTGATGATTGGACAGACAGAACCTTTCCACCTGCACACGATGACCCCTGGCCTACAGTTCCTGCACGTCAATCCAAGATGAGCATCCAAATGGACTAACCTGTGAATTCAGGAAAGTATGTGGCTAAGTGAGACTGCATGATCTTCTCCTTCAGGATGTCGGTCTTGTTGAGGAAAAGTATGACGGAGGAGCGCTGGAACCAGGGATAGGTGATGATGGTTTTGAACAGGGCCTTGCTCTCCTCCATACGGTTCTGAGACGGATTTGCAGCGGACAAAGAGACAACAGTAAACACACATTTTAAAGGATCAAATTCACACCTCGAGATCCGGAGGCATGAAAAATGGGCCATCGTTTGCTGTTGACCCCGAACTCTCACCTCGTTGTCACACTCGGCCAGGACCTGGTCGTACTCGCTGAGCGCCACCAGGAAGATGATGGAGGTGACGTTCTCAAAGCAGTGGATCCACTTCCTCCTTTCTGACCTCTGACCCCCGACATCCACCATCCTGCCGTCAAAACAACAACAGGAAAGACCACCACGTAATAAGTCACCATGACGTCTGTGGGAGATTTCTGTGGAAAATGTTAAAGACATTACAGATGTATATGTAGCTCACCTAAAAATGACATTCTCCATGTCAAAGGGGTATTCAATGATGCCCGTGGTTGGCACTCGGACTCTGAGGATGTCCTGAAGGTCCGGCAAGTAGGAGGGCTGGGCAATCCGGTCCAGGTCAGTGAGATAGCTGGCAATATATGCAGAGAAAACAATCGGAGGGAGAAGAGGGCTCGGTATGTGAATTTAAATAGATTTAAACCAAATGCACGCAGTCATTTATGAGTACAGTTATCACTGTCATCACATTTGTGTCTGTGGAATCAGTGCTCATGTTGGGCCTTTGCCTGTGGCAATACAGGGACTTCTACATTTGACTTTTTGTGTACTGTGACTTTGTCTTGCACACTGTTACATCTCACAAGCTGCATGTATTCTGTTTGCTGATTGGCCCAGTGGGAGGAATGCTCTGCTGTGATTGGTTGTTACACTGTCGGCGGTGAGAGACGGGTTTAGGACCAGTTGATTGACAGTGAAACGACCAATCAAAGCGACATCAATTTTAGCGCCTGCGTCCCCCTGGCTGTATCTAATTACAGCGCCGTGTTCCCGCTCGCTGGTGGCTGTCTCTGCTGGCAGCTGGTCAAAGTCAACTAACCTTACAATAATGTTAGCTTCGCTACAGTACAGAAGTGCAAAAACAGTACATTTTAATTTAGACCAAATTTGCAATTCTAAATATAGCACAAACAGCGAGCTGAGGAAAAAAATGTAATTCTATTTTTTTTATCGTGATTATCAATAGCTTCACAAAAAGCAGGGACTTTATTAATGCTATTTTCTCTTCCGCTATAGGTACTCATCTATGTGGCCAGAAGGGGCTCCTCGTGATCATTACAGTTCGCCATTATACTCACAAAACACGGGAGCAAGCCCACGTAGAGGAATAATAGTATTAAAGTAGTAAAAGAGGAATAATAATAATCATCATTGGCAGAGCTAAAATCCCTTTAATATAAAAAAAATATATCTAAGGAAACTATTTGGCAGAGCTGGGGAGAGTGGAATATCTGTGCGCACACTATTGAGCAACACAAAGTTGCATGTTGCATTCTCACTATTTGGTGGAGTCAGACAGTTGGTACTCCCTGCGTCGGTTGAAGCACTCTTGTATTCCAGAATCGTTCCACAGACTCTTGATGGCCTCCGCAAGGCTTTGATCTAAATCCTCCACTTTATCCACCTCCACATTCAGGACGGAGTTTGCCTTGCTCTAAAGACACACAGACAGATGTGAAAAATGTTTGACAGTGTAGTCCATCCCTTAAATCTGTGATGTTTTGGAAACAGATCTATGAGAGCAAAAAGCAAGACATGAGTTTAGATTTAAAAAAAAAAAAAAAAAAAAAAAAAACGTTTTACACGTTTTCGCTACGTATGTTAAATATTCCAGCCGACTCAAAGCACAACACAAGAAAATTGAAATCAAAGATGCTTTAACAAGCACTGTGGATTCCTGACCTGATCGACTTGATTAAATCAACAAAACAAAACAGTTCAGGATAAAACAAGAGCATGAATGCGGAGTAAGGACAGTTTGAAAGGCGCTTAAGAAAGACCCCCCAAAAAAAAAAATGCATAGAAAGTCATCAATAATGTTGCAAAATAAACCTGGACTCCAAAATCAGCAATCCTTTCTAACTGAAGTCGACCCAGTTTGACTTCATACCTCGCTCTGGGAATCAGAGTAAGATATACTGAGTGCTTCCATGGCTCGGATCATGGTCTGCATTGACGTGTAGATGTTCTGGAAGACCAGTTTAGCGTAGCTCCTCTTGTCCTCATCTGTGTATCCTCCTCCGTGGATAATCCTCATTTGCTTGATAAAGGTGCTCTTTCCACTCTCTCCAGTACCTGTTAGATACAGTGAGAGTTTAATCCAACAACATCTTTTTTTTTTTTAGATATACGATGCAATACTTTTTGTATAGTTATTTACAATTTAACATGCTACAAAATAATGAGGAAGGGGAAACTTGTGCCGGATGTGTGAGGAGACGGGAATCTGAGATGCAGGTTACAGGGCGCTGATCGATGATATGACCAGCCCCGTATCGTGACAAAGTGTGTAATACACCCGCCAGTCCACTAGAGGATAGTGTGTCAGTGTGACCGTTAGGCCTACCTTGAAAAGTAGACACACATTGCATGACAGGTAAACGGTCATAAGTGCCATAAGTCCAAGCGGGTATGTTACATGTTTTGGTGCGATACCGGGTTGATTTGAAACGGACTCGTGAAATATTTTGTCTATTGTTTTTAAGTGGTTGTGTTCCTGTCCTGGCCAATGTGTTTCCATGATTGGTCGGTGCAGAATTTGACTATTTTAGCTCTGAAAGCTGTTAGCAGGGTTGACAGCGAGATGAGTAGGACCATTTATCAGTTTCAGATGTTTTTAACCATCTTTACTGTGACGCCAGACAAGAAGCAATCAGATTACACTGGTTACACTGTCTGGATCAGGAAGTAAAAGCAGCAAAATCACATTTAAAAAAGAAGTCCTGCATTCATAGTGTAACTAGTAAAAAGAAGTAAGCATTGACAGTAAAATGTACCTTAAGTGTAAAAATGTTAAAGTACTTATGCAGGCAGAGTGTATCATTACTGAATAGTTAATGTGTAAATGTCACTTAGGTGCGGGTTGAGATAGAGCTAAATTTTATACTAATGAAAACTACATACAGATCACATTTGTTAGAACCTATTCATTTACAATCATAATCTTAATCTGCCATTTTGATTTGGGAAACAAATGCAAAAGGCTAAAAAGTGTAACACTGCCATTTGAAATGTAGAGGAGTAAATCAAAAGTATTATCGCAAGTAAATTATGAGTACCTTTGAACAGTACTTCTCGACATACAGTATGTGCTCTGACAATTCACGAACAGCTTCATAAAAAGATCATCTGTTTCTGCAAAGCTTGTTACTAAGAGCCAAACTGAGGGAAATTAACAACAAGCAAGTGCTATGACAACTCTCGATTGGTACCTTGTCCATGCAGGACATACGGGCAAACTGAACAATTTGAATGTAAATTTGACTGCCAAAAGTACACCTATCAACATGTGGGTGCAGAAAAAAGGCTGACATCCTTCAACAGCAGTTTCACTCAAATCTCCAATTTGGCTAGCAGAAAATAGTTCCATGCAATAATTGATACATAAAAAAAAAAAAAAAAGTGTATCCTAGGCACAATCAGCAGAGCACCTTCACCTCTACCATTTCCATGCGTGGACTGTGTGTTTAGTGAGCTGGGGCTGGCCACCACGCTCTAATTAAATGGCACTTTCATTCATAACTTTAGCTTCACTTGGCACTTGTGGTAAAATGACCATATACACCACATGCATCTGAAAATGAAGGACGCCTCGTGGAAAATACTGACGCGTGTTTCATATGTCAGTTAAGTAAGTGTTTCACCAATACATAGTCATATTTTGCAAAAGCACGTTATCAACCGCCATGATTGCATTTAACAAGACACTCGGTCTCTGTTTAGTTTATGTCTTTATGACCTGAAGAGATCAAATTGATGAGTGTGTTCGATTGTTTTATGGAACTCTGTAATGTGTTAGCAGTGTGTGTTTGGACGCGTACCGACTTTGTACCCGCAGTCACACAGACGCACACTAAAACTCTCCCTAAAAAGGTCCACTAAACTAGATTTCATGATAATAACTACATTTTTAAAACTCTAAGTCATAGTTTAATGGCTGTCTACTTATTTTTTTTAATTTTTTTTTATTGGAGTCACAGGTACAAAAACCTACAGATGTCTCTACACTCAAACACCCGGTTTCTTGTCTTGCACGATCCAGTTTTAACAGCACAAGCTCCTAATTTTTCATTCAGACTACATGACGCTGAATCCATTTGTTTAACAAATGTGTTTGTTAACAGGCTTGAACATTGGAAGCGGCAGCGTTTGTGTGTGTGTGTGTGTGTGCGTGTGCGTGTGACAGTGTATGTGTATGAGGACACCCTTGCAGCTGTATCCCTGGCTCTAAGCTGCGATTGGTCTTGGTGGTGGCTGCAGTCTTCTTGTTTCCTGGCTGTTTTGCATGGCATCGAGTATATCTCAGAAAACAAGGCTTAGACAAATTGTCTCCATTTGAATGTACCTTCTTTACAAGTCAAGTTTCTTGGAGATGAGGTCAGTTTGGGCATTAAAGGCACGTAAACACTGCAATTGCAGGCAAATCACGATGCTGCACCTTCGCACTGTTGTACTTAAGAGAATGCGCTCGTTATGTCTCCAGGTTTAAGTGTATTTTTTATTGTGACATATCTCATGTCCCTGGACTTTCAAGTCACCGTCCTATTGGAGGCAGAGTGGACTTTTCCACTAGGTGTTAACCAGTCAGATTCGTTAATCAGATACATGTTGGTCCAGATTACGAGTTGGAAATCAGGTGGAAATTTGATTGAATTATTTTAATGGCTCTAACATCAGTGTTTTGTTTGGATCTGTACTGTTCATTTTATACATACATACTCCCACCAGTTGGACATGCATGGAAAACCTAATCAGATGACCAAACCACCTCAGCTGGCTCCTTTCGACGCAAAGAAGCAGCTACTCCAGGCTCCCTCCAGATGCCCGAGGTCCTTTCCCTATCTCTGATACTTGCATTCACTACCCAAAACCCGTGACCATAGGTGAGCTTCAGAACATAGTTCGACTGCTAAATTGAAAGCTTTGCCTTCCAGCTCAGCTCCTTCTTCACCAAAACGGTCCAGTGCAGTGCCTCCTTTATAGCTGATGCCGCACCAATCCGCCTGTCAATATACCACTCCAACCCTCCCTCGCTCATAAGGCCTTCACTTTGGCCAGGAACTTTGCCCCAACCCCAAAGAAACAATCCACCTTTTCTGGCAGAGAACCATGGCTCAGACTTGGAGGTACTGTCATCTAAGCCGCTTCACGGTCGGCTCCAAACCACCCCAGCTCGTGCTGAAATTCACGGTCTGATGAAGCCAACAGAACCACATCATGTGCAAATAGCAGAGAAGTAATCCTGAAACACCCAAACCCGATATTCTCCTCCCCTTGGCTGTGCCAGTAATTCCTGTCCATGAAAATCACAAACAGGTTTGGTGACAACGGTCAACCCTGGCAGAGGACGACACCCACAAGAAACGTGTTTCACTTTGTGCCAAGAATACGTACACCACTCTAAACGCGTAATAAATGAGTTGCAACCCCATGTTCCTGCAGTATTCCCCACAAGATGCTTCCCATTGTCTTCTCCGAGTCCACAAAACACATGTAGACTGGATGGGCACAATTCCGCGACCCCTCAAGTTACAAGGGTAAAGATTTGGTCCACTGTTTCAACAGCCGGGCGAGAATCTGCATTGTTCTCCTTGAATCTGAGATTCAACAATCGGTCAGAGCCTCTTTTCAAGCACCCTGGCGTAAGCTTTCCCCATTTTCAGGTGTATGTTTTTGTAGATAAAAACACGTTTATTCGTCTTCACTTGCGTCGTTGTGCACATCTGTACATGGAGTGTGTTTTTATTTTACACTTTCCTTGTAGATGGTAAATGCTGTAGCTCTACAGAGATAGGCAGCAGACATGACAACTTCACACATATACAGATTTGACCACAAACACAAACACAACCTCACACCTACACACATTTCCTCGATGGGGAAAGCGTGGTGACGTGATGCGGTGATGGCTGTGTGAATGAATGTGGTGTTAATGTCGCCGAGATAAGAACCACAACCACCTGTCGAACTTTGCAACTGAACCTTACTCATCAGGTGAGACGTTATAGGCAAATACACAGCACAAAAGAAGAAGTCACAAAACAAACTGATTTTCTAAAGTCTAAACAGTATGATAGCATACACACTACAACAACCCCTGTCGTCTATACTGTTGTCAAAGACTGTTATTGCACAAGCAAATAACAGTTTCAAAATAAAACTAGTATTACCGCTTTGCGGTTGGATGTGTCTGCCAGTCAGTCAAATTGCAGTTTACATCCATCTCTGTCCAGAAGTAAAGACGTTGAAGGGATTTGGCCAATAAAGCTGATTCTGATAAGACAAAAGGGGTTCTATTTCTGTACCGGCGCAATGCTGGTTCAGAGCCAGGTGCATTTTCATTTTCATTTTTTTCACAGTGCAAAGGGATTTTTACACACTTGCGACCAGTTGCTTTTTTTTCGTTGCTCAACATGAAACTGGCTTCGCCAAGATGGGTGGAACGGTGCAACAAGGAGTGTGTCGGTAAAGATGCACTTGTACAGTGTAATTTTGATGTCAATTTTGAAATTGCACTTTGTCCGAGCTCAAACCAGTTTTAGTATCAGCGCAGCTGACGGAGGGCTATTTTTGTGGCTCCAGTGGGCATATTTTGAATTAGGTAGGTAGGTAGGTAGTTACTTTATTAATCCCCGAGGGGAATTTTTTTCGCTACAGCAGCATACAGAAGCAATAAGATAATAATAGAATAATAGAAAAGCAATAAAATAGCAGTAAAATAGCAGTACAAAATATTAAATATAAATATAAAATGCACAGTATATACAGTAGATACAGTACAGTACATATCTATATATATTATATACAATATTAAACCTTCCGATTCAATTAATCATCTAAGAAAATAAACCGAATCATGTTTACTGTATTGGATGTGAATCAGGCAGTTGACGTGTGACATTATGCAGTAGAATTTCAATGAAATTACACATAAAGGAAAAACAATTTGAAAGCCTTTTCACCTACTTGCCTGGTTTAGTAATCTAGCCAACCATACAAGACCATGGATTGTGACACTATCGTTTATGTACAATGTTAGGGAAATTAACACGACAGCTTAGGCCATTTAATGAATGATTGGAAAGTAAATTAGGCACACTCAAAGCTCCCAATGCAATTCATTTATTAACACCACATCAGTGAGGTTTAACGCATATCGCTCTTCATCAGTGTTGCTAATATTTGAATTGCATCGGGAGCTTTGAGTGTGCGTAACTTACTCCCCCTCACTCCTCATCATCGTTCCTGCACCTGATTTCAGTATATTGGTTGAGTGTTCTTTGGTCACTTTGACATTTAATTAAAGCCAATGTTTGGCATCTGTTAGACACAAGTTTGTCTTTGGTCCTTCGTCTTAGTGCATTGAGCGGCTTCAACATTGGGCAGTGTTTCTCGTAACAACAGGGGAAGGGTTATTTCTAATATTAGTTACCTCTTTCTAAGCCCATTTAACATCATGAGCCCATGGAGGCCAACTCGAACCTCCCGTGAGTATGTCAGTTTCCTCCAGCGTGAAGTTTGGCTGGCGGTGCATTTCTGCTCCTTCTTCAGCCATTACAAAACTGACAATACGCTGCGTCACAACACTTTAAATAGGATGAGAGGAACGGATTTGATTCGCCATGATTGAACTCGGTTGTGACACACCTTCTAATTATCTATTCCTCCTACTTTACCACTGCTCCACAGATGCGTCTGCGTTTGTGTTCTCCGAATTACCCAAAAAGTTGACTACACCTACGTGCGCTCCCAGCGCACAGAACTTTTACCTGCATTTGCGCTGTGCCAAGATTCACAAACATAGAGCCCAAAGTTGTAGCCATGACAGCAGACAATGATTTAAATCCGGATGTTGCTGGAAAGATGCTACAAATTCTAAAACGCTGAGAAAAACAAACGAGAAATGAATCTCTCTTTGCAAAGAGTAACCTTTAAAAAAAAAAAACATCCCAGTCCGGTTTGTTTCCCCATGTTCTGTCTTTCTGTGTCAATAAAACAGATTAACTTATTCTGTTTTACTCTTCATGAACAAGACTATTCACTTTGTGTGTTTTTTGCTTATATGAGTTTTAAGTTTAAATGGATGGATGGACAACATTTATTGAAGGGTACAGTCCTACATGTCTTAACAGTCCATAGAAATGCTTGAAATTTGCTTGATTTCTGCTTTGTTTAATGTTTCATATGCTTTTGCTCACTCCCTACATTCTTGTATCCATGTTTTCCCTGAACTTGCAGTCAAATTGCAGCTGAACCTCATGACCTAATACTGATATACTAAACTGTCTGGAGCCATGTTGACATGGTTTTACTCTCCTACAGCTATTCGAGTCAGGTTTAAGGCTCTGACCATGTCAATAAAGATTACTGCTTATGTGGTGAAGATTAAAGATTGCTCACTATCTATTTGTAATCACTTATCATTTATGTCAGCTTATTGCCTTTATTACTTTGCTTTACCTGCAAAACCAGCATATCTGACGATAAAATGTTTGGATTATGCCTCTTGAAAGGTACATTTGATTCATACTGCTGTAAAAGTGCAATTGAACAACATGCAGCTCCTAATTGGAAGAGATTGATTACACCTGAGTCAAAGTGGCACTGATTGCAGAGACCCTCCCTGATTGGCCACAGGTGACAGGATATAAAAGGTTTCAGAAGGCAGAAAACTGGTCGGTTTGGTTTTTTTTTTGCTCCTTTGTGTTTTTGCTCCTTTGTTTTACTCTGAGAAAATGTAGGAGGACAGCTGTTGTGTGCTATTTTTTTTAATTATTGTTTGTTTTGTTTTTGTAGGGGGTCTGAATACATTTGATTTATTTAAAAAGAATCTGAACTTGCATGCTGGTCCATCCTTCCCACTCATGTTACTAACCATCTTCAAGCACAACACACCTGTTCTTGCCCATCAGTCAGTCTCTGTTTAACCACGTAACCAACTTATTCCTGTGTTGTTGTTTTTTACGCTCCACACACTTATTAAAAACTTCCCAGCAGGTCTTGGAGTATCTGTTAACCTGAGCAGCACTGAACGGAGACAGCATAGACTGAAACATGGTGCCCTTAATGCTCAATGTTAAAGTACCACCTGTGTTGGATCTAAGCCATCCATAATGCGTAGGCCAAAAGAATTTTCAAAGCAAATTCAATGGGATTTCTGATGAATGTTATGTTAGCTGTTGTGGGCAGCAACCTAACGCTCTGTTTGAGTAAAAGCCCTTTCGTAGAGAACAGTGGGTGCCAACCTCGGGCTCATGTTCACTTCCATCATTAATTTGCATAAGTTTTGCATGAAGCGCACCAGCAGCAGCTAGTTATGGCTTTCAAACACACCACTGCGCATCCTATACAGAATGGGTCCAAAGCTCTGATACTCTCTGCTTCCACTATCACTGGATCGGTCAGCTGCTGCCAAAAGTGCATAAGTTAACATAATACAGGAGCATTCATGCCTTAGGCCTGCTTTAGAAAGTCAATTACGTGATATGAGGAGAAGAGCTGCACATCCTTCATTCACTGCAGACAGTGGAAAAAGTGCAGGATCAGAAGGGAAAAATAAATACTCCTATGATCATCAGCAGCTTCACACTATTAACGCCATTAAAAAAAAAAAAAAAATCCCCCACTAAACATCGCGATGAAGCAAGGCTGTGCCACTGAATAATACAATGGCAGACACGTTTATCGTCTCATCTCTAATAAATCACACATTTAACAACTCATTTATATTTTCATTCATTATTTCCTCTGAGTTATGCTCTCTCTCAAATGAAGCATAAGACTGGAGTTTATCCAAGACAATGCCCACATTTTTCTAGTTCTTCCTGGACAAACCCTAAAAAAACTTCCGACGCACAGAGAATTAAAAAAAACAGGGGTAAATACACACAGGGAATGTGAACTGCTACTGCATGGAGTTTAACTGGAAAGTAATGTGCTGTGAGTAACAAATTTCAGTTTGTCCAGTTTCTCTCTGCATGTGACGGTTTACATTATTTCTGTGGCAGGTGGGAACTAAATGAGTCTAGTAGACAAATTAATTAAAGATTCAAACGGTCTACGGTGCGTAAAATCAATGGCACAACTATAACACACAGCTCCATAGCGCCACATAAAGACACAAATAATATGAATGAGGTGAAAAGTTGGATGTGAAACTTTATGCCTCTTCACACTATTCATGACATCTATGGAGCTGTTAAACATCTTAAAATACAGAGCATGGATATGATGGCCAATGCTATCAATGAAAGTATTCATTCATAATCAAATACATTATAATTCAAATACAGCTCAGTGGACAGCCTTCAGTCCCACCTGCCATAGACTACCTTTGTGTCCAGGTGTGGTCAGGAAGCGGCGAAGTGATGGCAAATAACTCAGGATTCCCACAAGGAATGTCCACCAAATTCCCCCCCAAAATAACAAAATTACAGGAACATATTCAAGAGTGTTGGACGATTGTTTTTTATGGCATTTTAGCCGCAAAGGCACAGAAAAGATCATTTGAGGGTACAATTACGACCTCATCTGCTTCATATGATTTATACCAGAGTTTCACGTGTGGCCTATATGGGACAAGAGGCACAAAGAATGGGTGAGAAGGACTGTATAGACTCGGTGACCCTCCAGGCTCGTTTCCTGGTCAGCGATGTGATGCTCACCTAACAGCAGCAGCTTCAGCTCCCTGCGAGAGTCCTTCTTGTCTCTCCGCAGCTGCTTCTCGATCTCCTCGTTGATCCTCTGGTTCTCTCTGTCCTCCGCCGATACACAACAACCAGCCATCATTCAAGCTGACCAGCTCGCTCTCCAATCAGCACCTCCGCTGTCAAAGTGAAACGGTTGCAGGACGTGGAAAAGAAAAGTGGAGCTGTGGAGTCAGCCGCTTCTTCTCCCCTCTCACACTTCAAAGGTTCAGAGGGAAAAGGTGCAGAGCATCTTTAAAAATCGATGCCTTCTTCTTCCTCTTTAAGTGTGGAAGGGAAAAGCGGTTTATTTTAGAAGATAGGTGGAATATTTAGTGGCTTAAACAGAGAATCCTTCGTTTAAGGGGGAAGTCCTTTGCTCTTTTAAGGAACAGGGACGAGCGGAGCCTTTTGGATTAGGTGCCGCTGTGAGTCTGGAGCTGCAGGACACTTTTTTGAACTTTATCCTGGCGCGTCAGGAGGGCGTGGCACTCGCCACAAATAGAAGAGGATAAAACGAGAAGTCCGTCTCCACAACCAGCGCACTGTTGTCGTTACCCTGCCACCTGTGGCACCATGCATAATAAGCAAAGAGGAGTAGTGTAGTAATAGTAGCACGGCCCTACCTACTAGGCCTTAATGATAAGGCTGCAAGAAAACGCCATGAAAAGTAACAGGCAGGGGTCTATCCTTCTTGAGCCGGCGCTGCCAATACGGCAATCTTGGTAAAACTTTATTTTTTTTTATTTTTTACATCAGACATTTAAGGTTCAGGAAGAGGTAACACTCGCCACAGTTACTCTGCGTAAATTGAGAGGGGGAGGTGAAGTATCCTGCTCCAGCGCATCCTCTGACAATGACTTCTGACGGCCGCTAGGGGTCAGGAAGGTTGACTCAGTGCATGAAGGGGTATTTGAAGTACAACCAGGCTTTATGAAAAACTGGTCTTGCGGAAGGATGGCAAAGGTTTTTGAGGAAAATGAAAGCATGGTAGTCAACTGGCATCAGTAGTATCGCTCCAGTATCATAATGAAGCTGAGATAATAATCTAATGTAAAGTTAGAATACAGGGGTCAGCGAAGTGAGATTCAGTTTATCAGATCAGTGCTCATTTTAATCATTGTAAAAGTCAAATGAAAGAAAGGAAAATATATGGGAGATACAATTATGTTTGAATATACTGATAGAAACAGCCGATATAAAATGAGATTCGAAAATTTGATGAACAAAAAGTTTACAAATGAAAATGTTTGACCCTGTAACAATTATACAAGGATTTTCCTTTAAATTGAAGGGCAAACTCCTCTTTGAGAGCAGTATTAATCCAGTTTACAAAGAAAGCATTTTATTTTTTATTTTTTATTAATGAATTGACAAATCATCAAAAAGGTACTGTGAACCTGGTACTACCTAAATAAACTAGCAGTTACTCTTTCAGTGAGAAGGGGTGCTTGTAAAGGAATCATCCAAGTCTCTCAATAGTTTGACCATCTTGTCAGAAGAAGTTCAAGATTACCGTGACCAACTCATCCATCAGTCCCATTGTCCAGAACGCAATATCTCAGGAAAGCCTTGAAGGAATCTCTTCAAATTTGGCTCAGACATTCGTTTGGACAGAAGGATGAACTGATTTGATTTTAGTGGTCAAAGGTCACTGTGATCTCAAAAATTACATTTGTGGCTGTAAATCCTGAATTCATATTAATTATAACAAAATGTTACGCAAATATCGAATAGAATAAAATGGTGAAGTGATCGTGTGTTATATCTAAATGGTCAATGGTCAACTTCAGAGTGACTTCATAATGTTCTGCAAAAGCAACTTTTCTGCCTATTTTTCAACACCAGAACTCAGGAATAGAAGAGATTGTGACCATATTTCACATTTGGTTAAATATGAAATTGGTGACATTAATCTTGGGGCCCCAACTTGAAATTGTGGTCGGCATTTTGAGTGTGTGGTGATGATTCTAGTTTTACGCTGAAATTCATTTGTCACAAGTTCTAGACTAAGCTGTGAACAAAGCTGTGAACACAGCCAGCTTTTTCTTTTGAGGGATTTTTTTGCATGTACATTTTTCTTTTTAACTCATTCATTTTAAAGGAAAGCTTCGTCCTACGTGCTGCTTGACAATGTCCACGGGGTACGTTCAACTGGATTTGACAGAGATCATTATTCTACTTTACAAGAATCCCTCCTGTGTTCTCTTAAATTACATTTTCAGAGCTTGCAGAGGTTTGTAATACAAATGTAAAAACACAACAAACCACGAGGCTTTGTGTTTTGAACTGAACTATAGCAGTCAGTAATGACATTTAAAAGCAAATCAGAAATGACAACTGTATCACTGACGTGTAAGAAAATAAAAATCAGAGTCAACAAGAGTTGAAAAGAAACATGTTGCTTCATTCAGAAACATGTTGAAGGAGTGCGAGTTTATGGATACAGGAAACATTTTACACAATTATTATGGAGATCATAACACTTTTTCCAAAAATTGTGATTAAACCTCATATCTTCAGGATTTGGAGGCAAGGAAACCCAAAAGGAGGCTAGCTGAAAACAATTAGATGATGCGTCTCACACTTGAGTAATAGAGACGTTACTTTTTTTTCCCAACCCTGCAGGTCTCAGGTCTCAGTCTGCGTAACACTGAACTGCTCTGGAACATACTGCATGATATTTAAACAGCAGAGTTCGTCTACTATGCGTCTTTGCTCACTTAAAGGGAAAATCCAGGCTCAACTTAACTCACAAGATCTCCCTCAGAGTGATGATGTGAACATGAAAGGTTGGAAACACTCATCTGTGGTGCAGATTTATGACAAAATCCAAATATAATTTACATTTCATCAAGTGTAATACTGTTTTGTTAGCATCTATTTTCATTGTTTCATTGTTATGTAAAAAAAAAAATCAAAACAAGACAATGAATATCAGATCTCAGATCAGTTGACACAACAGGTTTTTGGTGTAGAGTTTCTGCTCTGTGGGTTGAAAGCAGCATGTGAACTGTGTAAACAAGGATTTTCCCTTTAAGTAACAGGGACAGTGTAAATACCCACTTTACAACAGCAGGGACAAAAGTTACTGATTACTGCCAAATCTACTACAAGCGATCATCAACACTGATAAATTTAAACTACAGTCCAGCTTCAAAACATCTCTGGCAACAACAAGCAGAATAATACCTTTTTAACATTCAGTAAAATGTGTGAAGACCCCAGTGTGTCCTGTTAGGCGCTGCTGTTGATAAGTGGTTACTGTAAGATCTTGATTTACTTCAAGTACACTGTGAATTGGACAGGACATTAACTTGTTGCCGTGCCTGTTGCCCTTTTGCAAAAATCAACTAACGTTGTATGCAATTTCAACAGCCAGCTGAAATATCTGAGAACGGGAGCTCTAAGCGAGGGTTGCCAGAGCGGCTGTTAAATTCTCAGCAGGTGGCTGCCGATGGTCCAGATTGTGACACTTTTCAAGCACAATCTACACGTGCCGATGGGTGACGAGCCCTGTTGTTGAATCATAGTCATACCAGGCAGTTCAACGCATTATAATGCACTGTGGCATGGATTTTAAGACATGTATCTGATGCGACAACATTACGAAATCCATAGAAAGTGTGTTGTGATTACAATTGACTCATGATGTGCTTATAATGTCCTGTAATTTATGTCATATCAGCTACATGAGCTACACTTCAAAGCTGTTCTACACTTCAAAGCTGTTCCCAGGGCTTCTTATAGCGCAGAATAACAAAGAAAGACCACCAAGCCAAAACCAAACAATCTTCCGGCTGCACAACAGGACATTATTGGCTGCACTAGCTTCACTTCTCATAAAAACACAGGTGCCTTGCATGGGACTTCAGAGGCACAGCTTATTCAATAAGGCAATATGTACACGTGAACTGTTGTGTATTTTCTCTTGTGTTGTCATCTCATAAATAAAATCTAAAATAATACTGTACATTCTAAGGAAATGATGGCAATCAAGATGGAAATGACGTAAATAAAGAAATTTAAAAAAAGCACCTGTAAATGTACCATTCTAATTAGGCCAAATAATGTAATTTTTTTTGTGTGTACAATACTGAGTTTCTATCAGTATTTGGAAGAGTGGAAAGAGTGATGGTATTCCCATCTATTAGCACAAATAATTAAATATCCTTACCAGGATATTTATCAACACTTTACCTGCCTCCCGCCCACCATGAGAAATAAAACATCTTGCCTACAGAAGGTGGTTGATGTTTGGGGTGGGGAGTGTTGAGGATCACATGTGCAGGTTAGACAAAGGAATTTCAAAGCTGATCAATACTTATTGAGAAGCAGTGTAATAAAATTAAATATAAAAGAATAAGAATCAATGAGTGATGTAATTACACTTATTTGACAAGTGCTCTGTTCCTGAAGCCAGTTAAGAGCTAAACTATTAAAATTAGCCCTGTAGATTAGATTCAGTCTGCAGTTTCTCATATAAAAGTCAATTTAACAAAATGGCTAGTGTAAGTACTGGCAAACTAATTGATCTGTTGTTGGATAATAATAATCTTTTTTAAGCAGTTCTGAAGCTGAACAATGTTTCTTTGCTGAGAAATAAAAACACAAAATGTACATTCTCCTCTTCAAAAAAAAAAGAAACAAAAACAAACATGTCAATAACATATTGTTTCTTCCAAAAATGAATTAGCTATTAGACATACAATACAATTACATAGATACATATTTTCAATACCGCACATTCAATCTGCCAAAAAAGTAATGATTACAAAGCCAACAAAGATGCTGCCATATATATAGAGAGAGATGTGTGTACAATGATTATAGCATTCAAAATTGCACTATGCCTCAATAAATGTAAAATACAGGTTTATGTTCAAGGGAACTGTTACAAAAAAATACTCAAAGTAAATTGGGAATGAGGAATTGCAAATAAGAGGTGCCAATCAGAAACAAGAAGGGCTTACTTTGGTACAAACTCAACATCAACACTCTGCTCTTTTACATAAGAACTAGGCAAATGCATTCTCCACTGCTAATGAAGTACAACAGTCAAGACAGCCGGGCTGTGATTGGATGATTACAAAGCTACAGCTAAAATGTGACTGGATAGTCCGCAGGCCAAAGGGGGAGGGGTTCATAGCCCACGCGCAAGGTTGCGATTGGACAGTTCAAGCAGTTTAATCCGGTGGCTGGCTGCCTCCTCTTAAATGGCCTGCTAACTAACTGTATCTTAAGTCAGTCCACGCTGTGGGGATCTGTATGTATGGGGGAGAGAATACCACTGACTTTGTTGAATACCTCAAAAACTGCAGAAATCGGTTGGTCGATCAATACGTCGGAGAGTAAAGTCAGGCAGTCCGTTCCTTCTGCGTTCATTAGCCCTGCCCTGCTCTATCCTGTCCTCATCACTTTTCATTGAAGTAGTTAACAGCGCAATAAATATACATATTATCATAATAGAAAGCGTTAATGTGGCACAGTTGAAGATAATCATTTAATAATATCATCTCATAAATTATTACCTCCTCAGCTTCTCTCAGTCTGTTTAAAGTGACCGTCACCATTTTGATTCATCTTCACATGACAGGGCAGAGGTCCCCGTGTGCCTCCTCACCTCTTCGCTCAAAGCTTAGAAAGCATTTTTAAAGCCAATTTCTCTCACATTTCTGAGCCTGATGGTTTTGTCGATGACGGAGAACTATCACATGACTGTCGCCCAGCGTATGACTCCGGCTATTTTCCCCCAAACCTGGGGGATGCATTTCCACAGTCGCATAAGCTCTACTCATTGAATGGTACCAAAGTCAATTCAATGTAATAAGAATAATGATTAAAGTCAATCAATATCAAGTCAATCTGAAATCATTTAAAACTCACAGTTTATGCCTACTTACATGCCAATCAGTCTGTTTAAGGAAAAGCTGTCAATCAGAGATCTGTTACATGATTTCCTATTGGGCAAAGAGGTAAACGCTCATGAAGACACGACAGGTAAGGAGGGAGGCTTTAAAAAAAGAAAAGAAAAAAAAAAAGTTTTTTGTTTATAAAAAAATGCAGGTAGGAGACTGCATCGTTCCAGCTCCTTTCCCAACACCTGCAAACATCCTACCCCCTCTCCCGATTTTTCATCAACTCCTTAAATAGCAAGATAACATTTACTCTGCTCACCCTTGAGGACCAAGAGATCACTAATGGCAAATAAATTACTATCATGCAACCATTAGATTTTTTTTTTCTTTCTCCGATTATTTTATGCAGGTGTGTATATGATCTCTCTTTTCACAGATTGCGTCAGTCAGTGTGTGTTGAGGAGCTGTAGCTGCAAGCCCTGCTCCGCTCTACACCAGGTTGTACTCCTTCAGGTTGAGCTGCAGGATGGTGTCTTTGACGGCCGCAAAGACGAAACGGATGTTCTCTGTGTCAGTGGCGCAGGTGAAGTGAGAGTAGATGATCTTGTCGCTGTCTGGATTCAGGTCCACAAACATCTTGAGGATGAACTCTCGCCCTGCTTGGGCGTCCCTCTGCAGACCTGGAGAGGGGAATAATACGGTCTATCAGTACATGTGCTAGTGGTGACGACAACCTAGTCATAAAACATCACGAGGCTTACCAATCATTCAATCTATCAGTGGCTTTTTTTTTTTTCCTGGAAGTTTTTTGGACACTATTGCAAGTAGACCTGTGGAGATGCCTGTGGAATTTTTTTTACAATTATTTTTCTCCTCTTCTCTCTTCTCATAAACTAGCAGTTAAAAATGTATTAAAAAGATGACACTACTTGTTTTAACATTTGTTTACCATGCTGCTGACACCCACCATCATACTCTGGGAAGTAGTCAACCAGATGAGAGTACATGATCTTCTCCTCCAACAGGTCCTTCTTGTTGAGGAACAGAATGACTGAGGAGTTTTGGAACCAGGGGTACGTGATTATCGTCCTAAACAGAGCTTTACTCTCCTCCATCCGGTTCTGCACACAGAGTGTGTGTCAATGTTGTGTGTGTGTGTGTGTGTGTGTGTGTGTGTGTGTAGTGAGGGGGTGAAGACATACAGAAAGAGAGAGGCAGTTAATCACTTAATTAAACCACAGTCTTTCATCCTCATTACGTGAAGATTTTAATAAACGTTTTAGCGTGCCAGTGGGAGAACAATAAAGATGAGATAGAAGGGCAGTCATGTCATTAATTTCTCCTGTGCACTTGATTTCAGTGTTTAATTGAACAAAACAACCTTTTGGGAAAGCAAGCCTCAGACATTATAGCGCTATAGTGTGTTAAACAGAAAGTTTTCTGAAGATTATAACAGCTAATCTAATTGACTCCAGGATAGAGGACATGCAGCTGGTCGGTCTTGTCTTTCTGCAATATGCAGGCTCACAGTAACAATGGAAGAAACAGACACAAGTACAAAAACAGATGACACGCATATGAATGCACACCTGCTCATTAATACACGTTAACAAACTGACACACGCTATATACTCTTAAGAAGGAAATGTGGCCTGAGGCGGTATTCAAAACAGCTGGCTGATCATTTACAAATGCTTTCCAAGGGAAAAAGAAGTGGAGCACTGCCAAGCAGGACAAGAAACTGATTTCCATTGTTTTAAATATGGAAAGCTTTTCAACTTCAGAGACAACTCGTCTTCTCCACGATATGAAATAAAAAAGCTTTTTGAAAGGAGAAATTGTTTTTGTTTGTTAATTTTGTTTGATTTTATTTATGTTTACAATAGTAGATCAATCACCTCATTGTCTGATTCAACCAAAACTTGGTCGTACTCGCTCAGCGCTACCAGAAACATGATGGATGTGACGTTCTCAAAGCAATGGATCCACTTCCTCCTCTCCGACCTCTGACCTCCAACGTCCACCATCCTGTCACAGAAGGTACATCCAGGAAAGAGAAAAGAGTCACTATAAGCCCTCAAAGTGTTAACAAGTTTGTTTGGATCAGCCCATTTTGACCAGTGGTGATTCAAATGTCATGACACATCATTTGAATTTCTACTTTATAAAAACAAATATGCTCAAATCATGAGCAAGAGCAGCAATACCACAATGTAAAAATGCTGCATTACATATTAAGCACATCTTATTACTTTACATCATGCAAAAAAGAGTCAGCCAATCAGAAGAAAGAGTCACTGATATCAATGCGTTCCAAAGACACAACACAGCCCAGTTTTGGTAGAGCACCAGAGACGAGCTTCAAGAGAAGATGTAAATCTATATTGAGATCATTTTTAGTATTTAAAACCACAAAAATATCTTCTTATGGTGGCAAAACTGCAAATAAAACACAGGAAGGGTGTCAAATATGAGACTTTTAAAGGTTCTAAAATAATTTGGAGATCACATGCCAATATCTAATATCTATAGGTGCCTAAACATACTTTGCACCTTTCCACCTATGACATACACAGTATTGCTGTCGTGTGAACATATCATTAAAACATTGGCTTGACTCCCATCTCCTTTTCATTCAATCAGTAGTTCTTGTTGAAGTTTATTATTATATTATCATATAAATGGCTAAAGGACTAAACGTTCCACTGAACATTGTCTGAGCTTTGCTTAATTCCAGAGTTGAAAAGTCTTCAAAAGCGCCATCATATTTTCAGAACCTGAACGTGTGTCCCATCTCACCTGAATATGACACTCTGCAGGTCAAATGGGTATTCAATAATGCCTGTAGTTGGGACTCGAACCCTCAACACATCCTGCTGGGTGGGAAGATAGGACGGTTCAGCGATCCGGTCCAACGCGTTCAGGTAACTAAAGAGACAGGGAATAAAAAATAATCCAGGATTTGTCATCATGGAAACCATCCACAGAATGAGAGTCTAATTTACCTTAAACACATCTAGAAAAGTCTTCCCTGAGATTTCTTATAACCCTGAGTTGATTCGGACGCCTGTATCAAGTGAACGGTTTCTACTCACTATTTCGTGGAGTCGGAGAGCTGGTATTCCCTCCTTCGATCATAACACTCCTGGGTGCCTGGGTCATTCCATAAACTCTTGATTGCGTCGACGTAAGGATTGTCGAACATGTTGACCTTTTCTACGTCCACCTCTCTCACAATGTTGGCGTTACCCTGGTGGAAAACATAACAAGAAATGCCATGATTGACTGAGACTGACATTTATATCAACAGTGCCAAACAATAATACAAACTTAATTCATCAAAAAGTCACTCAATTTCATTTATGTAAAAAAAACAATAAGTGTAGGGGTTGTGCAGTCCTAATTAGTGCTGGTTAATTGTCTCGCTCTCTCACATATTCTATATCCAGAAATTTCCTTGCACCCCCAGGGCTCAGCATGGACCTAATATTTCAAGCTGAAATCCCACTGGTACTATTAAGGGGAAAGTTTTGCCGCCCCAGATTCCTATTAAAACTCTCCTGTGTCCCATGGAAAGAGATCAACATGTGCCTGGATGGCGAAACGGTTTCACATACAGCACTGCACTGGTATTCTTTATAATTAGGATGGGATACTTCATGCTCGCATTGTGTATGTGGCTGAACAGACATGATTAATCCTTTTATACTTATACAAGACAATTCAGCAAAACTGTAACGCTAACATGGCAGAGTAAAACTTTTCTGCCATATTTGTAGCGATGCAGAGCAGGTCAACGTCATACATTTTAATTTATGTTTAATTTTATTTTCACAATCATAAAGTCTATTTGGAAAATTCCCACAAGTGGAGTTAGTAGACACAGTGCATTAGCATAAAGGTTTATTCGCATTTATTATACATGACAGCCACCTATAGAACCCCTACTCAACCAACTCTCATTAACCACACAAGATGCTTAAGTAGACGCACCGTAGGCTAGAATGAAGAATATAGTGATTACAGAACTGGCAGGCAGTACTGGAAAAACATAAGCATAGCAAAAAAAATAAAAATAAATCTGTTTCACTTAAATGATGAAGATTTTCATTAACTAACTCAACCAATGATGATCTACCTGCAGGTCAATAGTAACACTGCACAAACATTTTCTTAACAGGTCACTTCTGACCTTAAACGCCAGCACCAGACGACCAAACATTGTTTTCATCGTGTCTCATGTAATCGAGTCTGCATGATGCCCACTGAGCAAGTTTAGAGACCCAGCAGCTAAACACGACTGAGACATGTGGACGTAGGACATGATGGGATGGTAAGCGTCTGAGGACAGTGACCTATTTAAATGTGTTATAAATCCCACTTTCCTATGATAGTGACATTTACTACAAAAGCCCAGAGAGACAGCGTAAACACGATCGACTGGTTTCACTTCCTTTGTGATGTCAGTAAACTCCTTTGTCAAAGATAAAATACTTCCCATTTTAACCTCGTGTATGAGAGCACAGGGATGTTGGGTACATAGTATGACAGGCATACTATGTATTTTTGTAGTTTTGTTGTTTGTTTTCATATATATAACTCAGATTTCATTACAGATAATTAAGTATGCTGAGTACTGAATGTTTCATGCACACTGGTACACACTAACCTAAAACTGGCTTCTCTAATACATCAGATATGTGCAGTATGAAGAAGAAGGTGGTTAACTGGAGTTACTGTACAATGAAATGCAGGGATTTTAAAAAAAAAAGCACTACATTAAAAACTGTTACTTGTATTTTCTTTTCAAAAATGTGATTATAGCAGCATTTGCTTTACTAAGCCTATGTAGGTAATATATAACAACATTTAAAATTGTGCTAAAGAGGGTGAAACAAAGTGATCTCTTATCACTGTAACTTCACTTTTGGTTTTATTCTTCATGAGCATGCACACAAGGGACGGGAAGCGAAAGCAAGTGTGGAAAAAGATCTTCCACCACAAGCGGAGATGAATGGCCTTTACCAAGCTAACTCCAAGTAGTGGTGTCATTTTAAAGTGTTATCTAAAGCACACATGGCAAACAGGTGTTTGTGATTTGGCTCCTGAGGCTATGCCATATTATATTGTTTACAGTAATAACTGTATAATTTCTATATGATAAACAAAATTAATATAGTGATAATGGAAATATTCCAACTTGTTGACATAATGATGTCATATTGTTATGCTGCGCAACGGTATGATGTGCGTTCTAATTTACACGCGGCAACAACAAGCATGGCTGATAAGTGGAGGAGTTAGGTGTTAAAAGGGGAGTGACTTCAGTCATGTGGAAGTGGCTTGGTCAGAAAAGCGCAGATGATCAATAAACCACAGTAATTTGTTAGTTTTCACTGGATATCTAAAGGAAACGGTTACATTTATATACATATAAAACTATAACACGTATTTTGTTGCAATTATATTTTCTTGCAATTATTAATACACTTTTGGACTGGTTCTTACAGTCTGCGTCTTCACTAGCATGAAGGTGTGCTGTCTTACATTACATTGTATGCCTGAGCAGTAGTTGAAATTCAAACAATATGCAGTAGCATTTGTCATGTGGCACCCTGTTACCTTACAAGGAGCCCTCAATAATCTGCCCTCAAAGAATATTCAGAAATACATACCCAAATACTTATAACTGAACACATCGCACTTAAAAAAATCAACAACATCTGACCTCTAATATAAATTATCACTGAATGCATCAATCAACTCTTCTGAACTGTCCAGTAATACTTAAGCAATGCCTGAAACAGGAATCTAATGCAGCAAATAGGAGCCAGTGGCAACTTGTAGGAAATGATGATGCTCATAAAATGTGACGGTATTAAAGACACTTTTAATATCTACACAATCAATGTGTTATATTCATGTCACTTTGAATAGCATATTTTGTTTTGTACATTATGAATAAAATACTTACTGGCTCTCAGTCCAGGATCTCAAACTAAAATCTACTAAATAGTTCATCAACTCTTCCAAATTAAAATCTCTACAAAACCCGACCAGGCTGTGGCCTGGCACGGAGAAACTCAAGCACCTGGTCAGCTGTCACCTAAAATGGTCTGATTTGTAAAAAAAAAAAAAAAGTGTTGCCAAGGTGATGACTCCTATACTCCCATTTCCTTTCATTCGTCACTCATACAGGGAATAATCTGTGTGTAAGAGGTCACTGTAACAGCTACCAACAGCTTGCTATGACGGCAAGGGTAACTCGGACAAATAAAAAAGGCGAAAGAAGGCCCAGCTGACGTGATAGTTACAGAAACTAAAGGTCAAATTTGGGTGAATAGTGTAGGGCAGGCCTCTCTTATTTGTTTGTATAGATGTATTTGTGTGTGTACATGCACGCATGGATTTGAGTGCACCGAAACAAGCAAACAAATACACACAGGGTATGATGGAGCACTGGCGTGCTTTAAGGACACAGGAAGTGTAAAAAGGACAGGAAATGATTATGGATGGCTGTTCCCCATAAGATAGACGGCACTCTAAAAATATGCAAGCACGCTGTGGCCACTTTGTAGAGTCTCTCTCTCTATTTCTTAAACCATCTGTCACCCTTGACTACCATTGTCCTTTCACTTGGGGAATTTGAAATGGCTCGAGTGATCTCATCTACCTTGTTGTGCTCATATTTGTAGGGGATCTTGAGCGTCTCCATGGCTCGGATCATAGCCTGCATGGCTGTGAAGATGTTCTGATAGACCAGTTTAGTAAAACCCCTTTTGTCCTCGTCGGAGTAACCGGCACCGTGGATAATCCTCATCTGTTTGATGAATGTGCTCTTCCCGCTTTCTCCAGTGCCTGAGAAAGGAGACAGGAAAAGGGGACAAAGAGTTTATTTATTTAGTAGGTTTGTGCTGGGTTTCATTCAGCCAGACAACACATTTAATCTCCTGTGTCAGCATTCATACTCCTTAAATGGACACCCAGTCATTTAAGATTTTTCTGGACCTCCATAGGCAAAAACATGACAAAAGCTGTTTTTATCACAATAAAACAATTACTTAGAAGACAGCCATTAAAATCTCGTTGGAGAGGCTGCTTGGCCAGTCACGGGCCCAAATACAGAATATATTCTGTACTATTTGTCAGTGATGCTTTTTCTACTTTCGATGTGACCATTAGATAAATTTTTAATGTTAGTAGTGCATTATGTTGGATACATCAATGGGGAATTATGTACTGATGATGAGATTCTAGTTATGTGGATATGAAATCCTTATGAGGAAGCAGTTTTCTATTTACACAGCCGCAGACATGGAGAAACACTGGTACTCGTTTTAAGTCACGTTTTTGACCGTGATGAATGTCCAATATTCACTATTTATTTTGCTCTGTTTTGGTCTCCACCAATAGTAGGAGAAAAGGCTGGTCCTATAGAAGATAAATGCAGCATGTTAAGCATTTAGTCAATAACTTTGTCTGTCTGCTATTGGGTACTGAGTATTGTGGGTTTACGTGAACATTTCTGTTCCAACAGCTGTCTGCTGTGTCCATAAGTATTTATCAGAATGGATTTCGGGCCTAGAAAATACAGAAATAAAAGCAGATAGTCATTTGATCGGATGTTAATAAATAAATACTGATTAATACAAATACTGTAATCCCTGAAAATGTAGATTTAATTGTATTTGAGAATTAAAATGATTCTAAAATGTATTCAAAATGTACATGTGTACAAAGATTGTTCTTTAATACAACATGTAGTCTTGGAAAAAACATGTGCGCCCACATTTATACGCACAGATGTACAGTACATGCACACAGACATACAGTGTGTACTCACTTAGTCACACATATAATATTATGTGCTGGCTACTTTCCTCTCAGCCTGTTTGCTTGGTCTGGTGACAGACCAAGAACAACATCTCTCAGTGGTGACAGGAGCTATTTGGGTGTGAAGAAGCAGGGGTGTAGTTTTCTCTTTGGTTCATTGAGAATCTTGGCAGACCAAGTGAGCGGTCTAACTTTACCACACCGCTAACTCCTAAATAACACTGCCAGAAAGGTGTGTGTGTGTGTGTGTGTGTGTGTGTGTGTGTGTGTTTTGCATGTCAGTGGTCAAGAAATGTGTGCAGCAGTCCAGTGCAACTGTCTGTCTCTGTCATACAGCTGCGATTTGAATTGCACATTTTGTCTCTTTAATTTAGTATGTACTGTAGCTACCCTTACAAAGTATGCACTGTCGCATGCAGTATGCATACAATTGGGACATACTTAAGCGGCAACCAACTGCAAAGTCACCCATTGGTTTGTGAACTGTCACTATGAAGCTTTGAGTTCAGAGTTCGGCCGCCACCACCTTGTTATTTCAGAGCGGTTTCTGAGCCAGAGGTGACCATATTTGGACGATTTGGGGAGGAGCGAGCGGTTGATCTGACTTGATCTGACTCCCGCCCACCAATTGTTGAAACTTGACTGCACTACAGGTCTGTCCATCAAACAGACATGCCCCAAAAATCATGGCTTTTTGAGGCCAAGTTTCTAAATAATGGTGGGGTTATTTTCAGATGGACAGAAAACTAATAAGAAAGAGGGACTTTAGCTAACAACACCATTAGAACTTATGGAAAAAAAAATATTGATTTTGTATTTCATGAGAGCCTTTGAATGGTAGTCTATGGAGCCGGAGGCTTTTTTGTAATTTTGGTGGTATTGCAGTTTATGACACTTGGGCACTGGCCTCATTTTATAGACGCAGAAGCTATGGACACTTTTATTAACAGTCAATGAACATACTACTTCATAAAATTCCACCAAAAACTTTGACCCTCTTGGTCATAAACGTTGCAATCGACAGCACAACATCTGAAGTAAAATGATGCGATTTGGAATAAGTATGCTTCCTTTTAATGGCTCTATGGAATGCACAGACTATTGTGTTATCCTTGGTGCACTTTGACATGTTCACCTTTGTTGTGGCAGTGGGTGAGCAAGAGTTTTATGATGAACTATTACATTAACCTCAATGGCAAGTCGCAGTTATTAGAGACCGCAAATAGTGTTAACAAGAATTAAGGCCCCGTGGCATTCACCCTGGAAATAGAGACACTATTTTTTTTAAACAGGCAAAGTGGAACAGTGAGTAATCTCACAAACTTCAATTAACTGTGCCAATGGGTTTTGGCTCTGGGTTGCTCTTGTGTTCTGATCGACCACTGGCTCTTCAAACACAGCACATGTAAGGTACTCACAAGACTATAGTAGTTCATACATGTTACTTTAGGCTACAGAAAAATGGGGTGGCTATACAGCAAGGATCGCCTGACCACATTTTGGTATTAATGGATCGTTTCTATTATACCAACGAGTAGCACTGAAAAAGATAGAGACAGCAAATATGCTATGTCTGAGTGTGCACTGGCCATTAGTGGCTGCTGAGTCACCTTTCAAATCAATGCAGTGTCCCAGGATCAACCCCTGTTTAAGACGGGTGTGTATGAATCAGTATCCCATCTGAGGTCAGTATAGAGTGCCCCAGGACTCCTGAACATAGTTGGACTCAGAGAGGGACAACAAATAAAATAAAAAACACAATCTGGTCTTTGTGTTTCTTTAATTATATGATAATCTGGACATTGGAAACTTGACTGTTAGCTGCCCAATGCTTAAAACATTAAGGTAATCACAACGATTATTACAAAGATGGTTGGTTATTGGCCATCAGACATGTCTTGGAAGTTGTGCATTTCAATAGCTCCTGAATATATCACAGCATCAGTGTCAGCTAGTCTCAGTGTCAGCCTTAATTCTCAGCTTGGCTTCTGACTAGTGTTTAATAAATGTCACCTTTAATTAAGCAGAAGGAACTTATAAAAATAACATGTAAAAATACTGTGGTGTACCAAATACCTCACTAGACCACATTCTCATTCTCTCCAGCAGCATTCACAGTATGAATATTTTTGTTTCTGACAACTAGATAAACAATAATGCAGTAATAAGTTAGAAAAATATGTCGTTCACATCCTGACCATCGTGCCAATATCAAGACCTGATTTATACCAGAAAAATGCTGATACTATGATATGTTACAATGTGACATGACCTCTCATACTGAAACTGAATCCAAGTCCAAATGATAAAAATTCCAGTTTCCTGCATTTTCTGTTGCTGCACTGTTAACTTGGTGGCATTTGTACAAGAATCATATGACATCTCCAGGGCTTCCTTTCACAATTACAACCATGTGTTTGTTAAAGGCTTGTAAAAAGTTGAGGTGGACTTTGTTCAGTTGTAGCCTTGACAAAGTTCCCACAGCTTTCATTTGGCTGATAAAAGCAGCTAATAGTGATTGGGTGGATTAACACTTTTACAAATATTTGTTACAGATGATGTAGAATTTGAGAGTCTAAATTACAAAGTTGCAGACTCTACATGCTGCAATGCTGCAATGATTTTAAAAGTTCAGCTGCGCAAAACTAACAAAGGCTAGCACCTGTTTTTGTGACTAGCGGGGTCTTGATATAATATAAAGTTGTTCATAAGTGTACTGGCTGTCATCCAGCTTCTCTATAGTTCTGTCTGTGTATGTGAATATGCATGTGTAAGTGTGTGGCAACAAAAACTAGGTTCAGTGGTCTCTGGAGGATTGAAGTTAGGCTGTGCCACTTTTGTAATTGAGCAATTTTAAATTAGATGTAGACAAGCCTGATAATTATTCATCTTTAACCCATTTGAGTGTCAACAGATGTTCCAGACCTCAAAGCTAATTCAAGGAGTCAGGTGTGTGGATTTTCATGACCGATTTAATTTAGTTATAAAATTTGTGCTGAATTTGCACAGTAAATATATTCCAGCAAGGCAAAAGTAGCACTAGTATGTCGTACTCATGATCCACAAAATCATTAAGAAAAAATGAATGTAACAGAAAGAACCATGGGAATATTATTTTTAAGGTTATGGTTCTGCAGCTGATTTGTGACTCTTTGATGTCAGAGCATCCTTTAACACAACAAGCAGAGTTCTCATAACATCCCTGCTCGCACCTGCATTATTTGCTTCCACAAAAATGTTCAGTAAGTGTTCAATTGTCCTGTTCCTCCTCCTGCACTATGGTCTCAGTAAGGCAATTTCCAAATAACTTTTGTTGCAACCACAATAAAGTTTAAACTCAATTGTGAAAAAATATTGACGGTTATCTAGAAAGTCCTTGATTTTCACACTGTACGAAAACACTGGTTGCTGGGAAAGTAAAAAGATCTCTCAAAAAACAAAAATTGACACATGGTCAGCAGCATAGTCAGCCAATGTGCTAAAACATACAAAACCACCATGTAGTCATGTTTTTGAACAACAAAAAAATACTCTTAAGAGATTAATTTGAGTATGTATCTTAATCATTGACATTGTTGAAAAACACAGATCTCTATTTCTTTCGAGTCTCCGCTAAGTCTGTCCTACACCTCCATCAGTTCATCTTATACATCTCATGCCTGCACAGTTTTGGAATCTCAGCTAAAGTTATGTCGACACTCTTTGTACCTTCTTTCAACTCTGTCACTTTCCTTTCCCCCAAAGAAGGGACGCACAGTATTGGATTTTTTTTAAACTGATTTTCCAACAAATGGGCAATCATTGTAGTGTTGAAGGAGTGCAATTTGGTTTCTCCTCACACGACCAACACTGAGTAATCATTGCAAATAGCAGCTTGCTTCGCACCCTTTATGAAATGTCCACACTGCAGACATATTGTTGCATCCTCTTTCACGCTCAAGAGACACAAGAGCACCATTGAGCTTTTAGGCCTAATTAAACCATCCTATTCCAACCGGGCTATTCAATTAGCAAAAATTTTAATTTTGGGCTGATGCCGATATTTCATTTTAAACTTTATCAGCCGATGCCAATGACATTACAACATTATCATGCATATGCCAGACCGAATGTCACACTTAAAGAGTTTACTTTAACTAAATTACTTTTCTGTGTTTACTTTTCAGTGAACAATGAAAAGTCCAAGGTGTTCTTGTGGATTATGACAACAATTTTCTTTTGAAAGAATGTGTTCATGTTGATGAATTTCTGGAACAGATAAATTTGACTTGGTTGTGGCTGAGATGTCCATCCTTATGGGACTTCTCCTTTGGTGAACATTGATCTTATAATTAGACTTTTCCCCAAGTCATCTTTCTCTGTGCAGCCTTTTTTATCTAGCATTAAACTGCTCTCCTGCAGCAACAACTCTTTCAAACTGTTACTAGTAAACTATTCATCTGTCATCTATCCAGGTTAAATGAGTGTTAAAGTCAGTGTGTTTCTGTTCTTGGTTTACAACCTTCTAATCAGAGACATAAAGTGGATGGTTGAAACGCTTGCAATGTTCTCATTTATTGTGTTGCGTGTGTTTCATACACAGTCCCTGCGGACACAAAGCAATTAGCCACCTGAAAAGATTTGAAGTGAAGTTTAAAAGCCATGATGATTTGTGAAAAACCCAGTGATGGACATTCTGAGGAATTGAAAAACTTCTAAACTTAACCAGAGTTTTGTGCTGAAGTCTCACAGGACACGAAGAAATGAGTGAGTTTGAAAACCCACAATACACTGAATGAATATGGGTTATTGGAGCCAAATAGAGCGCGCGCGCGCACACACACACACACACACACACACACACCTTCATCTGGTTAACTCGAACACTTGTTGTAGAAGTGGTGGTGTCCATGTGTATTAACACACACAAACAGAAACACACGATTCCACAGTGAATTCAGAGCCCTGTGTGTAAGCTGATACATTCAATGAGTTCTGAATCAAAACGGTTAATTAAGCCATCGTTGGTTTAGAAGCTCAGACATGTGCCTTCTTACTGCATGTATGAATGTCTCTACTTTCCAAAAGGGTTAAAAAGGTCAATTGTCCTGGTTTAGCCTCGACCACATTACATTTCCTGCTTGCACTCCATCTAGCCTCTCCATGCCATCCCTTAAATCTCTCACATGACAACACCAAACAGCAGGAAGGTGTTTATACTGCTGTCCAAAATGTACACAAATTAATGCTTCACAAAGTCAAATCTACTCCCTGTAACTTTATCATGATGGAAAATGTGAGGGGTTTTTTTGTGTTGTAGAGATCCCATATAAAGTTAATCAGTGCAAGAAACGTTTTATTCCACTTAATGGCCCTCACTGTGTTTTCTCGTGCTCTATATAGAAATACATTAATTGTAAGCTTCCTGTCATTAGAGGCACACTACTAAACCACTCTGCAATCTAATAGCCTTCGCTGATAGGACCCACTGATCAGCAGCTGCTACTCAAAAGTAAGTGTTGAATATGAATCATGAATTCTTTGGACTGTGCTGTAAAGTGTTTTGCATCACATAAGGATAGTGACTAATAATTTGATAAATACAATATATTGTGTCATGAGAAATATAGTTAAGTCCTTGATCTTACACGCCATCCCTTTTTTGTTTAGGTCATTGGCTGTTATTGTGTTTACATAATGAGCGAATTGTTGGGTATTAAGAGAGATTAAGGGGCAAAAACAAAGCAATTATTTGTCCATATTTAGTGAGGGTGGTGGCAGTCAGCTCCTCAAATCCTGTTAAGGGGAATTCAGTTCATCATTTGGTGCAAACAGCAGGGCCGAAGGTAAACCTTCCTCACCCAGTCTCTCTTAAACATCCCTCAGGAGGCAAAACTAGGATCCGAGGATCTAAATGGTCAATTTTCTTTCTTTTTCTTTTTTAAATAAGGAACTGAGTGAGGAGTGCACTGGAACAGGAAGAGAGGTTTCTGGCACCACTCTCCAGGACCACAGCCATCACATCTAATGGGCTTTCCACTGAAAATCTAATTAAAAACTGGATGGTAAGTAGATGACTTGTTTTCTTCACATTTCTCCGGTATGACTAATACCCCCCCTCCCTTTCACAACCAAACACTGAAAATGAACAAGTACCAACACTATGACTGAAGTTTGTACACATCAGGGAACTGTAATTCTGAGATTAAATCATGAATCATTGGTGACTGAAAAATTGAGACAAGAAAAGTCAAAGGATCTCTTACCATACTGCAATGTTGGGTTATAGTCACTTTCAGAATGATTTCAAATAAATGAATACTGCATATCGTAATGGCTGCATGAGCATACCATCACATGCAGGTTTCTACCTTATTACAGGACAGCAAGCTTTCCCTACAGACTCGCACCTGTTACATAATCATTGCCAGGGTTGGGTGTAAAGCTGCAAAAGTGTTTTGATTACGCCCAATAAAGCGCAGACTTTGGCCCCGCCAACATTTGACACACTCATAAGCACACCACCTGGACGGGCCCTTTAGGCCTGGCTGCACACGTTGCAGTCAGGCCAGGGAAAGCGTGGCTAGGTAAAAAGGTAATGCCATTAACTAGTAAGCGTTTGTTTCCTCGATACAAACCGTGTCACAGTTATTCAAATCAGGTGGTTTCAACACTGGAAGCCGTACATCTCTTCCCTCTGCTGACCTGTCAATTTGTATACTCGACTTCTAACGCCGAGACATTTCAATCAACCCACTCCCAACTTCACTCAGGTGGGAAGCCCCACATGTAGACCCCCCTCCCGACAAAGGTATTTTGGGTGAGAGAGAGGAATTTGGGCTTTGCATCCCCCCCCCCCCCCACTCCTCTCAGTCCCTTCCCCGTGTAGCCCTGCTGAGCTTACCGAGAAGCAACAGTTTCAGCTCCCGGCGTGAGTCCCTCTTATCCCGGCGGAGCTGCCTTTCGATCTCGTCGTTGATCCTCCTGGCTTCTTTCGCCTCCTCGCTGAGGCAACACGCCATTATGGATTCCAGGGTCATTCTCTCCCCCTTTCTTATTTGAAAAACACGCACACTTTTCCGCTCTCTTACTGATTCATCCAGATTTGAGATTTGGTAAAACAAAAGCAAAAAAAACAAAACAACAGAAGCCTGTGAATGCCAAATAACGCGTGGCCGCCCTTATAATGAGCTTGAACAACGCACAGATTGTGGTGGAAAGGAAAAAGATATTTGAGAAATTATTGACCCCCCTCCCCACCTCCTCCTGTTTCGGTTCGCTTTCTGGGCTTTCCGGCAGCTTCAAAATAGTGTCCAAAGCGGTTTCGGTGGAATATCTGCGCGATCTTAATTGGTATAATCTGCTTTTCCGTTTCAATATGATCAACAGATCATTTTAAGACACATCCTCCTGTGTGATCTCGTTAAGCCTTGTCATCCGTGCCCGGCCAACCTCTTTTCAAAGTCCTCAATGTTGATATTTTTCAATCCACGAAACCCCTTGTGTTCCGGTTACCGTCTGCGGATGAGGGCAAGCAGAAAAACACATGAATAAAGCTGTCCGTTTATTTTCCAATGGCTCGACTCCCGGGCGTGGTGAGGCAGAATATGGCCGACTTTCACTCCAATCCGCTAGGCTGGGATACAGTACAGTTATCTGTGTGCTCAAAAAAACCAAGAAAGCCACACACAACACATCATTTCAGCCGGAGCTCTCGATAACGCGGCGAGAATATATCCCGGTTTGACTAAAAAAAAAAAACAAGCGCTCACTTCCGTGGCTCCGCAGCCGGGGTGGGAAGAAAGGAATAAACACCGTGTGGTTGCCTTTTCCCCCCGGCCAATCTTCTCCTTTTCCTCAATTCTCTTCATGTATTTTTATTACAGAGGCCATCCACTCCTCCGCTGGCAGGCTGACGTCGGCCTCCCATCGACTAGGGGGGGAGGTGGTGGGGGAGTGTCACGTCAAACAAGCTCCACACAAGTGTTTATACCCCAACCTGTGGAATAGAAAATGAATGAACATGCTGAACCCCATATCTCCACGGACAGGAGTGTAACAGTGGGCAACTCCACTTAAATTCAGGTTGTTTTTTTTTGTTTTGTTTTTTTTGTGCTGACTGTGGGAGAAAATGTTTAAGCAGTCTCAGTTATCAATATGTGTAAGTAAAAGCAGTTAAATGGAAAAGTTTTTTTTTTTTTAATCAGGACTTCCTTAAAATACAGTTGTTGTTTTTTTTTATGTAGCCTTTACTAAACTAAAACTAATGCAGTCTCATACATCAATCGTTTACCTTCATGTAGGATGTGATGTTCATGGTTTTGTTCAGGAAGGCGTTGATTCAAGGTTATGACAATTTTGGAGCCTGTAGTTTGTGTTGTGCTGAATACATTTATTTTTTTTAGCCCGTGTCCTAGGCTGCATTACTTTTAGCTAAGTCTACCTAATAAACTGGCCACCGTAGAGTAATACCTCAACATAAAATATTACACTGTGTTAATTTATTGTAATCACTCCCTTGAAACTGTTAGATTTGACTATTTTTACAAATTGGACAGTTGCAGCTGTCTCAGCTCTTCTGAAAATACAAGTCATCTCTTGTATTTTATTGTTTGAATCCGAGGCCATGTTAGAACCGTGTGATGATGCAATTTTGGGACTAAGAAGTGAGCATTGTATCCACCCTGTTTACTTGTTACATGTAAATCGTATGCCTTTAAAAAAAAAAAAGAAGGAGATTTAATCATATTAGGAGTCAATGCATGAGCTGTTTGGGCATTTATTCAGGCCATGAGCAGATTTTTTTTTTTAGACCCTACATGTATACAGTAACGAGATTGAGTTTCAAGCAACATGTTAAAAAAAAGATCCAGAGCCATGACTGTCAAATCATGTTGACCAGCTTTATGTGTCAGTTTTGGTTTAAAAGCTTTTTGTGTTTAAGGCCTGCCTGAAAAGATTCCAGCTTTGTTTCTTGGTGGGTCACATGATAAGTTCCACCTGTATTACTGAATGAACAAATCACTTCTCTGCACTATTCTGCTTTGTTGCTTAGTTTGGAAAATAGCCACATGCTACTATCATTAGCTAAAAACCTTCAAATGGAAAACAGAAGTCTCTGGTAAATGAGCAGAAGGGCATTTCTCCAAAAAGTCTGTGACTTTTTAAAAGCATCATAAAAGATCTGCTGTACAGCACACTTTTAATGCTTTCAACAATCTATGACATAAATCTGAGAGGCAGGCAAATGGGTCCTGCACCATTAAGTCTGAGTTAAAGATTATAGCAAAGTGAAGACACTTATCTTTATGAGCTGCTTTTGTTTTGCCTTATTTCAATGACACATTAAAGTGAGTAAAGGATTATACATTATACTGGAGGACCTCAAACATTTCAACAGGCAAACTTGAACTGCATTTTTTTTTTTTTTACCCAAGCATGTGCTTGTGCACTAAAGTATTTGTTATGGACTGCAGAGAAAACAGCACTTTAGAGAACCGTGTCACTTGAATAGCCATATATAAACCCATATTTGAAAACTTACTAACATTGAAATAATTATTGAAATTTTATACTTTGTAAAAGTTTTGTAAAGCTGAACTATAGTTATACACACTTAAACTCTTTGCTGCAAACAAGTTTTAATTGAGGCCATCTCATGTAGGTATCGAGCAGTGTTGATTGTAACCTAACTAAGTGGCCCATTTAGACCATTTAAATGGGGACATCCCAGTGACTCTGTTTAATTGCATCTAATGCATTTGTTTAAATCGAGCTCATGAAGTCGAAGGTGGTCTTATCTTTACGGCCCATATACCAAGCAGACAAAAATCGGAGCAACACTGAAGAACCTGAAAACATTACATGAAAAGAAAAACTGTAACATGTTTCCTAGAGAATTAACGTTATCTGTCGCAGGTGCCTGTCTGACGCATCCCAGATTTGCAGCTTGGGGAGGCGTTCAGCCTGTGCCTGTGATGAGGGTCAACCAACAAGCTCTCTAAAGGGACACTCAGCCAGAGGTCAGTAACATTTTAACCTGTTAAGTGTTATTCAGCATAATCATGTTTAAAAAGGATATTCTCTTTTTAGAAACCATGTTCCATGCTGTAATCACTGCATCACCGCTCATTTTTCATCAAGTAAAATCATGCTTGTATGAAATGACTTAATATTTTGTTGAATGACAGCAGTCAATAGTGCCATACTGTGTTAAATATTGATTTTGGACTTATGTTTAACCAAAGAACATAAATCCAACCAAAGAAAAGAAGATAATACTTTTCTACTGCCTTCTTTTACAATTACCTTGTGCGAGAGTAGAGACATGGCAAACTGTGAATAGCTACATGTCTGTGAGGTTATGCTCGGTCTTTTCAATAAACTGTGTATGCAGATGTCAGTGTGTAGTCTCTGAAATAGTGTATAGCCTACACAAGGCTAAATTACCACCGAGATAAAATTACTGTGTGGCAGCTGGTTTGTGCTTCTTATATTGCTTGGGATTTTTGCCAAGGAATGTAATATAGGCTACATTTAAGAACAGAATCAAGTGATGATGATTAAAGTCATAGGGGTCCTGCTATATTACTTAGTTTTGAGGCCCTGTTTTGAACAATTTGGTTTTAATGCTTTAATTATTACAGCTTATATTTTGCTTACATGGTGCACTCACATGGTAGAGACAAATCCCATAGAGCAGGAGGGTCTATGGTCCAGCAGTTTAATTCTTATCCAGTTCCCCCCAGTAGATTACTTCAGCTATGTTATAAACCAGCGCACTTGACTGATTTCATCCTATGTATAAATATTCGGACTTGACCAGGCACTACTCATGTGAGTTGACACATTGCCAGAGAAACTGTGCATAAACGGTGAAAACGGAAATATGAATTTTTTTTTTTTGAAACAATGGTAAATAAAATCAAGACTTTTATTTTGTAAAAGAAAGAGCTTCCTGTGACTTCCGTCCGCGTCACGTGACCTCACCCTCACCTAGATACGAGAAAGCGTCGCTCTGTGGTCGCTACGGAGGGAGGGATGGGTCCGCTGTAGTTTAAAGGTGCTTATGTGCATTTTTTCCACGCAGTTAGGACAACGTATTACCATGGCTGTCTGCTGGAAACGCTTCGCTGTCGTTTTAACAAGGCTAAAACCGAGTTTGAACGCGCGCGCAACCACGTTTTAGTGTTACCAGTGCACAGGTCTATCTTAGCATGGCAGATAAAGATTAGTTAGCATGCTAGCGAGCTAGCTATCCAAGCCTCGGCAAAAGCCCAGCGACCACACCTGCCAGCAACAGGTAAAGAACTTTTTTTTTTTTTTTTTTTTGCTCCGGTCCTCTTCAGGAGTTTTGCGTATCACGACTCGTCAACAGCTTTTCGCCATTAGTAACTACGGTTAAAATCCCGCGGGTGTTGTTACCTAATGATGATCAGCACAGTTCATAGCAGGTGTTTTTCGAGTGACTAATTCCTTGTGACAGTAATGATGCGGCTCTTAATAGGATTTGATTCCTCTCCTTCCTGTCGCTTGTTTTGAGAGGTACGGCAGTATATCGAGAGAGAGAGAGAGAGAGAGAGAGAGGAGCTTAGCTGTGCATGTGTAAGAACGAGTGTTTGTGTGGTTTAATCTGCCTTTACACTAGTCTGTCTCACGTAAGCTATTTTGCATTAAAAAAAAAAAAATGTGGGAAAAAAAAAGAAAGATATACGTATAGATGGATGTACACATATCTATACATGTCCATAGGTGAATCTGAACATCATCCGGTTTATTCGCCAAATCTGTTACTCCACACGAGGAAGTTGCTTTGGCAGCTCTCATTCAACAGCTGATATCCAAATTAATAAGAGTAAAACGTGCTGGTGTAAGAAACAAGGCAGGACGGAGACTGGAAGTGGGATAACAACAGCAACGCAATAAAATCGGAATAAGTAACGTGTATTTACAGGTGTTTTGTGTGTGGTGTAAGGTTGTCAATTGTGCCTTTGCAAATGGTTTATAATCATATTTGAATATTCTTAAACAGTAAAGTGTAGAATTTACAACTGAGCGTGAATATTGGTATTTTCCGTTATTCAAATTGAATTAAATCTTTACCGAGGGCTTAGAGACCGAGTGTAGTGTCTCTCAATGCAAGGCGAACTTTTCCTGTACATTTTATACAAGGAGTGCTGAAATCCATATGAGCTGTGTAGAGAATAAATGACCTTACATACATATAGTCAGTCTCTACATACAGGGTATGTATGCATCCTTTTCTGTGTACACTATATACAGCTTTCTTGAATATATGACATTGACATATGTATGAGACAGCTGACTGTTTGAACTGTTCAGGTTGAGAGGAAAAAAAACTGTTCTTGTATCTGGTATTTTTTTTTTTTTTTGCTCTGTGGTGACTTTCATAGAGGAGATGTTGGAGCAGATTATGTCCAGGGTGTGAGGGGTCTGCAGTGATTTTCCTGACTCTGGAAGTGCACAACTCATGAATGGTGGCCGAGTCAGCATCAAAAATCCTCTGCAGACTTGACGGGCAGTTGTAGTCTGTTCCTGTCCTGTTTGGTGGCTGATCTTAACCAGATGGATAAATGACTGCGGTGTAGAACTACATACGCGTTTCCTGAGGCCAGTTGAACTTCCTCAGCCTTCGCAGGGAGTCCATCCTCTGCTGGGCGCTTTTGATGATCGTGTCAACGTTGTACTCCCACTTAAAGTCTTGGGAGATTTGAAGATCCCAGAGACCCGAAGGATACCACAGTTGACACAGTGCTGTTGATTATGGTGAGGAAAGGCCTATACTGGGGGGAGGGGGGCTTCTTCCTTCCTCCCCCTTCACGGTCATCTCCCCAGTTTGGAGCGTGTTCGGCTCCAGGTTGTTTTGCCTGCACCACGGTGCCAGATGTTCAGCCTCCTGTCTGTTCACACACTCATTATCCTCTTTGATGAGGGCAATTTCTCGTGTGTCGTCAGCAAATTTCAGGAGTTTAACAGGCAGTCTTCCGGAGGTGACGTCATTGTGGTACAGGGACATCTCTGGGGTGATCCGATGCTGACTGTTTGGGTGCGGGATGTGATTTTCCTCAGCCTCACCGGCTGCTTTCTGCCTGTCAGAAAGTTTCTGAGTGTGGAGAAGAGGACTTCTGGGATGGTGGTCTTGAATACTGAGCTGAAGACCACAAACACAATCCTTGCATAAATACCTGGGTAGCTGGAGTGTTGTAGGATTTAGTGCAGTCACGTGATCCTAACTGTGCACTACTGAGAGGTAGTCAATGCGGGCTCCATGGATTTGCACCAAAATCAAGTTATTGAATTTTACCTGATTTACCATTAAAGCTTCTCACTCTCTCAAGTCAAAGCACTGATCATTTCGTTTTAGGTATTTATGATTTAAGACAATAATCTGAATGTATTTTTATTACAAATGATACATTTATCATTCACTGTACTGCTGATTTCTCACAGCGAGTGCATGCTCAATCAAATAATTGCGATCATGAACCAAAGTATTGTACGGTTACAACAAGACCTGAGTCATCACCCATCGTCATGGCACTTACAACAGGCAGTCATCAACATTTAGTTGTCATGGTGCCCGTGCAACCATGAGCCCCCCCCCCCATCCCCTCCACCAATTTGATAGCATTTCTTTTTGTGTCTGTTTATCAGTGTGGCTGCAGGTTCCTAGGCAGACATGGGTAAACTACACAGCAAGTTCCGCAAGAGGTCTGAGCTCTACAGGTGAGATGCGTATTACCAAAATACGAATAAAATACCATCAAAGATGTTAGCGTGCAGCTTCTTGAATATGTAATGAAACCGACAAAGTATTAGATTTTATACCTTCAAATTATTGTGTGAAGACAAGTGCTATCAGTATGCTTAGTATGAATGTAATATGTTTGCTTGGCATGAGTCATCCATTTGGTAAATCATTTTTGGAGTATTATTTCATCTCGTGCGGTAATAAAAGAAAAGTAAGGAAAAATATTATCAGCACCATTATGTTTGGGAAAAAAAACACTTTTCTTTGACATCCAGCATGATTTGAATGAAAAACATGTCAATATGTTTTGGGTGTTTATTGTTTCTTACTGCTGGTGTTTTCTGTGCAGGGCGTCTCAGGGGGAGAAGGCTGATAATAGCTTTGACAGTCAGGTGGTGCAGTATGAACCTGCTCATCATGGATCCATCAACACTGTGACAACTCTTAGCCCAGATCTGTGTGTTTCTGGTGGGACTGACCAGGTAAATTAACATATGTATTAGTATATTACATTAGTCCATATATCCAGAATTTAATCACAGGATTGATCAATGCTTTGCCAATAATTGTTTGTCTGACCTTTTTAGAAAGCTTCAAGTCACAAATCTAACTGTGAAAGGGATTTAAAATAATAGTAGCTCACAGAGTGCCTAATGCAAAGAAAGCAAAACATTTTAGAGACTTATTGTCTGACTGAATTGACATGTGTTTGCGCGTGTGTGTGTCCACCCCTGTAGGCTGTGGTGGTGTACGACTGGAAACAAGGCCGGATGTGTCAGTCCTTCCAGGGTCACAACCGAGAGGTTACCAAGGTAACGTCAATACTGTGTGTGCGCAAACTGATAAAGGTGTGACGCTGTTCAGAGCCGTTACACATTTTACTTGTACGCATCCTTTGGCCTTATATCCTCTAAATCCTTCCTTCGTCTCTCTACCAGGTGGTTTCTTATCCCGGTAGTACGTGGATCTTTAGTGCCTCACGGGACAAGACTGTCCTGATGTGGGACCTAAACCAGGGGGACGAACCTATTCAGGAATTTTGTGGGCATGAGTTGGTGGTCAATGGACTAGCTATCAGCCCGGGTACATACACAACACACGCACGCACGCACGCACGCACGCACGCACACACACACACACACACACACACACACATACACACACACACACACACACACACACACACAATGAGTCAGTAATTAGTAAATGTTTTAACTGTTGTCCCAAAGCTTTTTATAGCGCTGAAGATAAAGTTTCCAGTCTGGGATTTCTATTTAGTCAGAATGCGTGATACAACTCATGTAGTATATTCTGTCATATCTATGTGCAGATAGCATCTTATTTACCCATTTACCCAATCAGTTGATTCATAGGTGCACATAGTTGCCATTTCAATCCCAAAACAGGGAACTGTCTGAAAAGAGTTCACAAATATCGGAACAAAAAAGAGCAGGAAAATTCATCCATGATTCTCTCCTCCTACTTATGTCTCTGTTCCTGTTGGCCACCTGTCACTGCAGCATTAAATACACAAAATATATGTATTATCAAAACTGTAGGTGGAGTTGTTCATCATCAGGCCTGCTAAGATCTAATTTAAGATGTGACAGTCCTCTCAATAAGGCTGATGGTATTGAAGGCTGAGGAGGATATCTTTGAACTGATCACATGTTCATGATGCTGCTACACACAACTTGACTGAATTATATGTTTATCATTTCTGATGTTCTATTTACTAAGAACGTTGGTACAAGCTGGAATTACAGATTTCTTCAGAACTTCTTTTGTGGAACTAAGTACATCTATCTCAGTTGTTGATGTGATATTGTAATTGTATGCACAGTGCCCTCTATGTTTGATTAATGATCTGCTCTTTGGAAGTTGAGAGGAGCTTTAAATCAGATCTTAAGAAATGCTTGTTGTTTAAATGATGTCGAATATAGCTGTACATGGAATTGTTTTTACTATGGTTTGTAGATGGGAGAAAGCTGTGCACCGGTTCTCGTGACAACTGGATGTGTCTGTGGGATATAGAATCTGCAAAATGTGAACAGAGACACAACGTCTCAAGGAACCTGGTGAGAATAATACCATGTGCTTTGGTGTGTATAAGAATTGCTTTAGGCATGGTAGGCAGCCTTGGGTGTGTACCTGAGCATGCAAGAAAAAGAATCAAAACACCATTCACTCAGATCCTGTGTTCATGTCATTGCAAGGTGTAAACTTTTCCACTTTCCTGGTCTCTCTGTCCAGGTGACTCATGTGTGTTGGGTGCCAGCCAGCTCCTCAGTAGTCCAGACCTCTGAGGATAAGACCATAAGGTACAGAAAGATGTTTGACTGCAGTTTTTCCTGTAGCTGCACAATGTTGAGATGCAAACAGTGAAATTTACTAGAAATGCTTTTTGTTTGAAGTTTGCAGGACATTATTTCAACTTGATAGGAAAATATGTAACAATTGCAGGTGTTGTGGAGTTGTGATACCAGTGAGGAAATATTCTTCATCTGGAAACAAAGCAGGGTCAAAAGTTTTGTAAATGTGAATACTTAATGTCTGTCAAAACCTTTTTTTTTTTTTTTTTTTTACCTGTCAGTGTAATACCAATGTAATGTATATTCCAGTGGATTCTATTTGGTCTTTCTTATTTTCATGTGTCAGCAGATTACAGCTCTGATTGTTAATCAGTCAAATGCACGATCAAGTCCCATTTGGCTGTAACTGGGACTGGGGAATAGATTGTTTCACCGAGGCTTTACCCTGTAGCACTGTCCCTGTTCCTGACCTGACCCCATCTCTAAATTATTGCTTAGATTAAAAAAATAGCCATTGGAGTTAACTGTCTGTCTTAGTATGACTTTAATATTACACATAAGATAAAGTCTTATGTGTATTCTGACTGAAAGGCTGCAATCAAGACTGCAAATCAGTTGGTCCCACAAACTTGAACATAACCGAGTATGCTATAGCCAATTAGAATATCATATTAAGTCTTAGGATTGTGCCTGAACTGTCATAAAATACCAGTACCCTCTGTTTTACTGGGCAGGAATGCCACTGGCCACTCACTAAAAGTCTATTTCTCAAACTAAACAATGATTGGTAGGTTCTGATGATACAAGCAGCTGCTTTTATCATCTAATAGCCTGGGAGCGTGACACCTAGCTCACCTCCCTGAACCCTGACCTCTTGGTCATGTTGAACCCTTTATAATGAGACACTGATCATATCATGCAATCAGGACATTTATAAACTAAGAATGTTTTCTAATGACTCCAAATGTTTTCAATATTGGTACAAAGGAGCACATGTAGGATTTATTTTTCAAATGATATTTGGATAATTCCTCCTGCTGTATAAAACTAAACTATTGAGGGTGTGTTCACTTTGTGTTCTGCTTGTATGGAACAGAATTGCCCTTGTTAAAGAATTAAAACCTTCAGCACCTTGACTGTACGAGACAAGTTCTGTTGTACTCACCCGTCTGTTTAAAAGTAGAAGACCCTGCGGGCAATATGAAGGGTGGCCAAAACGTTGTGCATTGTTGAGATGACATACTTGGGTCAAGTATTTATATACTGCACACGTGTATGCACAGTATATTCTTACTTGGGTGTCTCTCTACAGTAGCGTTTGTCTGTTTATGTGTGCAGGGTGTGGGACAGCCGTGCATGGCAGGTCACCAACACTTTTCCAGCCAAGCAATACATCCAGACCCACTGTGACGTCTCTCCAAATGGTTACTACTTGGTGTCCAGCAGCAATGGCTTTGGAGGCCAGGGTTGTGAGGCCACGGTGAGACCACTGGAGGTGCTTGTGTGGTTGTACACACGAGATGAGGTTGTCAGTGCGGTAATCTGTTGTCTGGGTTTCATGAAGTCAATATTAAGGAAGCCCTCACTGTTTTGAGCTCTGCTGGTATAAAATCATGCACTGTTACATCAGGAACACCATTGACCACTCAGTAAATGCCTATTTCTCCCTCAAATTAAGCACTGATTGGACATGACCTTGTGCTTATGGTCACTGAATCTATTTCTTGTGGGTTTGACATATTTTACATGTGGAATCACCTTGTTTCGAAGTCTGTAAAGTTTCCTTTTGCATTTTGATCATATTTTATGTCATGTCTGTTTCATTGTTGATGAGATCAACGTTCATGCCTTTATTGATAGTCACAGTGACAATATAGACAGGAAATGTGGGTGAATACAACCCAAAACAAAGGTCCAGCTAGCCAGGAGTCGGCGCCCTCATGAAAATCGATTTTCACCATTTTATTTTCCCAATATCTCAAATGTGTCCAATGTTTATGCATATAGTTTTGAAATTTAGAATTGCCTTGTCATTTGTTATCAATAGAGTTGTGTCTGTGTGTTGTTAGCTCTGGGACCTGCGTCAGCCTGGCTGTAAAGTGGTGGAGTACAGAGGCCATCTCCAAACCACCGCCTGCTGCATGTTTCTGCCTGTGCCTCCTGGTGGCACAGCTCGAGTAGCAACATCCTCCCATGACGGCTCTGTCAAAATCTGGGATCAAAACACTGCAGGTAATACCCCCACTCATGGATGAAGACAAACACACCTACCGCTGTTTTGGTTTGTTTTTTTTTTTTTTACACTAACTTTCCTCCAACTTCCCCTCTGTCATCTGCTGTGCAGTTTGTTTCGGAACATTGTCTCTGGACGGTGCTGGCCCACTGGTTTCTCTGGCTCCGAGTGATGCCGCCAATCTGCTGTGTGCCAGCTTCAACAATGGCGTCCACCATATCCAAGTGGACCAGGGATGCCACCAGGCTCAGGGCTCTGGTGCCGGCTCAGGTGGCGCAGGCTGCCTGGACATTAAAGTTGTGGCACGTTTCTGACAATGTGACTCGTAACTCTGACCTGTGAACAGCCAGTGACTCAGCGAGCAGTATCACTGACATCATGTCAGTTCATTCTTGTTTTTTTTTTTACAATTTTCTATAGACATTTTTGCTCTACTCGACTGCCATACCGTGAGGAATGAGAGATGAGATCAATGAGAAAAGGAGTAGATGGCATTGAGATGTGTGGAGAAAATGCACCTTTTGTCCAACGGAGGACGCCCAAGGATGTTACTCTTCTGGGGGACTGGACTGTGGGGCTTTTCAGCTTTTAACTGGGGAGACATCATGCTCGGAGTCATGGCCGTATTGACCTCGTAGAGGGCCCCAGGGAAGACATTTTCTGTTGGTTCCCATATCGTTGGATTTGGATACAAATACACTTTATTTAGCAATATGTACCATGTGAGCAAATGGTGCTTCTAAAAGACGGAGCCACAAAATTCACTGATACAGCAAGGCCCATCTTTGTTGATATTGTAACTTAGTAGTCCAAGTTCTTATCCAGTTAACTAAATTACCAAAATAGACCCCTCACACTGGGGCTTTTGGTGCTACTAGTGGTTTGGGGCTCCTGTGTAATTGCCTGCTATGCCTGGCTGGTGATCCAGCTTTGCTTTGAGTGTTGACAAGCAAAAAAAAAAACTGGGATTTACTTTTACAGGTAAGTGGAACGGACTGAATGCTTTATGCATATGTTGTATTGCTTCTGTTGGCGTGTCAATTACAGGTGCAGAGGAGATTCGATTCTTTTATTTTGTAGTATTTGGTGGTAGCTTTCTACCACGGACACTTCTGTCACTGTGTGGCACTGATAAATCTTGGTGATCACGTGGTGGTTTTGAAATACATATTTTTGAAAAACTTAACTGCCCGGATGACCAGTTGCCACAAAAGATTCACTGGATGTCTGTTTTTTGTTTTGTTTTGTTTAATTAACAGTACGAGAACTTCAGGCACTTAATTACCATATCAACTAAGGCGGGCCCAAAACAGGAGTGGCGTTGGAAACGGTGAAGCACTCTTAGAGCAGGACAATCAGTTTTTGTTTTTTTCTGAATGTTATTTTGTAGGTACAGTCAGACTTTCAGTTTTGTTTGTCAAACAAATTATAAAGCCACCAAAACAGTTTTAAGGAATACGTGTATGCTGATGATATTGATTAGTTTGTATTGCAGCTTTAACATGTCCAATGTTAGACCAAATGAATATCTATGACACAAGACTGTATACAAATGCTTTGTTTTCATGCAGATTTTATTTGATAAAGGTTTCTAAAGATACAGATTCTGATATTTTTAACAAAAAACTGCTCATGGTGGATGTTTTGTGCTGATAGCCAATATATGTCCATTTTAAAACTACTATGCAAAATACCAGAGTAATTCCCTTTTTTGACAAAATACTGTTTAAATACACAAATGGGAATAAAAAAAATTGCAAATTCAAAATAAAGTTTTCCTACAACCTGTCAACATAAAACCTACTACCAGTTGTTTACTTAATATATTGTTTAATCAAGATTTATAGAGATCCAGGCGACCGTCTTTCCCTCAGACAGTGGCTGCTCCATCATCCAGTTCCATGTGAGAACAGAGGGACAAAATGGTCAGGTCAGCAGATGGATCAAATACCTAGTTGAGAGGTAATGTGCTTCAAGTGCTTCTAAATACAGCACATGGATGCAAATCTAAAGAGATACTGTTTTGTTGGTTTAGCATTTACTAAAATCTGGTTTGTTTCAGGCAGATGAGAAGCAGCAACAACAGATTACAGACAACTGAGAGGCACAATAAAAAAAAACGTACGTCTGCTGGAAGACTGTCAAAACATTACTAGTAGTAGTGAACAAGGGGTGATCCGACATTTGTGTGTACACAAGATTTAGTTTTCTTTGGGTATTTGTCACTTTAAACATGAGCAGTCAATTTGATTTTATATAGCTTACGATAAAGACATAAATAAGGCATGCTATGAACAGATGTAAATCTTTGTCACATCTTGTTCATTATGTCAGCTGAGATTTTTAACTTGGTTACAACTTGGTTAACATCCAGCAGCTCTAATGAATCATTCATAAGCTTACACTGCAAGAAACGCATCCAATTACAAATCAAAACAGATCTAAAAGAAATAAATTGTGAGAGTCTAACTTTCACCTGTCATGTCACTATGTTTTAAAAGTTGAATCATCAAAGTGTGTAAAACCTGTTTTCTGTTTCCAGTCACTGGCCAATTTTCACTGGAACTGTATCACATAAATTGTTTTGCTCAAGGGCACCATGGCAGTCTGGTAAGAGGCTCACTGTTTTTTTTTTTACCAGCTCTTTGTAATCTTTATTAATTTATCAATAATGCTTTTTAGCTCACTTTCTTACAGTAAGAGAATTGGTTATCATTAGTGTGTACATTTTATGTATGCATGTATGTATGTATGTATGTATGTATGTATGTGTGCAGGCAAAACTAAAGCCACAACAGATAATTGAATACTTGTTTTTAGCTCTTGATAAAAAAAAAAAAAAAATCTTTTATTCTAAAACTACTATGGGATTTTAGTAATCACCCGAAATGTAGTAGTACCACCTAGTCCCAGAAATATCATTGTTAGCTATTTATCACCAAATACTATAAATGCTACAAAAAAGAATCTTAAAAATGGAAGTGATTTTTCAGGTGATAGAAAAGAAGTTGAAACTTTAAAGAAACATTTAATCTCAGATATAATAGACTGTACACTTGTGGATGCACTGTCAAAGGTTCTACGTGCTTGCATACACTTTTGTTTTTGCTGAAATTATTCTCATTATTTTAAGAACTGAGCACGTACCCGTGCTTTCGCCCTGTTTTACAAAAACACACACACACACACACACGAGAGAAATCACATCTCCATGAAATAAGTAATGAGTCAGAAAGTGGAAGACACTCAGTCATACTGTGGTGTTTAATTTATTCAAATCTGGACCTCAGTTTCACTCAAAAAAAAAAAATTACTTTCCCACCAACAGCTTTTCATAAAGACACAGTCAGAAAACAACAGCAGGCAGAACAGTTTGGCTCTTGCCACATCACTTAAGTACAGAAATATTCAGATAAAAAAAGGTCTAAAAATGTTAATTGGTGACATGAAAAAAAAATCTGCATCTAGTCAAAAATCGACAAATACAAATAATTGGCACAGAATATTATAAAAAGCAGGCTACATGGAATAATAGGAATAAGTAGGATACAGTGCATTAAAATGAACAGAATTACAGGTCATTCAAACGACACTCTTAACAAGGAATAAATATGGTCTGAATGTAACATTCAATCTGGTGCCGAGAGATGCCAACAAAAAGATCCACTGCCATCTTTCAGCATCTAAGTGATAACAAGTGATACATGAACAGATCTACAACTAGTGGCAACTTAAAAGTACTCACTGTCTCTTCCATGGTATCTCAGAGGGAGGATAAAGTCTCCCTCTTGGAGCCTTTTGAGTACGTTTAAGATGAGAGAACAGTGTACCGTTTGAAAAGTAACAGTTTCACTTATAGTTCATTTTTCTTGAACAGTTTTCAGTGTCTTAAAATACAAGATTTTATAAACACCTCTGAAAATCCTGTAGTAAGTGAAGTACGGTATCACATGTTTAGGATTGAACTACCAAACAACAATGCCCTGATCCATCATAAATAACATACATGATTATTCAGTGAACACCTTCTTAGATCACACATTAGTTAAACACACGCAGATCATTGGCTACAGACTGATAGGCTAACCTTACATGACACCAGAATCAAGTCCTTCTCAAAAGTGAGCTGCCCCTCTGCAAATGGAAAAAAAAAAAAAAAAAAAAATACCCTTTTTATTCAACGTATTTAAAAATGTGCCAGCGTGTCGGAAACACAGACAGCACTGCTGGAACGGGAGGAGAGAGAGTGTGTTTAGTTTAGTCCTGTAATGACAAACAGCCTTCTCAAGTGGGATAATTTGGTTGACACGGTTCAGTGCAAATGTTAACTTCCATCCTACAGAAAACTGAAACTTATCGTTATAAAATTCCAAATATAATCAAGTTGGCTAATTCATCACATTTTGTAAGAGCTCTCTACCTGGGCAGTCAACATGTATATATATTGTAATATATCTTAATATTAAGAGGCATAAAAACATGCAAGAAACACCCAGATGACACTGGATATATGGGCTACCTGGGGTGGTTTACTGCAAGCTGGACATGTTTGGGCAAAATATGACAAAATGTACAAACAACTAATACACATAGTTTCAAATATCTTTTGTATGTAATGTATATTTTGTTTAGAATTTTGCTCGCACTCAGCCTTTATTTCATAATAAATTTGCAAGTCAAAACAACAGATCTAATGAAAGCCTGAAATATAGCCATTGTACTGAGCACATGAAAATCCACATGCACTGGAAATCATCAAACTGTGCTGGAAAATATCCAGAGTCCATGTACGTGTCTGTACCTGATATTGGAGTGATACAACATCTTTCTTCTCCGAGAAAAATGTTAACATTGTACCCTTACTATTGAAAGAAATGAGAAATACATCCCATAGCTGGTAGTTGCTGAGGATGTGAATGTCATGCGTATCAATATCGGTCGTTGTTTAGTCGATTTTTCTCATTACACACGGAAAGCACCAAGTTGTCCCCCCCCCCAAAAAAAAAATCTGCACAGCATTAGGGTCATTTCTATAAAACCATGTTTATGCAGTATAGACATAATGAACTGAAAAAGGGAAACAGGGGGATGTAAGTAGACAAGGATATGCCACAGTGATGGGGAATAGAAAACATTCTCTTATGACAATACACAATGGGAAAAACAATGGCAGAAATAAACATATAAAAAGTCCTAACGAACTCGAGGGCTGCACTGATGCACACAAAGAATGTTTTTAAAAGATTATCATACTGCATGAGTCAATCAGGCCGGTCGTTTACTGCAAATTGAATACTGGTAAGAGATATGATCACATACTAGCATGGATAAATTGTTAAAAAAAAAAAAAAAAAAAAAAAAAAAAGCACGGTGAAATGGTTTTGTGCCACAATTCCCCCCCCCAGGATCAAAGGCACTGGACCTCGTTTAATCTGAAACCAAGTTGACAAACAAATATAATTTATACCTGACGAAAATTGCAAACCCATAATAATGTGTTTGTGTCAAGACAGATTTCAAGCCAGTGTTGTGTGACTCAAAGGACCGAGGTGATTTTTTTTGGGGGGATAAATAGCTTCCTGCATTTGTTAAAAAAAAACAACGCTATTTATCAATTTAACTCTTAGAAGCACTAGCTACAGTTCAGATCTCTACAATAATTCCACGCTAGTATCAAAATCATGAATGAAAAGCTGGATTTGATCATGGCATCAGACATGAATCAAACAAGGCAAAAACACAAGGATTGTAAATTACAGAAAAAAAGTGAAACCATATCTGAACTGTGACGAGACTCAAAGACATCAAGACATGATTTTAACATTCTTGATATCTCATTTCAGTTCGACGTACGTGTTGGGTGAATCCATAGAGTCTATGGGTGAGTCCCTGAGATATTGCTGCCTGTCTGCATTTTCCCCAAGTCTGATGGTGACTTTTAATACAATGCTTTTCCATTTCATAAGCTTGACCCTCACACACACACACACACACACACACACACACACACACACACACATTCAAGTAAGTCATTGAGATGCATTTGCTCATACACAAACACACACACATATTAGGAAAAAGAGGTCCCGATGTTAAACTATTGTCACTATGGAACGGTGACTCAACGAAATATACTAGATCTACATGATTTCAACACTTTGGATGGAAAATGGAATAAATAAAATCTTACTAGGGACAACTATCAGACATCTTGAAGATTTTACACATTAGAAATGACAATGTTTGCATCGGTCCCTGGTATCATAAACCCCCGCCCCTTCCTAGTCAGTGGTTTCAAAAAGGGGGAAAAAAAAAATGTGTGGACAAAACTGAGTCTTAACCCCCAGGTTATTTACAAGGATCAAAATAAACAAGCGTACATAAAATATGCTCATTTATTTAGCACAAGCACTGACGGTGTTTAAGCAAACACCAACATTTTAACTCTAATTTGGTGTAGAATTAGACCGGCATTTAGAAAACCTCTGACATCTCTCTGATTACTTGCTCAGAGATGTAGAAAAACCTTCCAAAGCTTTGAGACAAAAAATAAGTTGTTTGGTTGATTTGTGTAAGCTCCACGTCATCCGTCCAAGCCTCGGAGGATTTTTACTTATCTCTTCACTAAAATCAACTCAGGTTGTTAAAATACTGTATTCAAATCTAGTTTTGTTGTCCCCATTTGACAATAGAGGTGTAAATACCCAGAAGTTGTGTTGCTTCAGATGTGCACAGGAAACAGTATTCTGTTACCAAATACATCTGGTGTTTCTTCAACCCTCCCCCCAAACTCACCCTTCAACATACAGGAAGTCTACTGGTCCCCAGTGCGTTCCAGGCTGTCCATGACACGGCTCAGCCTGATGTTGAGCAGCCTGATCTGAGTGTCCAGGTGGTCAATTTTCTCTTCCAGTGAACCTGCCCCGCCTCCCCGGCGCCAGTACGTTCCCACGGGCCCGGTCATGAAGTACACAGCCATGACAAAGCACAGCGGCAGCACTGCGCGCTCAGGGTCACCCTCAAACTTCTGCAGGATGTAGAGGCAGGACAGGGCAAAGAGGGTGACACGTGCCAGCCAGAAGAAGCGTCCAAACACAACATGCAGCAGGTAAAAGAAACCCCCGAGGAACATAGAAAGGAACCAGTAGGCCAAGAGCACAGCGGCAACCAGGAGCAGGGCACGTGCTGGGGAGTTGGTGAGCGATGTGGGGCTGAAGTAGTGGCTGAGGTTTGAGGCTGCGCAGGCGAGAGCGAGAGAGGGACAAGAGGAAGTTAAAGTTGTTAAAAAAAAAAAATATATATATACCTACAAGAAATCCTAAACGCAGTTGATGCTCTCTGGAAGCTGGGAGGGCCGACTTCACTTCAGGGCATTTCAAATTTCTTCATGTTTCACTTTTTGTCTACCTGTATACATCACTGACATTTCTTACTGAAATGTTATGAATATACTGGGGACGTACAATAATATCGGCACCAACCAAACCATACAATAAAGGTTTTGAAATGAAATACCTGCCTCGGCATAAAATGAACAATTCTGCTGATATGACAGGCTGGTAAAATGCTGCTTCAATCATGCCTAAGTGCTCAACACTTCTCTTGTAATTAAATGTGTACATTTTGAAATGCATTACGTCTGCATCTGCCAGTGGGCCGTCACAATAAGAGTTGGCATGATAATCTGTTCACTCCACTACAGGAGAGGCTTGGTGTTCTCTGCAATTTGGTGGAAGAAATTGGTGAATATATTAGTATCTGCAATTAGCCAAATGAACTGGAAATATCTGCCTATCAGATGTCTGCAAAGATCAAATATTGTGCATCGCTAGAATATACATTTAAAGACTTACAGTCAATGCCCATCACATCCAGCAGATCTGACCAGACCTTCCAGACGGTGTCCAGAAAAGAATCAACTCCATGGACGAACCGCTCCGTTGCTTTGGAGAAGAACTGAGAAATAATGAAAGAAAGTGGAGTGTGGTTAGTTTGTGTCTCATCCATACATTAAAGGTTTACCTTTAACTGTTTACAGAAGGAATTATCTTGGCACAGTAACTGAAACAAACCAACAACAACAAAAAACAATACTAAAAAAAGGTCCAACATTAGTTTAAAGTAACTAAATCAATCATCATGACAAATATTTAGGTCTTTAGGTATTTACAGTAGCCCGTCAGCTACTACCTACAGTATCGATTTAAACATGACAGAACAGTTACGGTGATGTGACATAACACCTTTTGATCTGACATTACAATGTTTTCTTTTACTTTAATACTTTAACTACAGTTTGCTGCTAGTACTTTTACTTAATGCATGGATTTGACTTGTAATGAAGTATTTTCACATCACTGTACTTCTCAATACGTCTTCCACCACTGGTGCTGATATATCGGTGACCGATTTTAAACATTATAACAGGATCAAGTGGCTTTACCCCACCATGACAAGAGTCTTCATAGGAACCACTCCCTTTGCTCGTGACGAGTCAGTATCAGTTTAAAAGCAGTCTAATACAAGAGCCTAGGTCAAACTACATCAGAGTACTATGAAGACTACGCATGTAAATAAGTGAATTTCAACATGTTCTCGACAGTAGCCGAAGCTGCCAGAGGAAGATGACCACGTGGTAGCCGAACATGATGTCAATTCGGTTTGGTTTGGCGGCTAAACGCCGGAAAATAACATTTTAATTTGAAAATGCAGGAAATGCAGCAGGGCCAAAGAGAGCACACAGGCAGCTTTCTCCTCAACGAGAGAGGAAGTGTACTTAGAGAAACAGCTGTTTGACATTTGTATGGCTTTCCAGAGATGCACTCGCGGATGGACTGAGTACGATAAATGAATCGGTTTCACAACAAAATACCGACATCAAAATGCTAGTATGCAAACCACAGTCATGCATGTACAACAGAGCTACGTCGACTAATATATAAGGGCACATTTTTCAAAATGGCATCCGCAAAAATGGTTGGGCAGGCCCGGGCGCGCTTCTTTTCTGTTCGCCAGGCTCAGACCGCCTCCCTGCCGGACACCTGCTGCAAGCCGCTCGAACAAAGCATGCCTGCCGCGCAATCATGGCACGAAACGGCCTCACTCACCTTGTACAACCCTCTGATGTTGTCCTCTCCGAAAACGCTGCTCAGAGTCTGGTAGATGCCATTAGCTGCCCGTCGGAAGCTGTTCTGGTTGCTGGTCTTGCCCCTGGCCGCTTCGGCTGTGCACAGCAAAGACGCAGAAAGCACCAGGGAAACCACGAAAAACCGGAATCCTTTCATGGCACCAAAGGCGCAAAGGTGTATATCGAAATGGTCCGGTTAAACGCAGAGTGAATAGGGTACTCGGTACTTAGCCGCCCAAAGTGAGGCACCTTGCTGGATAGGAGGACAGACACTGGCTGTGATGATGGCGACAACTCGTGTTGCTTTCACGGACGCTTCGTAAAGTCCTCTTTCCGCGCACTATCCTGGTTTGACGTGTGATTTTGGACGAAGTCAAAGGCTTAAAGAGAGTAAACTGAGATTTTGTTATCCTTTATTTTGTCGGCTGAATGGTAAGTAAATACTTTACACTGCATCGGCGGAATAAAGATCCTGTTATAATCAATCTCTAATTTGGTTATAAATGTTGTATATTCAAAAAAACATTTACCGGTACTTTTAGAAATACCCAAAACGCTATAACCCGACAAATGCCATATATGGACATACCATAAGTGAGATTTCATCACCCCAGTGTCGAGTCCCATTTGTCCCCCCCCCCCCCTTTTTTTTTTTTTTTTTTTTTTTTTTTTTTTTTTTTTTTTTTTTTTAAACAATTTGCCTTCATTCTTCAAACATTTCCTATTATCCGTAAAGGCACTACTTGGCATCATGTGAATTTGAAGCAGGTTAGGCTCCTCTAAAGCTTTCTGCTGCCCTCCACTGCCCCCCACTGGTGACGTTAGTTCCCTCTCTTCCCTGAATCTCAGTCCAAAAGACTCATTCTGCTTAAACACAAAGTAATCAGCACATCCAAATCAGACTTCAACACCAACATATTTTGGTGTGTCTGCACTAAGAAGCTACCGTCTGTCCGCGTGTACAACCAAACATTTAAACTACAAGCCTAAAAAAAAGATTGTCCATTGAATGTAGAGGAACAACCACCCCTCAAGTCCTTGTAACCCATTTTTTCTTGGCATAAAACAATAAGAAACCACGTTAGTATCTGCATCTCTACCCTGATATTGTCTAATCCCATCTCTTATCATTTATTTTCAAGTGGTTTTTTTGTCCATATCCCAAAAATATGTTAAACCTATTCTAAGGCCAGACCAAGTTACATTAACTCTAGATCTCTAAAAAAAATGTACCCATTTAATGCAGAGATGCTTACATGTCCTGTTTTATGGCACAGTTTTCTGAGAAGCAACCAACTTTTTTTTTACAGAAAAGGGATCCAACATTTTTTTATTTTTCAAAAATCCTCTCTTCCTGGGAAAACACACTGGATAATTAGTAAGCTAAAGTTGCCAAAACATCTTCACAAATTTTAAGTGTCATAGCCTACTCTCAGTCAGTGGTTAATGATGCAGCTTTCAATCAGCTACACATGCCATCTGTTTTAGTCTTGTTGGGTTAGTATGGAAATGCGGGGAATCTGTGGTGTCAAATTGTAGTGTGGGTTTTAGGAAATTGCATGTGAGCATATGGATGGTGGGTTAATGGTCAGCCTACTTGCATACCAATTGTTTTGATTATATCCCCGTTTCACTGACGATATTCACTTTCAGTTCTCGTCTCCTCAGCAACAGATATTATCTTTCAGAACTAGATATGTCTCTGCTGTAATGTTACTTATTTATCAAATCAGAGACTAGTGTGCAAGGGAAACCTCCTGCTAGTGAGACAAAATAAGAAGTTCAAATAAAGATGGAGTTCACTGCACACTCCAGAGGGGCACTTGTTAACTCCTGAGTTCTCATTATACAAATAATAACTACACTGAGAAGGAAGTAGGTCAAAACTAAAAAAAATAAACAACCAAAAAACAGGAGTGGTAGCCCATTAAGGCCAAATGCAGGAACAGTTTTTTTTTTTTTAAACCACAGAAACAAGCAAGACTTTGAATGAGCTTCAACTGGTCTTCACTTGCATATATATGCTTCTGCCACGTTTTATTCACCCACTAGATGGTAGGATTGGGCTGCGGTTGCTCCTTGGCACGCACTATAAATAAATATATAACCTACACTAGATAAGTATGGCCCATATTAGCCTAATTATAAAACATTTAAAGTTTATAGGCACATAGGCCTGCTTTTAGCACGATTTCACTAATAAGTCATCAAAAACAATAACAGTAAAAACAAAGTCAACAAGTATTACTAGAGTTTTAAACATGTTCATGTTGAGCCTACAGTTGATAAAAAAATAAATAAAAACAAAAAACAAAAACAAAACAACGCCACGAGGAAAGATACTGATAAACCTTACTTTTTTTTTACTATAATACCACGAGTCACTTCGTCTTCTCTTTCGCGTGCTTTCGGATTCCGGTCGCCGAGTAACGACATGTGGTATCCAGGCAACGAGGCACGCAGAGTAACGAGCACAGTTCAGTCAGAGAAAGAGGAGAGCAGGGGCGGGAGTGCTTTAACCTCGGAGCGGCTTAATAATTAACTAAAATGACAACTATACCCTCTTTGGGTGGTATACAAATTAAGTTTAGTTAAGACGATAGTCCGTTTTGGTTCAGGGTGAGTACAAAAAAAAAAAAAAAAAAAAAAAAAAAAAAAAAATGTACGGAAGAGCTCCAAGAGTGACCTTCACAACAAGTTCACCTACCGGTACAGTTGGCCCCGGATCGTACGATATCAGACGGCATTATCAAATAGCAGGTAGTAAGACTTGAGTTGAAAAAAAATAAAACTATAGTCTCGTTTTTTAATCTACATACAACTGTTTCTCTCCACTGAAAACTGTGGCCAAAATGTGCTATTTTGAAATGAACCTCAAATAAGCTCTTGCTAGCTTGCTAGCGTAATTAAAAAAAAAAAAAAAAGTTTTAAATTGAAATATGGATTTATTTATTTTTTTAATTTTTTTTTTTTAGAAAAATGTCACAGCATTCAAACGTCACAATGTTTTGCTCACAATGCTGCATATGTTGCCTCCAGATGAAGGACAGATGAAGTCGTGTGGCAGAGTAAATCATTAACCTACAAAAGCCCAAAACGTTCTTGTTATTTTGTCCATCTGCTCCGTTCCTTAAAAACACAATTCAACTTGTTTTTACACTGGTGTAATTAACTGTATTTTATATAATACAAACATATATGTAGCCTTAACATGTAATCATGCTGTTATTTAATAAGCAAGTTGTACTTTTGTGTGTTTGAGTTTTTCCTCTCATTGCAGATGGCTATGCTCCATTCCAGTCCTTGACCAACAGGCAGACAGGATTCACACAGTCCTGTGAGAGCCTGCCAGGGCCTGGACAGTATGACACCTCACCTGTCAAGGTACTGTAGGGTAGAGAGAATCATTTCATTTACCAACAAGTCCAGGCCCGAGTGTCCTGGAGAGCCATAGGTGGGACGTTCTGCCCGGCACCTGAGAAAGAGGGTCATTTTTAAGAGGGACAAGAATGTAAAGTTTTTTTTTTGTTAACTTTTATCAACATGCCATCAAGAAGGAAGATAGAGCAAGTTATTTTGCTGTTAAACTTTTATAACATGGAATTTGCCAATTCGAAGCAGTTAATAATGATTTTGCAGAACCAATAATTTGACTGTCAAGAGGTTCATAAATAAGTATAATTTTCAGTATTTAGTTCAAAACTATTTTTATTTTGCTGGAAATGCATTTTGTTGATTGCAGTCCCTTTATGTCTTTGCTTGCCTTTCTGTTGAACCCTCATCTCTTCAGCTCAACGTCCATGGTGGCCAGAGTTTGCAGAACCGCTCCAAGCGTTTCGATAACGTGGAGTCAGAGGTTCCTGGCCCCGGGACCTACAACGTGCTGCCTGCCTTACAAAAAACGCTCAGGGCCACCACGGCTAATGTAGGACAGCCTGAGAAGCGTGGCGGAAAAATGGTAGGCATATGGGTGAAGATATGACGGCAAAGTAAATAAGTAGTACTGACCATGATTTATTATAGATTTACTCTTTTTGTGTCATTCATTTGAGTTATATTTATACAGCATGTCTTCTGTCTAAGAAATGTATGTAAAAAAAACTGTGCCCTCGGTTTTCCCTGATTGGGACACACAATGGATCAAAAAGTCATATCATAAAACCAAAACAAAGGACAAGCATGGAGTTTAGCTGTCCATGATTTGAAAGTTTGTGTAATGATGGCATACATATCTCCACATATTGGAATCCACGCAAATACCGCTCAACACCAATCTATGGAAACTTCAGTATGCTATTTTAAAACTGTTGAAGGAAACACTTTATCCAGGCTTTGATCAAAAGAGCTACATCCCCCCTGTTGTAAAACAAACAAACAACAACAAAAGCCACCATATGATGCATTTATTGTGCCATTTTAAAATGAATCACAATGTATATTTGGAACAAGGGCGGTGAAACAAAGGAAAGAGACAATATGACACTTTTTTTTTTTTTATCTATAATTAAGACAGAAAATCTCTCACATCATTGAAAATGTGACAGAGGCTTAGTAATCATGATTCTGATAGAGATAATGAGTGAAAATTGTAAAGACATCTGACAGTCATGTAAGAATTGGTAACTTGGTTTCAACTGTTACAGTGACAATACTTTTACCTTAAATCAGTAAATGTAAAATATCAGCAATATCTCAAGACACAGTAGCCTTATTAGGCTGAATATGCCAATTATACAGTCTTCAGAAGCAGTAATGCTGCAGAGTTGGACCTCAATTGTCCATGGATACTCTAGTTCTTACACTGTGGCAGTGAATAATGGTGATAAAGATAATGGTGTGCCCAATATAGGACCTTAAACATTTTCTCACCCTTCACTTTTGCATTCAGTGTACAGAAACAAGGAGGTGTATGCAAAACCCCCTTGACAGGTTTAGTATCGCTGGTCATCAAATTCAACAAACAAAGAGTGCCTTGTACCATTGTGAATCCAGATTTGGTACAGCCAAACTCTTCCTCCTGCTGGCAGTTACATCCAATGTCTAAGGTTTGAGAGTTTAAGCCTACAAACAAAGAAAGCAAACACTTTTATTATTTAGCCCACGTAATATCTGGCATGATATGCCGTATGAACTTTGGAAAAGAGGGTTTGAAGTTTGGGAAATTGGAGTCTGTCCAGTAGCCTCCAGCTTTATCAGAAGTGACACTGTAGTAGTAAAAATATTGAGTTTAACCTTGCTGTGAACTCTAGAGATGATTAGGTTGCTCTTTCCCTCCCCCTGCTGTTAAAATCATGTCCAGAGTATATGCAAAGATAAGCTATGAGTTAGTAATGTACTCAGGGCTTTTATCTGATCAAGACCGATACCAATGATTATCTCACTTCTCACAGAGAACTGCAGCACTACACTACAGGATCTAACCACACATGAAAACACGAAAGAGCCTCGATAGACTCTCTTCTCCTATGCTTGCTATAGTTATTTAATATATGCACAGCTTTAGAAAGTTAGTAGAGTAGCTTTGTTGACATTCCCTCAGCACGTACTGTACATACACCTCTATTTTTGAGTTTGTCTGTCTTTCCTTCTTCCTTCCTCCATTTCTCTTGTCCTTTTTTTGCTTCCTATCCTCTCTCTCCTTCTCTCTCTGTCTTTGTCCCTCCCTCAGTTTTGCACTATATTGGCCCCAGGCATAACTCAGCTGCTTTGTAAGCCAGAGTGTTTTCTTGCCATCAGAAACCCTGACTTTTTGCCTCACTCTCCTTGCCATTCTTCTACATTTTCTCTTTGCGCACTGGCTGCAGGCTAAAAGTCTCCGGCTGGTTCATCAGTCAGATATCCCATCCATTCCTTCCCCGGGCCAGGCCTGTGGCTACGAGGCAGATGCCCGGGGTGTGCTCCGTAAGCAACAGCCCCCTCCCAAGGACAAAACCCTGGGGCCAGCCTACTACAGTCCACTGCTGGTAAGGACAAATACACACACACACACACACACACACACACACACACACACACACGCACACGCACACATACACATATGCGCAATCCTGTTAAAGTTTAAATATATACATCCATCAGAGTGTGTGAAATGCTCATTTGTGGATGCACGTGTGCTTTCATTAATCTGTACAAGTGCGTGTCTGAGTGTACTTAGTCTGCCACGTGGCGAGGTCCATTAGTGTTAGGCAGATCTAATGCACCACTGAACCTCCCCCACCACACCTCATTCAGTTGGCCCAAAACCCATTTCCATAGCTAATGAATGCAGCTTCACTTAAAAAAAAAAAAAAGAGCCACAGCGCACCAGTGCTCATCCATTTTACATGCCAACAAAGAGAGCCATTAGTAATTATTCTTCAAGCTATATTACAATATTCACTTAAAATAATGCACACGCCTGCTGGTCTGGCTCTCAATTAAGTCATTTTTCATCTGTTAATGACCAGAGGAAGTCAACAGCGTCCTTGAGTGTTGGCCGAGGTTGTGTCAACACACCGGCGCAGGCACAGAGGCGTGCTGTGATTTAGAGCTATCAGCGGCGCATCCATCCATGGCTCTTTTTTTTTCCGTCTCAACTTCTGTTGCTCTCCCTTTGAAAGTTCAACCTCTGTTTCTGTCTCTCTCCTTCCCTCTGTTCATCCGTCTGACACGCACATTCTTTATACTCAAACACTTCCCCCCCACCCCGTGCTCTGACTGAGTTCAAAAGTGTGGAGAGGCGGAATTAAGCGGTTGTCTGAGGACGTAACTTCAAAGTGGCTGGGACAACCTTTGAATGATAAGATATGAGGAAGAAATCAAAAGGACCTAACTTTGTTTTCTATCCGAGTGTTATTGAGAAGCACAAAAAACATCTTTATTGCTTTTATTGCTTGAAGTCTGTCGCGACAAAACAGTTTATTTACATCATTGGTAGATAGTTGCAGCTTAGTACACAGAATTAGAGACTGGAGTAGGGTATAGTAGTGTATAGTTATTGTTCAGTACAGACTTACTACAAATCTACTGGTACAGATATAGTGAAAGAAGGGCTGTGTTGGTATAAAGGAGACAGAGCACCTGAGCCAGTTAAGAAAGGGAGCATTTGAAAGAGTGAGGTTACAGCACTTTCTAATCGGCCATTGAATGAACGAGCTGCATTCGTGACAGGAGTCACAGCAGCTGTTCCACCACAAATATCTGTTGTAGGAATTATGCTTTCTGCTGTGTGTTTCATGCTCACTACAACGATATGAAAGCCAGGAGACATGGATGATAAATTAACAAAACTGCAGCGCCAACCACAGGTCATGTCGAGAAGTGTTTTTTTTTTGTTTGTTGTGTTTCCTTGCCGTAAGTTCTGTGCTACCTCGCAATGACGTTTGCATTTCCTCTGACATTTGCATTTCCTCTGACGCTTAGATAAAGGCTGACCTGTATTACGATACAGTAACTTGTATTGTGTAGACGGCTGGTTGGGACCACAGGGACAGTTAGTGCACCCTCAACTGTGTCTGTCATGCACAAATCAGCATCATTGCATTGAAAAAGAAAGCTAGCGGAGCCGGTCCATCAGCTCTCTCTCTGATTGCTGCCGATAACGGGATGTCTGTGACTATGACGGGAGACTTGGTGTGACACAGCTGTCACTGTTACCGCAGCTGTAGCCGTGGCTGGGCTTTGGTTGCTAAGATTCCGGCTGTGACACATTTGTTTTTAATGGTTGTAACACTGACTACATGCAGCGATTGTGTGTGTGTGTGCGCAGTGGGTTTTCTGAGTGTTTTACTGAAGCTGCCGTATTGCTGAACCCCTGTGGTGTGTTGGTAATGTATCTGTCAAAGAAGCACTGCAGGTTCAACTGGTAACAGCTGAACATATCCACAGCACCAAATATTGCACCCCTGCAGCGGCTGAAGTCCAAACAGTAATCATATATCCATGATCTGCTTCACCCATCACAGCCGGGCGGAGCAGCTTCAGCTGTGCTCACAACCAGTGGCTGAATACTGTTGGCGATCAGCCATTGAATATTAAAAAGGAGAACTAAATGCATCATCTCTACTTTCCGCAGTATTTTCTGTAACGCATAAGCAGTCTTCAAAAACCTCTCGTCCTGACCTGTCCGGAGGTCCGTACACGACAGCACGTCTAAAAGGCGTCTGAGTGAGGCTTTTGGCCGCACCTGCATTATAGTTCTTCACTCATTTATTTTGAAAGTTCCCCGTTTAATTTGTCAACAATCTCTATGTCTTGTTCGTGACAAAGATTTTCTTTTTTTTTAATACAAGAAATCAGGTTTTGGTCACTCTGGTCATTTGGTGTTGTATGTGTTTGAGAGACGCACCATCAGCAGTTGTAGCCTGTGGGATCCAGACCAACAGAAACTTTTATTTCTGGTTGACTATTTTATTCCATTTTATTGGAACTGAATGGATATGTTTATACACACTGGCTGTGTTTTTGTTTTGTTTCTAAAAGCTCCCCTTGACATGAATAGAACAATTTGCACCTCTGAGCTCAGTGCCAGCTGCGATAACATCCCGGTTCTTGTATGTGTCTGCATGCAGTACAGAGCAGTTCTGTTTTCTTTTTAACTTCAGGCATCTGAACATCGTTGCTTCTCATCTGCCCTCCTCAAAACTTGATTGGAAGATTACAAGGGCCGGAACCTCAGATCTCGTTCTCCAGTCGCTATTAAAGTGGAGATAAGAAGACAGGCACCATGCTGAGTTAGAAACTTTTTGAGACTCCCTGCCAGTTCTCGCATAACCTGCCTCACAGAAGAGAAACAGACAGATGGGTCAAGGAAGAAGTTAGAAAAGAGACAGAAGAATTTGAACAGCTTTGATTTTTGATTTGAGAAGGGCAGTTTTTTTTCTATTCGTTTTCCCGAAATTGAGGGACAAGGAGAAGACTTCTGTCAACGTCAGGAACATGAAACTCAGAGTCTTATTTTCTCGACTGTTATAAATGAATTCCAATTTGGCATTTATTTAATAGAGAGAGAGCAGAATGACATGCAACAAATGTCCGGACAGTATACTTTCGAGAGAATCTCAATATAATATTTCTAAAATGTGTATGACAGCAGCCGGCCAGTTCTATTCCAGCGTAGCCTCTCTCAGTTGTTAAGCTGCAGAGTGGATGGGTTCTACATGAAAGGCCGGAGGCAGAGAAAGCAGGCTGTAAAACTTAGAGAGATATTAAAGGACGAAGGGTCTCCACTAGATCTCTGACATACTCTGGCATTTAGCTGAACTTCACATTTCATTCACCCCCAACTTTATGAGCCGGGGGTGGAAGAGAAACCAGATAAGTTTGAATGAGTCAATTCTATTTTCTGCTTTGTTCATCCATTTATCATCGCCTTTTCTCGCTGTCATCCTTTTCCACTCATCTTCTATCTCTTTTCATTTCTTTCTGGATGATGTTCTCTTCCATCCACTCCGTACCTCCACTATTTTGGCATCTGTGTTCTCTCCCCTATTTTTTTCTCTTTCTCCAGTTAGAGATGAGTTCTGCACAGAAGTATAAAGGGGCCCACTTTGGCAACATGACCGGGAAGAGAGAGGAGGCGAAGGTGGAGGTGGGACCAGGTCCCGGACAATATCACCCCGAGATGTGAGTATCACCTGTCATGTTAAGGAATTTAATGAGTACCCAAAATGCCCAAATGTTAAATTGTTGCTGGAAACTTTCACTTTCAGATTTAAGTTCACTTAAAGGCTCAGCGTGCAGGATTTGGAGATATGTATTGACAGAAATTGAATATATGTGTAATCTGAAACTAAGATTCGCTGTGCTTTCATTACCTCAGAACATGAGCCCTTCATATCCTCCTCCACGGAGCAGGCCATGTTGCACCGTCATGTTTCTACAGCAGGCCAAAAGGGACAAACCAGACACTGGATCTAGAGAGAGACTCTTGCATTTTCTGCTGGTTTTTGCAGCTACCGTAGATTCTCTTACACGTTTGGAAAGAGTTGGTGAGGCGAGGGGTGTTCAGTTGGTTGCAATCTTCAACATCGCCACTAATTGCCACTAAATCCTACACACTGCTCCTTTAAGTCTGAATTTGTATCATATTGAAAACCAAAGTGACACGTACACTTTAAAATGTGTAGTTAAACTGTCTGAAAAAAAACGTTTAAATTAAATCTTCTTAGTATGTAAATTATGGTTAACATTTGAGTTCTCCATAGAAATTGCTAAAGGTAGGAGTCCCCTTGGAACTTTGCGAAACAAGATGTAGCGTCTTCTTTAATTCTGAGATATTGATAGTTAGTCCGATTTGATGGCCTACCATCGATGCATGTATTTGGAAAGAAAATGTTCATAACGTCACATTTTGAAGTGGGTATAAAAAGCCAAGGGGCTGGTTAGATTAGATGCTCCAGGGCACCTAATCTCAGAAGTTCACTGCTCCTGAGCTCTAACCAGGATGTGTGCTGAATTGAAAGGCTGTTGCACCAAAGTGAGATATTGATTTGATCCTCCAGCCAGGGCATTATGTGTGACATTTTTCACATAGCATCTCTATTGATGGCCACGGAAGATGGGGCTTACTAAGCACTTCTACACGGGTGGGCACATATCCAGCTCAGCTATTCATAAAGGAGTTGATTTGGTGGTAAAAGGGAAGGCGCGCATGTGAACAATCATACTGTTTGCACAGGCAGACATATAGACGCCCATACAGACATGTCTATGATGTACATGTACACACTGTAATAATTTAAGCGTGAGTGATAATTCAGTCTTTACTCCTAGTACAGTTGTTTCTTATTACATTATGCGGAGAAGCCCCTTTTCTCTAGTTTATTCCTACTCTCTCTCCTCTGCTCCCGTCTGTCTTTGCTTTGTTTACCTCTTCCTATTCATTTTCTCATTAAACATCTCGCCTCTTCTCTCATTCAAAATAGTTTATCTGTCTATTCCTACCTATTCATTTCTTCTTCTGTTCTTTTTTTGTGTGGTTTATTTTTTTTAATCTCTTTTATTTGTTTGTCTGTCTTTTGCTTTGAACTGTATTATCTTTGCCCCATTCTGTCCCAGAGTCCCAGAAACACAATATGAGAACGTAAACCTTCAAAATGAACAGAGAGGCAGAGCCGAGCTCATCATCCCTCGCTACCACGAGCTACTGCCCAGGCAAGAGGAAAAGAAGGTGAGTGTGTGTGTGTGTGTGTGTGTGTGTGTTGGCAGATGTATGTGTCCGTGTGATGATATACATACAAGTTTGGATCAGTGATAAAAAGGTTTAAAGCACTGGGATCAATGTCAAGCTCTCCAGCTGGGGACGGGCATCATTCTTTAAAAAGAGACAGTCAACAGTGGCCATTGTGGCCACAAATGGTAATGGAACCTGCATTTATGGGTTTTTCGGTGCATGTGGGGAATCACAATACAACACTGACACACTATCAGCTTATAAAGTTGTTATGGTGAATGTGTTAGCAAACATCCGGGAGAAACGGCCGCATTCTTTCGGAGTCATGATTCTGTTTGCTGGATGAATACAAGTCTTATATTCATTCTCCTTTTTACTCTTGTTGGTCTCTACCCGCTCTTGATCTGTCTCTTTGGTTGCTGAATGCTGCAATATGTTCACAAGCTTTTTTCCAACCTGTGCTTAGACACGTCGCTGTGAGTTGGTTTATCACAGCTTTTCTGTGTAAAACTGCTTCCTGTTGATATTAAAAATGAGTGGTTAAAGTAAACTGGAAAGGTAAAGGTACAGCCCGTAAAAAAAAAAAAAACAAAGACACTAAAATGCTGTTTCGCTGACAGTAACTGCAGAGTTTTGGAGTATTGTCACGATGAGCACCTACTTTCAATATTACATGTAGTCTTTAGAGAGATTGTTAACATAGAGTATTAATTTGAGCAGCTTTCTATGATATTAGTAGAGTAGTAAAACAGTGGTAGCCGGGTGTTTCCAGACACAAATTCACTGCCCGATTATAAGTGTTTGGCCACTCGCCACAAGCAATTGTTTCCAGTCGTTATATCCAACTGGGCGTAGACCTCGGGCTCATTTTGAAACTATTCACTATCCTTTAACCGATAGGCATTGACAACCATATGTGCCGAAGCTCACTAAAGCTCCATCACGGTTACAACTCTGTGTAGCGGCACTGGTCGCTGATTGGTCCAGCCTTCAGAGTGGCCATGCAAACGTTAATGCGAAGAGTGTTTCCAGACTATAATGTAATGTGAAGAAACTGCAGCTGTGAGCTTTAGTCTGGCACACACAGAGCACAGCCCTGCTGTCAAGGCAGGCGGGGGTCTTTCAGATGTTATTAGTTTGTAGGTGGTGTACATACAGACATTTTTTTATAATGCTTTATTTTTATTAATAATTGTAAGAGCTAGAGATGTAATTCACTAACAGTTCTGACGGTACTATTCCTCCTGACCATGTTGACAACAGCAAATACATTTTTAATCAATGGGAGACTCTGAATCATAAAAATGACTTACTATACATATCGTTGTGTTAAAAGAGTTCAGAGCATTATTATTTTGTCTTTTGTAAGTAATATTTAATGTGAAGTAAATGGAAAACCGTCATAACGACATCGTGAAAAAATAATGGACTGCATGCACTGCCCTAATTTACTAAATCCTCTAACCTTCAGATTTGAATACATTTTGCCGGTTTTAGCATATTTATGTAATGTTGTTTATTTAAACATGTGCTTCTCTACACTGTGATTTAGATTGATTCTTATCACAATAGGATTTGAAAAATGCAGATTCAGAATGAGTCATATTTTACAGTGAGAACAGTGTCAATGTAAGTACTTTGGATTTATTCAAGTCATTTAAAGATTAAATCATTCAACCCCCTCTTCCCTCTCTAATTATGATTCATCAGTTTATGTTATTGCCCACAGAGGGCAGTAAAACATAAGCTTTAATCACAGACTGGCAACCACACACACACACACACACACACACACACACACACACACACACTGCTACAGTGGAGTTGGATGAGTGGAGGAGAGTTACTCACCTGCATATGAACTTGACTGTGCTGACAGTGTAACGCTTTTTGATGCCTTATTTCACTGATCTCTGAGTTAGACTGGTTGAGACATGAGTCTGAAAAACGTAGGACGAGGTTTGATGGAGAAAAAGGCGAGCATATGTTGTTGTTGTTTTTTTGTTTTTTTCTGTCCAGCCTTTCAGTTTTTGCATTTTACTTTGCCCCTCCTCTCTTTTAGGTGTCACTTTATTTTTGTGGTACATAGTTAGTTATACATTAAATTTTAATGCACGAGTTCTGTCTCTTTTTACATAATAAATGGCAGCTAAAATTACCAAAATCTTTTCTAACATGCTATAATTTATCCCGTGACTTTGACTCAACAACTTTGCCTTCTGTTTATCCCTTTTTTGAGTGTGCCATGCTGTATTCGGACCCCCTACCATGATAGCTGCACCTCCATCCATCATCATTAGTACCTGGCAACTCAACTCACATGTTCACCCACACATACATACACTGACCAGATGGGTCATTTCCCACAGTGGGGACATTCAGGACAAACACCTTTTACTTCCTGGAGATCGGCAGACAGTCTGCCTCTAATGGCCTGAGGCTGCTGGTGTCCCATAGAGTTTAAGAGTCTGTGTCTCGGTGTTTCCCAATAAATAGTAATTCTGACACAGCAAGGGCAGTGACTGAGCTAACCACTTCAACAAACCATTATCGTGTGGATGCCTGCAAACAAAAGCAAAAGAGTTGTGAGTTGTACCAATAGAGTCCCTGATATTACCCTGCAAATACAAAGTTCATTGTCGGTTCTTCTTTAAAATGTTGTGAATTGCATGTTAATGTTATCATGTAAGATGTTGTGTTTGCAGCCCTTTTTATTTTTTGAAATGAGGAAGCAGAACAGCATCCAAATACTTTTTTAAAGAGCTTTCTGAAAGATAAAAGGTGCCCGAATCCTTAACATTTCAGTAGATATGAAAAAAACAATGCTTGACTCCCAAGAACTGGGCTGAAAATGACCAAAATGAGCGGTGCTTCCTCTCTGTCTCAAGTTTCTATATTCTATATTTTATCCTAGGGAAAGCGTTTTCAGTGGCAGCCTTACTGTAAATCCACATACTGTATGGAACATATCTGATTCTGAGTACAAGAAATGAGTTTCATCCAAGAGGGAAGTGTGGTTAATATTCATGAAAGAAGACTGAGCTGTCTTTAGGCATATGGAGGACATATTGTCCTGAAATTCACTGCACTTCCCCTTCACAATGCTAACAATCACCACAGAAATCCGTGTCGGTTTAGTGCAGGCCTAGTCAAACCACCTCTGGCTCTGCAACCTTGTGCTTTTACCACAAATACAAAAATGTCCTGGCTCTGTATCACGGAATGTGGAAAGGCACGTGGATGTGCGTGCGTGTGTGCTTGTTTCCTTACCTCTCGCTGTCAGCATCACTAAGTGTGAAGTCTTGTGCTGTTAGCTGGTTTTCTATTCACAATTACTGCACTGAAATGGTGTAGTAGTCTTGAGTTTGCACTTGACATGATTGTTATAGCTGTGCCAATCAAAAGTACGAACATTCAGACCTTATGCTTAGTTTTTCTTCTGGCTTTTTAAAAAAACATTGTTTTTTTTTTTTATAATTGACTTAACTGCAGAGCAGAGAAAGAAAAAAGCTTTTTCTTTCTCTGCTTTTTCTGTTTTCACAAGTTACTCATTAGTTGTTTCATTTTTCTCTGCTTTGTCTTTCCTTTAGTTCATCTGCATAGTACCTAAACCTCTTCTCTCCACCCTTGTGCCCTGCATATAGCTACCACAGAAAATGCCAAACAGCAAAGTAACTCTCTATCCTTTTCCCCTCTTTCCTCTGTCTTTTTTCACTTCCCCAGACTTACTCCTTGATATTACCGAAGCATGTAAGTGCATCCCAACCTAAATTTCCTCTTTGATTTAGTGTCATTTCTCTTTCTGTTTCTCATCAGGGAGTTCCTGGTCCAGGCCAATACTACATAAGAAGTCAATTTGAGAAGCCCGTCAAGTGCAGTGGCAACCTGTTGATGTTCACTTCTCCCTTCCTCTCACAGGCTGAGGTACAGTACAAACAGATCTGGGTGCAGTCTTGTTGGTGCACTTTCAGGTGAATCGGGTTGAACGGAGCAGGTTCTTTAGCCCTGCTTTGGTCCTCCAGGCTCTATTTCAATTTCATGTTTTTGTTTTTGCCTTCCTATTACATTGATGTCATGTCTGTTCACATTTATTAGCATCTGACTCCAGAACAGCAATATCTTTTGAGGAGGAATCAGACTTGCTTTTGTCAATAATAATTTTGGTCATGCTGCCCAAGGTCAGAGTGTATAATGGTATCCATCAAGTTTCATCATTTCAAAAGGCAAACTTGACATTTTTAAAATTCTTTTTCTGTTTAGTTATGTGAATCCAAAAGTAAACACCAGTAGTTTATATAGCTAGGTTTTGGTTTAAGCACGCAGTAATAGATTTCTGGCCACTTGGGGACAGCATAACTAGTTAAAAACATTTTCCTTTTCTATGGACAAGGAGCAACATCAGCAGTCATTTGGAAACATTTTCAAATCATGCTGAAATCCTATTTCAAGGAAAAAATGGGACATTTCACTGTGAACTGAGGAGTGGCTGGAGTTTTCAACAAACATTTACAGAGTGTTTTTAAAAGTAAGGTGATGCATCAAAGTGGTAACATGACCCCATCCCAACAATATTTAGTCGTAGTTTTAAATGAGCTTACATTTTCCAAAAAACGATCTCAGTTTCAGCATTTGATATTTAGTCTCAATTCAATATGGGTTTTCATGATTTGCATCTCATTGCATTCTGTTTTTATTTACATTTTTCAAAGCGTCCCAACTTTCTTTGGAAACAGTTGTAGTCGGCACCGACTGCTGAGGGAAATATCTGGTTTCTTAGCTGCTGCTCCACAGTCCACAATGTTCCACTCTCTTCATCAGCTTGTGGGTCACTTTTTCAGTGGTCTGCTGATAAAATACCATTCTTCTTTACTTTGTTTATTACTTTACATAACACTCTACACACAGAAAACAATCAGACCATGCTAAAACCATTTCATAGACATAATCTACATTGGACAAACATATTCAATTTGCAAAGGAGACTGGATTTTAATATGGAATACTTAAGATCAGTTACAGATCCACGACGCTGAGCCGTTCTTGGCTTGTTTAATGAATGTGTTGGGATTGGAGGGTTTCTTCAGATGAGGGTGAAGATGAGTTTATTAAGAGGCTCAGAGGAGCAAAAATGAAGCATGTGAAAATGTGTAGTTTAACGTTTCAGGAATAGCGCCTCTCCTCCTCTGTGGCACGGGCCCGCAGATACACTCCTGTGAAACTCTCTGACTGATGTTTTAATGATCACTCTGACACACAAACACGCGCACAATGCGACGGGGTATGCTCACACACACACAATCAAACATTCAGACACACATCTGAGTGTATTTCAGCTGCAGAGAGATGTACAGTAGACCCAAGACATGTTCACAAGTGCTGCTTACATACAAGCAAATTTACGCCAACATTTTTTGTATGTGCACAAAACATTGTTCTAGTTTCCTGCTGAGGAGAAAAACGATTCAAGATTCTGGTGTGTGTGTGTGTGTGTGTGTGTGTGTGTGTGTGTGTGTGTGTGTGTGTCAGAGTTTGCTGTGACCTAATTTCATGGCCACATGCTGTTTTTGTGCGTCGACCCTCTGATGTCGTCACTGACACCCACCAAGGAACGTGTGTGTTGGTGTGTGTGTGTGATTGTGTCACGAGTCATCTCCAGAGCAGAACTAAGAGCGACAGTTTTCTTAGATCTTCGTCTCCCTGAGTCCGGTTCCATCTGACACTGTTATCCTGTGGAGGGATGGAGAGGAAACGAGGGAAGGAGGGAGGGAAGGGAAGATAAGAGGAACAGTTAGAATCTTCTAGTTTTCACCTCTCCTCTTTCCTTCGACTGCCTGATTTCCCAGTATCAAAGCCTCGAGCCGACACTTTGTGAAAACGTCTTTTCCTCGATTTCCCTTGCTTTCACTCATCTACTGTTCCCGTATTTTCCCTTTTTTCTTGATTCTTTGTCTAGCAAGCTAACAGGACTTTTGTCTGTCATTTCTCATTCTATTTCCCTTCACTCTTCCTTACTTATTCCTTCTCCTTAGTGTCCGCCTTTTTTTAAATTTTACTTCATCCTTTTCATTCAGATTTTGTTTCATGATGGAGTCCCTGGAGACCATTTTCACTTCTAGACTATTGTAACTCCCTCCTGGCAGGTCTACCTGTTAGCGCCATCCGACCTCTGCAGCTCATCCAGAATGCAGCAGCTCGACTGGTCTTTAACCTCCTAAATTCACTCCCACTACTCCGCTCCTCCGCTCCCTTCACTGGTTACCAGTAGCCGCCCGCATCCGTTTCAAAACATTGGTACTTGCGTACCGTGCTGCGAACAGATCGGGTCCAGTCTACATCCAGGACATGGTCAAACCTTACATCCCAGCCCACTCACTCCGCTCTGCATCTACCAATCGGCTTGTTGCTCCCTCACTGCGAGCTAAACACTCTACAAAATCACGACTGTTTGCTGTCCTGGCTCCTAAATGGTGGAATGAGCTCCCCAATGACATCAGGACAGCAGAAAGTCTATACATCTTCTGCCGCAAACTAAAAACACACCTCTTCAGACTTTACCTTGAATAGGTAGCACTTTAGTAGCACTTAACATGGCACTTACTTATAGCACTTTGTAGTTTGGCTTTCTTGAAGAAATTGTATTTTCTTGATTCTTGTTGTTCTGGGTTTTGTACCCTCATGGTTGAAATGCACTTAATGTAAGTCGCTTTGGATAAAAGCGTCGGATAAATGAAAAGTAATGTAATTTTCACTCTTGGTGCTTTTCACCCTTGTACTTACAGTACTCTATTTTATAATTTGGTAGTGAAAAAACACTGTACATGAGGCATTTTAATAAATATAACGGGCTGTAAATTTTCTGATTTAAAAAAAAAAAAAAGAAAGAAAAAAAGACAAGATTGAGTAAGCTTATAGCTGTCAGCCCATGAAACCCATTCAAAATTGTAAGAAACTCTGTCTTTTCTGCAGCTGACTCGGCTCTGACATCCTGAGAATGCAAAACATACGAAACCTTCTTACAGACTCACGTACCATACATCAACAATTTTGTAATGTGAAGATATTCATCTAATATTGAAATTCAAATTATGTCAGTGACAAAAATGAGCTTTTTGTGATTTTGACTGTTCATTCTAGAAATCGTGACCCTCGTACATGTCAGTGATGCGAGTGACAAAAACATGAAACTAAGGGCTGAAGTATAAGAATGTCTTATATGAGATTTTGCCAAAAGGATGCAGTTAAAAAACAATAACAAAAAAACAACTTTTGCACTATTGTTTAGTTAGTTTTAATTTAATTATTCTATTTTATTTTATTCTATTTTTTACTGTTGTTTTATTGCTTTCCTGTGCCTATAATGCTGCTGCAGTGAAAACATGTCCCCTTGGGGATTAATAAAGTATCTATCTATCTATCTATCTATCTATCTATCTATCTATCTATCTATCTATCTATCTATCTATCTATCTATCTGTCTATCTGTCTATCTATCTGTCTAAAATAAAAAATAATTATTTAAAAGAATAAACTCTAGACTTAACAGTGTGTTTAGTCATAATCTTTGGGACATTTTTATATTGCTTTATTCATACAAATTTGCCTCCTGGATTGTTTGTTTAGTCTGTGTTTATTTACCACAGTGTGATGACTAAACAAACGCTAGCTCTAGCCTTGTAGCGATGTACACACCGGCAACGTGTGCGCAGAATTTTGTTTTGCTATATTTATTTGACAACTCGGTTTCTGACTGATGTCAAAATTTATCCAGAACTTGCATTTTCCTCCAGTTTTCCTCTTTTTTTTTTTCTAGCGATGAATACATACACAAACTCACAGAAGTTCCTTGGTGGGTGTCGGTGATGACGTCACATGCTCAATGCACTAACACAGCATGTGACCAGAGAAAGAAATTGGATTCACAGCCTCAGGATAAGCGTACATGTTTTACCCAAGTTGAAACTTTTTCAATCTGCGGTGATGCATCTATTCATTTCTTGTGCAGCACAAGGAGGATTGGTGTCAGCAATGGCTTTATATGCAGTCACAATTCTACTGCCTTTTCATTCTGCTCTGTCTAAATTGACCTCAACAGTGAAAGGGATAATTTTTTTTGGGTGCCAGAATGGCATAAGAGCACTACCACTATAGTGCGCTTACTCTGTGGCCTCATTATTCCACATTAACAGTCATTAAAACGTTCTGTCACTGAAATGCCCACAGTGCCAAATTGCATTGAGAACATTTTGGCTTTGGGTGTGATTTTTAAAAGCCTTCCTTTGGCATTTCTTATTAAATGTCTTGAAAATGGAACAACAGGAGACAGAACAACGAAACAAAGTCTACCATTCAGCGTCCATGTGAAGTGCCAACAAAGCGCTGTGTGTTAGTTCAAGAGAGAAAATGTGCCCATAAATAAGACTTTACCAAAGCCAGCAGGGCAGAATTGGATTGACAGATGGCCACAAACCCCCAGATCTACAGCTGATTTTCAATGAAAACAGTTTGGTTTGGCCTTGGAACAGCTTGTCTTGTGATTCCTGCTAGTCGTCTTTCTTCTCTTCAAATGCTCACTCAATTTTTACCCAAACTCTTCCTCCGTCCGTCAATATCCACTCCTCTCAATTTTCTTCTTCAGCTGTACCTCTTTACTTTTTGTCTCTCATTACTTCTTTTTGCCTTACAGTTCAATATTTCAACTGTGCATTACTAACACAATTTTCATTAGCCCACAGCTAATTTTCCATAAGCTGCATCTTGTTTAAATGGAAACTGTAAATCAATGATTGGCATGATCCCAACAAATAAGTTACATTTAAAATCTTTTTTTTTTTTTTTTTTTTTTTTTTTTTTAATCGCTGAACGTCCTTTAAAGAACAGGCTCTGTGTGTGTGTGTGTGTGTGTGTGTGTGTGTGTTTGCGTGCGTGTGTGCGCACATGTATTGTTAATATGCTGGTATTTGAAGGGATCAAGTTCTTTTTATTCCTCCATTGTGTTCGATAACAACCTGCTTGATGGTTCAGTTGTGAGTGGCTGAAGAGAAAAATAGAGTAACACTGAAGTGCGGTTGACCTTGAGTAATTTTGACTGAAAAGGCAACTTATCCGGTTTGGTCTCTTGATTGCCTGTGTTGTTAAAATAGGCTATCGGATAAATACCTTTGTACTCTGGAAAGCTGAATCACCTCTGATATCAGCAAAACAGTCAAAGAATATTACGTACCTGATTATGTGCTTCATTATCTTTGCATTGAAGATGCTGTTTACCCCGTCTCATTTTCTATCCCACCACTTTCTTCTCTCTTTTACTGTTGTTTTTTGTTCTTTTCTTTTTGTCCTTTCTGTGTTCTCTTAATTTGTTTAGTGTGTTTTAGTTGTTTGAGAAGAGCTTTTCTGGTTTCTATATGCAATTTGGATTTGAGGTAGGCAAAGCAGCCGACTTGCAGTATAATTTATGGATGGCGATCTTTGTTAGTCCACTTCTATGGTCCCAACTGAAATATCTAGATAACTATGCGATGGATTGCGATGACATTTGTGTCCTTGTCAGGATGAATTGTAAAAACATTGCATAGCATTAGGTCAAAATTTAAGTTTGTTCAGTACTTCGGTTTATCAGTAAATTCACAAAAAGCTAATGACATTGACCTCAGCTGGTCTTTGTGTTCTACTATTTGGAGCTATGAAAGCTGTGCTAATACATTAAAGAATAAGCATTCAGCTCAAAGCCATGCTGTGCCATAATTGAAAGTACTGATGTATAACCTGAATTCACTGCTAATTTTAGAAAGTGCATGTTTATTTACCACCTGAACGAAGAAGAGGCACAGCTGAGAATGAAAAAGTAAAGGTCAGATTGATAAAAGTTGTATCTGTGCATAACGCAAATATTCACAGCTGGATTTGTTTTTGTGTTCCAGATGGACACTTTGTTGAGAAAACCCTGCTGATCTCCGTTTGATCAATAAAAAGTGCTATTAATCTTTGAATTTGAAAGATTTCAGGGTGTGCTCGGACTTCACTTGTTTCGTCCCTTAGTCCTTTATCTGTGTTATTCCTTTTCATCCGGCTCCTTCAGAGGTTTAGCCCTATCAAAGAAGTGTCGCCCCCTGTTGGTGCATATAATGACCCGCGCTGTGCCCTGGAGCTGCTGAAGAGGACCACAGGAGTGACGAAAAGCCCATTTGGCATCACCGCAGTGCGCTTCACTCCCAACCACAGAAATGTCTCCACACCAGGTCAGTGTGTGTGTGTAGTTATGTGTGTGCACATATGTGTGTGCATTTCTTTTGTATGCTGTGTTCAATTTGGATGCTGTTCAAAGTGATTTTCCTCTTTTGATCTATGCAGTTATATTTTGCAAGTGAAATCTAGTTTCTCTTTAGCAGCACTCATTTGTGCAAAAAAGACAGAAAATGTTAATTTGCTCAGATTTCTTATACAGAAATAAATTTCTTACCATAGATGGCTTGTCTCTTCGAAGCAATACCATGTTGAACATCTCTGGCAACTAATTGTTGCCTTTCAATGTCTGAGGACAATATTTGTTGGCATTTGAGTTGCTGTTTTAAAAGAAGATTTAATTTTTTTTTTTTTTTTAATAACCCACGTTCTTTAAAACGCTGGGTTTTCTGATAGCTATTGTACTGCATTTAACACATTTTATGAAATAATCAAGAATAAGAACTACTGCATCTTGTATCAACATTTTGAAAGGAAATGAAAAGTGCGTGTGGGGGTGAGTGTGCAGTGTTTCACACAGGTTGAGAATTTATTTGTGGTGAGTGGCGAGGCATTTGACCAAAGTGCATGTAGAGACTCATGTAGTTAGAGGGGGAGCGTATTTTCTGTAGCTACAATTTAAAGATGCCCCCTCACATGCAGACACTAACAAGGGGGCTGAACACAGAGAAGCCATTAGTCCAACACAGTTACTGCACGGCACGCAACTTGTGTTTGGCTAAAAAAAAAGTTACAAATAAAGATTTGAAAGGCTTTCTTATATAAGATTTACTGAAGATGAAACCCAATGTTTCAACTTGGATACATCTATCATGGTGACCCACAGCCCTCCCTGAAAGAAACACAAGAGTTCATAACCCTAATATATGGCTAGACTGTGTATGGAGCGCCGAACGGCTTGTATTTTCAAGTGGGGGCTTTTAATTCGAAATGGAAGTTGCTGCATATGGCTGACCAATGGTGCAGATCGTGTTGTTCGCTGACAGATATATATATATTTTTTTTTTCATGAAAAATGCTAAAATGGGCCACAATATATACTTGGGCTGCGCAAGTTAAAGTGTGTGTGTGTGTGTGTGTGTGTATTATCTATGTATGAGTCATTTCATACGTCTGTTTGCATTTAACCTTTGAAACAACATATATAAGATATTAAGACCAGCACTTTGTGTACCTTTATTGCTCAGGCTGCCTATATTACACTTAACAACAGCCATTCATGTATAAAATAACCTTCAGACTTTATGGCCACAATAATATAAAATATATTTTTGCAGTTTCTTCTCTAAACATCTCCCAGTGTTTAATTGTAATGTTAAAGTGCAGATCTGTGGGAGTGCTTAGTGAATAGGTTGTAGAGCATGAAACTGGACTTAATTCCTAAGATGTAGTGTCTTTGTGTTCTACATGATTCATTTTAAGGCCCTGCCTACACATTGTACAGAACCCTTTTTGCTTGTTTTTAGTTCAAATAATTAGTTTTTTCATCCTCAATATGTAACTCTTTTTACCCAAAAATTAAAGCTTCAAAATCCCTTTGATGCCAGAGTGACTTGTAACAGGGAGAGTGGCAGGTCTTTCATTCTCACTTCGTGCTCCCAGCTCCTGTGCTTGCATTGTTATTTTGTAGAGTGAGTCAGATCTCACTCAAGAAAAAAAAAAGGTGCACTTTTCGCTTGCAGCAGCTTGCTGAGCTCTTCATTAATGTGGACGGCCCGCTGCAGGTGACAAGGAATGATCCTTGTCTTTTTGTTGCGGCGGGCAGCATCCAGCTTGCTCCAGGATCTCAGCAGTCAGATACTGCAGAAATGCGGCGTCATACACTGAAGCTTCGCTGCTGACACGGTCTGCGTAGTTACCCTGGTACCCTTGTGGTACCCTTGTGGACAATGCCTAGCATGTAAGGAGCATATCTTTTCCTTTGTCTTGGCTTTGACGGGAACAGATCTTTCAACGTCCGTACAATTTACGGTATCTAATTTCTTTCTTGTAGCCTCAGATTCTGTAGGTGGCCCTGCGCTTATCCCCTCGCGGACACAAAGCCGTTAAGTAGAATTTAATGCAACAGAATTCTGTAATTAGAATTTGGCCTCTGTGGCCGCTGTTGCCACTGCTCAGCAAATGTTAACTTTTGCTGTTGTAATCTTATGTCTTTTTACCAGAAAAACACAAATGTTTCTCATTTGTGTTGATTTGAAAACTGTTGTATTTTTTTGTTTACTTGTGTTTTGAATTTTTTTTTTCAAATAAAATTAGGAAAAAATGTGTTGGCAGATGGAACAGTTTTTTTTTAGTTACTTGGATCTAAATTGCTCGTTCTTAAGTGGTAGCACACAGAGCAACGGTATTGTTAGATGTGCAAAATCATTCTTTTTTTTTTTTTTTTCCTAAAGCAGCCATTCACACTTGCAGACATATTTAGGGCCCAGCACCGATGGTGCGAAAGCCTTATTGTTCTTCAAAGAATTATTATTCCGCGTTATTATTATTCTCCGTAAACAACTGCGTTTTTGGAGGCTTTATCACATCCAAAAACTCCTGAAAAAATTACTTTCTCCACCGTCCACAAATATTAATTCAGATGCGATCAAAATTGCCGCAGACATTCTTTGGATAGTAGATATACGTGTTTTCAAGGGGGTCTGCAGTTATATTAAATATCTTCCTGTAATGTGTAGTGGATGCAAAACTTTTCCAATTTCTCCAAATGTTTCAACTTCACTAAAAGTTGAATCACCATCAACAGGCCAAGGTGGAATCTGAACCATTAATAGCAACCTTGGTGAAGTCAAATCTTTTACCTGTTGAGTTAACGAGACTGTCGGTTGAGTCACTGGAAGCTCTGTGTGACCCCCATCAAACACTTTGTAACAATTCACCTTACCTAATAATAAAGGAGAATGCTACACGCTTATTTCAAGGGAACGGGTTGACCTGATTTGCTGTATGGTTACAGCCTGCTGACCTCCTAATTAACAACAACAACAAAAAAAAACTCAAGATCTAAACGGAATATCCCTACCTTTACTTGCCTATAAATTTAAACAAAAATATACAGTTTTATAAAGTGACACAGGTTGGTTGTGATGCAATATATATAAAAAGACTAATTAGGACACATCCCACACGGACGGCAATTATCAAACAAAGACGGATGGCCGTAACAAACAAAGGCCAACCCCAACACACAAACAATACACGCCGAATATCCCAAACAAACCAAAGTCCCACTGTCCCCAAGTGCACAAACTTAAATAGTCTTCATTGACTTTAGAAAGTGTTTCACAGGTACCAATATTCTGTGATGTTGTTGTCTTAAACCCTTTTTTTTTTTTTCTTGATAAACATACGATGACAATCCCTTTCTGTACTCTGTCCAGGTCCAGGTTCCTACAATGTGTTTGAGCATGGTTTAGCCGGTGAGAGTTTTAAAAAGGCATTTTTGGAGCAAACCAGGAAGGGAGGCTTTGGCTCCAGTGCTCAGCGCAGCTTTGTTTTTCACAACAAGGAATCAATAGAGGCCCCAAGTCCAGGACAGTATGAGGTAGGAAAATGTGTCAGTATAGTATTTCATTTTCTTTTCTTTCTCTCTTTCTTTCTTTCTTTCTTTCTTTCTTTCTTTCTTTCTTTCTTTCTTTCTTTCTTTAGAGATACAGTACTGTGCAAAGGTTTTTAGCAATCCATCATCCATCACACGATACCGTCAGGGAGGTGTGAGGCCAGTCCAGTATTCATTCTGCAACATAAAAACAACGCATCAGTTTGAAGACAACAACAAATTAAAAAAAGCATTTCAGGAAAAACATTTGAAAGCAACTTCTCTTTAATTTTGTTGCCTAAAATGCAGTTATTGCATTTAACTATATATGTACTGATCGTAATTGGGCTAAAACATCAAGCTTTGCATAGCCTTATTGTCGTGTGTGTATGTTGTATGTTTTGTGTCCAGACAGAAAACAAGTCAGAGGAGAGCTACAAAAAGCAACACACAGCTGTTTTCAAATCAGCCACTGAACGTCTGGCATTATCACTGCTGGCAAAAGTAAGTTCCTCTACGCTCTCTATTTATTGAACAGTTTCTCCCACAGTTGCCTTTGTCTGACTTTTTGACATCCAGGTTGCAAATCTGCTCAAAGCTACTTAACAGAAGAGTCTGAGATGAAGTTAAACACAAGGGCATGCCAAGTTTTTACTTTCATAAATGGGCCACCGCAGTAGTTAATTTTCTTTGACTGCTTCTTTTCCTCTTCCTCCTAATGCTCATAGATGCTGAAGAAAACAGGTCACATCTGTGACAATTAGTTTCTTGTTCCTCTCCCATGCACCTTCTCCTGTGATCTTCCTCATTTCTCTTTCGTCCACTTTCCTGACATTATTATAAACCAAATATTTATTTACATGGATGACTCTTTCCACTTCTAAGTATAGTGAAGTCTATTTTAAAATGATTATTTTTCTATCATGATCAAACTGTTTTCAGTGTGACCCAATACTAAAACCAAAGGACACCACGCTTTGACTTTTATTCTTATAATTTTACATACATTTGAACACTTTAATGTTATTGCTGTGAATCTGCTTTATTTTATGGAGATATTCCATCAAGAAGTGATTTTATTTATTTAGGTAAAAAAATAAGTATCTCTGTGGGCATCTTAAAGCAATGTCACACAAGAGTGCCTCACAGAGACTAATTTATCTAACCCCCAGAAAGAGGTTTCAGTGAATTGTGTCATTTAAAAGTCCACTGACTCCTTCAGGCTTACTTTGAAGCTGTGACTTGAATATCAACATTTAAAAAAAATCTAAAGTAAAGTGAAGAAACAGTTTATCGTTATGGAATTGTTTCAATATTAAGTGGTAGGAAAACTCTTCTCTGCAGAGGAAATTAATCTGGATTTGGCACAAGCGCAAGAAGGAACTGATTACGTTTTGGTGGTCAAAGGTCAGCGTCACTGTAACGTCCCATCCACCACATCTATCCATCCCATTCTCATGAACACATTATTTCAGGAACAGCTTGAGTACATTTCTTCAACTTTGGCACAAATGCCCAATTGGTCTCAAGGATGAAGTGATTTGATATCTGGGGTCAAAGGTCAAGGTCACTGTAACTTCATTTTGTCCAATTCTTGCGAATGCAGTAGCTCAGGATCGTACAGACGGATGGGACACCCTGTAAAACGTAATACTTTCACGTATGGTTGTTGCCAGCCCAGAGGAATACAAACCTTTTGTTATTGCTAAAACTTACATCTTTGAAATTCTACATTAAAACACTTCAGCTTTATGTATACAACAAATACATAACATCAACAAGTGGCAACGTGGCAATGTTTAGATTGCGAAGGCTGTATTTCTTTTCCCTGTATGACACAGAATGGTGTTTACTTGTGTATATATAATGGGATAATGGAGAAACACTGAGAGGCAGTTGGATGGGAGGGTTAGTGATTTAATTTGACAAACTCGACTACTGAAAAACTGTTCCAGAAGAAAATTATGTGAATTGACTGAAAAAGTGTGTGCCATTTCATTTTAATATTCAAAAATACAATATTTGTTTTTTCAAGCACCCTTCTGGGTACCAGCTGGTGTTTACTCTGATTAACGCCAAAGGTTAGAAGTGTTATCCAAATCTTGAGGCAAAGGTCTCCACAACTGAACTTAACGCTGCAAACTCTGCCACCCACGCAAAGATGGAGTTTAAAGGGTAATGTGGCACTCATCAGAGAGCACAGCATTGTAGGTGCATAGATTAGAGTCAATTGGTTTAGTTTACTTTTCTTATTTTGTCTCTCACTCAGTTAAACTCTGATGGTATAACTAACTAACTTGTTGTGATTTCACGGCAGGTGTTTTCTCTCAGCAGTGTTTACTTACACTTAAGAACTACGTAACTGGAGAATGCATTTACATGCGCTGACATAACTTTGTCACAGTACCGTATGTGTGTGTGTGTGTATGTATGTGTGTTTTGAATCTATATGATGGCATAGCGAGGTGACAGACCTCACCATGCTTTTCTTCACAGTGGGAAAGTGTCTGAACTTTTCAATAGTTAAAATTTACAGAAACGGAGAAGAACTCATTTTGGCGTCGAGATGCTACTTAGTAACATTTTCCATTTAAGTGGGACTCGCTTTGCCAACATGGTTTTTCTAATGTTTGAAGTTCTGGTCCTGCACTTGTGTACAAAACAGATTAAAAGCTGATTTCTCATGTAAACAGACAAGCATTAGCTTTCTCAAAGAGAAATCTAACAGAAATCTGCAGGAATGGTTTTCTCCATCCCTTATTCGATATAATGAGATAATGTTTAACTTTTACAAATATACAACAATTATATTTTTCTTTATGGAAAATTATTTTACAGTCCTTTTTTTTTTTTTGAAGCACACTTGTGAACATGGGTGTTTCACTGATTAAGTCTCAACCAGGCCCAGTGGTTTTCAGTCCACAATGTCGAGACACATACCCTGCTGGTTTTCATTCTTGCTGTCTACTCAGGGAGTGATTTACACCTTGGACCCCAAGTGAATGCAATTAACTACCTGGTAGGACATAAAACCAGCAGGACTCCTGGTACAGAGGGGCATGATTAAGAACTACCGGAACACTGTATGAGCAGCGCACCCTGAGAAATCGACACGTGCTACACCTGAAAATATCATTCGATGAATCTGCATAACTGAGCATACTAATATCAGCAAACCCTATTTGGAAATTCTCTGGTCTTTTTGTGTAGTGAGATCAGAAATCGTGGTCAGCTTCCTCTGGGCAAATGACACTAACTTATTTCTATGTTCCACCCTGCTGTTTTATGGATTCAGATAATGTGGATTTGTCACATTCTATTGCACATCATGAATGAACTAAGTAGTGTGATGAGACTAATTAGAAAACTGAAAGTGATCCATTTAGCTTTGTGGTGCTGATCGCCTCTTTAATAGTCTCTACCTCATATATCTGTCTGCAGTGTTTGCCATTTTTCATGACAACAGCTCACTGTAGTTTCCTGTCAAGCTGCAGTAAATTGTGCTGATGGATGACGTGGCTCACTTGGAATCATTGGTTTTCTAAATCTACTGCAGACAATAGAAAACTTGACAGCCATACTACATAGAGTCTGCATAATGTCGGTGTTTTGATGTTGCCATGCGCTAACACTGTGCTAGTAGATCTGGATATTGGAGGTCTGCAAGTTCAAATTATCAGCGGAGGACTTTCATTAAATGCTGGACACATGGGATGATTAAATATTTAATAATGGCTTTAAGTTGGTTCAATTCCCAGTAGCACATACTCCAGCTTGGTTGTGTGTTCTCGCAAACATAATTCGTCGTGTTTGCAGGTAGGAAATTGTTGCGATTTGAGGTAAAAGAAAAAGATGGCTGGTGGCACCACATGTTATGGACGTAGCACCTGACAGCAGCCCACCGCAAGAAAACAGCAGGATAAACAGTGACAGAGACTGCTGTAGACGGAGTCTAGTCTTGGACTTTCCAAATTGGGAGAAAACAATGGGGAATATGAAGAAATACAGCAAAATTCCCAATTGCTTATTTGACTCGTTTTTAGAGACACAATATTACCTCCATATTTTCCTCCCTGACTTGCATCGACTTTTGGTTTCTGCGTAGTCCCTTTCAGTGCTCTGTGGAGAAGATCTGAGGCCTTGTGCAATGGCTCAAAGAGCCTCCTTTATGACCAGTTAATGAAAAATCACCCGGGACCATCTTAGCTGTAACAGTTAGCCACATGCTGCGCTACAGCCTAGGCTGTATCCGTGGTAACGGCTCCCCACTGGGATGGATATTAAAAGAGTCTAATCAGGAAACAATCATGATCCACGAGAAGGGATTAAGACTACAAAGAAAAAAAAGAATAAAGGCAAAAGTACATCTTTATTATCTGTTTTATGTATGGGAGTTTATGTTCTCTGTACTTTGACTTAAAAGCTCCGTCTAACAGTCAAGTTAAACATTTTGTTTGAGAAATTATTCACACTGCATGTCTTTTGAAATCAAATGTAAAAGATGTACCATGCCAGTTGAAACGATAGTTGTTTTGGTACAGTGCATTAAACCCACTGGGGAGACCTGTTATCTGACTTCCAAAAGATATTTAATGTATTTTTTTTTTTTTTTACACTGTCTTTGCTATTAGCTGCTCTGCTTTTTATTTTCTAGATCTTGTGTTTATTTTGCTTTGTGGCAAAGTCGAGCTTTTTCATATGCAGTTCATGATCATTTGTTCTGTAGATGTTATGAATTTCAAATTGGTCTCTTCCCAAATCCACTACATCAAGATTTGATTGCCAAATTGGGGTTAAATATACACTGAATAACAGGCGTTCTGTGGTTTATTTAAGTTTATCTTGCGGTGTCTTACCTTGTTTTGTGCCCTCCAAGGATGCTTAAATTTCTGTTTGTGTAAATCAAACACTCCCCAGCTAGTTCAAATATTTGAAGCTCTGTCCTTTAGGTAGTGGTCTGAATCTGATAGGAGTTGATTACCTGTCTGGGGAGAAGAAAGAATCAGACATCTTGTTGGGGTATGACAGATATGAAAGGAGAGATGATTATAGTTTAGATGAGAGTTTACTTTTCTCTCCCACTCTAATCCAGTGTCTTTTTCCTGTATTATTTCTCTTGATCCCCAGTCCCTCCTCCTCGAGTTTTGCTCTTGACTTTCTACATGTATTTCTCCCCTTTTTTGCTTTGATCCCGATTTTGTTTTGCCTCCGATTCCACTTCCTCTTGGCCAACCCTTCCTGATATTGACCTTTCGGTTGCAGAGGTCGTGGGATACCCTCAGGCAGTGCTGGGAGAGTATAAGGGTGGAATTTAATTTGCACCTAAATTTCAACCTTAGGCTGTGGAATTCCTCTCTTCCCTCTTCTATTAATCTGTGAAGTATTGCCTTGTCCCTTGAAGCGACAGGAGAGATGTTTGACAGGGCATTTTGTCTGTCAGTTTTTTTCCAAATACGTCTCTGCCTTACGTGATTTTTGTCGATTTCTTACTGTTGCAAATGATGTTGAGATTGCTAGAGGTCCTGTTGGATGCTCACTGTTATACTGAGAGAGAGTGAGGGGTTGTCAATGGCAAGGTTAATGGCTCAATAATAGTGTCAGCAATTATTTTAATAAGGGGTGCAATTTCAATTGCACTGCCAGTGGATTGTAGGCAGTGCATTTAAATGAAAATGCAGTTCCAATGAAATACAGCAACAAAATAAAATGACTGTCAGTTAATCTTGAATCATTTTGTACACAAGATTATCCAGGAATTAAAAATAAATAAAATTCCACCCAATCCACAGATGAAAAATATAATGTTCAACCGTTGCCTAAGACTCACCGTGAAGTAAGAAATCCATCAAAGAAGCGGAGTTGCAGTTCTCTGTAAAAATACATTGATTTTTGATTAATCTATCAATTATTTTCTGTAATAATCATTAATAATTGGTTTTGTCTCTAAAGTATCAGACAATGTTATAAAATTCCTGTTATAATTTTGCACAACCCAAGGTGGCATCTTAAGATGTGTTGTTTCATCAACCAACAGTCCAAAGCCACACGATGTTCACTTTAGCACAGTGAAAGAAAAGGATCAAATCCTTACTTTTGACAGGCGGCAACTTTCAAATGTTTGTGATAATTCAGTCATCAAAACATTTGTTGATTAATTCTCTGTTCTGTTTTCTAACCAGTCTATCAATGAATATATTGTTGCAGCCTTTTAACATGACTGGAGCTGTGCTGCTTAAGTGGGCAACAGTAAAATGGAGAGAACTTGTGGCTGACGAATGCGCCGCTGCTGAAGTTATGATGTTTGGAGTTGGACTTTTTTGTTAAACTTGTGGCTTGCATCTCAGTGTGTCAGCATCGCAAAAAAACAACAACAAAACAAAACAAAAAACTGAACTACCGCCTTGCGGATTTATGCCTCAGCCAACTAATCAAGTTCCATTTCACATCCATGTTTGTCCAGAATCATTTAATATATGACTTTGAAAGAATGTTTATACGTTTACATGCTTTGCCCAAAAAGTTAATTCTGAAAGAACGCAAAATTGTAACAATGACAGTAGACAACGCTTTAACCTGACAGCACTGAAGAGCTATACAATCAGCACAGTTCCAATACACAGAGGTATAACCAAACCAAACCAAACCAAACCAAACCATATGAGTAGCCAAATGCAAATTAATGAGGTAATGTACTCATTCAGGGTTGCCTTAATAGTTTCCTTCGTTTCTCAATCCAATAAGCTTCAAACTTTCTCCTTACTTGTTCTGATAGCGATTTTATTGTTAAAATGATAGTGATCAAAATACAAAGATTTTCAGAAAAGTTTAGTAAGTAAAACTTGTCTTAACCCAATTTAAAGTCTCACAACCCTCAATAACATCAGCAAATAAAACAAATTTTCAGTCTAATTTCTACAAAAAAGCCAGATTTTTCACGATATAAATTTCTTGGTCGAGCATGCCTGTCGGCTTGATGCGAGTGTTTTGAAACTGTAACTGAGCAATAATGTCTCTGCCAGTCAAACCAATTTCAGTTTATCTGCACTAATATCTCTTGCACTGACAATAAAGAACACTTCATAATTCTCATGTTTCGGTGTAACTGGCTTGATGGAATCAGACAGACAATATTAAAACACGGTTTTTATTACATGTACCACTGGTATTGATTGTAAGCAGGATTCATAATATATCAACATTGTGAAATAATAATAATGAAAACAAATAGAAAAAGAAGGCACTTAGGGGATATTTCCATCCTCCACTTGGCAACTTTAGCTGTTGGCTGTTAAGGTAACTGACTGCAGCTGTTGTGCACTTACTCAGCCATTATAATTTTGCAGTTGTTACAAGGATCGAGAGATAATAAATCCCATTTGCTGGGATTATGGTAATTTACTGGTAAAATTAGTTTTGTTAGAAACTGTGAAGGCTGAATTATGCATCTGTTAATTGTCGCTGAACCTAAATATGTGAGTTTTCTCCAAACCAAATCAAACAGGGTCCAAGCATGATGTGCACCTCCTCAAAGATGTCTGTTCAGTGGGAGCTATGTGGAGACTGTGTTTTCTGTCGTACCTGTTTCTGGTCATGTACAATATAAAACTCGTATACAACAGCTACTGTATTACATTTCTGGTCCAGCGACACAGACAGACATAATTGTGGAGCGCTGACAAGGTCAAGAAAAAACAAATTTATGTCGATGACTTGTGCAAAAACAACATACTTCTCTCAGAAAAAAAGACACTACATATAACGGCCTTGAGAGAGTCAGAGAATTAAAGGAGAGATGAAACTGAATAAAAAAGAAGCAGCAGGAGGGAATGAAGGAAACACAGAGAATGAGAAAAAGATCCCCTGTGCATAATGTGTAATTATCTATCCTATTAGCTCTGGTTGATATAATTAGGGCATTTGCTAAACATACATTTATCCAACTGAAGAGCAACATTACCCCCCTGCTCTGCAGAATGAACTGAAAGGCAAAAAAAACCCAGGAGGTGAAATCATACTGAGAATGAAGGGGGTGAGATTGACAGATAGATGGAGGAACCAAGGAGAGAGGGACACAGAGAAATAATGGCTGATGATGGAGACAAAGAAATGAAAACAGCTGGAAAGACAGAAGATGTGAAATAAGTGAGACATTACAGAAAGATAATAAATAAATAAAAGCCATAGGAGTCAGACAAAGAGTGTGACAGTAACATTGAAGGCAATGCCATGTGCGCGATATTCTCAAAGTATGTGGAGTGGCAAAATATGCAGCAGCCCAGGGTTTGTCACTTATTGACTTTTTGTCTCTGTGTTTCATTGCATTTTTATAATATATCCGTGGACAGCTAATGGCATGTCACGGTGCAGCCTCTATTTATGGGAGACAAGGGAGTCGGGTGATGAAAGAAAGGAACGAAAACAGGAAAATGGACTTATAGATTTGATATGGATTTTACTGTCAGCTGTCGGGGTAATGATGATGATGTGAGTCCCTGTGAGAATTCAAGCACAGTCACACACGCACACGCAAACTATTCTACACTCACAAAGATGGTGACTCAACCAGAATGCACACACAAATACATACATGTTAACTCAATATTACCTAGAATGTACATACAGTATAAATATATGCATGGGACCATTTGCGAGTGGTTATGAATGCATACACATATAATGTGGTGCCACACACACACACACACACACACACACACACACACACACACACACACACACACACACACACACACACACACACACACACACACACACACACACACACCAGTTACATATAAGCACAATTAAGTGATTGAATGAGAAGAAAGAAGAAGTGCTTATAGTGACACTTTCACCCCGAGGCTTCAGACAATAACACTCCCATCATGCTCTGCTGCATATCTCCTGAGCAATTCATAAATTTAATGGATAGAAATGAATGATTTCAAGAGGAGGTCAGAGGGAACATACGGGTGTTGCTGTCATATTCAGTAGTTGTATTGAGTATTTCTTATTAAGAGAGATTTTTATTCCCTTTTTCTTTTGTTTCTCCTGCACCCTGCCCACTCTCCTTCATCTGCTTGTAGCTATAAACAAAATTAAAAAGGAAATGACAAGCAATGATATTGATTTGTGTTTTAGTTTGCCAGTCTGTAACTGCGTGCCTACCTACCGATCTCCTTCTGCCTCACCAGTTGTGTCCGAACATAAAGCCCCAGCACAACTGTATTTTGATTAGTTTAACTCAGTTGTTTCGGATAATCTTTAAGCCAAATTGAATTCCAGCATTTAAAAGCTAAAAGCTACACAGCTCCTTATCTACTAACTGTTCATTCAGACTGAAAACAGCGCTGATTTAAAAAAAAAAAAAACAACACACACACAAAGGGCTTCACTGGTGTGGGAGGAAGGCTGATTTGAATAATAGATTCATGAGTTTGAAGGCTTATCAGAAGCCGCAACTGCACAGCTCTTTATAATACAATTATAAACTATTTTACAGCTCTAAAGAGTTATCACGGAAACAATTGTTCAATCCTCCATCTCTGTGATTATGAGGCAAACTGTGGCAATTTGTTCTGGCAAGTATATGCTCTTCTTTGAATTTGACCGATAGCTGGATAAAGATGCTAGTTGACAGCGTTTATTTTTTGTTGTTGACAGAGCAGTGCGTCATTGAAAACTATGAGTGGGATACATGTTCTCACGCAGTTCTGATGTCTTAACATGGCCTAAAGGCGTGTGTTCATCGTTGCTGCACATGGCTGCGCAGGAGTGTGTATGTTAGCTGTAAGCTGGCTAGCAACACATGCAGAGACTGTTTGTGGGAGTGTGCCTGTGTGTTTTTGTTTAGCTCAGCCTCTGACTGATTTCACCAGGAACCCCAGTTCTTTGGATTTCTCTCTTCCCTCGTTCCTTCCCGCCTGTCTAATCATTCGTCTTGGTTTGTGTGACATTTTGTCTCCAGTTGAAATATTTTCTGCTCGCGCACAGTAAATCAGGATCACTAATGGTTCCACCCGGTATGATCGAGGTTACTGAGTTACTATTGGTTATGAGCTTAAAGGACAAAACTCAATTAGTCAATTCACTTACACTGACACCATCAATATTATCATAAGCCTGCCAAGAAATTGCCTGCTTTCCTCCTTCACACCTGTGAAGCAAAGGGAGGAGGAAGTCTAACAAAACACACTTAATGTTAAACACTTGAGCCACCAAGTGCTGGCTGACTCGTGGCAGGTCTTAGTAGACACCGTGCAATGTTAAAACTCTCTTAATCCAGATCTTTCCCTTCGTGTGTCTAGTTTTTAGACATTAAGGCCACTGGATGAAAACTGATGACAAGAGAATATGGTTTTCAGTCAAAAATGACATAAATAAAATCCAATATATTTAAATGATTCAATTACCTTCCTTTGCGTATTCTGCGCCATGTGTCTCCAGCTGGAGTCTCAGAATAGATTTACCCTTTACAGTAAATATAACGGTCTGAAGTAAAAACTGCAGGTCCAGTGGTTTAGTCTGATCTACTGTATGTCTCAGTTTCACTTGTACATTTATTATTTAGGGACTATTTTAGGCTTTTGTCTGGCCTCTTAAAGAGCCTCTGTCCGGGCTTTTATTGTCATTTTCTTGCTTTACTTTTTCAATTGAATTGATGTTAAATTGCCGTCCATTTAAAGATGTCTCGGATTGATTAAAAAAAAAAAAAAAAAAAAGTCTGTCATTCAAACAGTTTACTGGATATAAGTGAAGTTTGATGCTCAGATCACATAAATGGTCCGAGCTAGTTAACAGAGCTAGAGCAAAAGGCTGTGAGTCATCAGTTGTTTCAGCTAATGTCCAAAAACAATGTGTGTTTATGTTAAAGTGATAAAGGCTTCTGGGCAAAGTCATTTCTCTTTTCCATCAGAAGTAAAGGAGGAAGTAGTGTGATGTTGTTATGGAGCCACAAAGTCCTCAGAGATAAAATTGGTCGACACAGGAGACTACTGTTCCTGTTCTGTCAATATTGCTTCATCTTAATTATTATTACCACTGGTTATGAGCAAAACCATGATGACAGAGGTCACCTATTCTTACTGAAGTATAAATTTGACCCCAACCACATTCTTTCCTTTAAACTGACCAAGATGTGAAGTCATTTCATGGAACAGGTTTGTTTTTGAACAGTTTGGGAAGGGCCTGACAAATGGTGTCATCCTGCCATTTGGGATGTCGAATCATGGAACACTTCTTTCTGTTGTCCCACAGGGCATGAACAAATCAAGTATTTTTATTTGAATTGGTGGCATTTTGTCTGTTGGAATACTAAATTCTGACTGTTGATGGTGCCGTAGAAATTCCAATAAGTAGAAAATCCGATAAGTAGAAAATCAAAAGTCTGCACAGGGTCACAGTACAAAGCGGTGCTGTTTAGCAGCTGACTCAGATATGCAATATGTTCCCCACAATATGTTATTGTGAAATGCCAGTATAGGTTAATGGTGAATAAATGTAATTCATGGTTTGTGTATTCATCTTTTACTGAATTTTTAGTCTACCACATGCTTAATGGTCTGATGCTCAATTCTGACCTCACCTGTCCTCTAGTTAAGGTGTGGTGAGCTTAATTTCCCTTGAGTGGAACATATTCATATTAAGTTATTCATAACTAATGCAAATATAATATTCAATAGTTCCAGTACATTGTTTCCAATCTGTCGTGATGTTCAGAGATTTGAGGAGGAGGAGGGTGGTGGTAAAGTAAAAGATGAAGTGAAAGTGGAGACCATGGAGACAATGGCCCTCATTCACTAATATGTGAGTAGAAATGTTCTTACTTTGGCACAAAGTGAGTGCGCACGCAAAATCACCGTGGGATTAATGACACGTGCGTTCCGGCCAATTTTGTTCTCACCACCTTGCGTATGTTAGTGAATCAGAATAATTCTAAATTGACAGGCGCGTGTCAGCGCTCTGCGATTAGCATACTAACACGCCCCCGTTTCTCCATATAAGGACAGACGTTTGTCTGCAGCTTCATGAAGAAAGCGCTGAAGTGAAGAGAAGTTGACAGAGATGGAACCAAAAATGAAAAAGAACAGTTTCACAGCTGCGGAAATTGAAACAATAGTGTTTGCGGTGCAAGTTAGAAAAGGTAGACTTTTCAAAAGTGTTTCCTCCGGAGTAATTATGGTTAAAAAAAGATGATGCGTAGGCTGCTGTTACTGAGGCTGCTGTGTCCCCTGAAGTGCGCACCGTGGCACAGGGTAACCCTGCGAACCCGATGGCCGCAATATCACAGCCAATATTCATCACACAGACAAAGCGGATGTCCCCGGAAAGCTGCACAGTGTTGGTGCCTCGTCTGTGTAACGAAGCGTTGCGGAGATAATCGAAGTTGCGTCGTCGTTACGCTGCATGACGCGCTACATCCATCTCCACCCAGCTACTTTTAATTGAATAATTCCCAAACTCCCGATCGCTTCACAACGTACTGGATATCTAAATAAACAGCAGAATGTACCCTTTCTGATTAAACCCAGCGTTCCTCTGTACACAAAGTGTTTTCAGTTAGTCCAGTTTTGAAATCACAGCTGACCTCTGCACTGTCTGAAATTACATCCCACTTTATATGAACAAAATAATGGTAACAACGTATTTATGGGCCGATACTACGACAGAGGTATTAGCAAATATCACAGGAGCGTATGGTGAATGGTTAACCCCAACAATGACCAGTATATGAGCTTAAAAGTGAAGCTAGTGAAATTACCCTAAATAAAATAGCCTAGGGTCATAGGGTTAAAAAAATGGTTCGATATTCAAGTTGACTGAAAAAAACGCATCACAGACCCAAAATAAACGAAGGAAACAGGATTAAATGGCGTCAATTTAATGGCTAGCCTATTTAATACATTTAGTCAATGCATTAGTACATTAACGGTTTTCAAGATTGTCCTTTACTAAATCCTTTTTTAATGAATGCCGTTTGTTTTGATGTGTTAAAAGGTGTATGTTTACATTTTCTCAGGCAGTCATCATTTGTTCGTACGCATTGTCTAATGTCATCCTAAATTTGTTCGCCGAGTACGAACAATTTCAGGAAAGAAAATATTGATGAAACCCAGATTTGTGCGTCCCGTGTTCTTACGCACGGTTAAAGCATAGATTTGTATCTATGCACTGTTAGTGAATGAGGCCCAATAAGAGGAAAGCATCAGAGGGAAGACGGACAGAAAAGACGGAGCAAAACAGTCTTAAAATGTGTGATAAGGCACAGATGGAGAACTTGCCTCTAGAGCACTTTCAGATTTTATGATGTGGGGATGCTCTCTAAGTTATTGTTTGAAGGAAAAGATCACATATGGTTAGAGCAATTCTTGTCTTCATCTCTTGCTCTGAGGTTTTGGTTATTGTCACCACGCTGCTGTCTTGCTGTTATAAAACAAGTCAACTGAAAAACTGACTCCAAATAAAAGACATTTTACAAATGAATTTGAACAAACAGCTCGCACATTCATCAAACTCGAGAGTGAGCCTTTGTAGATGCCATACCTCCTCACTACCTGTGTGCGGCCTCGTCATTTGATACCATTCGTCGCGCATCTATCGTGCACTGGTACCAAGGGTTCATGCTTGTTTAAAATTTTCAGGCCAAAATAGTAGCAAATATTTCAAAGAGAAACCATCGGGCCTTAATACCTGCATGTAAATAACAACAGAAAATATGCCTTTCTAAATGACACATTTGTACTTCATTTGTCAGTTGGCAGGTTTTTTTTTCGATCACTGCTACAGTCTGGTTAGTAAGTAAGACTATTTTGTTTGTATCGTGTGCAAGCACACAGTGAAAACACTACACGTTCCTGCTGAAAAAACAAGTTGTTGGTGATAACATGCCAAGAAACATAGCGTTGCACCTTGAAAGGCAATCAATCAAACATGGATGTAAACAGTGCATGATTTAAAATGTTTTAAAAATGTGTGTTTGCAAAAGTTTACCAAAGTAAATGCACTCAACACAGTTTTTAATCCCCAAACCCACACATATTGGTTAGAAACTCTAAATGTAAACAGCCTTTCCTTGTATAAAAGAAGACTCCACAGAACATCTTTATGTTTAGACAAAAAAAGACTTGGCTAAGATTGGGGCGTATTTTGGTTATGGTTGAAATAACTACTTGGTTAAGCTTGGGGAAAGACCATAAATTGATTGTATGTAGGACAAGGGATGCCAGGAAAACCTACGCATGTAGTGATTGACCAATATTTCTCAACTTGAGGTCTGCTTTGTAGCATTTTATGGAGCTTGATTTGAGTTTGAGGTTTTTTTGTCAGACCAGCTTTTCTGAGCTTAAGAAGAAAATGTTGCTTAAAACATATTGTGTTTCATTTGAGCAATGATCAAACTTCCATCTTCTTTCAGAGGAAGATCTTGCCAAAGCATCAGATAGAATGAAAGTCCACATTTGGGTCAATGCAAACTGTGTTCACTGCATTGAGAAGGCTTAACTGATCTCTTTCTATTAGCTCTGTCTTGGAAAAAGCTGGCGCATATACACAAGAGATAATGTCTCCTTTCATGTGTCGCCTGTTTATTTCTTGTGTTTTAAATCAGTAGCACAGTCAGATTAAGAAATATTGTCAGATAGCAGCTTTTACAGAGCTCAATGTAAAATACCACAATTTAGATAAATGAAGCCTTTTAGAAGCACCTTTTCTGACTACTGTTGGAATGACGCTCTGTCTGTCAAATCTCATTTGTATCGACCTGCTTTTGGAAGTCTCGTGTGAGAGATTGGATCACATTTGTATTTATTTATCTGAGAATAATGGAATCGTCAGCAGATACCTGTAGACCTGTGACACCGCCCAGAATAGAGATCAGTATTTAAACCAATTAAAAACTTATTTTCTGCATCTGGATTGAATTAGGAGAATTGAGATGTGACCCGGCCTGGTACTTTAAATTGATCCTGTCTTTGAGGGCTGTTTTACTTCTACTGGCAGTTTTCTCAGCCTCATTTTTTTATTTTTATTTTTTTTATCTTTACAGTTTTCTCCCCCCCCCCCCCTTAAATCCTTCACCTTAAATCCTTCATCTTTTGGTCTGTCCGTTTCTGACTCTTTTGTCTCTTTTCTCGTGACTTTGTGCTGCGTCATTCAGTTAATCAGTCTCTCTCTGTTTCTGCCTTTCATTCTCTTCGCTTCTCTCCTCATGTTGATGAAGCAGACACATTTGGTAAGCAGCTGTGTCCATTGTGTGTATGTGCATGCCTACATGTATATTTCTCTGTCCAAAGCGTGGGCACCAGCTGTGGCCAGCAGCTGTGTGTATAGTGTATTTGCGTGCAGATGTGGCCATGTACTCGTTTTATGCAGCAGCTGTGTGTTTTGTGTGTGTTTGGCTACGGACAGCTGTTTAGGAGCAGGTGATGATTTTAGGAGCCAAGCAGACAGTCAGCTGGGCAGGCGGCCAGGGGGACGACAGGGAGAGCAAAGCCCAAGAAGGTGTAAGGCCTGGGCTTGGTGTTTATTCAACCAGGCCTTCTGGACCACTGCTGGATATATCGCAGATCAGGAAGGTCCCAGGTGTTGATGTCAGTGTTTATTGAGGACTCTAAACCTGCCATGCTCCACAGAAAGCTTACACAAGTCAGTCAGAAGGAGATGGCCGAGCCTTGGTTTGAGAATGGACTGCTCTTAGCCTCACTGTGGTCCATCTGAGTTTAAATGGAATCCTTCCACACTGGCGTTCAGAATCCGATTAGCTATGTTTGTGTAGATGTAAATGTCACATGAGATGTTGTGAAGTGAGAGAAATGAATCTGTCAGAGGAGACAGATGAGCACTTAGAGTGAGGAAGTCTGCAAGGGTAGGAGTTGATATGATAGACATGAAGAAAAGGAAACATGTGAAGGAGGATGCCGTTTTTGACTACTGGAAGACAAGTGGAGTAAACAAAGAATGAGAAAATGGTAAAGCAGTAGGAAGCAAAAAAAGAAAAAAAAAATGATGGCTGGAGAAAAAAGAAAGGGAGCAAGAGAGAGAAGGACAAATATACAGCAAATAAGCCAGGAGAGGCACAGATAAAATATATATAAAAGAGAAAGCAAGATATACAGGACCACAGAACAGCAGAAAACTGTAGCTGTCAGCAAGTTGTTAGACTAACTGCTGTCTATAAAGTGTGAACAGGAAGCGAATGGGACCCATATGGTTTCCCTCTGTCATTCCATCTACATTGAAGACCTGTCTAAAACCTCATTAAAGCCTTACGACACCAGCCATACCTCCACTACTAAAATCAGACAGATGGTTATCAGGCTCTGTGATGAGACACCAGCTGTGCATATGACACAATGGCAGAGATAGTCGATTTTGGGAGGAAAACAAGCAAACAAATGGTGTGTTCACTTTGTATTTTAATATTATGACTCTATTTTGTTACACAATATAAAACAACACATGTACATACAATTAAACAGTAAAACAAAAAGTGGTGCCCCAGCAAAGTTTTTTCAATGTCATGCTTGTTACAGAAATTCTGTATCTGCTAGAAGCATTTCTGTATGTAGACAGTCAGGACTGCTCTAAAGGCCATGTGCCTTAAAGCTTCTACAAGATAATTAAGCTGATATGAATTATAAACCATGCTGTCTGTCTCCACAGATATAATTATGATTATATTGTGCCTTCGGAAAGCTGAAATCTTACACATGACCTCCCAATTCTGACCCACATTCTGGATGTTTTTTACTCATTGTAAACACATTGTCTGTACCTTTCCTGTAAAATTGACCAAAATGCTTATTTTTTAGGAAAGAAAAAGGCGCAAAAAAATTTATGAGGGACAATCAAACAAATCAAAGACTGCTCCTGTTGTGATGTTGTCTGAACTGAGTACAGCACAGTAATGTGCAAAGAGCAGTTGGAAGTTGTAGACTTCATGAGTAGGTATTCAGAGTTCTGTTTCTTGAGCAACATCTGGACCCGAGTTACACGTTTTTGTGACCAGTGTTGCGTGAGCAGAGAGCGCACATAAAATGTTGTGTCTAACTCAGGAAGTGTTTTGAATGGCAATCGAGTTCAAAAGGGGCAAAATTTCAATGTGCAAGAACAAAGAAGGCACATCAAGTCAGGAACGCAACCAGGTAGGTTTTCTTTGACATTCGTGACTGTGAATTCTTCTCCCCAGGGTCAGACTGTCAACACCAAGTTCAACTGTGCGGTTTGGAGGTGTCTAACAGAAAATATTCTGTGCAGACGACCTGAACTCTTGCGCAATGGTACTTGGGTTCTCCGACATGGCAATGTGCATTAAAAACGCATACGTTTCTCGCATGCAACTACACAGTCATTGCTCCCCACCATTCCTACTCACCAGATTTGGCTTCCAGCCACTTCTTTCTGTTCCCCAAAAAATTTGACACAAAATTTCATTAGCACTCTCTGCTAAAGTTTCAGGTATACAGGGAAGTCGCAGATGTGCCCGGACTAATGGCCACAAAGATGTGTGTAATTCAGGTGCTGATGTTGATCAAGCGACGTCATAAGGTTATAGCTTCCCTCTACCCCGTGCACATCATGGTGCCATTTCCCATTCACACACAGCAGTAGCAGCCTCTGAACATTTTGATTTCCCATCATATTACTCATTGTTGCATATGCATCCCAACATTTACCTTTGCAGGAATTCCTTTTGAATACTTCCTGTTTGGTTTAGTACAAAAGATGGCAAATGATTGAAGACTTGGATTTGAGCTGAGGACAGGATAACACCGGGCAACACAATTTTACTTGTTTTTGTCCCACAAACTGATATAGGCAAACCTTTTAGTATTGTTTATGCTCAATTTAAATATTTTTAGAATTTTTCTATCAGGCATGGTTTTTAAGTCGCAGAGTTTACATTACTTCATCAAAAATAAGGGTGTTGTTACACTTAAAATATGTACAAACTTACTTGAAAAAAGTAAATGATTTTCACCAATATTTGGCCTCAGGAATATCCCTCTGTTGTATCCAGCAATAGCTTGCCAACATAAAGGGGATCAACATTCATCGGTACCCCCTTTTCCATGTCCGAGTGAGTATAATAAAACTAAATGCTATGGGTGAACCAAAAAACCCTTTAACATGTTTAGATACAGTGTGAAAAAGTACGTAAATAACCTTTTTTGTTACATGGGAGAAAGTCTTTGTCAACCAGTGTTATTGAACATGAGGAAACAACTTATAGAACTTTTAAAACACGCTGAACTTATACAAGTTTAAAAAAACAAAAAAACTGAAGTTATAAACTGCAAAAGAGAGAAATACTGACCGATATTACTTCATGTTTAAGTTCAGCTGCATGGTACACTAAACTAACCATGAATTCAGGAATGTGCTCATTGTTCAGTATTTGTACAGACTTTCTTGAAATGCTGCTCCTCTTGCCTTCAAATAAGTTTCTTTTATCCTAAGTAACCATTATTATTTGTTAAACTCCAAACAGGGAAATCCAGCCTGTTCATTCTCCGCACAGGATGCAGACTGAGGATAAAGTGCAATAGCCAGTTTAAGGATTTGCAGCTTTTAAAACACAAACTACCAGCACATCTACCTTTTCACAGTGGAAAGTTTGACTTCAGTTTTATGTAGTTAGTTCCGAAAAGATTCATAAATAAGCCTCAGGGTGGCATCAACCTTTCAAAGCTTTAGCTTCCATAAGCCAAACCAAATACTCATTGTAAACTACCAAATCTATTTTTAACTGGGGAAGATGAAAATGCCACATGAATCAGAGCTCAGCCTGTCAGAGCACAGAAGTAGTGATTAATTTAATGAATATGTGGATATGTAATCGGTGTTTTGGATGTGTCACACACACACACACACACACACACACACACACACACACACACACACTCATTAGCACACATACACAGTCAAAATATATATTTCTAGTACAAAGATGTGAAATATGGAATTTCAGAGTCTGAAAATAGCATTTTGCCCTGCAAGGAAGAATGAAAGATTTTAAGAGTAATGAGAGGATGAAGAATGAGATGTAATGCTAGCGCACACACTTGCACACACCTCATGTGTTGTGGCTGGCCATTAGTCAAAGTTGTCACTGCACATACCACCATATCGTTAGTATTGCCTCTGTCAGGTGTACTTGAGTCATTAGTGGGAGAGAATGATGTGGAGGAAATGCTATATTGTAAGAAGATAAAGAAACATCACAATTTGTGTGAGCATTTTTTTTTTTTTTTATTCTTTTGAGGCTGGCCATGTAACGGAGAATGTTCTTTCATTTAGTATCTTTTACCTTGATAAATGCTACAATATAATATGCTGCTGATCCTTGTAGAAACATTCTAGTTACATCACTGTGCAGGTAGAAATAGACAGAAAAGAATCAGTTATCATAATGTATTTTCAGGACAAGAAATAGCTGAATTTTGGATAGAATGACTAGAATATTGTGTAATCACCAGTTATGCAGCTGGCACTTTCCAATAGCCAAGAAATATAGGATACTTTTTACACTGTTGGAAATTCTTCCTCCTTGTTCATTGCAAGTGATCCAGAATTGTGTACTTTGAACAGTTTGGGTTGCACAGAGAACGCCACTACAATGACAAACAGAAGGATTGTTCAGCTGTATTGTTTAGATGAGATTTTTATGCCTCCACCGTGGCGACTGGATGACCATAACTCAAAAATTCATAGGCTAATTATGACAAAATTTCACACAAATGTTTAACAGAATAAAATGAAGAAGTGATCCATCCATCCCTTTTCTCGGGTCGCGGCGGCAGCAGATCGAGCATTCTCGATCCTGAGGCGTTCCCAAGCTGGCTGGGATATATAATCCCTCCAGCGTGTTCCGGGTCCGCCCAGAGGTCTCCTGCCAGTTGGGCGTGCCCGGAAAACCTCCAGTGGGAGGCGCCCAGGAGGCATCCTGATCAGATGCCCGAGACACCTCAGCTGACTCCTTTCAACGCAAAGGACTAGCGGCTCTACTCCGAGCTCCCTCCTGATAACCGAGCTCCTTACCCGATCTCTAAGGCTGAGCCTGGCCAGCCTGCAGAGGAAACTCATTTCAGCTGCTTGTAACCGCAATCTTGTTCTTTCGGTCACTACCCAGAGCTCATGACCATAGGTGAGGGTGAAAACGTAGACCGACCGATAAATTAAAACCGTCGCCTTTCAACTCAGCTCCCTCTTCACCAAAACAATCCGGTGCAGTGCCTGCCCCAATTTGCCTGTCGAGCTCCCGCTCCGTCCCACCCTCACTCGTGAACAAGACCGAGAGATACTTCAACTCCTTCATTGGGGGCAGACACCCCGTCCCCACCCGGAGGGAGCAATCCACTGGTTTCCGGCAGACGTTCCCTGAGGCCAACCGAAAGTCCTTCTCCATGGCTTCCCCGAACTCCTCCCACACCTGAGTTTTGCAGCCGCAGCCCTTCTGGCCTCCCGGTACCTCTCAGCTGCTTCAGGAGTCGCCTGAGCCAGCCAGACCCGAAAGGCCTCCTTCTTTAGCTTGACAGCTTCCCTCATCCCCTGTGTCCACCACAGAGTTCTCGGGTTGCCATCACGACAGGCACCGATGACCTTACGACCACAGCTCCTCGTGGCCGTGTCCACAACGGAGGCTTTGAACATGGTGCCCAACCTCCCACGGGGTGTGTGAGAAGTTCTTCTGGAGGACAGGGGCCTCTGCCAGACGATCCGAGTTCACCCTCACTACATGTTTGGGTTTGCCAGGTCTTTCCAGCCCACTCCAACGCCAACTGATCCAACTCATCACCAGCTGGTGATCAGTTGACAGCTCTGCTCCTTTCTTCACCCGAGTGTCCAAGACACACGGCCGCAGGTGACCCTCTCGTTCTCCGGGGAAAACTCCAACACGGCAGTGAAATTTAGAAGATATGGCATTTTACATTCATAAGGTCATGGGTCAACTTTATTGTGACATCATGATGTTCCGCAAAAACACATTTCTGGCCATTATTCAAGGGGAGAATGTGAACACATTTTATAGTTATACAGTTACATCGTTAACATATTAGTTTGGAAACTGAATTTGTGGTTTTTATAATTTCTTTTTAAAAGTTTATCAAGAATGTCAGATCCAGCTTGAACCAACTTCAGATGCAAATATTTTTTTTCAGTTACGTTTGTAAATCTTTGATGGGTAAAGAATTTCTGTTTCTGTATCTGTTTTGACTAGTTGCTTGACATGGATTTTTAGCTGGGCTCAACTCATTCATAACATTAATTTGCCCTGTGCCTTTGCAGTATCAAATTCAGGACATACTGTATACAGGCAATCGATGCATTTCTGCTGCAGTGCATCCCATTAAATTTAGTATTTACCTCTTAGTTTATTCAGTATTATACCAAGACTTGTTTTAATGATTTTTCTCATGCTCTATTTCCAGTTCTACATGGTCTTGATGAGCTGGAACTATGACTTTAATTTTATACATAACTTTTTGCATGCATCAAAAATATAAAGTCAAAATTTGTGACCTGTCTTGGTGCTAGCATCACATCAATATTTAATTTCAGTTATTCTTTGTCACTGGCTGACTGCCTGCCACAAATGTGTATCTGGCATCTACAGTCTATATGCGCTGAGATATTTTTCAGTCAAGGGCAATGTGACAGAAAAGTTGTGTGTGTGTGTGTGTGTGTGTGTGTGTGTGTGTGTGTGTGTGTGTGTCTGCGTGCGTGTGTATACGTGTGTGTGTGTTTGTGTGTGTGAATGTACAGGGAGGAAGGTAAGTATTAAGCTGTCCAAATGTCGAGAGTGTGTAATTAAAGTTAACCTGAGTGCTGTCAATAGTTGATGACTACCACTGCGAGCAGTGGGTTTTTTCATATTCAGGTATAATTACGAACCATAGGGCTCCTCGGCAGGTGCGTGTGTCTTCGTGTACTTGTGCGTGTGTGTGTCCACAGGTGTGTGTGCCTACAGGTGTGACTTGTATCCACCATAAGACATACACCAGGTTGAACTATAGGAAACAGTAACAGGGGATAAAGATCTCCTCACTATCATTCGGGTTCTTCTCAGAAATGCCTCAGATGCTTTCAGCATCACACAGAATCAGTTTCTGTGTGAGCCTGTAAATTGACTATCTCTGTGAATTTGTGAGGTTGTATTGTCGTGCACCTGCTGTGCTTGCCTCCTTATCCTCCTGCTGTGTCTATAATGAAAAGCTAAATGGCCTGGGTTAGCAATGATTAAAGATGGACGGCTATCTAGGAGGGGACGGTGAAAACAGCAGTCGGGAAATGACAGTTTGAGGTAAATGACAGCTCTGCTATGTTTAGGATAAATGGATTGTGCAGCTATATTCAGCCTTAGACATCAATTATTAAAAAAAAAAAAAAAAAAAAATGAAAAGACAAATCCCCAGTAACTGAGATTCCTCTGCAGCAGTGGTAGAGCAACTTTCTAACTAGGTGACATGATTCAACCGTTTCCCATTTCAGATCTAAATTTCTACAACTGGGATCCATTACCTGTTCATATTAGCAAGGGTGCCTCCACGACTTAGCTCTTAATTATTAGCAATTCATTAAAGAACAAGATTGTTATGGCTATATATCTGAAATTACCTATGATATGTTGGAAATCACCCATGTGTCTGTCATTGCTCTTCATTTTGTGGAGAAGCAGTATAATAACAACTGCAAGCCATCATATATATGTGTGTGTGTGTGTGTGTGTGTGTGTGTGTGTGTGTGTCTGTCACTGTCTGCATTTGCATGGAGATAATATAACATTTACTGTATGTCCTTGCAATATTAGCTGATATTCATGCAAGAATGTCTGTACATGAGTGATATTGTGACACGTCTAACCGTTTGACAGTGTTCTGATAACAGATGGGTGAATGGGTCATTTGTTATGAGCATCTCTCTGTTATACTGTGAACCTGTCAGTTGTGTTACATAATAAGGGGAAAGGCCACATTTTGGGTGTGTAATTGTGTGTTACATGTTACATTTTGTTTTCCTTCACCATCATTCAGTTGTTTCCCATATATATGATGTGTGAAGTGCGTCTGGTGATCTCTGGTGATTCCCTGACTTCTCATGTTGTACCAAAACACTTTTAATATTACTTGGTTTTCAATCAAATACTGCGCTATGCCTTGGTATCACTTTACAGAGCTGCTAGCATGGTTGAAGACTACTTTTGTCATGTACATATGCATGGAAACTAAAACTCTCCTCTCGTCGTTTCCTCTCCTCTTCTCTTCTCTTCTCTTCTCTTCTCTTCTCTTCTCTTCTCTTCTCTTCTCTTCTCTTCTCTTCTCTTCTCTTCTCTTCTCTTCTCTTCTCTTCTCCTCTCCTCTCCTCTCCTCTCCTCTCCTCTCCCCTCCCTGTAGGATTCTCCTCCACCCAACAGTTACAATGTGACTCAGACACTTGAGAAGGTTAATGGCCACTCTTACCAAGAACCCCGAGGTGAAGGAGCTAAGAAACGACAGAGCTGCTTCCTCTCTGCTGCACTGCGAGAAAATATCTTCCTACGATATGACCCCAGCGTGCCAGGTGATGTACACACTGAACAACATTACATAAAGAGTGATCTGTCTGTCTGTGCGTCCGTTTGTCCCTTTTTTCTTCTCAGTGTTTTTGAACATTTTGAAACTGTACAACTCCCCCCTTTCACCCTCATGCAGTCCAATTAGCTCCATCTCTGTGGGCCTCTAACCTAATATTTACCTCAGTTACACTCCCATTGAAAAATGTTGCTTCAAAATTGATAGATTCATGACTTACTTGGATAATTTATGACTAGCCCCATTTCACCAAGGGACTCAACCCATGAGGCACCCCAAACCGTTTAACCAAAATCCAATTTGCATATAAATAGATTTGGACTGTTTGCAGAAGTGTTTCTTCTTTGTACAAGAACACACACACACACTGAAGCAGCAAATATGCAGACACAAACAGATGGACACACATGCACGCGTAGACACACACATACAATCTATTTTGTCCATTATTGAATTTGCATTTATGAACAGCCCTACAGTATGTGGAACATTAGGGAACATTATATTCCCCATCAAGCTGGGTCTGCTGAGATCACATTTCTGATGATAGTAAGAGCATTTAACTATTCATTGTTGTTGAAGCACACGTACATAAATTAAAGACTGTGCCACTCATAATGCTCTGTGACATTAGCAATTGCTCAAGGTGTTTTTATTGTGCAGTTACAATTTTTTTCGTTGGCTCATGTTTGTTTGTAACTTTGAATGTCACCCTTTGTTTGTGTAATCATAAGTTGATTGCGTTTAGTCGTTGGGCCAGCCGAGCACCTACTGCTTTCTTACGGTAAAACCGTGTTGGGCTGGTGATGAATTCCTCCTCTGTATTTGTCTTATCATAACTCTAAATGCAATGAATCTGATCCAAAGCCGAGGGGTCCATCAAACCATTTCAAAATCGATTGTAAAAGTTGTTTCCATAATTGCTGAAAATTTTGGGTTTTCAGTTAGAGTTTTAAATATAAAGGGTTTATAGAAGCAATGTTGTGTAATGGATAAACCCCTGAGGCTTATTTTCTTCCTTTTGAGGCCTTTCTCTGAAATTAGTGTGAAGGTTCCCTCCCTAAGTGGAAATTGCTTTGTACAGTTTTTTCTCCTGAAAAACTGAGTATACTATATTCAGTGCATCCGGAAAGTATTCACTGCGCTTCATTTTTTTCCACATTTTGTTATGTTACAGCCTTATTCCAAAATGGATTAAATTAATTTTTTTCCCTCAAAATTCTATACACAATACCCCATAATGATAACGTGAAAAAAGTTTTTTTTTGACATTTTTGCAAATCTATTAAAAAAGAAAATGAAAAAAAAAATTACATGTACATACAGTAAGTATTCACAGCCTTTGCCATGACACTCAAAATTGAGATCAGGTTCATCCTGTTTCCACTGATCATCCTTGAGACGTTTCCACAACTTGATTAGAGTCCACCTGTGGTAAATTCAGTTGATTGGACATGATTTGGAAAGGCACACACCATCTATATAAGGTCCCACAGTTGACAGTGCATGTCAGAGCACAAACCAAGCCATGAAGTCCAAAGAATTGTCTGTAGACCTCCGAGACAGGATTGTATCGAGGCACAGATCTGGGGAAGGGTACAAAAAAAAAATTCTGCAGCATTGAAGGTCCCAATGAGCACAGTGGCCTCCATCATCCATAAATGGAAGAAGTTTGGAACCACCAGGACTCTTCCTAGAGTTGGCCGCCCGGCCAAACTGAGCAATCAGGGGAGAAGGGCCTTAGTCAGGGAGGTGACCAAGAACCCAATGGTCACTCTGACAGAGCTCCAGCGTTGCTCTGTGAAGAGAGGAGAACCTTCCAGAAGGACAACCATCTCTGCAGCACTCTACCAAGCAGGCCTGTATGGTAGAGTGGCCAGACGGAAGCCACTCCTCAGTAAAAGTCTCATGACAGCCCGCCTGGAGTTTGCCAAAAGGCACCTGAAGGACTCTCAGACCATGAGAAACTAAATTCTCTGGTCTGATGAAACAAAGATTGAACTCTTTGGCCTGAATGCCAAGCGTCATGTCTGGAGGAAACCAGGCACCGCTCATCACCTGGCCAATACCATCTCTACAGTGAAGCATGGTGGTGGCAGCATCATGCTGTGGGGATGTTTTTCAGCGGCAGGAACTGGAAGACTAGTCAGGATGGAGGGAAAGATGAATGCAGCAATGTACAGAGACATCCTTGATGAAAACCTTCTCCAGAGCGCTCCGGAGAAGACTGGGGCGAAGGTTCATCTTCCAACAAGACAACGACCCGAAGCACACAGCCAAGATAACAAAGGAGTGTCTTCAGGACAACTTTGTGAATGTCTTTGAGTGGCCCAGCCAGAGCCCAGACTTGAACCCGATTGAACATCTCTGGAGAGATCTGAAAATGGCTGTGCACCGACGCTCCCCATTCAACCTGATGGAGCTTGAGAGGTCCTGCAAAGAAGAATGGGAGAAACTGCCCAAGAATAGGTGCCAAGCTTGTAGCATCATACTCAAAAAGACTTGAGGCCGTAATTTCTGCCAAAGGTGCTTCAACAAAGAATTGAGCAAAGACTGTGAATACTTATGTACGTGTTATATTTCCGTTCTTTATTTTTAATAGATTTGCAAACATTTTAAACAAGCTTTTTTCACTTTGTCATTATGGGGTATTGTGTGTAGAATTTTGAGGAAAAAAAATGAATTTAATCCATTTTGGAATAAGGCTGTAACATAGCAAAATGTGGAAAAAGTGAAGCGCTGTGAATACTTTCCGGATGCACTGTATATTTGTGGTATTTCTTAATGTGTTTGTATGTGCATGGATATCTGTACAGCAGCCACTGAAAGCACCTCAGAGCAGTTTTTCATTGACCTATACAGAGTGAACTCTATATAATGTCTGGGTGCCAGGCAGTAAAGCACAAACGGCCTGATTTACTAAAGGTTTGTGTGTGTAAAATCCTGTGCAAACTCCACACCACCTGCAAAAAAATGTCCAAGCTGATCTACTAACGACGTGCAGTAAGGATTGCGTCTTCCAAATGTGTAATTGAACACACGTTGATTTTGCGTGTTTTCCTGAATACATATGTAATATTGGGCATTTCCACTTTAACGTGCAAAGTACTGGGACAGGAAATATAAATACATAAATTTAGCACCCACAATGATATTTACTAAATAGAAGAAGTGATTGTTGTGTATTTTAGTACGACTGAAAGGAACGTATTAATCAGATGCGCACATTAGGGGAGACGGCTGCTCTTATCGTGGTGAGAAGCAGACGCAGGAAACTAAAGAATACGTAGAGAACGTGATTTTCCACCTCTGTAGAAGTTTTTAATGCCGGAGGCATGAATTATTTAGACATATCGTCTGTCCAGCAATGACACACACAAATACCTCATTTAAATAGAGTGATTTGCAACTTATATCAAAGAAGCAATTACTCTCTGTAAATCACCTGCAAAACAGGTGCAAAATATATGTGCAAACCTTTGGAATAAACACGCAATTTAATACCCTTTATTTGAGATCTTAGTAAATCAGGCCCAAATGAAGCAGTATGTCTGCATCACATTGTATGCTTGTGGGTATATGCTAGCCTTTCCTGACTCAGCTCAATATAAAATTCTGTAGTTTGAAGCTTAGCTTTTGTCTGTGTTCATTAGGCCCCGGCCAGTACAACCCCAGCGTGAAATCCTTCTCAAAGATGACTCTGATCTCCTCCAGAGAGAATCGATTCAAGGACTCCATGAACACCAACCCTGGACCTGCCACTTATCAGGTAATGATGCTGTTATGATTACATGTCAGTCCTGTAAAACATTCCTACTTCCTACTAAACTTCAATTATATATGACGACAACATTCAGCATTAGCAAGTTGAAGGACATACAGTAAGTGTATTTACAGCATGTATATCCCTGGATTTTAAGGTGTCTCTAGGTAACTAAAAATGAGAGTGTGCTGAGATGTATGTGTACACAGATGTTGCTTTCACAGTTTGTGTGTCTGGTGTCTGTACAAGATGCAGTACACTGTATGTCTGGCACTGCTTATGTTGTAATCCTCTAAGAATCTATCATATTTTTCTGTGACCATGAGCTGTGCAGAATGAATTGATTGCTTTGTAAAAAAAAAAAAAAAAAAAAAATCCAAAGCTTTTGACCTGTCTCCACCAACAACACGAGGCTGAATGATACGGTTTCCTGCTCGAGACAGCTTTTCACTTTGTGGGAGAGTTTGTTCCTAATTGACCTGCCTGGGTGAATTAAACTGGGAAAAGTGTAAAGTTGCAGCCACCATAGACTGCTGACAGGGACAAATGCACGTTGTGGTTGAAGCATGATTTACCTGTAATGAAACCTAATCAGAGTCTAATCTGTCTGCTTTATTTGAGTGTGTTTTAATTGGAATTACATCTTTGGATTTCAGCTGCTGGTGCTGTGTGTGTCTGAGGTGATTGAAAGAGCTAATGTTGCTTCCAGTCTCTGCTGACTTTGACTGGTGAACATCAAAGACAAAAACCTCAGTTTGATTCAAGCCTCACTACACAGTTCGTTGTCATGTTCATGTCCATGGGTGTAATGTTATCACGGAGCTCTTTTTTTTTCTCTTTTTCTCTGTCTGCCTGTCTCCCGGTCTGCCTGCTGTCTCTGAGTAGATTCATTTCTGTTGTCTTCTCCTCCCCAGTTCACTGTCTGTCTCTCTTCTCACTGCTTCGCCTGTTTCCACCTCTATGTCCCTCCTTTCTCATTCTCCCTGATATATTTTGATTATTTAGCTATGTAAATGTGGTTTGGGTGTCACAACCAATTTGCTTCAATTATACAGTGTGTGTTGTTGTCCTGGGTTGTCCTTTGATCCATTTGCTGCTCGTCACACCGATGAAGATTATTTTAAAGATGCTTCATTTTTACGACGGAATTGCTGACCTTTAAAATAGTGTGAGAAATAATTCGCTGTAATTTACTGCAAATGGTTATACAGTTTGATTTTGCTGAAAAGGCTTTGCTCTTTGCAGGAGCTCTCAAATAACACATGCTTAATGAGGATTCTGATGGGGAAACTAAAGAAGCCTTAATAAACCCCAAAACACTGAATTTCAGTTGACTCTAAATTTTCAAAATATTTTACATCATGAGACTTCAAGTTATCCTTTTGTGTCTGAACCAGTGATGGTCTGGGCCTGTCAGCGTCCAGAGGAGGACCTACTGGCAGTTACGGGTGTGGTTTAGGTGTGACGACAGCAAGAAGCACAGCCAACTGTGACCTGATTGGTTGAAGTTAGCATGTGCCAGATAGCGATAGACAGATGGTTCTTCCAACTGTGTTCTAAGTATTCTTTTTAAAATACTTGCCCTCTTCCAAAAAAAAAAATCTGATTACAAAATCTCAACATCAGGGAAACAATGTAGTGGTGGCTGAGATAACTGAGTGTATCAGCACAGTAGGGGTGAGAACTGTCGGCTTTTTGGAAGTTTTTATGAGACTTTAATATTTGTAACCCCCGTGTACACCCTATAATGACTACATTATGATTGGATGATGCTTGTTGTTCTGGGTTTTGTACCCTCATGGTTGAAATGCACTTATTGTAAGTCGCTTTGGATAAAAGCGTCAGCTAAATGTAATGTAATGAGTCTGGCTTTTCTAAATATGTAAAATAGCAACTTCCTCCTTTTCGATGTAAATTGCATCATAACTTAGCAAGGGGTGCATTTGTGTGTCCACCCACGTACAATTGCACGTGAGAGTTCATTTTCTCACAGGATTTTATTCATTTTAATGTTACTTAGCTAAAAACATGAGCTTGAGAGGTCCTGCAAAGAAGAATGGTAGAAACTGCCCAAAAATAGGTGCCAAGCTTGTAGCATCATACTCAACAAGACTTGACCTAGGTACAATTGCATGAGAGTTCATTTTCTCACAGGATTTTATTCATTTTAATGTTACTTAGCTAAAAACATGAGAAAGCAAATACAATCACAGTTACTATAGTAACTATATATATATATATATACATACTGTGTAAGTAGTAAACCTCAGTAATTTAAGCAGAATGCATTGCATATATTTTTCATATACTGTGCAAAAGTGCTGCATGTATATTGACACATTTTCATTTATCAGTTTTTATTCAAAGCATAGCAAACAGAAAAAAGCTAAATCAAATCAGGATTTGGTGTAACAACCCTTTGTCTTTAAAACAGCATCAGTTTTCAAGGTATTTGTCAGGGAGGTTGTTCCAGTCATCTTGGAGAACTTGGCACAGCTCTTCTGTCGATTCAGACAGTCAATTGTTTCTGGAGAACCTAGTGTTCTTGTTGTCACTAAATATAGCTTTTTTTTTTTATGACTTTTTGATTTATGGTTGTAGACTGGGGGTGGGTGTCATGCCGTGTGAGGGATTTGGCCAGAGTCAGGCACCTCCCTGATAGTTAGAATCGGAGACATCAAGGTGCCTAAACTTTTGCACTGTACTGTACATTTCTCTAACTTCTAACTTGTGGATGGATGCTTGTGGATGTGCTTCTATCACTGCTCTCTCTGACCTCCTCTGCCTCTCACGCTGTCTCTCTGCTCCATTTCTTTCTTTTACAAGGGAAACTGTAGCTGTGGGAATTTTTCCACTGACAGCAGCTAGTAAAATTGTTGAAGTATCTAATATGATCCTCCTCTCCTCTCCTCTCCTCTCCTCTCCTCTCCTCTCCTCTCCTCTCCTCTCCTCTCCTCTCCTCTCCTCTCCTCTCCTCTCCTCTCCTCTCCCCTCCCGTCCCGTCCCGTCCCGTCCCCTCCCGTCCTTTCCCTTCCCCTCCCCTCGTTTTAGATTTCAAGTAAAATCGTCCATTTTGACTCATCAAGTGTTTGTGTGGAGCCACTTTAGTCATTGCAGAGAGAGTTAATGTTGGCAGATAATTGGCAAAAATTTGTTGGAGTGTGGTTACATGATTAGATCTTTAAAACCAGACTTTTTTTTAATGGAATTAATGATGCCACCTACTGTAAACCTGAATTTCAGATCTGTAGATAAAGCCCTAGGTTCTGCTCCACTGGCTGGTCAGACGCTCTTTGTGTGGAGTTTGCTTGTGTTTCCTGTCCCTATATTAGATTCATCTTAGTTTCTTTCTACAGTCCAAAGACATGCAAGTTTGACAGTAAATGGTAACCACCAAGTGGTCAGAGACAACCGTCACTAAAATCATCACTCATGGGTAATTGTGGACAACTTGAGCGACAGCTATTTTTTTATTCACTGGACTTCATCGTGAAATGGTGACCTGCAAAACCACGCTGTGGTCAGTTGAGGAGATGCAGACATTCCTTCATCTGAATGCCAATGAAGGGATCCAACAAGTGTGTGTGTCACGACGAAGATGACGTCGCAGTAGTTTCATGTGGCGTTGCGATAGTGGTCATCTACACTGAGGAGGTACTATCCTCATTGGAAAACAAAATCCCCAAAAGTCCCTGCTACTGAAATGAGTAGAATAGAGTTGAGCCGGTCCCATGCAGTAGAGACACTGCATAAGACTGGCTACTGTTCCAGTGTGCTGAATGTGAGTTTGAAGAGTCCCCAGTCCCCCTCATCTGCATGAGCACATATTCAGTACATAATAGCTCAATGGAGAAACATACGTTGCAACCCCTCCTACACATCTAAACTGAGCTGGCGATGCTTCTGAAACTACAAATGGCAGAAATGTCTTTGGCAATTTATGACTAAAGGGATATTCCAGTGTTTGGGGGGGTTCCACTCCTCCGGTTTGTACTGCAGGCTTTCTGTCATAAATTTATGTCTCAAGCTGAAATGGAGATTCTCCATGACATCTGTTGCAGGAAGCCATACGAACATATTTCCTGTGATTGGATGAAAGACCAGATGTTCACGTGGAGCTCATTCATATGCACAGTATAATTAGCTCCATACACTAATATAAAACATGCTGTGATTTCATGTCCCATCGATTGATGCGTCGCATTGTGAGTGAGCCATCGTGTGGCTCAGTTTAGATTTAGTAAGTTCACATCTTTTTTTTTTTTTTTTTCCTTCCATTGTAACGCATGCTTAGGCGCTCTCCTCAGTGATTAGCTGAGTGACTGTGAATCTATATGACACCACGGGCCTTACAGAGTTAAAGATGGTATGAAGTGGTGCAGAGAGGAGGAGAAAGAATAGAGAGTGGAGGATAAGCAGGCAGAGCGCCGGGTGATCGTGACGAGAGAGCGATGCAGAGAGGCAGGGAGTGGTGAGAGAAACGGTGAGACGGTGTCGAAGAGGTGGCGGAAATGCGTGGAGGACGAGAAAAAGTGAGACAGCCAGCAGCAAATTGAGTTGCTGAAGAGGGTTGTTAAATTCAACAGCTGAAAATGTGTTCTGAGCGTCTGCAGTCGGAAGCAGACGGTCGTGTAATGGAACAGTTGCTATTTCAGCATCAGCGTGTGTGCATGTGCATTCATCCATATATGTGCGTGGTGTCACAAAGCTGTCTACTTGAGCGGCATTAGTCCACAGTGAGGGTTCATTTAGTGTTCCCATTAAATGCACCGTGTGCGGTACCTGCTTCTGGAAAGTAGGCTTGATTGCCTTTCTCACACACGACACTGTTCTTATTGGTTGGGCTTAATTTAACAGAGACAGCAGTGTGAATGGAACGGGTGAATATAAAAAGACACAGGGAGCAGACGTCGAGCAGAAACAAATAATTAAATGCTGTGATCTTTGCAGAGATATATAAGCCTGCCAAATACAAAGAAGTTTATTTGACATTTATTATGAGTTAGAACAGAAGGGGTCCTTAAAAGAGCTGACATTTCATCAGACATTTGTAACGGTGCGCTGTTTATGCCTTCACGTGGGCTTTCTCGGTGTGAGTCTTCATACTTCTACTTTTAATCCCCGCTGTTCCATAAAAGTGGCTATCATTGCACTTGCCATCTTTATTGTAGAGACTGTAAACACAGGCAGTGCTCTTCTATTACAGTGAATACAGTGTTCCTGGAATGTTCTTTTAGGCCTGTAAGCTACCACAGTTCAGACAGCTAAATCAAATCACTAATGCACATATGCAATGCACCTTTTTCAACTCGGCGCCCTGAAGTCATCAGCGCTCACTCTCTTGCCTCATGCCTGGAGCACACTGCTCACCTGAGAGTCATGCTGTCACTTGCTGATTTTCTCAGAGCATTTTAGAAGCCTGAACCTCAACCTCAACATCCACCTCAACATGTCCACTGTGTTTACGTTCCCCAGGGTGGTAAATAATTATTGTCAGTGACATGGTCAGAGCCGAGAAGTCAAACACTGATGCTGCCTACATTCACATTACAGTTGAATCTGAACTTGTTGGCTGACTGAACTGATGAAATCCAACTGATCTCAAACGCTTAAAATGACCTACTGTGTGTTGCTGTGTTGCTTTCACGCAACCTAATGACGATCCCTTTTTAGTACCAAAGCCTGAGCTAGTGTGATGTTGTTCTGTGACGGGAGAATTTCCGTGGATGGCTGGGAGATGTGATTGACATCCCATCTCATCATTTCATTTTAACCGCAATCTGTCTCTAAACATGTTTTTTTTTTTTTATCAAGCCAAACCCTTATTTAATATCAACTGGTTATGTTTGAAGGCACTGATGAACAAAGTTACTTGTAGCTATACGGACTGGGTCTGTTTAGTGATTTGTGAATTCGTGGGCATGTTTGTATGCGATAAAGGCATTGCTTTGTGTCTAGTCAATGTGCAAATTCCTGCATGCACCTATAGAAAATCAGCCTCCTTTGTTTTGCCTGGCATGTGTATACTGTGTGCACATATGGAGCCTGTATTGCTTTTCTGCGTGTGACAGGTGCTGTGTGTGTGTGTGTGTGTGTGTGTGTGTGTGTGTGTGTGTGTGTGTGTGTGTGTGTTATGGGAAAAACTTTGCATCCAGCCCTCCGTCCTCTGTGCTCGCGTGCACACTTGTATATGTCTGCATACATATTGAGTAACATAATCATCCCCACCAGTCACCAACCCGCAGAAATCCCTTCTCCCTTCTCTACCTCTTTGACCCGGTGAAACATCCCGTAATCTCCCTCATCATTGCCATGCCGATGGTGTCGTCACTTCCAAGGGATCTTCCCCATCCCCTCGACCTCCTGTGTAACCCCGAGGGTGACCTGGAGTTGAACCTGCAACCCTTTTCCCATTGGGATCAATACTGAGATCTGAGCAGCCCCGGCAGTGTGCCTAAATCCTGCTGAGGCACCTCTGGCATACTGATGCGTGCATGTGTGCTGGGAGGTTGGGGGGAGGTAGTGTGTGTGTGTGTGTGGGGGGGGGGGGGGGGCTTTTATACACACAAGAGGTAGGCTACTCAGGCAGTACTTGGGTGGGAAGGATGATAAGTTAACTGTGTGTACATGCAGCATCCGTATGCATGTATGTCTGCATCTTTGCCTCTGTGTGTGTGTGTGTGAGAGAGAGAGAGAGAGAGAGAGAGAGAGAGAAAGAAAGATAGGGAACTTCTTCTGTTTTCCTACATTTTATGGTGAGGTGATTTTAAGGTCAGACTTTGAAGTTCATGCAGTGTTTTTCTTTTTTTTACAATGTAGGATTTTTTCATGTTCCCCGTGGTAAAACCTGGGTCTGACAGACTCATAATTCATGTGAGTTGTTGTGTGTCAGGCTTGTGAATTCAACCTCAATGACCTCTCTCTCTCTCGAAGCACATCAGGAAGAGTTGAGCCCTGCTCTTAGGTGATCACTTAGCATAGTCAGACCTGACATTAGCATGCGTCCTGGGTGAACAAACAAGTACATCAAACACGTGAAAACATATAGAAACGTAAGGAGAGAGGAGTTGAAGGCACAGAAATCAGCCTTGCTCACCAGAGCCTCATTTTAATGTGACACCAATAAAAAACTGATTATGTATCTCATGTTTGTAAATGCCTGAACACTCAAGGATGTAACTGACCACCTAAACCGTCAGCTGCAACCCGATCATGTCGATTCCGGCTCCGATTATTTCATTATTCCAGCGGGTTTGAGCGGGTTGCTGTGGCTAAATGAACAATAAAACTAACTCTATTGCTTATTTAGTAGGCGACCCTTCACACCTGTCCTTTGATCTATGCAACACACCGGACGCATGCCAGTTCCAGGTGTGAACAGGCTCACTGTTGTTTAATCCTCTACATGTATTTTTTTCTGAGCTATTTTTTAAGTTAAAGTTAATCAATTCAATAGTATATATAAAAAGGGTCACGGAGGGAGGGGGGGGGGGGGGGGGCTGGAGCCTATCCCAGCTCACTTTGGGCGAAGGCAGGGTGCACCCTGGACAGGTCGGCTGGCAATACATCTTAGTGAAAATAATATGCTTTACCCAATACTTTGACATAATAGTTAGGTGAACGACATTGAGGTGATGTAAGGGGAGCAAACACATTGTGGGAACCTTTTTTTTTTTTTTTTTTTTTTTTTGTGTTTCCATTTCTTGGGAGACATTGTAAAGCCTTTGGTGAGCAGGCTCACACACTGTACACAGTTTCTATGACGTTTCTTTAGACTATTAAATGCAGTAAAAACCAAAGTGATTGGTGGAAAACACCGGGAACAGTTGATTAACTCCTGTTTTAAGGGGGGGGGGGGGGATTGTATTAATTAAATAAATCATCACATTTACTTATCCATGTATTCTTTTGTGTTTGCGTCCTTCTTTATTTTGTCTACATTGCACACATTTCACACAACCATAGAGTATTGCTTTTAAGTTCCATCAACCTTCATCATCTCTCATCCCTGTTTGTGTCTCTGCCAGTTGAGTCCAGGCATTATGAACACAGTGCTGAAGGGCACCTTCAACGTGACGCTCAACAACCCTCTGAGTCCCTGCTGTTCCTCCTGTGTGGACACTGGGTGTCTAACAGCCCACAAGACCAACGCTGTCACACCCAACGCCTCCATCGCCACCAGCCCTTCTTAGAGCTTTTTGTGGGTCAAAGTTTAGAGGTGAAAGGTGAGTAGGGTAAACGGTCAGCCTTAAGGTCATCACATTTCAATTCATAGTCTGGGGAAAGCTGATTTCTCAGGACTATTCATGGTTACATCCATTCCTGTTGAATGTATAATAGATAATTAGGGAGCTTATTTTCAATTATTAAATTGTAATTTTACTAAGTTTATGAATTAAATAAAGGGAAATGGGGTGAGCTCTAGCTATTGCAATGGTAATGTGTATTGGAACTCAAAATAAACTTGAGGAGGATTTCTAAACAGGCTAGATAAAGACAATAATCCCTGAAAAATGTCATAGGTTGTTTGAGTGTCTCTCTGTTTGAATTACATTGTTTCTACTCCCAGTTAACCAACGTAGCCTGTCCAATCGGTTCATTTTAGCGTGTGTGTGTGTGTGTGTGTGTGTGTGTGTGTGTGTGTCTAAGCTCAAAATTTATATATATATAAATAGCAGCACAGAGTCGATCCCTAGAGCTGTTGTTTCTGGTAATAGTCTTCAGTTTTTCAAGAGTTAGAAATTGCCCTCACAGGAAATTTCACAGTTGATTGGCTAATTCGAACAGCTAATAACTTGTGACTTTTTCAACCTAAAATTTAACAGACCTTTTCTTTTTTACTTTTTTCTGTTTTAGGCACCAGTTTGGAAGAAGAAGACTGGTCTTTATTGTGTGTTAAGTCAAATAGGTACAGTGAGCCTTGTATCTACAGCTGATTGTTCCTTCATTGTTTATTTCCAGTAATGACAAGTTTGACACCCTGATTTAGCTGTTTTTATGGATCAGTTCCCTCTTTATAAACCCCTTTGTTAATCAATAACAATTAAAAAGCCATTAATCTGAATATTGCCTCGAGTCTTTCCATACTATGTTGCTCTTTAAAAGGACATCTTGTCCACAGGGAACGTTGTTTTCATACAGCAGCAATCAAAAGATCCAATCTGACATAAAGGAGACAAAGTGGTGGGACGATTTTTCTGGTTGCATTGCCTGATAAGAGGACAGCTGGGTAAACAGTGGCACGGGATTACGTGCCTTGAGCCCGATTTGAACTCGCACAGGATGCGTCTTAGCTTCCTGAGGCCGTGGTTGTCAGAAATCATGTTTTATTTAATGCCAACAAACCAGTGCATGCGATATCCGTGATAACTACTAAAGAAACAGTTGTTAAAGTCATATAAAAAACAGGTTCCAATTTTCTGCCACACTGATATGCTTTACTCATACATCAAATTAGCCTCGCTATTTGTTTCAAACACATGCACCGATCAGCCAAAACATTAAACACCACTGGCGGGTAAAGTTATAAAACAACAGCCCAGCTGTAAATCCTCCCTCCGTAAGGATTACAAGTTGTTGTTGATATATTTTGGAGACTGTAATTTGTGGTGCTGTTGAACTGTACTCAGTTCGAATACTTAGGTGTTCCTAACATTTTATCATCCTAGATCTTTTAAGGGACCAAATATTAGGGATGCCCTCTCAGTATAGCCCAGTGCAGTTCAACAGCGCCACAAATAACACGTCTTCATTCAAATAAAACAACACCTCTCACTCGGATTCACCAATGGTTTTAATGTTTTGGCTGATTAGCGTATATGTCGCATAACTTTTAAACCCAAAGAAGCAACTGCATGTACATCCTCCTCCTGAATCTACACACAACGTTTAGTTTGTGGTAGCTCATCTGTTGTCATGGAGTTATTTGGTGCTGTAGACTTGGTTTCACTGAACATCCAGAGATGATGTGTGGCTGCAGCGTTAGTATGAAATATTAAGTGTACAGTGCTCTGATACTTTCAAACTCCTGTAGGCTGGAGAATCAAGAAGAGCGTTGAAAGTTGTGTGGAGTAGTGGTGGGGGAAACTATACCTTATCTGCTGATTTCTTGGCAACCGCACAGTGAAGACTGTTTGCCAGCCAAAAATAAAAATCCGGCACATAACGTCTCTCAACTTCTCCTTTTTACTCTTCAATTTTTGTAAACAAACAAGCTATAATGTGGTAATGAGCCTTGCTTTGGCATGATGAAACTTTTGCCTCACTGTAAAATGGGATGTGTCTTTTTACTTGTACTGTACCTTTATTTATCTCGTACGTTCGACTGAGTGGGCTCACACAGAACAGCTCTGGTCAAACACAAGGGCACACCTTGTTTTTCTGTGATTCAGAGGTCGCAGAAATCTTAAGATACACCACAGAGCAGTGGCGACACGTTCTTTTTCAAATCAAGGACGGTGATATATTTGTTGGAAAGTCCATCACGTTGAAAGGTAGAAAAAAGAGGGAATAAAAGTTACTCCAGCAATATATATATGTGAAAACGGATGAAAGATGAAGTGAAATAAGTTCCTGACCTCATATCTGTAGAGATGGTTGGCTGTGATGAGGTGATGCAGGCGGTTCACGGTGTCAAACCACTCATACTGGCTGTTCCAACTGAAAAGTGTAGATTTATGCTGCTTTTCTCCGCTGATCACTCACCATAAATCAGCTGTTCGTGGCTGCCTGTGAATGTGTGTGTTCTCAATCCTTAAACACAAAGAAAGGGAGGAAGGCTGCAACAACAAGAACCTGCAGAAGACGCACACATTACACTGTGCAGGTAGAGGCTTGTTGTCAAGATACAGTTCAGTCGTTTGATTTGAAGTAACCTTTCCACTGAATGACTCAACCCACCCACTCCCCCCTCTCCTGTGTGGGATGCCTCGTTGTCCTGCAGTGTTCAAAATGTCTCTCTGAACATTCAGAGGAGCAGTTTCGACAGAGTACCGTGTCTCTGATTGTTCCTGTGGGCCTTTTAGCCTAATGAGGTGTTTACCCCCTATCATTATTCAGCTGGGAGCGGAGCAGAGGGGGGGCGGGGGGGGGGGGGGGGGGGTTGGTGAGAAGTAAAACTGAGACAGAAGAAAGTAAAAAAAAAAAAAGGGGATGAGGTGAGTGAAAAAGAGACAAGTGGAAGAGGGAGAAAAAAAAAAGAGAGATTGTATACGGGCAAACGAACAATGAGCGAGTTGAAAGAAAGCAAGAGGCAGAGGAAGAAAAAAAAAAAAAAAGTAGAGTGGATGGGGAAAGAGCCTGGTGTTATTTATGCCTCTCTCGGCACTCGTTTTTACCTTCTTTTTTTTTTTTTTCTTTCCCTGCGAGCTGTTTTACATCGGCGATCTAATTAAATCAAATAAATCACAGTGCGCACGCACACCCAAGTACGCACACACACGGCCACAACAGCCGCTCCTGATCCTCGGATTGCGAGCATCTCCTTCCCCTACCCCCTCCGCACAAGATTGAATAAATCTCGATTATGGTGCATTACACGGCACATCATTCATGTTGTTTATAGGTCTAAAATATGCAAACAGACCAGGGGGATAAAAGTGATCGATGCTCACATGGGTCCTTTTTCCCGTTCGGTTCTCATCCCTCACACAGCACCAACACATGTTTCGTGTGGGATGAAGGCATATTGTGTTGTGTCCTTCCGCTGTCCCCTCATGAATACTATTCATACTGTCTTTGTGAGGCAAAAGCATTTTTATTGCCTCCTTTACCCAAGCGCTGGTTCTACTTTTTGAGCCCTTATTAGATCTAATTAGTTCTGTTGAAACTTGACGCTGTCCCTGAGAGATCTCTTGATAATTGTAAAACAGAGGTAAGCTGATCAGGGTTTTTATTGCTTACAGTGGGACTCTGACACATGAAACACATGCAAACAAGCAGCAGCTGCTAATGCTGCAGTTTGTTTCCAGACTATAACTGACTCTGGGAGATAATTGTTTGTGCATATGCTGTCCAAATATGTTGTTAGCAAATGTAGAATTTTTTTTTTTTTTTTTTTTTTTTTTGCCAAACCAAACATTAAATTAATATTCATATTCTGAAATAAGAATAGTTTTGTAAAGGCATCTCTGCATTTCAACTGTTCAAAGAGGAAAAAAAAAATTACTCGGATGACTTTATATAATCAGTTCACCACAGTGACGGCATATTTGATTCTTTCTTTTGCATCAACAGTTTCTTCTTTAAGGGTAACATATTGTAGAAAAATGATTTATTCCCAACAAAGGGACAACAAAAGAGGGGTTTTTTTCTGCTTTTACCACATTTTATTCTTTGACATATTCAGTTGCTGTAATCATAAGTTGTGATCATAAAGCCCATACTTGTTAACCTGTTTGGGCATTTTATTTTTACTGTTAGCACTTTTATGCCTTTAAAATCTAGAGTTTATTAAAAGGCTCTTTAAAATACAAATGTGGTTTTATGGTTTCACATGAGAAAAATAAAATCTTGCATTGCATTTTTTTTCTCTTATTCTGGTTCAGGCTTTCTTTTTCTCCAAGTTGAAGTCTAGCCTCAGGTTAAAAGATGCATAGACTGAAGTCAAAATATTTGACATTTTGTCTATATCCACCCTTGTCTCAGTGGGTTTTAACAAAATTATATTTGGAATATAATTATTTTTTACTGTGATTGAGCCCAGATTTCTGTACACTGAAATATTTATCTTTTAAAAGTCTTTGGTGAAAGTCAGCAGGTGTCAAACTAGTTTTAACAATCCTCTGATGACCTCACATCTCATTTCGTCAATACATGTAAATGTAACTGGCTATATTTAGCCTCAGTCATGTTGAGATGACAGCTACGTGCTCACAAACACAGCTTGGTGGGAAGCCAGATTAGCCGGTGTCTTTAATTAAAGGAGATGTACAGTAGTGCAGGAGAATCAATGTGTAGGTTAACAAGTGCTGACAAGGGCAGAATAGATGTGAGGCTTCATTAAGATACAGTGAGAAGAACAAGACAGGGTTACAATCAGTGGCAGTTTGCTGCTCAACTGAAAGTCTGCAGCTGTTGCAGATGATTCTTAATGTAGCGATGATGAATAATGATGACTAGTCAGGCAGCTGTTAGACACTTCGTCAACACAGAGATTTACCAAATATATTCTCAACTTCGTGACGGTGAAGCATTTCAAAATAAACACAGTTTTGTTGTTCTTGGATCACATGGAAAACGCTGTTCGGATTATTGATGACCACTCTTCGCGCCCTATTAGATCGGCCTCATAAGATGCGATGTCCTGGTTTGATTGAGGTCAAAACCTTTGATGGCCTCTGTGTTTCCCATCTTTCTGTCAGGGCAAGAAATTGATACGCGTTCCCAAAGTGTTGGTGCAGGTGCATGGAGCGATCTCCTGATTAATTAAAGACATAAAAATGCGTGCATGATTCTCACATATTAACAGCTCCTGGCCAAAAACCTCAAATACAAAAAGTATAATCTTGGCAGCATTACCTCCACTTTCTTCACCTTCTCTCCCTCTCACACGAACTCTGAGTCATTTCATCACCATCCTGTTTTTTTCTCCACCCACCACTATGCCCTCCCCTGTTTTCTCACTTTCCACCTGCATGCTGTGAGTTACTAATTATTAAATTTGTATCTGAGAAGAGCTGCCTTCCTCATTTGCTTAAGTTGTTTTTTCCACTTGGCAGCTCATATCTTTACTATTAATAGTGTAACTACAGAAGTGAGACACGTTGCTGACAATGACAGAGAAACATATAATCAATAAGAGTTTACAGTACCTTGTTTCTATTAATAAAGCTTGTTGTTTTGTCTTTAAGACTACTCCCTTCCACAAACATACTGCTGTACGTTCACAGGTCCACAAAGGAGCTGCTTCACTGGACCACTTGGGGACAGGCGATGGTTAATTCTTTTTATGTTCATACTTCTACAACTCGTGCTCGAAATCAAACTAATGAATATTTGAAGATTGATTTTGTTGCACAGTTGCAAAATACATAATAAAACCACATTTTCTCAGGTGATGATTCCAGATGTCATTTTGACTTCCACTGTAAAGCTTTTTCTACCCGCTTCTTCGAGGACCTGAACTATTCCTTGCAATATTTCCACAGATGTGTTAAGGTGGTTTTGAAGTGACACCATAATAAGCCATTTCTCCAATGGGGTAATTATGTAAATTATCATCTGTCACAATAGTTCACAGGAAGAGGGAGGACCCAAAGGCACGACACAGAAAGCTGGAGGATTTAGTAAATTGAAAGCTTTGCTCACATAGTTCAGCAAGTTTCAGGCAAACCAAAAACACAGAGCAGGTAAAAAAAAAAAGCAAAAAAACAGGAATTGGCAAAAATCAAACACCAGGAGAGTAATTAGTCTACCTGGAAAGCAAGGAAGTCAGAAGGTAGAACAAAGAAATGACAACTAAATACACTATGCTGGTGGGCTAATTCGAAAAGAAGAAGGAGAAGAAGGAGAAGGAGGAGGAGAAGAATACTTTTATTCGTAGGGCTTGCTCCAAAGGACACTTGCCTTGCTGTTGCGGTCCGCCACAAGAAACCAAAAAAACCTCTGAAACAGCGCCTCTCTGAATCCTAATGCTCGAGTAATGTTTTCCAATGTGTGTGGTCGAACCCGGCATTGCAGCCATTTGTTTGATTAGTGAGTTTCAAACATTTTGACGGAGTCAGTGTAATGTAGCCTACAAACTGTGGCTGGACTCCTGCAACGACACTGTCACTCATATTTTGAAGTCAATAGTTTTACAACAGTCAAGACATATAATTTAAATCAATTGACAGGGGGAGCTTTTATTTCCACTGTTGCAAACAACAGCTACCGTGTAGTAAGTTCGCTTCAGCAGCGATCAAAGGAAGAAATCGGGAATTTGTTTTTTTCAGCAATCAAACTAAAACAACCATGCTGTTGCATTGTGGATATTGACTACATCTTCAAATGGACCATTACTCTCCTTGAGGGACAGGAAAATGGACTCCGACGTCAAATGCGAGAGTTATCTCCTATCTTTGCCGGCTGGTTTGTTTGCTGGCGGTTACTTGTTTGTCTACGGCTGTCTGAGTATTTACCTCCTGACTGCATTCTTATTGATGTTACTGTCTGTACTCTACATGTTGCTGAGCTCTTAAAGCCGCTGCCTACAATTAGGCCTATATTTTACATTTGTTCAATTCTGCGTTGACTTTTGAATTAACCCGCTGGCTGTGTGTGATTCGTGGCTCGGCCTCTGCCGGCCTGCTGGTAGTTGGTTGCTTGACAAGCATATTGTAGTTAGGCCTGTGTAAACATGCAGTCATACTTTCTGATGTGGACATAACCTTGTAGATCAGTGAAGTGTTTATGCTGCTTAATTAATTTACGTAATGATACTCTCACTGAGGATTTTATTAGGAACACTGTAATCCTCAACAGGGCCTCCCTTTGCTCTCAAACAGACCCAATTCTTCCTGTTATTGATTTACATGATTAATTAGTTGGCTGTTCCCAATTAAGCTGCGTTAGAGTATATTTATTTTTGTAGTTTTGCCATAGTGTGGGCGTGACGGTGTTTGTAATGTTTTGACCACCCAATTTACATACACTACAAGAGATGAACATTTGAGACACATTTTCATATACTGCATTACGGCTGGGCGATATGGCCCTAAAGAATTCTGAAGATGTTTTGGGGTATTGCTGCAATAACGATATTCTGAAAAAGTAATTCTATTTCTGAAAAGTATTCTATTACTGATTTCAAGAACCAACAAGTGCAACAAAATAAGTGCTCCATTTTTATATGTCAGCATAAACATAAGAGTTTACCTGAAAATATTCAGCAAAAACAACACAAAAATGACTTGAATTTTTAGACTGCAGTAACTCGAGTGAGATTCAGATTCTGTATAAAATACATCAGCTTTCAGCCAGGCTGGTTGTTGCTGTGAGTAATGACGTAATAACTTTATACTGTTACACGGTGTAATGGGATGGCGTTATTACATCAACAAGTCATTATATTACCATTACCATGCTTTGAATTTCTTTATCATCTTCAAACTTATAACAATATAATTGTGAATGATTCGATATGGCACACCCCCGCAATGCATACATTTTTAAATGTTGCATTTATTGCCGGGCTTCTGATTTGAATGTGTAGCAGATTATCCAGATGTTTCTATCGTAATGATGTGGCTACTCAATCTACATCTGTTGTCTAAAACTTAAGTGATTGAACCTTTAGTAGCTTATAATATTACTAGCTACCCTACATCAACAGGACATGTTTTTAGTTTTGTATTACATTTGCTGGAATTAGTATAGTTTTATTTTGTGCAGTTGAAATTAAGCAATAATGGTGTAAAAAAAACCCCAGCTATTTAACAGAATTGCTGATTCATTTCTGTGATATATGCTGTAACACATCACAGACCATTTAACAAGGACTCTTCTTTTTGTTGCAGTAGAATCAAGGTTATATATAACTGAATTATAAGTGAACTTGATGCTTCTAGGTTAATACTGACACATATTGTAATGCTATCTGTTGTTTGGATCTTTTGTTATTTGTGTAATGAGTGACGTGTTGCCTGTTGCATCAGTGTTTTAGTACCACAATAGATTCTGAGATGTGATATATGTGTTTTGTTTGCAATAGTGGATCTTTGATGTGAGATTAACTGTGACTGAGCTGAATGTAGAAAAGGAGAGTTGTTTGAACAGAGAAAGTGAACTCAGTGAAAGTATTGTTAAAGTAGTAAAATCCTAAAATTTGGTGTTTCAGACACTGCGAGAATGCGCTCGTGTGTTTGAAGCCGCACACACACACACGCACACACACACACACACACACACACACACACACACACACACACACACACACACACACAACACACACACACACACACACACACACACACACACACACACCAAGCTTTTTCCACGTGTGTGTGTGCGCGCAAGCGTGTGCGTGTTGAAGCATGTGTGTGCTATTGTGACATATTGAGTCTATCCCTAAGCTGTGTTTGCTCCAGTGCAGTGGGAGCCTCTTGGCCACTCATCTATCTTCCTGGTCTGCGCTGTTGGGCAGAGCTACAGTGATCCTGATTGGCAGTCATTACCAAACCCCTGTGGGAGGAAACGCCTCATTGGTTCAGAGCAGATTTGAGGGTGGGTTGAAAATGAAGGATAAAGAAGTGTGTGTGTGCATGTGCAGATTTTATTGATGAGGCCAACATGTGCTCTAGCTGAGGTGTCACTTTTGTATGATTCATGGACACACAGTGATCGGTGTTTGAATGATTGACACACCAAGCAGCAGTTTTGTGCTGTTTGCTTACCGGTGTTTGCCTTCCTGTATCTACCTGTGAATCAGTGGCCTGTGTTTCTATATGTATTAGCCCAAGTGTGTGTGTGTGGTCTGGGTTTTCCTCTCATCATGCCTTTTTAAGTAGCGGGGCGCTTTAAATGAAAATGTTCTTGACATTTAGGAGGAGATGTAATCAGCACCCATTAGAAAGCAACTGATTTCCTCTTCAGAGCCCACTTACCACCATCTCGCTCACACATCTTCCCCCTACTCCTCTCTTTTTTTCTACCATCTTCCCTCAGTATATAATTTATTTTTCACACTTTTGATTTATTTCTATTTCTTCCACCTTCTGCTGCCTGGCCCTCCTCTCTCCTTTTGAATCTAATTTACCTTTGCACTCTCTTCCTCTCAAACCTTCCCTCTTTCTTCTCTTCCTCCTCTTCCTCCTCCTCCCCCTCCTCCTCATCCTCATCTATCTTTCCCCACCAGGTCATTATAGTTCAAGAATAGATGTCTGATTTCATTTCCACATTTTGCTGCGCTCATCTCGGTGTCATTATCGGGACTCGTTCTCAAACAGATAGCAGGAGCGTTGTATCGCGGCAAATCATGCAAAGTAGTGAATCACAGGAGAGACGGTCTGCTTGTAGGTGTGTGGTTGAGTTTGAAATATACATATATATATAAATATACATAAACAAATCTTCATGATTATTCAAACTGATATTCTTCTCATCATTATGACTTTCCAGAGTATATGACACAGATCTGTTCCTTTGGCTTTATTATTCATCTGTTGAACGGACTGTGTTGTAGACTTACTTTAAGATTGTAAGATCCATCTAAATGCACAGTCTTCCCAAGGACAAGCTATTTACAAGTTGAATAGGACCTGGTTAATTGTAATTGATCAAGTCACTTTAGCTGTAAAACTAAGGTTTGCAAACAGCATGAGTGAGCAGGGCTGCAGTATATGACTGTTTTTAGTGTTGATTAATGGGTCAATAAAATATTTTATTATTCATTTTTGTGTGTGGAAAAATATCCATTGCAGTTATCCAGAGCAGACGTGACAGCTTCAGTTCGACAAGCAGTCCAGAACACAAAAGCTAAAACTGGAGCACATTTCTGGTTGAAAAAAAAAAAATCGATTATCAGATTTGTGGTGGAGGACTTTAGTTTGTTTGCAGTCAAGAAAGTATGGTAAATTTTGCTTTTAATTATATTTTCTCGCGTGATTCTTCATCATAATTTTGCAACTGACAACAATTTTCATTAATGCCTCAGTTAATTTTTGATGAACTGAGTAATTGTCTATAGAAAGGGTAAAAAAATGCTTCTTTATTCTTTAATTGCATCTTTTAATTGCCTTCGTTTGTCTGTCCAGTTGTCCAAAGACATTCGGCTTCGAAAGATATAAAACGGGCAAAAGCTGCATTCATCCCTTTTGAGAAGCTTCAGACAATCAACATGTTCTTACTTGATTCTCTTTCAATTTTAATTAACCATTTCAGCTCTAGTTCATTGCCTACCCAATTTACATGTTTTGATAGAACCAATTGTGTTTTGCAGTTACTCTTACTGTGATAATTTGCTCAGTATCTTTTTTTTTTTTTATCCCATTATTTATATTTCCTGCTATATTTCTTTCTGTTTGCTGTCTTCCTTCATCAGGAGACTCGAGTTAAAGAACAGAGGTCTGATTTCATTTGCACAGTCATCTGTGTTCATCCCGGTGTCATTATCAAAGCGTCTTCTCTAAAATTGTACCAAGGTATCAGGGCAATGTTCTTAGTGTGCGACAGAGATGAACGAAAACCGCATCCTGATTAGCACTTGCTTTCAATATCCTCCACAGAAACAAGACCAACTACAGCATCTTCAGTTTTGAAGCCCTATCTTTATTTCAGTTAGGGCTGGGAAAAGTCAAATGTCTCATTTTTGAACATGCCTGTGTGCCTGTGTGTTGTGAAGTTTAGTGTATGTTGATTCCACTTTTCAACACGACTTTCATCTTCCATCCGGATAAGAAGCTCGTTTTAGGCTCTTTCAAGTTCAATAGGAACTCTTCATTTTGAAACCAAGTTTATTTTAGTTCCCACTTGGCGTCAAAACAACAAACATCAGTTGCGATGTTTGCTGAGGGATGCACAGAAGAGTGTTTGAATAATAGAAATGATGAAAACAGGTGGGAGAACAAATCATATTAATTAGTGATAAACAGCGGAGAGGTGAGCCTGTGTCAGCACAGCGCGGATGCCTCAGTATTTGATTTGAGATCATAGGTCACTAAAGAGTATTATGGAAAGGAAGTGGATATGAGTAGGAATTAGAGGGAGCATCGGGGGCAAATGCACAAGGTTAAAGGACAGTAACAAACATACAACGTCTGAAAAGTCAGGTCAGCTGAATCTGAAGATGGGGAGGATGAAAAGCAGCTCTCTGAAATAATGAGATTGAACCCGTGTGCTATGTAGGCGTGGAGACAAAATGAACACGTGTATATTTATTTGCCTTATTTGGCCTTGCATGATACCTGCGAAGGGTCTGATTTGATTCTATGTCTTTGTTTTGTGTCCAAAAGTGACTTTATTATAATTTACTGAAGCTTGAAGCAGATCGCCAAATAATGATTTTCTGTGAAAATGCAAAGCAACACACACTTGAAATGAAATGGGAACTTGATCCATTCTGTGTCTCTATACGAGTTTGATGGACAGATATGGCAAAGAAGGGCTTGAAGGCACCAAACAGATTGAAGGTCAAGTGGATTTCATTATTTCACATCCAAGCAATGAGGAAGATGTGATTTTCATTTCACCCTTTCTGATTATTTCATTTTGCTGTCAGCAATCACGTTTTTGTTTCTTCCAGCTGCACTTGGATTTTTTTTTTTTATCTGCGGTCGTACTTACATGTGTGCTTGTGCAATCATGTGAGGTGGATTTCAGGATTACCAGTAAATAAACACTGCCTTTGTGACAGTAGCTATGAATTATGAAACCAGACATGCATTGAAATGAGCTGCTACATAATTTACATCAGTGTCACTACAATGCAGTTTTTAAACCTTGAATTTTGGAAGATGGCTTTTCTGTTTGAAATGTTTTTCATTTCACTCACTCTGTATCCAAAATTGATGTTCCACCACCTAGTGATTTTTGGCTGTGGTTGTGATAGAGATGGCATGAACGTTGGCTTTCATCACAAACAAATGAATATTTGAATGGATTTTAATCAAATAAATTCATGAGCGCATTGAACAACAAGTAGGATGAAGCATCATGCAGATTTTGTGATGCAAAATTGTATTTAAGTCCTATAACTCTTTGTACTTAAGATCTATCGGTGTTCGTACAGTTTCAGTCCTACCTCATGGTAACTGCCTCATGTCCTGGAAAAATAGTCATCGGAGCTATTACCTTTGATTTGTATGTGTATTTGTTCGTTTTCAGGTTTTTTTGTATAATGGTAGCACCCCTATAATTTCTGACTTGTGTTAAATGTGCATTTACTGCATTTTTTTTGGGGGGGGGGGACTAATTGAGGCTAGTGGATACAAGCTGTAAACAGAAGACTGACATATTATTGTTCTTTAAACACTAGTGTGTGACTTTCATATATAAGTGAACATCTTGTTCAGGCCAAACATAATCACACAATGGTAATTAAGCTTACCCCGTCAGATCGGTCTGTATTTGACAGTATACACAGCAGTTGTTTATGTATGCAGACTCAGACCAACATTAGCATTCACATAGTCTCATGTTACCTGGTAAATTAAAGGCTAATACTGTCACTGTCGTAGCTCCATATTTGTTCTCCACCAACTTCTGAGGGAAGTAGCTGGATCTACGGGTGATAACGGTTCTGATGTCGTTACCAGTTAGCTGATAACTTTGTATACAGTTTGCAGTTGGTTTTTACAGCTTTTTTGCTAAAACAGCTACCTGTGCAGCTGGTGATGATGCTGATGAGATTGGTGAGGCGAATTGTCAAACCAAAATGTTAATTTCAAAGATGTTAAACACTCCATAGAGCTGCAGAGTTGGGTCACTACAACCATTGTTAGTATAAAAATATTGAGTGTAGCTGTTTTATTAGGAGTGTGGATGCCATAATGTCTGTGTGTGCCCGTGTTGTTTTACAAAACGATATCCTCCCTTCTCCTTCCATCACAGATCATTAGTGTCAATAGTTCTTGACAGCAGAATTGATGTTTGACTGATCCGCAAAGGATTGCAGATTCATTTGTCAAAAGGTATCACATGAATATAAGTGACAACGAGTGATTGGTCAGAGAACTGCGGCTGTTCTGCAGTCCAGCAGTCGCCCGAGCTCTATTCCTAACCGATGATGGGACACAGAATAATGATGTCTCAAAACTAAAACTAAAAAAAGTTTAGTTTCTGGTTGGAATATTTCTTCCCTTGTTGTAATGAGATGATTCAGCAGAATAACAGTTAAAATAAATTAGAAATAATCAAGGGAAATGAGGCATAAAAAACAGAAAAGACTTAAAAAAAAAGGAAGAAAAAAAAAGAAACAAACAACAGATGTCAATTTAAATTTGCTATGACTTGTACGTGTCTGCTGAGGGAGATACAGAAGCAAGTTTTTTTTCAATAACAGAAAATATGTTTTAATTAAAAGACAACTTGTTTTTGACTTTATGAGTGTGAAATTATAAACTTTTAATACAGCCACCATCACCATTTGGCTGACTACTACATTTATTTACCCAACAAGACAAGATATTGATTGTCTATTGACATATCATATATCATCCCTGAGACTAACAATCAGTGACATGCTACGTGTGTGCGCGTGTGTGCATGTGTGTGCATGTGTTACGCGCGTGTGTGTGTGTGAGTGTATCTGTTTTTCTGTTTTTAATCGTAAAGAAAATGGGTGTGTCAAAATGACAAAGAAACAGTGTGCACAACATGTGCACAGTATTTCACTGTGCATCACGTGTACATGGTTTTGAATGTCATTCAGATTACATCATTGTTGTTTTTTTTTGGTGTATTAAAATGTGGCTATTGTGGGTCCATTGCAGAGTTGTTTTTTTTTTTTTTTTTTTTTTTAAACTTGCACACACCAATGTATACCAGTTTGTGCACTGTTTATATGTAGATAGCTGTCCATGCAGCATTTGTTGGTGATAGAGTTGCAGCAACTGTCTGCAGGTTTCTGATTTACAAGGCTAAATGGTTGATGCAATGCAGTTTTCAGTGACTTATGCTGACCCTGGGTGATAGAGATTCTCGTCGTGGCTTATTTCTCTGTAAAGTACTTCTACCCAGGTCTTTTTTTTAAGCAGCCATTGTAATTTTGGATCATAGCCAGTCCAGGAATATAACCCGATGCTAGCGTGTCACACGTGTTGTAATCCGTCTGAGCGGTTCACATGTTGTCGTCACTTTTCCTTTCTGTATGAAGAGCTGAGCGTTTTGTCCAGCTGGCCTCAGCCTTTTCTACTCTTTTCAGCTAAAAAAAAAAAAAGTTTTCGGCATCTCAATTCTGATAAACATCATTTGTTGTAGTTACACAGCTGGGATCTTTGTCATTGCAGGTATTTTCCAAGTCTGCCATCAATAGGTGTAATACTTTACAGCAAATGTTTGGAGACAAGTTGTCTCCACTTGGAGACAAGTTTGAATTGATTCATGTCACCATGAACCATGTCACCACCACTATGTCAGCTTGAAAAGCTGATTTGGTATACAAGGAGTTTAGAGAGTGTCTCTGAGCACTAGGACTTTGAGGTGACAGTGACATGAGTATGATACAGTCACTTTCAGTACAATGACTGCAGTACCGGTCTATACAAAATGGTCAAAGATGGTGTGGAGAGACCCTGTTTGACATAATGGGATAAACCTTTTATAGTAGGAACAGGCTCAAATGTATTCTGTAACACATAATGAAAATATCTATCTGTCTGTGCTTTGCTGCAAAACAGTAAAACAAAAAACAAAAAAAGGTGAAAAAGCAGCAAACAGGACAGAACAGATGGAATCTTACTGAAGAGCTGCATATGATCTAAAGTGGAGAAGGATACTCTGTTAAAAGCTTTTATTTAGGGAATAGATACTTCTGGTATCTTGCCAAAGGACTCTGGTAAGAGCATAATTTGTCAAATAGCATCATGACTGCGTGAGGACGTGGACAGAGATAGGTCTGTTTGTGATGGTGGTGCAGAGAGAGGCCTGTTTCTAATGGAAAAAGCTGTCAAAGCTTGCAGGGCTCATTAGAATAACTGCACTGCAGCTCTTGGTCAGTTGACAGATTGATATTTTGGATGGATATTGGATAGTAGGCTTGATGCTCGGATGCCAAATGATGGCTGCAGGAGCAGAGTGTGTAATATGTCTGTGGACAAGGGAAATGTTTCATACATGTGATAAATATTTATTCTAATGTGCCATGAGATGAATGGTACAGCAAACTTTTTTTAGGCAATAGATAAGGCCAGATTTGTATGTAGTCTCTGAATGAACTTTTTCCATTGCATTGCATTGCATTAGAGCTTCAGTGAGTTACAATTTACCCATACAACCTTTTCCTCAAGTATTCATTCACTTTGGTAGATCATCATGTTATTAATTATTTTTTACAATGTCTTATAATATTGCTGCACAGGAGTTGTAAAATATTTCATGCCCAGAAGACATTTAGAAATGTTTCTACAAATGTTGCTGTCAATTTTGCAGCACACTGAACAGTTCAGCTTTCATATGGCATCCGTTAGAGGATACTTTTATACAAAGTGGGTTATACTAGCATGGGTGTTAAAGCTGTGTTAAAACAAGGGAATGAAATCCCCCAAACCTGAACTATATTGCTTCAACCAATGTGACTGAGTATGTTATATATCGTGACTGCCCATACTGGCTCATGAACCAAAAGCTTCGTTATATCTGGAGTTCAAATCCCTGATTCTCCAAATGCTCCCATCAGTAATGTTACTTGGAAACACTCAATATTCCAACACTTGTCAGACTTTTAGGCTGGGTTTTATTTATTCCAATGTTTAGAATTTGGATGGATGCTTAAAGTTACAGATCCTCTGATAGCACAGATAGTGTGCAAGAAGACGACAGGGAAAAGTTGTCCTTTATCTTGATGATGTGTCTGCAGCCTGCCAAAACTGGACTGAACATCTGTTATTTCTTCCTTGCAACATTTTTAATGTAAAACAGGCCCAAATCATTCAAATGTTATAAATATAGTTTTATAACCGTTAGTTAGCACTTTGTGAAGAAGTTAGCAGTTCCACGTGTCCGTTTCTCAGTCAAAGTCTTCCAGAGAAGGTGGGAAGCTTTTAATACGAAGCAGCAGGAAATGTCTGGTTTGCGTGAACAGTATAATACGGCATAACAATTAATCAAAGCTTTGCAATCACTACGAATGTGCACAAGAACAAGATTGTTCAAGTTAAAAATCGACTCCACATTTGTCACCTACATGTTGAGCCAGTAAGTAAAAATCCAGCTTACCCCTGACACTGTGAAGCATAGGCATAATATACATCTGTTCCGCTACACCTAACATCCACAGGACCAAACCAGTGGGGAACAAAACCAAAGTTGTTGTTTTTTTTGCAAATTATTTTGCTGAAGAAGTACTTGACAAGTGTAAATTGTTTTTTCCCCGCTGTGGCACAAATTCACAGTGTCTTTGGAATAAAAGAAGGTGGCTCTTTCTCTAAAAAGTGTTCAGTAATTATAACATTATTCAGAGCACAATAGCATTCCTTTAAATACAGCCTGGCCTGTGAGTAGCTTTTACTGATGACGGTGTTGTGATTAGCGAGAAAAAGAATGTGAATTTCTTCATTAGAATGGGCAGTTTTGTGGCTTTGTGAAGTTTTTCATTCCTAAAAGCCTATGAATCAGAAGATCAGGAGGAAGATAATGAGATAGAAGGGGGTGGCAGTCGAAAGAGCTTTTACTGGAAGCCTGAGATACAGAGTGGAAGAACAATCAAAAATGAGAGCCGACTGAGAGAGTGACATTAAAAAAAGGAGGGGGAAACCAACTATTCGTGAAGATTTCTTAGTATGAAAGACCAAAGAAGAAAACAACAAAAAAAAACAATGATCCGCTCTCCATGTTCTGTTTGTTACTTTATTACAGCCAGCAGAACCGATTAATCAACATAATGCATTTAACCAATTATGCTAGATTTGATCTGGCTGCAGAGCTAATTCAATAGAGAACCTTAGTGATTTACGAGGACCAGTTTATTGTAGTGCCGGGTTGGAGGTCTCATATCCCAATGGGAGATAACAAAGGGGCTTTAAGGAGACTCAGAAAACATGAAAACTGACATCTCAGCAGAATACAACATTACAGATATATTTTGAACTGAAAACAAACTTTTCAATTTCACATTCACTTCTTACAGCTTTCTTTTATTGCCCTCTTGACCCAAAGCCTAGTTGATCACTTCAGACCACATTCTGTAAGAAGACAAAATTGTAGTGAAGACAAAAGAATTGGAGTAAAGAAAACAATGATTAAGGGGAATGTTTGTGTGCTGACAATGCTTTTCACTTCTACTAAGTCTCCTCTGGAGTTACTTATGTTGAGATGAGTTGCTGCTGAATATTCATGTGTAACCGTTGCAGAGGTAACGGAACCAACTGAGAAAGCCAGTGTTAACTTTTATATGACTAGTTTAGACTGACGAATGAATGAAGGATTATGAAATATGTTTGTCATATCTGATACTTGATTAAAGTGCATTTAAATGATGATATCTCTATTTACAAAGGTTTGATGACTTTAATCCATCATTTCCCCCGTAAAAGAGGCACTTGTTACAGCTTGTGATGCCACGTTGAATTCCTATTCACATTGATGAGGTTTCAATTAGATGACATGACAAACGTTTCCTAGCAACCTGTTTACACATTGCCTCAATGTTTACTATAGTAGATACGAGGTGTGTTGAGTATTAATGGCACAACCCGATTTAGTGAATCTCTAGTTTGAAACAATGGTTGTTTCAAGAACTAAACAATAACTTTATTCGCAAACTTGATAATAGATTGTTTTAAAGCTGTAGTAACCCCCCCTCCGCCCCCCAACACACACACACACACACACACACACACACACACACACACACACACACACACACACACACACACACACACACACACACACACACACACGAAGGAGCATTTGTAAGAGCTGCTCATCTGAAATCACTAATTATTCAGAGAAGCTCAAAGAAAATGGAGTTTCATAAGTCCAGGACATCCACGCAAGTGTTTTCACCGGGGTGGAGCCACTTTACTTTGTGCCTGCTCCTCTAGTACGAAGCCCGTGTAATGTCTGATTGAGCCAATGCGTGAATAGAGCACGTCATTATCTGGAGAAAGCGAGACGGTGTGTTGATGACGTTTCTATTATACACAGTGAAACGTGTTGTTAGACAACACAGCCCCTGAAAATGTGATTCAAACATCTGTTGTTATTCTGATTTTGTATAACGAACACCCATCCCTGTAAGCCAAAAACTGTGAAAGAAAGTGGACAATTAATTACAGCAGTTCAATTCCATAAAGAGAGATATGAGGGATTTTTATGCAAACAAAATGGCTCGTCTCAGTTTTCTATAGCCCACCTCCTTTATTCTTTCCGGTTTCTTAATCATTCAATCTCTCCATCATTTTGTTAAATTGTTGTTTCTGTACTGTAATTTGTTTTAATTTCTCCTACTTCACACCGAGGTCTCAGTTGCCTTTCTTTCTCCCCACCTTCCACACTCCATTATCTCTGTTTTTACTCATCCTTAGCCTGGCTAATGTGCCCCCTCCACTCTAACACACTCATACACTTGAATACTCACACACACACACACACACACACACACACACACACACACACACACACACACACACACACACACACATATACATACACAAGCTCACACGAACACAGACCATTCAGTTCCGCCAGCTTGTCGGAGTGTGACTGATTGATTACTACCCAGAAGGCTTGGTTGTTGATGTCAGAAACAGGACAGGTACCCTGGACCACAGGGGGCACCGAGAAGATTGATGTCTCTCTCTTTCAATACCCCCTTTTCTTTCTCTCAATTTCTCTCTCCATTTTTATTGCAAGTCATTGACAAGCACACTCTCTGACCCCCACTGATCAGTGGAAGGGCTTTTTGTCGACACGATATGTATCTTTTTTCTGTTGTCAGTTCAATTATCTCCTGTAGTGATCGTTAATGGACTCGTGAGGGCTGGTTGGAAGGCAGTGTGTGTCAGGCAGGCAGGCAGGCATGTAAATTATGTAGGTATGTGTACAATTGTGCAATTTTCTCTTTTAAATGTAAACAAAATGTCTCAGAAGTGCCGGCATGTTTACATTTAAGTGAATCAGTTTTGAAAGAAAGGATACAACCATCAAGTAATACATGGGGAGGAAAAGTGAATGGAACCTAATTTGAACATGTACGTGCAATATGCAGTAAGAAGACTGAGTCCATACACACTTTAGGTCCAGTACCAGGCTGCATTCAGACCATAGGCTGTATATAAAAGTGGACGTCTCTTCTCTCATGAAACACAAATATATAATTTTTTTTCACACAAGTCATTAAGGGTTCATTTGATAAAGTCACTCCTTTTTAGTTTTCTGGCGGTCCATCTGAAAATATTCCCATAATTAATTAGCTAATAGGCCTCAAAAAGCACAACGTCTTGGGGCGTGTCTGTTTTATTGACAGGCTTTTGGTGCAGTACGTTTTTTTTTTTGCTATAGGTGGGTGGGCTAGTGTCCTCTGGTTCCCAATCAAATTGAGTCAGATTCACCGCTCGCACCTCCCCAGCTTGTCCAAAAATGGTCACTTCTGGCTCCAAAATGGCTTGATGGCGACGGACGAACGGGCGAGCAAGCGGTACATCTGGGCAGATGGCCGCCCACCTCTGAGCCTGGTTCTGTCGGAGGTTTCTTCCTGTTAAGAGGGAGGTTTTCCTTCCCCTCTGTTGGAGGTTTTTCTCCCTTAAAGAGGAGTTTTTTTTTCCCCTCCTAGCTTATGTGGGAATTGTTGAATTGTTGGGTTTCTCTGTATAATATTGTAAAGTCTTGTTGTAAGGACTTTAATGTGTTAAGTGCCATGAAATAACCTATGTTGTGACTTGGCGCTATATAAATAAAATTGAATTGAATGGAATAGATCTAACTCGATCTGATTGGAACACCACTGACACCCGAGGATTTCCGCCAATTGATGGCGGAAATCTGACTGCGTCACAGGCCTGTCATTCAAATAGACACGCCCCCCCAAAGCATAGCCTTTTGAGGCTCACCAGTGACCCTTCACCCTTAAATTTAGACTGCATTGACCTGCACTTGTGGTCCTTTCCCCTTTTCTTCCCTGTACGTCTGAGATAAAAAAAAGATTCAGTCTGGGTGACAACAAGTGCAACGTTTTGTTTTGTTAGGCCAAGTGTTTTCTATGACTGACACCTGGCATGTACCAGCAACTGATGGTAGCATTAAGGCAGAGCTGGAAAGTTTCTGTGATGACGGTATTACAGACAGAATTGTGAAAATAGATGAAAATTTAAAATAGCAACAACAAAGGACACGTCCATAAATAATCTTTGAGAATTCTCTCTGCATGTTGTCTGTGGTTGTGACATTTCTTTGCAAAACATACTGATGAACAATATTTAGAGAATCTATTCAGAACAGCTGCGGGCCAGAAATAAGATATTGGGATGTATATTACCATACCCCAAAGAGTACCATGTTTTGGCTCACATAACCATCTGCAAAATTTCGGGTCGACCATCCATTTGAGATCCCATCCAGTGACTCTATTTTTACCTTCTGCCTGAAGTTAACCTCACTGATACTCGGCTGGTACGAATATAGGCGTTTCGGACCAAACAGTTCTAAGATCAACCCCCCGGAGAGTTTCCCCCAGAATTAAATTGGTTATAAGACCTTTTGCTGTTTGCATTCACACCGCCAATAGGAACTGTGAAATGACACTCTGCTACCAAGCACACGGTGCGCCGCTCTGCCACTTATTTCTCTAATTGAGGAAAGACAGTTTTCAGTTTACTTGATCTGGTGGAAATTCCTGTACATATTTTATCTGTTTGAAGATCCAAAGCGTGTCTTATTCAAGAGGGCCAATAAAGACAAATGGACTGGTCATATTACTCGTAATTCCATTCAAGATGTATTAACTGATTCACTTGAAGCCTTGTTATGATCTGCTATCATTTGCGTTGTCAGTTTTACATCATGGGTCAGTAGAAATGCAACACTTCCTTTATTTCTCAAACTAAAAGCCCTATAGCCTTTTGTAAGAAAGAAACCCCCCATAAGAAGGCCTTTATTGTGAAACATTTGCAGGAACGTGTTGTGCCTGAAGTCAGACGATCACACTTTACATGAAAAACCCACAACAACCTGCGGTGCTTCAAACAGCATCACACCGCTGCCCAGCGGCACTTAAACGGAGTGACTTTTTTTTATTTCTCTTTGTTGAATCGAAGTCACGCTGTATTTCCTCCGATGTGTATCGGCTTAATAAAGCCGGCACATTTGTTGTCAGCCCATTTCTAAGTATTGTGTTGTACCGTTGTGCATGGTGTTCATGTCCACAATCTTGTGGCAGGTGTGTAAATGTGCCTTAAGGTAGTGAGTCCTTCGCAGATCTCCTGAAGTTTAGATGACATTTCCTGTCTATCTCCCTCACTAACTCGCTCCATCCCTCCTCCTCATCCTCTTCCCCCTCTCTGCTTCAGCTCTGCAGGAGGCATTAATGATCTGATGTGGGATCTGCCCTTTCTACCCCCAACCAGCTGTAACACAGCATTAGCAATAATAATAGGTGATAGCAGACCACCCATTGCTCAACCCCAGCCAGGTGTTCTTGGGCACGTGGAAATTTAATGATCTGACCAGGGAAGTGACCCTTTGACACTTTGACCAGTTGTCTGTTTCAACCCCACCCCTCGAGTCACGTACTGTATACAAGACACTTTCCATAAGTATGAGGCAGGTACACAAACACGCTCGCAAACAGGAACTATGGATTCCTACAGTACGTGGTCCTAGAGGGACGCAGATGAAGATATTTTGTTTTACGGATTGTTTGGTGCCTCTACTTGTGCTGCTATAATGCTTCGACCATTACGGTTGTTCTGAAGCTTAGTCCACTACTACTGCTACTACTACTGCTACTTTTTCAGGTGTTTGTCGGCTGACTGAGCCAAGCATTCAAACCCTCAGCTTTGTTTGTTGCTTTAAATATGACAGTGATAGCCATTTGGCAGCTATCACTTCTATTGATCAGGGATGGAGGCTCATGCATCCTCATGAAACTTTTGGATTTTTCTCTTGCTTGACTTTCAAATTTACATAACAGCATGATGCTTACATTATGTACGTCGTTTAAATTCACGTTTTAAGACATACTGCAGCATTGAAAGCACGACGGTTAACTCATGAAGTACATTATGTTTCTACTTATTCTCCCTATCTCTTTGGCTTGTCTGTCCGCATGCATAAATCTGTTATTAGAAATTTTTTGACATGACATTTCAAGATTGTACGATGGCTGGCTGGATTTTCTCTGTACAGAAGCATGTTTCTCACTCCCACCTGTTTCTCTCCGTTTTATACCTGTATCCTATATCCACAACTTTATAATTTTCCTCTTGCATGCATTACTCTGCCGTCTATGAGGCACTCGCTGCCTCCACTGCAGTCACACTGCATTTCATTGCAGTGCTGAATCTGTAATGTGAAGTAAAGCGTCCAGACAAGGTTAGCATGACAAAGTAGCTCGAAGAAGAAGAAATATTTCATAATTTGAAGAGTTTTTTTGTCTTGAGGAATAAAGTACCTCTGTGAACTTCAGAAGTGCGAGAGGTGAAGGAGATGTTACTTTTATTTCTTAAAAAAACATTTTTTGGTAATATTTATGTCTCCCCTTTTCTATTCGTCTTCGGTTTTTCGCTCTCCCTCTATATCAGCCACAATTTATGCGTGTTTGGACTGTGCTGTTCTCTCTTGCATATTGAACTGTACAGAAGAATAAGAGTGAAACTTCAAATTGCCTCCTTCATCATGACCAATGGTGCCGTGTGTCTGTACAACCCTTAAACCCCCTGCAGAGCTAAGCTCAGTGTGGAGTAAATCCCCAGACCTGTCTTTCTCAAATAGATTATGCTACACCTGATCTCTCTCTTTGACACACTCAAATGTGGGCACACACACACACGCGCACACACACACACACGCACACGCACACGCACACACACACACACACACACACACACACACACACACACACGCACACACGCTGACATCTTCCCATGGCTTTGGACTGCATGCTGCGCTCTGTTCCATATTCTTTTAACAACCTTGAAGATTCTTGTCATCTCCCATCACATATGGGAGATATCGGCTTTGGCCTAAACATCCAGCACAATAAGCAAAAACAATGTTTTGCGGCCATTTATATCACCTAGTGCTTCCTTGTGCGACAGTGTATGGCATACGTCATTTAAGACTAATCATTTAGTGACAGTTTATGATGACATACCGTCATGAATTGTCAGCTGACAAAACCCATCTCCCCCACGTAAAGCAAAAGAAACCTAGCTTGAGACCTAGACCTCAGACTCTGACATAACACTAACATTAAAATGGACCCCCACCTGAGTAAGCATTCCTAGTTGAAACTTATGAGGTAGTCTGACTAGCCGAATGTATAATTTTGGCATAAGATAGATAGATAGATAGATAGATAGATAGATAGATAGATAGATAGATAGATAGATAGATAGATAGATAGATAGATAGATAGATAGATAGTTACTTTATTAATCCCCAAGGGGAAATTATTTCGCTACAGCAGCATTTATAGATACAGGAAACAAATAAAATAACAGTAAAAAAAAAATTAAATATAAAAACGCACAGTACATACAATAAAATATAATAAAATAAAATATAATAATTAAATTAAAACTAACTAAACAACAGTGCAATTTTTTTTTTTTTTAATATTTAAACAACCAAGAAAAACAAACAACGGTGTTATTGTTATGTGATGGATTTTGCCAGAGGTGAGTTATTGTACAGTCTGATTGCAGTGGGCAGGAATGATCTACTGTATCAGTCCTTGTGACAGCGCAGCTGGAGGAGTCTTTTGGAGAAAGTGCTCCGCTGTCCCTGCAGTAGGTGGTGGAGAGGGTGGTCAGGATTATCCAATATGGATAATAGTTTCCTCAGTGTCCTCCTCTCCACCACCTTTTCCAGACTGTCCAGTTTGCAGCCAATGATGCCATCGGTCGACTATTTCCGGTGACATTCTCCTTCTTTTCTGATTTCTGCGTGTTACCGTCCCCATAGCAACAACAACCTTTGAGCTAGCAACCCACACATTGAAAATGGCAAGTTTTGAAGATTTGGATCATGAAATAAGGTGGGCCTGCTTGGTTCTTTCGCGTGGCTTTATCTGTTTTAATGCCAAGTCTCACCTCCCAATGTGCAAATGTTCCACCAAAACAAGTTCCCCCTGACACTATTTATAGTAGCAATAACTGACACCTAATATTATTGTTATGGGTTTAAAGAAATACAAACAAGCCACAGCATTTTTGAAGGGTTAGACTGATGTTTTACTTTGTTCCATAAGTTTGAGGAAATGATCTAATGCCTGTAGTTAATGGAAACTTCAAATAATTTTTCCTGACCAACAATTGAAATGTCAGAGTGTGGTTTACAGTAGCTGAAACCATTTTTTCACAATAAAAGGAGTATTAGTGGTGATAACTCAGACTCCAGAACAACCAATATTAGAAGCTACTATTCTTTAGGGTTTCTAAAGTATTGACATGTAAAACTTTGCTTTAGTAGAAGATGAGCAGACTGTGTTATGACTCCGGAGTAAGCGGCATTTAGGTGATGACATATGGACTGATTACCTGAAATGTCATCAAATGTTTGGCTGCAAGAATAATTAAAAATCTTAAATTAAAACTATGTGAAGAATATTATATAAAGCCATTTTACCTATATGAAAGTTTCCAACCTCTCCAATGAATGATGGTTGTCATCATCAGCTGCAACAATTAGCTCCTTAATCTGTTGACAGTTTCATATATGATGCCCATTGGTCAGGATTTTTGCTATCATACGAGCATTTTCTTTCTCACCAAACACAAAGTAAGCATCAAGTCACCAATGAGCAACAACAGAGGGTGAGATGACTGATGGGATGTGACAGTTTTGTCTCATAAGGGTTGACAAATAAATCTGACACCATATTGTGCTGCATGGGCAATTTAAATACCATTTCAAACCATATTGTGATGGCAATCTACTACACCCTTGAACATATCTTAACACAGTTGCCAAATGCCATTCAACCATTTGTGAAGCAAATGGGGAGGGAGCAAAAGGAGGGAGCTGCATTAATAATGAGTGGCATACAGTTGACTATTGATTTTAAGGTCCTTTAAAAAAAAAAAAAAAAAAAAAAAAATTCACACATTGATGAATAAATTAGGATTACAATACTACAATACTTTATGCAAATTTGGAGAAAATGTACAAAGTCATACTTTTTCTTTTGTTTCTCATTTCTCATTTCCTATGTCTAGTTTGCATGCAAGTAAAAGCGTTCTAAAGGATCCAGATCTCCTTTAGCATATTGTAAGCAATGAGAAGCCTCAAACAACCATATGTGAATGACCGGAGGGATAAGACGCAGAAATAGATTCAAGGTGTCATCCCCGAGGGCTGATGAAGGAGTATCCAGAAACTCTTGCTAGGAAAACAACATATTGCTCCATGTTTTAATTGGAGCAAGTTAATGGTCCGTGAAGATTTGTGTATTAGTCACTAGACAAGCTGTTCTGATCAAAAGTGTGTGTGTGTGTCATCACAAAAAGCATTTTGTTTTCTGCGTCTCTTTGGCCAAGTGCCTGCTTTGCGTCGAGCCTAAGGGAGGAGGGGACACTATCAGGTTGTTTTGTTCTTCAGTAACTTTTTCTAAATTCAGATCTTTCAGAAACTTTACTTTGTCACAGACGTGCTACATACACGCATACGTGTGTCCTTGATTTGGTAAAACCAAAACGACAAAATAATGATGACATCACATGAAGAAGTACGTACAACTTAGGGTCAGGTTTATGTACGAGCGGAGATCAACCAGAAGTTGCCTCCATTTTAAAGGTAATTTGAGGCAAAGAATATGGTGTGTGTGTGTGTGTGTGTGTGTGTGTGTGTGTGTGTGTGTGTGTGTGTGTGTTTTAATTAAAGTGTTTCCTATGTGTTTATTTAAAGGAGAGGGAGAAAGGTAGTGTAATATAAACAGTGTCTATCATCTTTATCAGTGGTCACCACACTTAATGAGGGTGACAGCTTTCTAACACACACACACACACACACACACACACACACACACACACACGGTCACCACACTTAATGAGGGTGACAGCTTTCTAACAACCACACACACACACACACACACACACACACACACACACACACACACACACACACACACACACACACACACAAAACCATGTGCGGGAAATGAGGCAATTCAATTAGGCTGACGTATATCTTGTCTTTACAGAACAGTTCATTTTAGACGTCAGACAATATACCGTATTATCAAGTTATGACATTTCTTAATGTGTTTCTTCCAAATTATAATTAAATTACCATTTTATCATTGTTGCAGAAAATAGCATCATTGTATCAGTAGTTTTCAAAGATTTTTATCTCTTTTATGAAATCGCAAAGCCTAATGAGTATTTTAATTAGTCAGAAGTGGTATGACGATTAAATAATGCTCAATGGCTCTTGCACTTTATAGAAGACTGGGAGCCAGTAGCTATGTGTACCAACACATATGCACAACAACACTTTGAGCTTTACATTAGCATGCGAACAGTGACATCAGTGATCAGTAGTAAATATTTGGAAGTCATAGTATTTAAGATGTTCACCACATTAGTGTTCGCATGTCAAAAACTGCTAATTATAATAAGCTGCGACTGATTGGGGTTTTCATATATTTAGTCAAATAAAAAAGTATTGGCCAGAGTCAAAGTTCACAGCAATCCTCTGTCTGACGGACGCGTGACTGACACTCACAGATGTTCCGGAGTAAAAGTCAGAAGATGATCAATCTCTAAAAACAATCCTGTTGGTGCCGTAAATCTTGACTTTATCCAGTAGATGCTGAGGTGTCTCAGTTTGGACAAAAGTGATGGGCAAACAGGTCGACCCACATTACTGCCGTCATGACAAATTTGACCAGAAGATGAACGACGACAGGTGGACAACATAGAACAAGCAAACGACTGAGACGTCTGTGAGGATTGGATAATTTATATGGCGATGATGAAAACTTTGATGATTGTAGTCATGATGATGGTGCTCAGTAATTGTTATTTTGCATAGCTTTCATTGTATCTTAGAATGTCTTAAACTAGGGAGTGAGTATGGCTGTATTACGAGACAGAGCAAGAAAAGACTCAACAGAAGTACACCAGAACACAGATTAGATCGAGGGGAAAAAAAACAGCTTAGCTGTTTGTATATGGAAGAAGGCATTAGAAAACATCACTGGAGCGTCAAGCGTGAAAATAAAGATGTGAAAAGAGAGGAGCCACAACATGATGAAACCCGCAACAGAGAGGACAGAGAGCAGAAGAAAGGTCTAAGGTTTGTATATAATCCTCCTGCTGTTTGTGTCTGCAGCTCTCACAGGAGCACTAAAGCTTCCAAAGCAAGACGTCTTTATTATTGTGTATCCCCACACCACATTTAACCTGCCCAGCATATCCTATTCCTTATCTTCCTCTCTGCTCTGTGCCTTTTCTGCAGTTTTTTTTTCTTTTTCTTTTTTCTCTTTTTTTCCCTCTTCTCTTCGAGCAGCCCTTAACATGTATTCTCAAGTCATTTCATTATAACAATAGATCAGAATAAGTAGTGCTGCAGACCTACTTTGATCCATTCAATTGAAGCGAGGCATTTATGCTACTTACATCACCAGTCATCCCGCTTTCTCCATAACCCTACTGAGAGCCCAACCTGGCAGGAGTGCGTATTCTCTTATCCGTGTGTGTGTGTGTGTGTGTGTGTGTGTGTGTGTGTGTGTGTGTGTGTGTGTGTGTTCATCTTTTTCTCTCAGTCAGCATTATTTTTGTGCATACATGTGAGTGTGTTCATGTGTATTAACGTGCTTGTGTGTGCACACCGGTGACTGTTATTGGCTGGTTAAAGCCAGGTTGGTTGTGGATAGCAGGTGGTGTTTATGCTTTGTGCGGGGATCTGTCTTTATTCGTTTGTGTTGTGGCTCGTGGTAAACTTGAAGTGCATGCCGCAGAGAGGTCTCTTTATCTGAAGGTGAATAAAACTGGTAAAGCAGTTCTATTTGTCCTCAGTGGTCAATGTCAGCCAACAGGCTCTTTAAATTCAGATCGGGAGTTTTTAACGGGTCGATTGAGGATTATTAATATAAAGTGGAGTGGGTTTTAGTGCCCTCCAAAAAAAAGGGCAAACAAATGACTCCTATTCAGCCTAAGTGATCCCAGTTCATCATTGGTTTGATCTGATGAAGAATTTCTCTTGGTTTAAGTGGTTTGGTACAAAATTTCATCATGAAAAGACAAACATATTACACCGCTATAGATGTAACCTTCATGTTTGTTTTTCCATTTAGTTGGTTATTTCTTCCAATTGAACACTAAAATCTGCTGAGATTGACTGAGTGAAGGTCCCAACATGCCAAGACATGATTACAGTATATGTCGGTTAAAAAAAAAAATCATTTCATACAAAAGTTTTGGCTCTACGTTGTTTTCCAATTTCCAACAACTGGGTAGAACAAAGACACCTTTTCCATAAATTGTTTTTGTGGAGTGACATTTTGACAGCTCACCGAGTCATCACTGCAAGCAGGAGGCCAAACCAGTTTAATACAGCTTTAATAATGGTTAATACATGCTGTGGCCGTTCAAATCAGGGTTCATGGTTTTGCCATGTCTTATTAAATAATTCCGTTATGTTAAATAATTCGTAGAAAATTACTAATAAAAATGTTTGATACATATTTAAATGACAGTTGTGTCATGGACTGTTGACGCATACAGTACAGTGTGGGCATGCAGTAGTAAAAATGCACATACGCTCACACACACAGACCTTTATGTAACCCTTAGATAGTGTCCTTGCCCTCAGCTGCCACTAGCTAATGTGTCACGCTTGGAGGTGGTGAATTCCGGTCATAGATGCTGGCACTTGCCTCAGGTCGCACACAGACGTACATTCACATAAATGTGCTAACTTGTCCCTGGGGGAGTGACAAGAGGACATTGAATCAAAGGACGGTGAGAAACAGTCATCTGTGACATTGATTGACTCAGACAGCGCTGCTCTTCCTCCTCTTTGCTCCAACTGGATTAACAAACAGAGAATAACCTTCGTGTTACACTGCTTCAGATGGTAGAAAGCACAGATGAGCCAAAAGATCACTCGCAGATGAAGCAACGCTGATTATCTCATAACAACGCAGCCAGTGTGTTGGATGCGAGAGAAAATGGGCAGGCGTAAAGATAGGAGCAATTTGGTTAGGGGCCAACTCATCATGGTAAGATGACTGGGTACCAAAGGCTTGTGGGGTTCAGCTTCAGGTCAATACTGTTGGGTACCCACCCACCTTTTAGTGGTTTGAGGAGGGACAAAACATGAACTGGTGACAGGAGATTGGGGGATGTACTGACACAAGTCTGAAGCAATCGCTCCAGTTTACAGTTTAAGCCTAGCACGCAGTGAATGACTTTTAAAGCCATCAGATCGCTGTACTGCTCACACTACACTACTCGCTGTCTTGTCATCGGGAATCTTGACATTGTTGTGGTTTGCACCTAACATGACTGATTGGTGGGTCACACAATACAAGATCTTTAACCAGGAGGAATTCCAGACAAGTCTGTCTGATCTTCAAACTACATTTGATCATGGAAATACGAGAGCTGGAATGGGAAGTAAAGGGATATCATACTCAAAACAGGATTTATTTTCTTCCAACTACAATAGAACCTCATTTTAGGCATGAAGCTGCCTCTGCTAGTATTTCTGGCTAAAGTCGATGAGTCTGTGCGTTGAAGTCTGTGCGTGTGGAAAAGGTACGGCGAGACCAGGATATTGACTGATTGGCAGATATTCTACATGGGAAAAGAAAAATGAATGTACAGTTGACTTCATACACACATAAAATTGAATTGAAATGTAATTGACATGATCTTAAACGTTTTTTTTTTTTAAACAACTACAGTGTGCCTACAACAACTTTCATTGTTTCCTTCATTTGAACCCACTCTTTTCACTAAACTGTATGTCAAAATGTTTAATTACTATACCTCCACCACTTTCCCATCTGGTGACCTTCAGGTGGACAGCAGAGAATGATGCTGCTTCTTTGTGGGTGTGGGTTGATAGAAACTGTCCACTTTGTCCTGGAAACTAATTATTTGCTTACAAAGGCCCCTTTGAATAATTGTAGATTGTTAGTTGTGGTCACAGCAAGATAATGTCAGTTCATCACGATTCCAATTTACCTTCGACTCTACACCAAAAACATTATCATTACAAAAAAAAGCCGAGGGTAAACAAGTACAGACCTCTCTGCAGTTTGAGAAATCACACAAATTTAAGCAAAACCACACAGTGAGCACACAAACATACAAAAATAGCAAACCAGTTTTCAAACCACTGATATATTTTTCCATTTATTTACTGTGGAACAAACGGTAGAAGAAAAATGCTCCAGGGAGTTCAGTTTGCCATTCATGTGTCCCATCTGTATGAGTTAAGAGCTGAAAGTGCGGGTGTAGATATTGCCACCCCCCCCCCACCCCATATCACCCTTTTATCCAAATGTGTAGAGAGAAGCAAGGTGGTGCATACCTCAGCAATTTAGTGAATCTTTGCATGCACTCGGAAATAGGAGGACCGCAGGGAAAAGGTCAAAGCAATATAAATTTGACATGTAGATAGGAAGGGCTTTTTTGGCCTCTGGGGGTGTGGGTGTTCTCTTCCACAGTTGTGCACATTACAGGCCTGTGTGCAAAATGCTCTGTCTTCTAGTTTAAACCTATGTTTTCATGTAAAAAAAGATAAGCTTTGCTTATTATATGAATACTATAAAGTAATAAGAGAACAATGCTTACTTGATAATGCAATTTACAGGGGAAAGAGTTGCAGACATAGTGTTTTTGACAGAATACTAGTCTACTTCCGATCATGTCCACATTTCACACTTCATGTCTCCTTGTCGGTATGAACTAACGCAGCAAACCTGAAAAGTCTGTGATACATACTGCACACAATTTAATAAGTAATGAGCACTTTGTGTGCATGAATTAGTCATTTTTATCCTCTAATTATTTAAATTGTTAACAAAGGTAAACACAGAAGACTTGATGAGCGTTTAATGTAGCATCTAAACTGTGATAAAGACAGTTGAGGCGAGGGGAACAAATGCAGTGAATGTCCTTTTCCTGTATATTTAGGAGGTCCATTCATAATATGAGAGCGCCGTTATGTTAAAATACAGCTGCACTCACACTTTTAGGACAAATTACTTATGAGCACAAGTTATTTATCAATAACTACTGGACTCCAAATATTTTTAGATGTCAAAGGTGTAATAGATTTATGATTGTTGAAGATTACAAAAAAATCCTTTTAGTGCTTGGCAGTTTTTTTGTTTATAAATAACATGGGTGAAAGGCTCCAAATTTGAACTTGAGCCAAAAATGTACTTTAGTGGATGATAATTTATCTGGATGCACATGATCATGATTTTGAGATTGAAAAATCTCACCACAAAGGCCTTTTAGAGAGGTGTTCTGAAGCTTTTCAGTGAAGGTTTTTGTCAACCTTCTGTTTCCAAGTTCAAAAGTTTATTTTTTAACTCTTAGATTTAACTTTAAGCATAGATGGATTCTTGGAGTCCTGAGAAAAATAAAAAAAATCTAAACACCTTCACTTCTATAACTGGGCAAACTCAGCTGAAGAAGAGGATGTGATCTCATCACAAGGTCCAGAGCAGCTACTGGATCGTGGAGTGACATTGTTTTGATTCTTTCTTTTTCTTTGGAGAATCTCTGAAATGCTAATATCTTGGGGGGGAAAAGAAAAACTGAAAATACAGACACACACAGAAGTGCCAGTAATAGGACACAGACACACCCCTCATTTGTACATGCTCAAACATACCCACTCACTGTTGGTGGCAAAATATCTATTCGCACATTCCCACAGTCGGGGAGATGTTAATGGTAAGGGACAGCTTCCCCCAGGCGCCAATCAATCAGCATGTCCTCACGCTTTGAGACAGCCTTCATGTGGGACAGACTCTGTGTTGGTGTGTGTCAGTCTGTGAAGTCCACTTTTATGACTGATGTTTATGTGTGTGTATATGCGAGTACAGTCCTTGTGCACGTCGGTAATTGTTTTGATCAAACCTTCACAAATGAGAGGGAGCAAGATAAAAGGCACACTCATGCTGAACACAGGATGGGATTTCTCTGTCAGTCTGTCCTTACCCGTCTAACTCTATTTCACTCTCTTCCTCGTCTCCACGACACAGAAAACAGGCATGTAGAAGTGATTTCTGACAGCTACATTGAGAAGTTCATCATCTGTATAAAATTACCTTAACAGAAAGGGGGAAAAGGAGAGAGTGACTGAGGGAGAATGAGCAGATGGCTGACTGCTTCAAGTGTGCATGTTGTAACCGATGTGTGCATTTAGTGTTTATGTGTGTTACATCCAAAGTTCACAAGCTTTCCAGACAGTGTACTGAACCTAATTTCCCGAGTACCACCTCACACTGCAGGTACCAGCAGTTCTTTTTCATATATTGAAATTCACTAATTTAACCATACAATAGCCTCAGAAATGTTTTGTAATAACAGTGTAAGAGTACTGTTTCAAAATCAGAGAATACATTTATTAATCACAGCTCTCACAAATCAGCAGGGGGTGTGTAGAAACAACTGTTTGCAGCTTGTAGCGCTCTCTAGGATTGTCACTTTCATTTTCACATGACTTGTATTTTTGGTTCCTTTAGCCATTTCAAAATTCCTCTCATTAGTCTTGATCAGATCGCTGAACCCAACTGTGTCAAGCTAAAGCTAGTCTTATTCCATGTTGGACATGATGCGACATCCTTCGTGGTTATTTATTTCTAAAATATTTAAAGGATTACCAACTGTGAGGTGTGTTTGTAAAGCTTTTGTGTGTAATAAGATTCAATTAGAATACAGTTTTTGGGACATGGGCCAGTTGTAGTGGAAGCGTAAGGCCTTTCAACAAGGCTCCTCCATACCGCCAGCTGGAGTCAGTCCACAGTTTGGGAATCACTGTGTTCTCTGGTCTGTTTTTGTCAGGGCGTTTTAGGTGGAGAGAGTCTTGGTTTCTCACAGTTGTAATAGAACATGTTAGTATAAGTCATTTCTTTTAAGAATTGTTTAATTCGAACCATAGACTGTGCATAAAAGTGGACGTAGCTTCCAGGCCTGAAAATTTAAGCCTTTAAGTGCAATATCATTGAATGCCACAAGGGGTTAGCTTCAAAAAGGTCTCTGGCTCCATAGACTCCCATTCAACTTCTGTCATGAAATACAAAGTCAATAATAATTTTTGTAATTAACTAAAGTCGTTCCTTCTTAATAGTTTCCTGGTGGTCCATCTAAAAATAATCCAATCATTAATTAGATATTAGGCCTAAAATAAACTGTATGTTTGACGGCAGGGCTAAGAAACAGTACCTCTGGACAGTGTGAAAGTAAACCAACAGGCCACTGGCTTAGCTTTATGTTTTGCATACAGATATAAAATCAAAGTCATCATGTAACTCTCGGCAAGAAACCAGAAAGCAGTTTTTCAAAATTTTTTGAAATTTTCCTTTTAGGCAACAGAAAGCCCCAGGGTAAATATAAGGAAACAATTATGGTCATGGTTACTGGAAAAGTTGAACATTTTGGGAAATTTGATTTCTTGCAAAGAGTTAAATGAGAGGATTGATAACAGTCACATGTCTGTATGTTAAATTGGAAGCAGCAGCTGGTTAACTTTCCTTAATGACTAGGAGCACAAGAGGAGGCCAAGCTGCATATATTGTGATTGTGTTTGTTTTATGCCTCATATTTCTCCATCCTTACAGCCATAGCTTGCCTTTGGTCAGTTCTTCCTACTTTTCCTCATTTCCACCATAACTGATCTGACATCCTCTCTCCATCCATCTGTCTGCCCCTCCCCTCAGTCTCTCCTTTCTACTCTTTTTAAGTGGCCTGTTTCCCTTTCATCCATGCTCTCTGCTTTTCTTCCGTCTGTTTCTCCATATCTATATCTTTTCCTTCTTTAATCTATTTGCTGTCCAGAACTCATACGGTCTCTTTTATCCTCTATCTCCCTCCTTCCTCTGCATCATCCCCTCCTTCCACCTCGCCAACTGATCCGAGTTGCTCAAACTTTCTCTCCCTCCAGCCCTTGGCTTTCATCTCTTTGGTCACCTTGTATCCCGCTCTCTCTCACCTCAACTTCTAACCTGCTCACCATGCCTCCATCCGTCCCTTCACTGCGGCCAGCTTCCGCTCCATCCTCTCTTCCGATCTCGTTCTCCTTCACCGCCAGCCTCCATCCTCCTCTTCCTCTAAGCTGTTTTTTTTTTTTTTTTTTTTTTTTTTTTGTCGACTCGCTCCATGTTCTGTGGCTTACTCACTACCTTCCGTTCCTGTTCAGTCCCTCCCATTATTCACCTATCTCTGCATCTTTGCCTCCATCCCTCTGTGCAACAGATCTGTCTCTGCAGGTCTTCATACACCTGAGAGCACACTACCATCTGCTCAGCGCGTCTCTTCCTCTGCCTTACATCAGCATCATATCTTTTCTTCTCTCATCTTTTAGCTCCACTCTTCTCTTCCCTTCCCTTCTGCGTTTGCCATGAATAAATTTTTATGCATCAGTATCCCCTCAGGACAAGTAGCACCATCAGAAAACACTGTTCAGAGGATGTAAACAAATTTATTTTATGATTTTTTTTTTTTCCCCTCACACTTTTCAGGTGTAATTATTTTTACATGACTGATCTTATTTTTTCTTTCATAAAAATAACTTAATTCATTACAGAAAAAGTGCATTTTAAACATGTCTTTCAAATTTGTAATAAAACTTGAATTGAAGAATATTTTTGGGGTCTTTTTCGTCATTTTCGATGTTAACTGCACGATATCCTGTGTGAATTAGGGATGAAAACCAACAAGGCACAAACGCCTGTTGTAAATGGTCTGTACTTAGAAATCACCTTTTGCCTCCCATTCACACATTTGTATTCAGACTCACACTAATGGCAACAGAGCTACCATCCAAGGTCAGGGTTGGGGATTGAACCACCAACCTTAAAATTAATGGGCAACCTGCTCTACCATCCGAACCCCAGCCACCACTGGAGGTCAAGTTTTTTTGTTCTCCTTGATTAAAAAAGAAACAGTTTTTTAAGAGTTGTATTTTAAGAACCAACGTGCTAATTTAGCCATTTCGATTCAATTCAAATAAATTTTATTTATATAGCGCCAAATCACAACACAGGTTATTTCATGGCACTTAACACATTAAAGTCCATACAGCAGAACTTTACAGCATTATACAGAGAAACCCAACAATTCAACGGTTCCCACAATGTGAGGAGTGAAAAGCTCATTAAGGGAGTAAAACCTCCAACAGAGGGAAGGAAAAATTCCTTTTTAACAGGAAGAAAGCTCCGACAGAACCATGCTCAGAGGTGGGCGGCCATCTGCCTGGACTGGTTGGGGTGAGAGGAGAACAGAGAGAGAAAAGGACAGCCTAGAGATCCAAAACATGAACTGTTGGTGGGGCCGACAATCATAGAGCAGAGACATGCAGCTCCATGGCCGTGGACATCTGCAAAAGAAAGAACAGAAACTACGTGAGTGAGGGAACTGTATGGAGAGGCAACAGATAAAAGCAAAAACTATGGGAAAGAGAAAGCATGAAGTTAATGAGATGAAATGTCTGTCTGTCTGTCTTTCTTTCATGGTCTTTTTGTTTCCTCACAATATATGAAGGCCATTTGTGTTATGAGTCACTGCTCCTCTCCTGTTGAGGTACTTTTGTTTCCTGTGACAGAAATTAGAGACTAGGAACATTCATGTCAACTACACTTGCTGAGTCTTGGCACTCACTCCTTTTAGAATATGCGTTTATGTATTTTTCTGTGATTGCATTAGGTAAATTGTATGCTGTGTTAACGGGCGGTTACCATCTTGTCACTTCAAATGATGTGAAGGAACTGAAAAGAAGGTTGGTATGTATGAGAGCTAAGTGGGAGTTGGGCACCTATATGTTTACTGCAGGGACAGAAACACCAACGCATGTCAGTTTGCACAAGGGCAGCATAAGGATTAAAGGATCAGGAAAGGTGTTTTACCTGTGTGTGTATACTGCATGTCTGTGGGCACATTTACAAGTGGCTTAGATGTAACGCAACACCTTTGCCTTCATTAAGTCAATAGCTCTATCTCCACCCACCCCTTCACCGTGCGCTTGAAGCCCGAGACGGCAGCTCGATGGTTGATGGGATTGGACATATGAAACCTTTGCTGTCTGGATCTGTGTTTTTGAGACTGTCAGACAGTCACTACAGTTCCAAAGAGGAAATGCCCAGCCATGGTGATGACTGCTGATGTCACTCATAATGTGTCTTCTAGCAGGTTAACTAGGTTAAAAACTTGATTTTCATTGGAAGGGGTCTTTAAAAAGAGTGAGGACAATTTACTAAAGTGAGGAAATTCTGCCTGGACAATTCTTCCACCTAGGGCTGCTTTATTTTTAGGCTTTAGGTCAAGATTTGAGCCTTGGGAAGCACATAAAGTCAATGAGGAAGTGAGAAGTACAGAAGCACAAACATTCACCAGCATGCACATAGCAAAGAACTAGAACAAAGCTTTTGGTTTTCAAGAAGGCTGTACACTACAGTTCTGATGAAAGGTAAAAAAAAATGAATAATTTGACTATATAAACATGAGAAAAGGCAGAAAGACAAATGTAGTAAGGAAGCAAATAAGAGGGGAGAAGAAAAATCTGAAAGGATAAAAGATAGAGGAGTCGAGTTTTGAGATGAGAAAAGCAAAAGAAAAATAGGAATTGATTAAGTTCAACCTCAACAGTTTCACTTGTCAGATTGCAAGACGTGATGTCAATAAAATGTGTGTAAATTTACTCAAAGTGTGATAATAATCAAACAGACTCAACATCAGCTAACCTCTACCATCATTCAAGTCGAGGCACCACACTGGCAAGGCCATATTAAGATTCTCTTAGAAACCGTTTTTTTTTAAATTTTTAATTATTCTCTCTACATGCATATTCCTTTCATAAGCCTTCTCATTTGGTTTCAGAAGCAAAACATTCACTTCCATTAGACAACACACAAAAGCTCAGCTCAAAAAGAATTGATTTACCCAGCTCTTCAACCTCTGGACTTTGCCACTTTCAGCACAGTGCTACTCAAAGGATTAAAACAAGGAGAGAGGATCTTTTTCTGTATGGGGTGTTCACTGAAATGTTCCATTCTTTACACTCAGGGGGAAACGATGTGCCGGTGTTGTGGGGAGTAGAATGAGTGTCAATTTTAGGTTGTGGAGCACACACTGATGCCTACTGACTTACAAACACACAGAAATGAAAATGAGATTAATGATGCAGAGCTGAAATGGCCACATAGCTACACTTTCTATTTTATGGGATAAAAATCAGAAGGGAACTTGGCCATGTACTTTTGCAAGTTAAGCACGATGTATATTTTCCACTCCAGCATCTTTAAAAAATGCTACATATTAGACACAGAAAGGATGCAATTCCCAAACGCTGACTTACTTTTCACTGGACTAGACCGCTTCCTGCACCGAGCCTTTGCATCTTTAAATATAATTTCGAGGATTGGGATTTTGTGTTGCTACCTTGTATCTGTTCACAGTTGTCACAGGGAAGTCTCAGTTGGGCTATGACAAAAATGTACCTTAAAAGGCCGATAATGTGAGCAGACATAGAGTACAAGGAGTTCTACTGTGGCCTGCTGCTACATGATAATATTTTCAAAGGTTTGGTCGGGCTGGCAGGTTCTGACATTAATGAGGTTGCAGTGGGCAGCCTTTGTGTTTCTCTGTGTGTCTTTCTCCTTTTCACTCTCTCTCTTCCACTCCGTCTCCCTTTTGTCCTCTCCTCAATTTTTCTACTGGTCAAGTTAATGGGTCTTTAACCTCGTGTCAATGAGCTAGGGGCTTTGGTGTGATCGCCCACACCACAACTATTCTCTTCCCAATTAGGCAGAGATGCAGGCCTGAAGTCAGCTTTGGTATGTGCGCGCACGCGAGAGATCCTCAAAACATAGCCTGAGGTGCCCACAACGACTGCCATTATTGTGGTTAATGACAAAGATAATGGGATACAGACGCAAGCATACCCTCCAACCTCCCCCCTAAAAATCAGCTCACCCTTCACCCTCCCAACCACAGATATAAACATAATAATGACTGTTACAATACACTCAGAATCCCACTGGGGGCTTGTGAGGATAATACAATCAGGAGATTATTAACATCACCAGACTTGAAGCGATTAATTTTATCAACAGATTGCCTAATTTGATACCGTACATTTCCATTGTGTGCAGCTGAGGTGTGAGAGATCCTATCAAGCCTGATATTAGTCTGATACATTATTAAAAGCCTTTGCCATTTTGTCTGCAACTGAGGACACCTCAGTCACCTCAAATGAACTACAAACCTGTCTGTTGTATGTTCCACGGCCCAAAGCCCCAGGATCAAAACTAAATCAGTCACATCATCAATTCTGAAGCTAAATAAGACCAAAAAAAGGTTTACCAGAGAGAGCTTGCACACAATAAGAAACTGTGTTCAATATCTGAATATCTGAAAAATGTTTTTAAAATGTACTCTTGTGCCGCTATTAAATGGATTTTGGAAAAGAGATATGCACAGACAAGGTAGCTTTTGAACAGAGTCTTGTCTGCAGTCTAGCCATTATCTGCTGAGTGTTTCCTATATCTGCTTCAGTATGAAACCCCATTGGAAGTCCACTTAAATTAAATTCAGTTTGTCTCTGTCAGTGTTAGTCCACTTTTTCTTTTAATCTCCCTCTTTCTGAGTTTGTAAGACATATGCTACATTGCTTTGCCAACCCTCTAAATCTGATTAATTCCATTTAAAGTCTTAATATTGATAACATACTTGCTTGTGGTTTGAATGAATGCTGTAAAGTTGCAGCCGCGTTGAGGTTTAAGTCTGATCAATCTGCGGTGTTCAGCACTAGAACTCTGGTCGGATTGTTATCTGGCCAACAGGAAGCACAACGACTATCTCGGATACACAGAAAAGACTTTCTGAGGATCGCAAAGAACGGCTCAGGAACCAAAATTGTAACAACGTTTATTTGGTGAAAATGTGACTTACAGGCCTTTACACTGCTTGTGTGTACTTTATGAAATTATCTCTGTACCATGTATGCTGTCAATCTGATACATTTCTGCACATTTCTCAAATTCTATCAGTGTTGAATGACACACGCACAAACAAGCATAGAGATTCCTACAGGCACTTCTGCCACAAGTGAAAAATAGTGTGTGTGTGTGTGTGTGTGTGTGTGTGTGTGTGTGTGTGTGTGTGCGCGTGCGAGTTATGGGGTTGGCAACTTGCATTGTGAGTACCCCTCTTCACCACAACCCCCAAATCCAACTTAAAGCCCCCCCCCCCCCCCCCCCCCCCCCCCCCCCCCCCCCCGCTGAGAGGGTGCTTGGTGAGGAAGGGGGAGTCAGTGTGTGTTAAGGTGGCGGGTTAGAGGGAGAAAGGGAAGGTGTGGGAGTGGTGGGGAAGATAAGAGGCCATTATCTGCCCTGCTCATTCTCTCTTTCTCCAGCGGGGGGTGTGGTGCTTTTCTCTGCTTCCTGCTCTGTGGGTCGCCTTCAAAGTCTGAGAGAAGGTGATGGATGCCACGCACACGCAAGCGCATACGCACACGCACACGCACACGCACGCACGCACGCACGCACGCACACACACACACACACACACACACACACACACACACACTCTCACTCAGACTCGCTCATTGTCACTTCTCTTCATGTCCACACACAACACACAGTTTGACACGAGTACATGCCTGCTTTGGCACACAAACATACACTGACAGGGACTGTGTCACTCTCATACAAGTGCTCAACTGTCTCTATTTGTCTTGCATGCACAGGCTCACACGTACAGACACACACACACACACACACACACACACACACACACACACACACACACACACACACACACACACACACACACTAAACACCAAATGTGACTCTTGGAGGCCATTGCATGCCTGGACAGACAGCTTATTATCACAGTGTAAAGTGCAAATTTCAAAGGCAAAACAAAAGAAGAGGCAGTGGGGGAAAAAAAGAGATGGAGAGATGAAGGGATTGAAGAAACTCAAAGTAAACAGAAGAAGAGGAGCAGAAAAAGTAATTACTTAAGAAAGAAAGAAAAAGAGAGAAAGGGAGATGCACACACTTCAGAATAATAGGAGGCTATGAGGATGCACAGACAAAGGATGTAGAGATGGAAGGCGGTGAAAAGCACCGGTCCTGGCCTTTAATTTCTCTCACAGCAGGGTCAAAGTTATCACTCTTCCTCTGAGAAAGAGCTTTTTCCAGTTGAGCACAGTGCTGTTATCGGTCACATGGTCTTTGCAAGCAGCAGGCTTTTTACATGATAAGAGAAGAATGGAGCCGTAATGAGAGACGGGCCAAATTGTGGCAATCAGTGTAACATTTACAAGGGATTTGTGCAGGAGACGAAGTATTCATGTGAAAATATCATCTATTTATTGTAAAACACAAGGCTTTTGTTTTGTTTTTATTGAGCTTAAAAGTTTAATTAGTTATTTGAATGGTTTGTTCTTGTTTGATAAAATATATGAAATAACAAGTCACTGTAAACTACCAGCATGATAAATGGTATTGGATAACTGCATTGTGTGTTCAGGGATATTTAGCATAAAAAAAGAATTTGGAAGCCTTTCATAATCATTCATAGTACAACCATGTCAGTCATATTTTTTTTAATATCACAAATATAAGATTCAGAAACGACACAACTTCTAACACAGTGACCTTACACGAGGAGTTACTATTTTTAGATAATAACGACGTCACCTGCTTTCAGGCTTTAAACAAAACATTTTGTACAACAACAAATGGAACAAGACATTGTTTTATTATTTATCAGTTACTTTCAATTATTGTTCAATCATAATCGGAGAAAATGTAATTGTTGCACGAGTCTGATATGAGTATAAGTCCCCCCCCACCCCTCCCCCACCATGCCCCCTCAACTTGCAAAGGGAATATATTGATTTATCCTTGAGATGACATCGTCTGTACGCGTGTGTGTGTGTGTGTGTGTGTGTGTGTGTGTGTGTGTGTGTGTGTGTGTGTGTGTGTGTGTGTGTGTGTGCGTGCGTGTGTGTGTGTTTGGGCAGTCCTCTCTATTAAACCGTGTCTCTTTCACTTTGCACAGCAGTTCAGCACCCTAATTGCACCAACCAACAAGCTTGATATCTCCATTAAATAAATAATATAAATAAAGTAGGGTCGATCGGGGTTACGGATGATTTCACCCCTTACAAGGACAACTGTTGATGACCATCAATTGTATCTGCTGTTGCCTGTGTTTGCTGTTACACGTACTTGTACAGATACAGATATGACCAAAATATTAATAAAAAAGAATAAAATACAATTTTCTGTGAAATAAGTATAAACTAACAAAATTGGTATCCGATGTTGTCATATTTAACAGAACAGAAAAATTGCTTCTGATTTTTGAAAAAGTTATATGTCATCTTAAATAACACAACAAACCAAATATTTTTTAGCACACCCATTTGAGATGATCACTGAAATCAAACGCTTTATATTTGAAACTTCTAAATGTCTCAGCTGGCAGTTTGACTCCTTTTGAGCAAGCTGCTCTGGTTCTTTCAGGTTTGATGGTTGCCTTTTCCCAACTGCACATATTAGCTTGTCCTGTAGATGTTTACTTGAAATAAGATCGGGACTCAAAGCAGGCCAGTTCAGAACGGTCCAATGTTTTCTTCTCATCCATTCTTGGGTGCTTTTAGATGTATGCTTTGGGTCATTAGAATAGCAATAACCTGCAATGTCTGTAATGACCTGAGCTCTCTGACACTGGGCAGCCTGTTTCGCTCCAGAATTTCCTGGTCATTTTCACCCTGCACCATTTGCACCAAAAGCAACCGCACAATTAAGGGCCTATGTTCAGATAGTTGTTTTTTTTCGTTGGCAGAAAAGTGTTGGCAATGTACTGGGGGGAGGGGTGCTGGCATTAAGTGCTCGTGTAGTAAAACAAGAAAAAGAAAAAAACTTGCGTAATGAATGGTTGACATTAGCTTCGAAGCTAACTTAACACTACGTTGACAGATGGTTGACTACACAACAAACTGACAACAAGAAGGGTGATCTAAGCACAACACGCACCAGCAACATTCAGGGTCTGACTGATCTGCTCCCACAAATGGTCTTTCCTGTCTGACATATCACAAAGCTCAGAGTAGACAAACACGGACAGAACAAACATCTCTTCCATTATCTTGGTGTGACAAGTCCTACCCCATCTAATATATAATTAGTTCCCTGAAAATGAGCGACAGTGACGACACCAGCCTCTTTCTGAAAAGTACAGAGATTTTTCTACTTGAAGGGCTCACAGCGGCTGCAAAAAAAAAAAAGGCAGAGTGCTCTGAAAAAAAGATGCTGGATGCAGCGCTTTTTCGAGGCTGCCACATGCTGTCGCATATTCTCTCTCCTCACTGGGAACAATTGAAAAAAAGGACACTGGCACTCAAGACAAAAACGCTGTATGGACACAAGCCCTGAGTCTCTTCCATGTTCCGTAGTCGAGCTGGAAGTCTTTTCTATGAAAGCTTAATTTTTTTTTATCTGAATGTAGAGCTGATGTGATTTACCAAACAGCTCTGTGCAAAGGACAGAAGCATTTTAGATAGCTAGATAGATAAATAGATACTTTATTAATCCCCAAGGGGAAATTCTTTTCATTTTAATTTGTCAACATGTATTCTGACAAATTCCAGTCACACATCTGCTATGTTTCTCTCTAAAAATATGGTCTCCCTCAGTCTTCTTGCAAGCCACATCAAAAATAATACAGATCCAGCGTGAACTGATGGCTGAGTGGTTAGAAGCATATTACATTTTTTTTCCAAGTAGCTAAATATACAGAAAAGAGGACATATTCTGTTTTCTCATCATTGTATCACAGAAAATAAAGTCATGAAAAGAGGAAATGTATATGTTAAGAGTTGCACTCTCTCTTTGACAGACACTACATTTTTGTGATATTCATCAGTATTCTGCATAGACCATATCTGATTACCTATAATGAAACAATCATCGGTGTTTGTAATGAGCAAAGCATACACTGAAAATAAATGGACAGCTGAATGTCCAAATGTTTCCAGCTGCACTTGGAGTGAGATATGATTTCCACTCTGCCAGCTCGTAAACAGAGAGCAGATAATGAGCAAGAAGTAGACACTGGACATCTGGAGCAAGCATATGGAAATCTCTGTTAATGGTGAGCAGACAGACCATAATTCTACAGCCTTTCGACGGTTTCTGAGCAACAGCTGGAAGCCTATAAACACTTATTGTTTTGAACCTCAACTGTTAGTTAATGAAGTAAGAGATAATAAAGTGATGTAATGATTGATATCCTAACGGTTTAAAGTCATTTTGCCACGAGCACAAGCAGATTTCTACCAACCAAATACTTACCTGATATGGAGTTGAAATTAACACCAATTGTCTGGTTATCAGACAGCTTTTATTAGCCTTAATGAACCACATTATAACTACTTGTCTTTTTTTTTTTTTAAAGAAAATGTTGGTTAGCAACAGTAGCTGTGTCAAAAGACCTTTACAGCAATTAATTATGCTTCAGAAATGTTTTGTGCAACACCATAAATCTTCATGGTGACAGTGCACATTGCAAGATACTAATGAATAAAAGGCTCTCTGAAAAGCCTTGCTCCCATATTCAGACAGTTTGAGTTGATTAAAAGTTGATTACAACAATTTTGAACATACATATAGAGACAGAGAGAGACTGAAGTGCTTGTTGCTGTTAATAGTCCGATTAGACGCAAGGATGAAGTTGGAGTTGATAGACAACCTCTACGAACGGGTCTTTTCACAATTAGCAATTACGCTCAGTTAACAGTTTAAAAGCACTCGACCAAAGCTAATTAACATTTTGGCTGATAGGTTCTACCTCTTTTGCACTACACACAGACCGTTTTTCATGCATACAACCAAAGCCTGCTCAAACATTACTGGTCACCACTGCTCAGACTATGTACAGAAACCAAAACACTTCCAGGACCAAAATCTTGCCCCATTGCTTGTAGATTATACATTTTTCTGTAGATATCTGTGTATAAATGTTAATAATGAATTTGTAAAGGAGAATAGGCAAGCCGCTTTCTTAAAAAAAAAAAAAAAAGAAGCTAAAAACAATTGCACCCACAAATTAATTCAGAAGACAGTGTGACAGCTTTCAATAAGATGTATGATACAGTTCTGAGTTTAGTTTGGGATAAAACTATAATTTCATTGGATTTTGGATATTGAGTGTGAATATCAGCAGCTATAGAACACAGACTTCAATCAGACACATACCGTGCCCGGATAATTCACAGATTTTGCAAAGCTTAATTTCTGTTGTATTCCAGTTTTACAATGTGAGAGGTCATTACCCACACTTGACATTTGGTGGTACAGCTACACTGACATATGTTACTATCAAAGCAGCCAAGCTTAAGTGGCTAGTACAGTTTATGACGTACTAGTCATACTAGCAGGCAGGTTTATGACCTCTGTCATGTCTGCTACACTGTTGTAACTCAGGCCTGAGACAGGTTAACGACGTGTGCTGATGTATGGGCCTGATATTGTGCTACAAGTCTTGGTAACGGAAGCGATATTATTCCTGTACGCTTGGTGTAAAGCCCATCATTTTGTGCTTTGAATGCACCGTACATTTTGTATTCAGTGGAGAGGAACCTTCGGCACTGCTCATGTAGACATGGCTCATTGTATCTGGTGGTATTTTTTGCTAGAAGACACATTTATAGCTGCTGTCTCTGATTTCCCTCCCCTTGTGTGAGCGTATAGGTGACTGTGTGTGTTTGTGTGCACTTGCGTGCTGTTCTGAATCGTAGCTATCTGTCTTGCCTCAACTCCTTTCCTTCTCATTAAATTTGGGGGTTAAATTTGCATGTTCTCACCTTCAGAAGGAAGGTTATGCTTGTCCTGAGGTGTTTCCTTTTGTGTGTGCGTGCATGCGCGAGCGCGCGCGCGCGTGTGTTTGTGTGTGTGTGTGTGTGTGTGTGTGCGTGCGTGCGTGTGTGTGTGCGTGCGTGCGTGCAGATAGTGTTGGGGGGGGGGGGGGGGGCATTTGCAAGAAAGAGAGAAAAAGAGAAAAGATGAATCCTGAGCAACACTGAACAGGATTGTCAAATATCCGCATTAAGAAGTTTATGTTTGGCTGGAAACACTGACAAAAGCACCACAACAATTCTGCAATGACAACACTGAAACATGGGCTCAAAGTTATGTTAGAAAAACACCCACAAATATATGTAATGTTGGACATTTTGGACAATTAATAACACATCAGCACCTGGATGGAAAAGTTACCTGGTTCAGTGGCATGTGCCGATCCTTCATTGATGAGAGCTGTTCTCGAATGGCAGGTCGCTGGTAGTCAGTCAACACAAACCACTTTCCAACGACAGGTGTCGCTTGATTACATGCTTTACCATGATACGGGGTTGCTAATAAAGACCTATTAAAGAGCTTTAACCTAAGGCCAGATCAGCCTAATTCAATAGTTGCATACATATTACAATGTATGAGACAGTTTGATCACCAGCGCAGAGAGCTGAATGTGGATAGATAGATGAGTGACGCAGTTAGTCAGCTGTGCTAAAAACATGGAGACTTATTTTAAACATGTCATCTAATATCAAGAAAAGGCCTTTTTGTGTGACACCAGAAAAAAAAGTTGAGTTCAATAAAAAAAAAAAATCTCAGGGCATCATCATCAAACCATGGTACATGTTTAATCTTATTAGTTAGTTATTTCCTATATTTAAAAATGGAAACAGATTATACAATTAAGTAAAAAGTTATTTATTTGTGCATCCGCAGAATTTAACATGTTGCCTACTCTCAGTGCATATCAGAAATATAAGTCAGCAAACAATGTTTATTTATTTTAATACATTTGTGTATAAAAGGAAATAATCTAATTAGTGTGACAAAAAGGATTACGTTTTTGTCTCCACCGTCATTGCGAGAGGAGATTTTTGGCTGAATCAGACTTTCTCACTGTTAGACTGTGGCTGTTTCGCTCGTTGAGTATCTGCGGTACAGTTTCTAGAATATCTCATCTCGTGTATTATCTGGTATCATTAAATTCCTGAACTCACTTCTTCTGACTCACTCTTCTCCCTGTCACTCAATCTTTTTTGGTCTGCCTCATTCTGTCTCCCATTTTCTCAATTTCTCTCACTGTCTCCTTTTTCCCTCAGTCTGTCTAACCTCTAAGCCACAAAATGACTTATTTTTTCCGAGCTTCATCGACCGGTAAGAGGAAACAGAATCATTAAAGGCCACGATTTAAGCAAAATGCAGCAAGTACATAATCAGCAAGTGCCTTTTGTGCCTAATGCTTTAAATGTCAAGAGTGTGGAAAAACTACAGGGAGAAAGTGGGAACACAGGACAACAGCAAGCGTAACAGAATAAAGTACTGCTATATGTCAGTTGTTTTAAGCATATGATGGTAAACTCTAATGTCATGTATTAGAAATAACAGAAATAAAGATGAATTATGTTTTTCTAAAAACATTTTACACCTGCAGATGTTCATCTTTACACTGTCAGTTACATGTGATTGGAATACACCCTTGCCCATAATTTTCAAGGGACACCGGAGGTGGTCACAACTCTACAGAAAAAATAAATATACATCTAAGTGAAATATATTGCCATGCCACCATGTCAAGTTTCATCACTGTTTTGTCAATCCGTCAGTTTTAAGACTTTCAGTGACCTTTTTTTCTAAACCTTTCTGCTCTCCTTTGAAATAAAATGTAAGATCTGGCAAGCAGTCTTCTATGCAGTGTTATAAAAATCCAGTTTCCACCTAAAGATCCCCCCTAGGTGTGGAGATATGTAACATACTCTGCTTTGAATAATAATTTCTGTCTGGTATGATTTTTCCATAAAAAGTCAAATTACCTTGTTAGAAATTTGTAAGATGATATCTAAAAATCCAGAATATGTGAATAAGCAAAAATCTTGACACAAGACGTCTTCTGCTGAAAGGCCATTTTCTGTGCATGTGATGCAGGCTTCAGGTTTTCACATTAGACTCGTGTAGGTTTATATATTGGACCAGGATTGGTTTCAGAAATAGTGGTGGTGTCATAAATCATGCTCGCAGGTGCACGCCTTTAAACTCAGGTGACCACAGACAAACGTTCCACTTTCAGCAACTGTATTTGAAAACAATCTTCTGCTGCCAAACTTCACACATCATTCTCTACAGTGAAGTACAGGGCGGTGGATAATCTATCTCTTCCCAAGTTGATCTGCTGACAAAATGTGACATCTTTGTGATGAGACAATTCTCAGACGCTCAGACTGATGTATGAATAAATCAGAGTTGATTTTTTTTTTTTTTCCATTCACTGAGAAAGGAACAGAATTGTTACACACACCAGGCTTATGTTCATTAAGTTCAAGTAACAAGAGAATCAAAGCCAAACTTTGAGGTAATTCCAAGCTTTAGTTTTTGGCATTATTGAAGTCATCAAGTGCCAGAACTTTAGGGACACACCGCACTTGTATTATTGTGTGGCTCGGGGAGATGTGGGTAAGGCAAAATGCACACAGTCACTTGAGGGTGATGGAACTGAAGAAAGTACAAACAAAAGAGCTTATCAGACCAGTGAAGTGTGGAAGAAAGTAATAAGGAGGGAGCCACAGTATGTTTGGAGGGTGCAGTGTGTTGCTGTTGTTGTTAGTGTGTGTGTGTGTGTGTGTGTGTGTGGGCGGGCGGGCGGAGGGAGGTGGTGGTGGTGGTGGTGGTGGTGGGGGGGGGGGGGGGGGGGGTGTAGCAGGCGGCAGGCAAGTTGATCCTCCAGTCTAAGTAATGCTTCGTAGATGGATAAGGGCAGGCAGTGCAGTTGTCCCGGTGGCATTTTATGTCCTCAGCGAGGGGAAACTGAGACAGCATGTGAGCTGGGGTGATGCGGACTATGAATTTGAACCAACAAAGCTGGTGGCTGCCGTTGCTGTCCAAGGTGCTGAACGCCTGGTTGTGCAGACATCCTGCAAATGGTATGTTTCCTGTGTTCTATTGGCAAAAACCCTTTTTCTCAATTTTCAATGCTGATTGATTTAAATTAATTCCATCAACAAAACAAAAAAAAATCAAAAGGCATTGTCCTATTTGAGCTGACCATATTTGTATCTTTATTCAATTTGATTCTATTGTAAAATATTATTTAGTTGATATCATCTATGTCTGTTATTTAATAGATGATTGATGATAAAAAAAAAATGAATAGCTTTTTATGCACATCAGTAAAGTTTGTTTGTACAGTATAGTTTCCACACGAAATAGCCTTCAATATACTTCCTCATTCTATCGCCTGCTCTTGGCCTATGACTGTATCTAGGTCAGATGGCACTTAGTGAGTCACCTCATGACTGTGATGGCCAGAGGGGAAAGGTTAGCTGATCACCACCCTCATTTCCCTCAGCTCATCACATGGAAATATCAGAGCCAAAGGGATCACGTCCTTCTCAAGAGTAGGCAAATATTAACTTCTTTGGAACAGTCAGGAGCCTGTTGGCCTTTTCAGTTGCAGGCCACATGATCAATGTGATCTTGTGCCATGACTTAAGCTCACTGTCACTGCCACTTTAATTTTGTCACATGCAAAGATATGTGGAAAGTGCATGTTGACAGCGGAAACCCTTTTGTTGCCATATTTGCTCTGGCTGGTGACACACCTTCACCATGCCAATATTTTCTGGCTGGTGTCAAACAACATAATACCCATAAACTGCTCAGAGGTTTCCTTCATACAGCACACACTAAAAATATGCCGCAAATGCTAAGAAAACACGACACATAATTACTATTTTTGTTGTTGGTAGTGTGAGGCTAACACTTACACCGGAGCACATTTTGCAGTTTAGCGGTGGACAGCAGTTATGTTTTGCTTTTGAATAATAGTTTCTAATAGTCACCAACTGCATGTTAAGTCTATTTTTTGGTCTTGTACATGGATGGACCAGACGAGAAAGGCATACACAGCATGTTGCGGGCATTAGCATACAAATTTGAGAAATTCTTTGAAAATACTATTTTGACACGTCCGCCTCAATGAACAATAAACACAGCAGACTAATACAAACACAACCACTAGGACAATGCAAAATCAACTCAAAAACACGCCCCAGTACACTAAAGCAACAAATAATTTACGGAAATAAAAATAATTAAAAAAAGTATTGTTTCCATGCTCCCCTGAAACCAATATGTATCTGTAATCAGGAGCAGAAGAAAGTCAAGTCAACCTAATTACAGGCCGTGTAATGAACCACCTGCTGTGAGACTGTGTCGCCGAATGAAGTGGGCCAGAAATGCTGTGTACTCATATGGTATACACACAAACAGTCTCTCGCGCACACACAAATCCTGCTCCCTACAAATTACACTCATACTCGGTGAGAATTTTAAGACCTCTACACTACAGAAAACACCAGGCCGCATACGCAAACTGACACGGATACAGAGCAGGCTGAACACAAATTTCCCCAAAATATACTCCGAGGTGACAGATAACTGAAGAACAAATGATTGTCAGTGTCCCTGCTGTGACCGGTATTAAACACAATGTTTCTGTTGTCGATGCACATCAACACATCAGTGCTTTTCATTTCTGTGCAGATACACGCAAACACATCGTGCTGTATGAAAGCGCACGCACGCACGCACGCACGCACGCACACACACACACACACACACACACACACAAACTACAGCTACCCATCTAACCTTTTATCTCTCGATGATGAATGGTGGGTGTGAGGAATTCTGCCTCAGACAATGTTGCCAATTTTCTCCTTTGATGGCTTTTAAATTCTAACAGAGATTTTTCTGAACTTTCAATTCATCATTCTGGGCATTGTCCACTCAACCAGCAGAGCTGAGCACAAAGGCCACATCCATTGTCACACATGCACATACACACAAATGATGGTTACATGGCACACCCACACCCACACATGCAGGCTACAGAAGCAAAGATACATGGGTTCGACTGCGTAATTTTGCCTGCAAGACCTAAGATTGAAAGACCGATCCTGTCAGCTAATTTGTGCCTTTTAAAGGTGTCTGACGGTACATAATTATTTCAGGGCTGGGGGTGTTTGAAAAAAAAAAACATTCAACAGAAACAAGAGCTTCCTGTGAGACCGTTCGGTTTACAGCATCATTCAAATGTATGACTGATGAATCATGATCCATCTTTCCTATTTTAGGGTTAAGTATCCTGGTTTTCATAGCTAATCAGCCAATACTAAAGGTACAGTTCCCCACATAGTTAATTTTGAAATCAAATGTTCTCATTTCAGCTACAATAAAATACGTATTCCAGGCCCCAGACAAGTCTCACTGGCTTGTAAATGTTTAGTGTTGTATTCCAAATACACGCAAATAACAACAATAAATACTCATGTCATTTCCTAGAATCAGTTAACGTAATGCAGAATCATCATTTCTCCAAGACATGCATGCATAATTTGTTATGCTGCAACTAAGGATTACATTCATTATTGATTATTCCTCTGATTACTCTCTTGAATATTTGATTAATTGTTTTGTTTGTAGAATATTAGAAAACAGTGGATATTTCAATTTCCCAGTCTCAGGTAACATCTTCAAATGACATAGATACAGACTTTACTTTTAGGGAAACTGGAACCACAGAATTTGTGCCCTTAAAAATAATAATTTCAATATGAAAATAGTTGCTTAATTATTTCCATCTGCCTTTTAGAGATTAATATAATACACTCAATTTCTTTGAACAATTTAAACTTGAAACAATTGAGACATTTTTTCTTTTGCCTTAAGCTTTGCATGTAGCACAATTTTTACGTGGCAACTCAGCTGCTGAATTCAAAGACTCTCTCCTTGTACATACACCCACAGTGGAAATACGCCTGACACTCAAATTCCTGAAAAGACGTTTTATATTTTGATCTCCCTCTACATGCAGTAACTGAGATCTCTCTGATACACAAGAAGATACTTTTAGGGTCGGTTCAGACTTTGATTGAAATTACCTGTGGTGCGATTGCTCTGTTAGTGTGGTTTATTTAAACAAATAGAAATGCTGCCATCTGAATCGTGGTGTAAACATGTCCAGGGGGTCTCTGTCCTCTTGCATCTTTTTTTTTTTTTTTTTTTTTTTTTTAAGTTCACTACCGTTTACATCTTTTGGTTTGATGTTTAAAATGCTAGCGTGAACGCCAAACAGACCGGGACTAAAATTCGACAATGTATCATTGTCTGCTTTGTCTGGACCAAGAGAACCGAACTACTTGAATAAACTCACCTTTAGAGAGACATCAGCTTTCATTCATGTTTTGAGTGATATATTTGTCATTAATTTTAAGCAACTGAATAAAATCAGGGACTAAAACTGAACAATATGTGTTCAGTTTTAGTGGTGTCATTTGCATCCAAATAGAACTGCAGTATATCGCACGCACATGCACACACACAGAAAAATAGGGACCTCTTGCCCACCAACCACCATTTGCTAGCCTTGTGTTTATGTCCTTGCCTACAGCCACAACAGTTTCACCAGCTGAGCTTCACAGAGATTGTAGTCCTATAGAGATGTGTGTGTGTGTGTGTGTGTGTGTGTGTGTGTGTGTGTGTGTGTGTGTGTGTGTGTGTGTGTGTGTGTGTGTGTGTGTGAGATGAGGCAGAGGCTGAGAAACAGTCAAGTAAACAAAGACCTGTTTTCAAGGCTCTCGAGCCCCCTGTGAGGAATGTTGCTCTGACTCTTGCCAAAGCTCTGTCAAAGCTTCACAATACTTTTGGATAAAGACTGACCATCCGTTGCTGTAGACGGCGAACAAAAATAACCCTTCTGAAATTCCCTGCTGCTTTGTTCCTGCTTCTATGTGTTGTTGCAGTCAACTGAAACATATTGGACACACAGGTCCACATATACTGTACTTCTGCCCTTCAGATCACAATGTTCACACTCTCATACCCTTCTGTCACAGATTCTAGTTAAATGATTAATATGGTAAACAAAGTATATGTTTACAGTTTAACCTGCATTGTTACACAAACATGTTTTAAATAAACTATCAGAACCTCCAAGTTAGCAATTCTATCAAACACTGCTATTCTCAATTTAGCAAAATATAGTGTACTAGCCTCCAAAAGCTGATAAAAAAAATCTTTAGAGACCTGTTGCGCTTCAAGTCTATTTTGCCTTTACTCAAGGGAGTGATAGTTTTGTACCCTCTGATAATCATGTACTATCTATCTAATCTGTTAAATGAACGGTAACTTCAAACTGCATGCAGGGACCTGAAAAAAGCATTCACGAGTTTGTAAAATTGTGAGGATAAACGGATCCTTTTGAACTTGTTTTAATATATCTTGATGAACTGAGTGTAAGGAAACTGGAAACAGAACAGCACAGAGAAACCAAAAAGAGCACAAGAGATGAATGAAGAGCAGAGAAAGTGAGGCACTCGGGCATTCAGCTTTCAGTCAGTCAGCAGATGACTCAATGGAGAGCACTTGGTTTTCTCAAGCTGCATTACAGGACTACAGCTCAGGCTATGAGCTGCTCCGCTGATTAGCGCTCTCTAACTTGTGACTAAAAGCCAGCAGCAGTGACACAGCAAAATTAACTCAATATTCAAACTGTTGAAGGGATGTGAGGGAGACGGGTAGAGCCTGAACGATTTTTTTCGGTTGCCCAATTTAATTTTCGGAAATGTTATAAAAAAATAAAAAAAATTGTGCAGAAAAAAGATGCTTGGATTAATTTAGCAATATATATATATTTTTGTGTGCGTATAGTTTTTATATTTATTGAATTCCCAGGGAAGTTGACTGCTTCACTAATGTAATTTTGGGCCATAAAGTTTATCGTTAAACTATAAAATATCCTGCGTCCATTGCATATTTTTGTCCTACTATTCCTACATTTCGAGATCTGCATCGGCCCCAAAAATCCAGGATCAATCGCGCTCTGGAGACACATCTGTCTTTGCCAACCTGCAAGGTAAAATGTACAAGATGTACTGTATTTGGGACAGGCACATGAAACACACCATGTAAGGAACACCACACTAATACTGGGTACGGCTTCATCTTGACGGGCTACAGAGCAAATTCGGACACCAGACATTACGTACGTGCTCGGCGTAGCGCTGGGTGCTGCTGGGCTTATGCTGTTTCGCCTATCTGATGTGATGCAACTACAGATAAGGCTTCCGTTTTTAAAGGACAGCAACTATGTCATTTGACATTGGTATTATGTCACTTTCTGTCCCTCCTTACCACTGCTGCAAGTGTGTTTCGGCTTGTGTTCAGAAGACCACTGACGCTCTTGTACCCTCTTATACCCTCTCCTAGTTTAATTAAGTTTCACAGTCGAGTTTCTTACTTGTTCAGACAGTCCCAGTGGTGTTCAGGTTCTTTAACAACTTTGTCCATGAAAATGGTGTGGCACAAGTAAACTAACTTTTGTTGCAGTGGTCACAGACGTTTTTAGTTTTGTTGTATTTAGGTTGCCTCTATTTTGAATGTGGAAAACACAGTGAGGTGGAACAACGAATTCTGCAAAACAACATCTCTACTAACAAAGTATTAAAATCATAAGCATGTAATGGTGAGAGTACAATTTGCTAAACTCAGATTTCCTGATTCGATCAGAAGGTGACTCAGGGTATTAATGGAATAGACCGTATAATATGCAGCAAAAGAATATGAAGAGTGGCCTTGCTGCTTTTATGAGTGAAGAGCCCAACTTGAGAAATGATCAGGTCAGTGAGGGATGAGTTTTAACAGAGAGATTAGTACAATCTACAGTACATTCTTCATGCAATCATTAATCACTGTCTTTTTAGATAACAAGTGTAGTCTATCTTTCATTTGTCTTTCCAGTGCTACATTTTCAGGAAGTAGGCTGTCAGATACCATTTTTAATTTGCTGTTTTTTACTTATCAATCATCTCTGCTTTTCTTCAAAAGCTGTGTTGTATTTGATTGTCATCACTTCCTTCCCTGCAAGTATTGTTGATTTAATTCTTCCCCCATATATTTACAACACAGGAGAAAATATTTGGTATAATTATGCTAGTTACCCGCTTCTAAGATTAATTAAATGGCCTTAGTTAAGTGATTCTACTGATTTACTTTGTTGTCTCCTGGCTTTGTCAATCCATCAACAGTCACAGCAGAAGCCACAAAGGTGAATGAGAAGGGAAATTGCACATAACGGCATCATATTAACTGAGGTGAATGAGGGAATGAAGAAGAAAGATGGATGAAGTGTGATGCATGAGTTAATAGAGATCTACTGTACATGACACCAGTCATTTCTATCCATTAAAGGAAAGCAGTGATCAGTTTAGTTAACATGCTTCTTTTCATATCTTCTCATATTTTCTTCTACCTGCCCCAGGTGACTTCCATGTACACACACACACACACACACACACACACACACACACACACACACACACACACACACACACACACACACACACACACACACACACAGTACACTTACATGCATACAGATAAGCACAAGTCCAAAAGAACATACATACACACACACACACACACACACACACACACACACACACACACACACACACACACACACACACACAACCATGTCAAGCTGAATAAAGTGCAATGACAGCTGGGTAAAATTGCACCTATAAATCATTTGTCAGACTGGTCTAAATTCTATCTGCCAACCATACATGCACTCAAATCTGTCTGCAAAGACCCCCCTCCCCCCACACACACACTGTGATGTTGGGCCGACCACACTGTCAAATTCTCTCATACAAACACATAAACTCTAGGCTCCATTTTCAAGCTGGCACAAAGCTTCAGTGTTTAGGTGTTTTCCTGCAGAGCTGGAATTTCTTTTTTAACTCACCTGCAGCTGTTCAGCATTTTGGTGTCTGGCAAGGAAGACTTGCACTGCAGAAGTTGCATCAAGATTGACAGATTTTTTTTTTGCACCATGGGCTCTGACCTGCTTGCACCAGGTCAAAAGTATGACACATGCATTTTCTCTTCTCCTCATACATAAACCACATGCTGGTGTTTTGCTTGTACAGGCATTCACTGCAGTCACATTACTCTCTTTAATTCTACTGAACAGCCATTTATGCCTTTATGTTTTTTCATTGTCTTTTAATCTTATTTTGCACAAGAAAAACTTAATGCTTTTAACTTATAAAAATGGCACCCTTCAGCCAGTAGACCCATTCAACTGCACAGAAACAAATGAAGTTGTGTTCTCTGATAATGGCACTAAAGCTCATGGTAAAGATTGTTGGATTTTTACTGTCAGCCGCAACGTATACAGAGTCTCTCTGTTTTAGCTGATTATAGCTCGGAGTTCGATTATCTAGTTATTTTGATTACATCTTGTACAGATACCAGGCTGTTGCAAAACCAACCACATAAATGGTTATGCGCAAGTGCACATCTACTTGGCCATAATTTGCTATTCTACACAACTTTCCAGTTTCTGGAGTAAAAATCATCAAGGTTGTTTGAGAGTCCGGGATTGTCGCCAGGACACAACGGAAAAAACATTTCACTGAATTTGATAAAATGTCAGAATGTAATTAAAAAAAATCCTTCTCCTCTTAAAACCCCTTTCGGCAAATTCTGACCAATTATCTGTTGAACACCTGAAGCAACACATTTTTAATTTTTTTCACTCAGCCCAATTGTTTGGGAAGCAGTTTAACTTCTAAAAGACAAATGTCACAAAGGCAGCTGTTTTTGGGAAGTGAAATCCAAAAGCTAACATTAGTGCTTGTCATGTTCGGTGCCACTAAAGATAACTCATAGATTGTTTCTTTAAATATAATTTTCAGGGGTCACTACATATTTTCTCTTACAGTTCTGCACATATTGGACAAGTTTCCTCTTGCAGTAGTTGTTATTGGGCCTTTTATTGCTACTTTACAATACGATATGATAATGACGGATGGTTGTTACCGTTACCGAGCAAAAATCAAGGGAAAAACTAAAAACTAAAATAAACTGCTAATTTTATGTGGGGCAAAGCCCCTGTGTATTTTTTTTGGGCTCTGTTTTACTATCCGAAACATAGTCTCATTTCAAAGTGTAGGAAATCAAGAAGTGTCATATGTCTTTCTGGTGACATTTGTCACTGAGAAAAGCGGAGCGATCAGGCCTGGGTGCTTTGGCTGGGGGCCCTGCCATCCATCATGGAGAGCGGGTGGTAAATGGCTTATGTAATTCTGTTTCAGATGAATGACCATGGAAGGGAGTGTCACCACTAACATTATTGTGATCTATACAGTAGCAATGAGAGAGGGAAAAGAAGTGTGAGAGAAAAATGCTTTTGGGCTTAGAACAGAAAACTCTAGCAAAAAGAAGATGCATTAAATTCGTCTTTATCGATGAGTGAATAATTTCTCGACTGATTATTTTGACTGTACCATATCCAAAACACATATGAAGGACGTTAATGTCCATTTTTGCAGCTTTATACTACAGGTGATAAACAGAGAACATACAAAAATGACTTTACACAAAGGCTCTTCAAGAAATACATATTAAAAATTGAATGGATAGCAGTTTAATGTACAAAAAAATCATAATTTGATATAAACAACAGCTGTTGGGTTACTGTTTATTATTACTTAAAAAAAATATATCTATTAGTGGGGGAAACAGAACATTTCTTTCAATATTTCTTTTGAACAGCATCAACACTGAGCAAAAGCTCATGGGACATAATTAATGCTGCCAGTATGTGATTTAAAAGAAGACGTATGCTGTATGTTTTCTTCAAACCTGTTTACAAAATAGAGCAAAAGCTCAAACACTTGGTGTTCTCACACACTTTTGCATTTTTTTATTACTTAACCTTGAAAAGAATCTGCAGCAAGAAGCTAAGTGACTATCTGGGGTCAAACATAGATCTTTTTTTATCTCTACTGTACTAGGGATGTCGTCCATTGCCATTGGCAGTCACCGCAATGGGAGCCCGACATCGTGGTCATAGCCCACCCTCCCACCCAGAATCCACATGCACAGTTGGCCACACTCAACAACTATGTAAGCAGATATTTGCCCATGAACAACCACTCGCATCTTCTGAGAGGAGAGAGGAGTCGAAGCTTCTTGAAATATATTTGCTTACTGAAGCCTCATAATAGGCGCCATCAATTAGACATTTATAACATATTTTACGTTTGTATATATCTGAATGCTTCCATTTGTAATTCACAATCTGAACTGTCAGGCTTGACCCAATTATATCAATTCAAGATCAGATTATTTAATCATTCCAGCAGGTTTGAGAGGGTTTGGCTCTGTGCTGCGGTGGATACATGAACTGTGCGAGAGGGCGGGGCTTTTCCACAGCTGTGGGTCTGATGTGTCAGAACTTGCAGAAAAGGTAAACTAAAAGCAGAAATTAAACCTAAACCCAGAGGAGGCTTCGGTAAAGCAAACGTCAGGTAGACAGCCTATTCAGTAAACAGTTGCTAACCACACATTCAGTTTGTAAGTAAATCTTGCCTAATTTCTGTACAGTTCTGTTGCGCTTGGCAGAATCACACAGGGTTCTGACGAAAGTTAAAAGATTGTTCAGTGCACTAACCAAACTCAAAGGCAAAAAACTTTGTCGATCAACCAATCGAGTAATCAACTTATTGTTGCACTATAGCTGAAATTTTATTGTCAATTTTTTTCCCCCTTTATTTTTCATCAACTATCCATTCCATTCTTTCATCTTTTTTTATCCTTTACACAAAAACATTGTCCTTATTTTGGAGCTGCATATATAAAGAGTGGAATTATTTTGTAGATTTTTAAGTTGTAGGAGGATGCACACTTTTTCAGCCCATACTTTTTATTGATGTGAATTAAATGACCCAAACTGTAACAATTACAGGTAATGTAGGACAGCCAAAAATAATTTATTTAATTTCTAAATTTGGTCCATCAATTACTCAATTCAGTTGTGCATATGGTATTTAAAAAGTAAGAAGTTACCTGTTTTATTAGACGTAAGTGTTAATCTTGCCTTCTATTTATGAAAGAACAGATAAAAGGACAGATGAAAAAGAAATAGAAAATTATATTGACTGTTCTGTTCTCTTTCTTTTTAAGTGGTGTTATCAAGAAAATTGCACCATTTGCAGCTTGAAGATGGTTCTAGACGAAGAAACATTGAAGAAAAATCTTTCAAGGAATGATTGACACAATTGCTCTGCTAATTATCCTGTGTTTCGTCTAATTGTTGCCATTTTTATGAGCTACTCTTATTGGGTCTGCAGGTCAGTGATGACAGTGCTCTGCTCAGTTTGAGGTTTTCTTTTTTTATTCTTCTACTTTTAACACAGCTGACTTCAAGATTAGAGACTGACTAATTCAGGAACAGGCACAAGGGGGGATGAACATCCTCCTTTCTCTGCTCCTGTGCTTATTCATGTACTTTTTTGTGCACATTTTACCTCTTTTCTATTTTGGTAAGTTTTAGGAGTAGCAATATATCTTATTCCTCTCATTGCTTATTGAATCTGAGAATGAGGCAAAGAGCTGCTGAGGTTAAATGACCCCTCACCTCCTCTTGTCATTAACACCACCAAACCTATTTCCTCTCTCCCCTGCTCCAAAAAAAAGGCTGTGAATTACCAATAGCTGCTACTTTTATAAAGGTAGTAACATTTGTGAATTAATTGCAACATGGGTACTGTGTGTGGGGTAGAGGGGTTGTGAGTGTTCGTGTGTGTTGTAGTTTGTAGAGTCTAGCAACAGTATGTTTTTTCTGATGATTTTCAAAATTGATTTGAAGTATCTGTGCACATTATGAGAGGGTAGGTGTACATACATGTTGCATGTGTGTGACTGCATGTGTAAAATTCATAGTGGATCTTTCCTTTACAGTGAGACACTGACTCTTGACACCGTCAGATTTGGCCTGACTGCATCAGCTGACTTGAGAAACATTGTGTCTCCTGAAAATGTTGTGACCCACATTATCCAGATGGTACTGATTCACATCACTAAGCTCAGCTTTAGAGCTTCACAGCCAGATCCTTAGGATTCTGTGTAAGATCTTCAGACTGAGAGCCCAGACGGGATTTAGACAGCACAGAAAATCTGGGCCAGTGTGTGCACAGCTTCTAAGAACTAAAGGACTCACTCAGGATCACTAGTGAGGTCACATTATCATGTGAACTTCTGTAGAACTTACTTTAAAGCAACATGGTGGAGCAATTTCACAAAGTGATGACAAATTATACTTTGTATGCTAATATATTTCATCCATTTAGGTTTGTAACTTGTTTTCAAAAAGCACTATAGAAATAAAGTTATTATTATTATTATTATTACAACAATGAGTTCCCATCCTCTTCTACGTGCTTCACTCTTTACTTTAAGAAAGAAAAATGCAGAAAAAAAAATCACTAATGTTCCTTAATGATATTCTGCTGCTTGAATTCAACCTCAGCTTTTGAGGCTCCCCTGCTTCAAACAGCATGTTGTTCTTCACTTGCATAAAGATAAAGAAGTCAGCAGCACAGACTGAGGCAGGGAATTTTCAAAAGCATTTTTTTCCACAAATGCATTCAGAGATCTTTGCTCACAGCTGATTGGATATCTACAATTAAATCCTTTGAAATCGGTGTGTCTTCCTTACATGGGATAGATAGGGTTTAAAGATGCATTATTATAGGCATTTGTCAATAAACAGCTCATACATACGGATGATATTGCAGCAAAATTCAATATTCCTCTCCATGTGAGTAGACTGTGGTTTTGTCTGTTTACATTTCTTCTCGTCTCTCCCAGCTTACATTTTAATATGCTTTTATTTTTAAAAATCATATTTTCATCCTTTTCTTATTTTTTTGTTTTACTTCTATTTTTGTATGTTTGCAAACTGCATTTATTTGTATATACTGCTGGCTTTTTATTTTTATTTTTATTTTTACTCTGCTACATTGCTTACAATTTCTCTGATTTTTCTGTCTCTTCACACTCAGTGTTTTTTTTTTTTTATTTGACTTCCTCTGGCCTGGGTTTGTGGTGACAGATGGAGTCATGGTGGCATCATTCAGGTAAATATGACTGGGACTGACAGGCCTGCTGTGGACACACTGGGCCGGTGTAGTGCCAGTCTCACATGCTGTCACAGACAGACAGACACATACACACACACACACTGCTTGTTAGGTTAGCTTTTTAAGCATAATGTATGCAGAATAGTTCTTGCAGAATTGTTCACAGTTTTTTAAAAATTATTTTTAAACTTATTTTAGGGTTTTGTTGAGACTTGTACACAACTAATATAACAAATTTACCCTCGGTCTCCTGTGCTAATGATAATACCTTGCTATTGTAGTGACAAAGAGCCAACTACTCAGCATTAAGGCCCCAGAACAAATATAAAATAGACAGAATATCAATTTCTTTGTGTATCAGATGTCCCATTTATATTTATACCATTCCATGTCTCTCATGTAATTTGGAGTTGGCCTTTGCGCTGATAATTTGTAACCCTCCTATGAACATGAGTTGCCATATTTGCAGAAGGGAAAGCCAATGATGGTTTACACTCGTGACCCATGCTTGTTGGTTGAGGCATCTGTGGGAAGAGTGGTGAGACAGACTGGTGGGGAAAAGAGTCTGCGACACCATGTGTCATGGCGGTAGCACATGGCTGTCTGCAGCCCTACCCAACAGTAGGGTTGACACACAGAAGAAATTGCAAATTCCAAATTGGAGAATTCTTTTTTTTTTTTTTTTTTTTTTTTTTTTTTAATGTACGTAAGAAAGGATGATGGTCAGTCAGTGTGACAGTATGTTGTTGCCCAGTGAGCATCTCCATCGGAGCTGATGAACTGCCCAAGGGTACGTTATTAACCAGATTTTAGGGAAGCAAACGGCATTCATTATTTACTTAAAAGGTCCCATAATGTATAAATTCAGATTTCCATTCCTTTACTCATTATTAAACATGCCTAGGTGCTATATAAATAGTGAAAGTGTCAAAAGACTAAGTCTACAGAAAAATACACACAACCCGTATTCGGTAATATAGGGCTGTGTGGATTTCCATAACTTTGTGATGTCACAAGGTCTCGTTCATGTCATTTGACCGCCCTCAGCATGGCCCACTGTCCAACCTTTTGTGTGGAGGAAAACGTTGAGTGGTCACTCCATCGTGGAGCTAGCGAAGCTACAAGACTGAGGAAAACCTGTGCCTGGCCTGGGTGTGTGCCACTCAGAAAAAAACAAGAAACAGCCAATCAGAAGTTTCGTGCCCATCGGTGACAAGAATAAAACAATATACAATGGTGTGTGAGCTATTTGATGACACAATATCAGCAAAAATCTACCAATGCAAGATAGGAAATGTGAAATTCATTGCAGCGCTGTTGTAATGAATTGTGTAGGATGTCCACACACATCTACATTATAAATTGGAGTTTTATATTGCTTCCAAAATATGTCATGTTGAATTTCCTTATACTGCTTCAGTGAGATCATCATTTTCACACCGACATCGTTTCTCTGTTCTGCTTTTGCTGTGATGAAGTACTGAGGATGGCAACTCTCCCCCCCCTGCTGCTGCCCCATCTGGCCCCTCAGTGTAACTCTCGACCACAGTCGCGACAGATACTGTGACCCAATCACCTCTGCCCAGGGTTCTCATAACATCCATGGCAACCAATTTGTCAAATGGCCAACCAGCCAGCCGTTATAACTCGATGACTATGTTTGCATATCCTGACTACATCATTCTCGGTCAATATTATGGACTTTTGAGACTGCAACCTTTGTATCTTCAGCCTCTTCAATAGAAAACTGCATTGTGTTTGGCATCCATAACTCAAGTGGAAAGTAAATGGAGTGTAATTTTTGTGTTCAAACTGTGCCAATCACACACACCTCATGAGTTCGAGACATTCTTTGTTTGATGAACAAGACATTCTAGCTCAGTGCTGAGCACCTGTGTAGGTATTCCACTTGAATGGAGTTAGCCCTTAATCTGACAGACTTTTCTCTGGTGAGTCAGATTACTGTGCTATCATCAGTTTCATGAAGGGAGGCCATCTGCTCAGATATATCTTACAAGATGGCTGTTGGATCATACTGAACGTTCTCAGGAGGGAGCACACTGACAGGATCCTGTTAAATCAAAATTTTATATTAATGGTTTCTAATTTTTATTTTTGTATGAAAATGGCTTCAGAAACCAAAACCTGAGAATGTTAACCTGCAAATGCTTTCTAACATTTCAGGGTCTAGAGCTGTCAATTGGGGAAAAAACTAAAATAACTTTGACTATGCTTATTTTGGCTCCTGACTTGATTATTTAAAGTCAGGTCAATCTTTGTCAACATATTTCATTTGATTTCCTGCAAAATCAGCATCTGACAACTGAAATATTATTTATTTATTTACTTCTAATAATGTTTAGCCAGCATAGCACCCTCAGTTAATGTTGGATGCAACCAACCTGACTTGAAACTTGAGCGGTTGTCAATATTCGACCAAAAAAAATGATTGTTTCCTACTCGTCCACAACTTATGTGCAGAATAGGATATTGTACATCCTGAAATGCATATAGTTTGTAAAGCAAATTTAGGAGAATATAAAGCGGTTGTGTAGGAGATGCAGTATGTTTGTGAATATGCATGCAGCACTATCACCTGACGAAAACTCCTCAAAGCTATAGTTAATAATAAAACGTTCTGTATTGCCATGCCCTGTAAGAAAAGAGTTAAAACTATCTGGTGACACATTCGTCGCCTCGGTTCGGGTAAGAACACCCTCATCAGCGGTTCATAATAAGAAACCATCTGCTTGGATCTTATGGGGCAATACAAATACTGATGACTTCTCTATAGTAAAGATAGTTCACCATATGCGAACAGAAAACACCCTGCCTGGAAAACACTATAGTATTACTGTAGGTTAATGAGAACAGAGGGACTGAAAGAGAAGGAGCAGCAACGGGAGTCAGGAAAAGAGAAAATGCTGACAGACACTGGAGAGAAAGACAAATTGAATGTAGGCAGAGAAGGAAAGATGAAAGAATTAGGATAAAGATGGAGGGAGGTTATAAAAAGGGAGAACGGGAGAGAGAAATGCAAAGTGACAGAATGAAAGAGGAGTGAGGAAAACAAGGAATCACAGACTGAAATGGAAATGGATAGAAGAAGAAATTAGGAATAGCAATTCTGCGGTGAGTAACAGCGAGGTTTCAAGAAAGACAGTGCGTAAATCAAATAGAGACAGAAGCTAAGCTCAGCTGAAATAAAAACAAAAGGACAGAAACAGATAATGAGGAGGAGGAGGAAGAAAAGGTTTGTATTCCCATTACTTGTCCGCGATGAATCATAGTCCATTTAATTATGCGATTAGCTAACACACACACACACACACACACACACACACACACACACACACACACACACACACACACACACACACACACACACACACACACACACACACACAAACAGACAGTGTTTCTAATGATAGTATTGTGGCCAGCCATTAGGTTTCACCATGACAGACTAATAGAACTTCCTATTAAAGCCAACCCCTTTCTCAGAATAGCATATGGTTCCTTTAATTACTCAAAGATTTCCTCTAAATATGTGTCCTGTTGGAATCCCTAATGACTGTGACTGGAACATTACAGGGATCCATTAAGGAAGATGATTTTTTTTTTCTCCACCCTCCACTCCGGGCAAGTGTAATGCTTGCGTGAGGAAAACAAATTTCACCCATCACTTGAATGTATTATTGTAATTCACACACACACACACACACACACACACACACACACACACACACACACACACACACACACACACAAATAATACCATATCCTTCGCAGAGTAAGAGCACGGAGTGTACGCGCACATGCAGCAAGAAAAGAAAGAAATAATTTCATTAATTTATCTTATCTGTCCATCTATAGTATGTACTTATGAACACATTACCTGTGTGTATCCACTTTTGTAAAAAAATTGAAATACATCAACGTTTAGGCGATGCGGCAGCTGTTGAGTGAATTACATTTAATTTTATTATCGTATATAGAAATTGATAGAAATATGTGAAATTTTGCTAACAATCACAAACAGTTGTTTTGGAGGTGCACTAAGATCACTTGGCAAGAAAACCTTTTTAGGTTGTTTATAATCTGGTAGAAATGTATGATGCAAGTCTTACCTATGCTCCTGCAGTAAATCCTCTTATTATAATTCAGACAGCACATCACAATGCAACAACACCTGTATACTGTACGGGTTACGCATTTTCAGATTTCAGCTCATGAGATAGAGTCACCTCTGCAGTTGGATTTAGTAGAAAAATGAATAGTTTGAATCCCTTGCAGACACAAAAGGTGCATGAATCATTGGTGTTGAATTCCAACATTATTGTCTGTGTGCTTCTGGCAGTTTTCACACAGAGGCAGAAAATTGTATATTAACCTTTCTGTTAAATCTTGCAGACATCGGATGAGTGAATGAACTTATCGGTTTAGCCCTTTGAGGCATTAAATAAACATACTTCCTGGACATTATAATGCAGTTAGGCCGATAGCTAAATGTTTTAGACAGTGTTCATATAAAAAGCAGCTTGGTTGGATTTTCCATATGTTGCGGCGTCACTATAATTACCAATCATCCGCTTGTTTGTCCTCTCTTTTGTACAGAGTCACCTGCAATGATGACAGCCAGCAGTAGACACAGGTGCTCTGGCTGGAATCCTACCTTTTTGCCTCATGATGTCTCTTTCTACTTTGTTCTGTTTTGTGTCTCTGTCAGTGTCCTTTCACATACAGCTGTCGTGGTGGGACAGGACACGTCGCTCTTTGACTTGGCCAGCCCACACTTTCCTGTTCTCTCTTAAAAACTTAAATTGCGTTTTGTTTTTTTTCAGCCATCTGAGGTTAGCTCCAGTAGAGATAGGGATTTTAGGAATTTATCTTAATTTATTCAAATGTATATAATTCTTCCTGGCTAAAAAGCATACTATGCTACAGTGATAAACTAGCAAGGTTTACCATTTCTTGCTGGCTTAACATGTCACTCTCCAGTATTCCCACACTGTTTGGAAACAGTCGTCAATGCTATGCTGTCAGTGTCGGCTCATGAATGTCCTGCTCTCTATTGCATTTGGAGATTTTAACACTTTAGCCAGCCCAGCAAAACTCATGACTTGATGGTGTTACATTTCGCAAACTCATCAGTTAAGTCTTAAAATAATTTTGTCATGTGTCTCCACTTTGTTTGAAACTACAAGCAGCTGCTTTTTTTTTTTTTTTTTTTAAGACATCCTCTTTCATCAACTGGTGAATTTGTTGATTTCAAAATGAAGTGACAGAGACAACATCAGCCAGCTAGAACTGATCATTTTTGCCAGTAACATTTTTCAGACAGCAAAATCAACAGTCGCTGTTTTTGTCTAACTCTGTAAATCTGCCTCCATTATTGTAAACTATATATTTGTGGTGCAGGAATGGAAATCTTACTGCATGTAGAAACAAACTCAGGAGGGCAGGACTAACAAGAGAGTCCCTTATATCTTTATTTTTTAATATGCTTTTTTCAAAAAAAATTTCATTGTTAAATCATACTCAAACATTTCACGTATGAACTAAAACTATTTCGGTCAGTGACACATGCTATGTGCCAATATTGACATTTATGAAAATTGGGGTTACAGTGAGTGCTGCACTGTCTAGTGCTAGTTTAATGACTGTTTCCAATAAAATGATTGGTGCTTGTTTTGACTTCTTTTGTTAGTAATGACTGCCAGTACTGTTGGAAATGATAGATTATGTATTTCAGTGCTGTGTTGTGTGGTCAGGATGTTAAAGCTGTGCTTTTCATGACTTCTCTACAGTTTTAACTGAACTCTTCTCTCTGTCTGATTCTAAAGAAATATTAAAGCCAAAATCCATCTTCACTCACATAATGGCCATTTGTGACACACCAGTAGTTGTACACACTGACAGATGACATGTTGTCCTTTGTCTCTCGGCTGTTTGTCTCTGAAAAAAAGATGTGATGTGTGTTTTGGGGGCAGGGTGGTTGGGGGGAGTCAGAGAAGAAAGAGGTCTGGGACACCTTCTGCCAGTATATTGTGTCTGCCAAGGCCTTTTCCTTATGGGAGCTCCCTCAGCATGAGGCTTGGCACCGTGTTTGACTCCACACTGATTACAAATGAAGACACATTGTTCTGTTCTAATTGCTCATACGTGTGTTTGTAGGGTTTCTCTGACAAAATGTTTTCGGTAACATTTTTGACTCTCCTTTTTGTGTGTACATTTCTGCATGGCTGGCACAACTCTAAAGGAACATAAGTAGTAAAAGAAGGTTGTTATCCATGGTATTGAAGATGTTTGTTGGCATGTCCCCAGTTCGGAGAAGCAGGCAGCAGTGCTGACACCGAGGCTAAGTTAGAGTATGTACTGCTGTGGACGGGGTGAGCAATGAAGCACATTCAAAATACCACTTTCTTTTTCTTTGGGCCTTGAGTGTCTGCAGGTTTTCATTCTGGCTATACACAGCTCCAAAACTATTTAGACTGAGCAGTCTGTATGTAGCCTGAGAGTCAAAACCCAGGAACACACAAGACCTAAAAACATTTGCTGGGCATTGCTCATTGCTTTAAACACACTCTAAAAATGTAATGCCGCTTAGATGACCTCATCAACCATTTTTGTTCAACTCTACTCTTACCTGGGCTATGGTGGCTGGACAGTAAGGGACAAAGACACTTTGGCAAAAAACAACCACAAAGAAAAAAACAAAACAAACAGAATAATATTATTTTTTGAAAAATCAGACCTACGGTAAAACTGTTTGAGTGCAGCAAAGCCTGGCTTAATTTATAAAAGGTGGTTGTTACTGTTTATCTTATTTATTTTTTTAAAGTTTCGTACCGCGACTCAATTATACTTTTACGTTGAAAACACTTGCTCTTTTTTTTCTCTTCTTCTATACAGTTGAGTTATTATCCGAGCCAAATGTGATGATGGAGAAATACATGCACTGAAACGCCTTGTCAATTCACCTCTATGTTTATGTGATGTGAAACAAATTTCAGCAGCACCAGGGAGAGATAGTTTTTATAGAAGTGTTTATGGCTCATTGACATCCTGTCGCTGTGTTTATGACTCAGTGTGCCCGTCACACCACTAAACAGCCTGCCTCCCTCAAGGGCATCAGGACCAATCAATATAGACAGAACCAGACTTTAATAATCCAGCAAGACATATTCTCCGGGGCTTATTGCTGTGTGCAACTCGACCCACTGCACAAGAAACAGGTGCTCAATATTATTTTCATAATACATGGGTGGGAATGAATCTATATGTAGCAGATTTAGTCTCTGATATAACCAACAATTACTAATAATTGCAGGTTACCACATCTGAAATGTGAAATTGTATTCAAAGCAATATTTCTCTGCTCTGTAGTCTTTCTATTACAGCAAACATTGGACATATCAGAAATGATTGGCTTCTTTGCATATAGTTATAATGGCAGCAACAATCAAATGTGCACAGCTTGCTTGTAATTATATAATCTGATATCCCTGGTGGATTTTCATTGTGAGTGAAATGTATTACAGATAGAACAGACACTCTAAGACTAATAAGTGAAAGGCTTCAGCTGTAACTCATCTATCAGCATAAACATATTGATTTGAATGAGGTAAATGTGGAATCTCCCCCCTCCCCCACTCCAGCCACCCTTCTTTAGAAGTCATGAATATAATATTGTAAAGTTCTTCTGTAAGGACTTTGATATGTTAAATGCCATGAAATAACCTGTGTTGTGATTTGGCGCTATATCAATACAATGTAATTGAATTTAATTGAATGAATCATTTTACGTCATCAATGATTTTTTTTTTTTTTTAAAACCTGAGGAAAATAAAAACATGATCTGGTCATGTTTTCCATTGTTTCAGTTGAATGATTGGATCACTTCACCTTCTGTTGTCTGTTCTTTTCATTGACAGAGCAGTGATTGTTGGCGCTGGTGGCATGCTATGGTAATACACAGTGAAATGGCATTGTGACAACTATGATCTAGCTTTGATTCCAGTAACTGCTCTCTCAGCAGGGTGAAAATGGGCCTCAGCTTAGCCTTGTCATACAACAAAAAGCACTTAGTGGGAATGCTTATGAATAGAAATGCCAAGGCAACAGACAAGCTGCTCCAAGACAAGCTTTTGACAAGCTGGCAGACTGCCATTTTGATTATCTAAATTCACTGCTAAAGAGCTATGAAATATGAGGAAAACTATCAAGCGACATCCCTTTGGCAGCCACTGGAAATGTAACGTGTATTTGTCCAGTAATGACTTCTCTCTCTCTTGTCAATATGACCTTATCTAAACCTTATCCTCAAAGTGTGTGTCAGGTTATGATTTTTGAGCTCTAGATGTATTCATTAAGACCTCACCACATTGCAGAAACCTGTGCATTGTGGCTGGTTGCTTTTCCTTTGGGAAGATTTGGATTAGCCTGCAAACAGCCCTGCAATGTTTAAGTCTTTGATTGGTTCAGTCGTCATCTCAAGGCCTGTCAACGCCAACTTAAATCTCAGTAACTATCAACAATAAAACCTTCTTAGATTTGATGAGACAAATTCCCCACTCACGTGGCTCATTAGTCTTTGCTCCACATTTTCTAAACAGAAAATCAGAAAGGTCAAGCATATTTTTTTATTTTTGTAAGTACGAATGACCCTACTTGAGTTTGTTTGGAGTGTTGTGCTGCATTGTTCCAAATTTGGGGGACTAAAAGTGATTATGAGTGAGATATTGTTCAGCCAATATACAGTAGATGTAATAACTGTCAAACAAGCTTAGAGTCGAAAGTCAGCACTTTAAATTCATTGCCACTCATATTTCGCGTTCAATGCACCAGGGTAGAAACTAAAGCATGAAAAATATATCACTGTCTTCATATTTTCTGACTTCTCAGTAGATCAGTATTGGCTTTTCCTATCTAGAGATCCCACCGCAAACCAGTGGAGGTGGGATCTCTTAGAATTGCCTCCTTTGAGGTTTTGTACCATTTTCTTTATGTGCTCAGATGTTTGGGTCGCTTTCCATGTCTTTTTAGAGAGCTTGGGCTGCCTCATGGAACTGTTCCTCTTGTGAGCTCAATTAAGACATTGTATGTAATGTAATGGCTTAATTAAAGGGTTCCAGACAGCTTGTGATTATTTTGCTGCACACAGTCAAATAACTTTGATGCTAATTTCTCTAACAAGGTGCAGCTCCCAAATGGAGTTTGAGGCTGTGTTGGTAGACAGACCAAAAACCTAATTCTTTGACCCAGGTCATTTCACTGAGCTAATCAAATCGGGTGGCGAATTGTTGTTTGTCAAATTTATATTGTTTTTCTTTCATTCTTTATTCCAGCATGGTGCGATTACAGAGGCTAGGCTATTACCGTACCAGGTAGACTCTCGGTAGGAAGTCCATTTGTTCTATGGTCTTCTTGAAGTCTCTCACTAGTGCCTCTATTGCCTTTGTTGTGGTACCAACTAACAGACTAGTGAAAACCTGGTTGACTAAGCCTTTTCTTATCGATTACAATATGGTTGACCATGTGGAACCAGCCCTACTATTTGGCAAGCACAAATGCTGTTTTACAGACTAATGTGTTAGCTTGTTAGGTGTGGATCTCTGACTGTAAGATGTCGGAGAATCATCTCACAGCTGGCAAAAATGAGCTGAATTGAGTTGTTTCAGGTTGCTGGCTGCTCACTGTAGGAGGTTGGAAGATCAAAGGAAGTTGTGGTCTAGTCTTCAGTCCATACAGGAGATGATGAAGAGCTTTGGTGTGGTTGTTAATAGAAGGCTACGATGAAGTGTCTGGCTAGGAGAAGGGTGCTGTTCTCAGCCCACCATGGGGAGTCTGTGCTAGACACTGGTTGTGTATTCATTGTGCTCTCGTAACTGAAGCGGCCTTAGCTTCATAGTACTGTGCTGAAAAGATGAAGAACTGAAACAGTTTCCTGACAATTGGAAAATGGCAATCTAGTAGGCCCTGGGGTCATCTTGATCCTACCATGTGCTATAACACTGCCTTGACTGTCCATATGTTAAAGAGGACCGATTTATCTTTTCATTTGTGGACACTATGTCCTCTGAAGGTCTTCTGGGTGTCTGCATTATCTGAAAATGACGAACTGTGCTCTTGGTTGTTCTTTTTCATCATCTTTATCTTCTGGTATTTTCTCCTTCTCTACTTTAATGTTCTCTTGGTCCACTCGTCATGAAAAATAAGGTCAGGGCCTTTTGGCCATACTTTCATGAAATTGGAAAATATAGGAATGGGGGCACTAGCATGTGTCTCACCTTTGTGTCTCTACCAACAACTGTTTCATTGGAGATAACTGTAATTTTATATTTGAATATAATTAACCTTTAATTTGATATATATATATATATATATATATATATTTTTTTTTTTTTTTTGAACTTGAAAAAAATTAACATTAAAACTATATTGTCATGTTCAAAATCTTTTGTCAACAACTGCAAACCATTTGAAGTAGTTTGCCATGTAGTCCAACAGAGGGCGCGCCTAAAATTCTGCTTGACCTATTAGATCCCAATCAATAAGCAGAGCTAGTAACTCAGCTTATGAACTCAGCTAGGAACACGAGCAACCAAGCTATCAGAAAATCACATGCGGGAGAAACAGTGGAATTATTTTGGGTTTTCCACAGTAGATGGCAACACTATTGACAAAGATCAGGAGGCTTGTTGAAGGCTGCCTTTCTCTACAGTAACTACAAATCTGAGGACTCTCCTGCATGTTTACTGCCCCAAGTGAGACAGTAGAGGCACTAAAAACCAGTGGAGCGATATCAACATTGTCTGACTATCTACGTTTTGCCATACTCATCCTTAGGCCTCTCACCCGAAGCTTGTGATAGACCCATCTCTGCTAAGATAGCATTATCTATAAGCAATGATATGCAGCTTGTTGACATTGTTTTGGAAGTTTTTTTTTTTTTTTAATAATGAAAGAACTGGAGCCACAAAATAAAATATCAAGTTGTATTACAATCTCATGAGACAGGTGCAGTTTGTATTATACCACCAAGATGTTACTGAAGGGTAAGACATTCAGTACTCTACTGACAGTTAAAAATTGCTGAGCTCGTTAGTGCAGATAGTTTTAATTTTCTTAAACTTAGTTTTTTTTAATTTTTTTTTTTTAAGTACAACACTCGTGATCTTCCGGCCCTCAGGCAGCACTGCATTAAAAACAGACACACATTTGTAGTGGAATACATAGTCTGGGCTAAGAAACACTTCTGAAAAACAGTGTCTGTGAACACAGTTCACTGCATCCACAAATGCAGGCAGTTTAAAAGTCTACCATGTAAATAATAAATCATATATAATCATGATCCAGAAACACCGCCACCTTCTCTGGGCCTGAGCTCATTTAAGATGGACTGAGGCAAAGTGGAAAACTGTGCTGGGATCTGACATTCTTTTTGGAAATCATGGACGCTGCATCTAACAGGTTAAAGAGCAGAGGGACAAACCACCTTGTTATGAGCATTCAGTTAAAAAGCCAGCATCTGTGTTTGTGTAGGGATGCATTAGTACACATGGCATGGGTAGCTTGCACACTATTAATGCTGAATGATATATACATGTTTTGGAGCAACATATGCTGCCATCCAGACAACGTGTCTTTCAGGAAAGTCTTTGCTTATTTCAGCAAAACAATGTCAAACCACGTTCTGCATGTATTTCAACAATAACATTTCTCAGTTTTGACATTTGATATGTTGTCTTTGGTCTATCGGCAATACAATATTGGTTTATGTGATTTGCAAATTATTGCATTTTGTTTTTATTTACATTTTACAGTGTCACAACTTTTTGGAATTGGTTGTAATTGCCCTGTAGATTTCTCTTAACAGCTGGATAATAATAACATTTCCAGAGACAAAACATTTTTATTGCATTTCATTTTCCCTTTTCTCACAGAATATGTATGTACCTAAAAAGAAAAACTTTACTACCAAGAGGGCTGCATCTCGTACATTTTGAAATTTATAGAGTCAAACATAATTTAGTGTCTTAAAGGGTTTCACACTCATTGATATTGATTGTATATCAAGACAAATATTAAAATCTGCTTTAAAATGTTGTGTAAAATTCAATAAATACAAAGATTTGCATGGTAAGAGTCTTCCAGGAGGCCTGAGCAGGATGAGGAGATTCATTTTTATGGAATTTTATTTGATATCTCATAAAACCAAACTGCTTCCAATAATCATGTTTCCGGGTTGTGATGCCCATATCTTTCAGACCTCCATCCAGGACAAATTGCTTGGATGGTGAATGTCAGATTATGTTTTCATGGAAATGCATCTTTACATTGGGCATCTCCCGTTTCTCTCCATTCATCTCCTCCTGTCTCTCACTTCTCCAAACTGTCTCTCTGTCACACTTTATCTGTTAACCTGTCTCTCTGTTTTGCTTGTCTTTATTTCTTACGATTTCTCTTTCTCTCAGACATTGAGTATACCTCTTCTTTCGCTCCCTCTTCCTCTCTCCTTTCCTCTCCTTCAGACATCAGTCATACTTCAGCTCAGCTGGGCAGGGCCATGACTGGGTAGAGAGAGGGGAGGTAATTGAATTTCTCTCCTAGAGTGACTCACATCAACACAGACAATTCAGACATAGCCAGGCGCGACGTAATAGACAGGGAGGGCATCGCATCGGCTTAGAACCGCAATTAACTACAGGGGGGACACAGATGCTTGAAGCCTGAATAAGAAACCGGGGGAAATAAATGTGACTGCACTCTCCTCAATTTTACAGTCCATGTATTCATGGTTCTAAGACTGATATGTCATTAGAGCAGCTGCTCCTCAAGTGAGAAGAAATCAGAAGAGGTTGTTCTTGTTCTACTGGTCAGCTGCGTTTGAAGAAAAATGTTCCCTATTTAGAAGCATAAAGATGACACTACTCACTTCAAACGGACCAAGACATGGAGCAGTTAACTTTCACGTACTTGTGATTAACTCACACTTGCATCAAAGAGGACTTGTCGGAGGATAGTCGATGCTTTCATGGATGAGTCTATTACCTGGTACAAGAAGGCAGATTAATCAAATTAACTGATGTTTTACCAAGTCTTACCACTAACCTTAACGGAACAGCTCCTTCAAGAGGATATTTGATCATTTTCATCCCTGTGTTTGTTTATCTGCTGTCATCATATCCTAAAATGGGTGAGCAATAACAATTTACGAAAATGTATGCCACCACCAAGACAAACTTTCAGTTGACCCTGATACTGAAACAAAATGTTGTGTCCATATTCATGCTGACAATAGTAGCCAACTCTCACATAGACAACTCTCCAAAGTATTCAGTTCTGGAAACAGTTTTTGCTCTACAGATTCATTGTCCTTTTGTTTGTGGCACATTTGGATTTAGTGACCTTTTACACAAACTCGCCATTGGCCAAACTTTGTACGACTTCAGAACTTTGCTCTGTCCCTGCCCCTGCTGGTGAACTCTTTCACATGCACACACTCTTGTTCTCCAGATCCCTGGACTCTGCATCCCTGTTCAACCCTCACACACTCAGACTCACCTTCGGCCTTACCTCAGAATAGACTTCCAGTACACATTCAAGCTTCATCTACAACCCCTGTCTTCAATAAAACATTCCACTTTATTCTTACCATCTCTGCCTCTGTGTCTGATGTTCGGTCCACAACCAGCTGCCACATAACAGAACGGACTGACCAGTATGGACCCAGTGGCCACAGACTGGTACAGTAAGCCATTTTGGTTCATGGAACACTCCTAGAGGAGCATCATCAGGTGCTCCAGGGATTAATTGCTGCCCACAAGTCAATCGGAACCCAGGTTAAGCAGATCAAGCAGATCTTCTGCATGGTCAAAACCCCTTGGCGTTGAATTATGCCCTTCGACTGCTTCTCTGTCGAGCCAACCAGCCCCGCCACTCTCTCCACCGACCGAGACTCACCCTTCAGAGGACCTCTTGGGGGTGAGGTCCACCCTGGAATGTTTATATGCTGATGTTCTGGACCGTGACGTTGACCGACAGTTGGCAGCTCTCTCACTAAGGGAGAGGGCTGTGACACCTTTGCCCTGGCTGGTTACTATACCCTCTGTTTCTAAGACTATCAATAACATGACCAAGCTTAGGGAGTGCCTGGAGGCTTTTTTTGGAAGATCCCTGCAGTTCTCAAGTTTGGCCCGGTCTTCAACCTGCTACGCTACTTCAGTTTCTGCGACAGTCGGCTTCGGCCCTAATAGCCTCATTGCCCAAATCGTCCTCTGTTTACCCAGCATCTCCTGTGTCCTCTTCTGTTCCTGCATCCTCTGTGTCTCCAGCGTCCTCCCCACCCAGCTTCTGAGCCTTCTACTGCTGAGCCATCAGTCCCCAGCTAGAATAACACTGTTGCCCTTCCAGTTGCTAGCGTTCTGCCAGCTAATCCCAGAGACTACATCACAAGCAATGAGCTGGTCAGCCTGCTCTTGGCTAAACCAGTAGAACCTGTAGAGGCCTCAGAAGAAACCCGCCTGGCCTTCAGGGGGCCCACCTGGAGAAGGTGACGTCATTCTCATCGGTCCAGCAGCCCTGCTGGCTCTTTTCCCAGCCCTGCAGTTTTCCTAGCTTCAGTCTTTGAGCACTCAACCCCCAAGCCTTCCACTTCCAATGTCCTCCGGAGCGGTACCTCAAGTCTGTCTTGCCTCGCAACCGCCTTCTGGAGCGGTTCCTCAAGTCTTTCCAGCCTCGAGACAATCCCCCGGAGTGGGTCTTGCCTGTTTGTCCAGCTCCTGGGCCATCCGCCGGAGCAGTTCCGCCACTCCGTCCACCCAAGTTTACTGGCTCCCTGTCCTCAGGTGTTGTGGTCTTCTATGAGGCTATGGCAAAACATGGAAGTGAAGCTAACTCTCACAGACAGTAAATACAAAAAAATATGTTCAGCTAATATGTTCATCTCATAAGTGCTTGAGCAATATTGTAACTTCTCAGACTGCTACTCCTTTATCGATTGAGGTGGATCTGAAGCAGATTAATCATCTTACTCGATACTAATATAGGAGCAGAGTGTTATTGCGCTCGAATAAATGCTCTCTCCGTGTCAGTTATGGATGAACAGGAGGAGGATGTAATATACCGTATATTTTCTATCGATTGCGTGAAAGAGAAGGGAGAGCAAATGGTTTTCAGTCTTGACTGGGACCAGAATTGATCACTATGTGAAAGATGATCATTCCAATGCAAATATGGGCTGCAGGAAAGACTACTTTCCTTTTATGTACAATTGACTGGACAAATTGTGTTTTAATGTGACCACAGTTATATGAATGTGGTAAGGTGTAAGTAAACTTTGAAAATGTGGAAGTGAACACTAAATCTGTTGACCACTACTGTCAAAGTACAGTTGGACACAATAGAGCTATTACGTAGCTAACATAAAAGTGATTGCACTTTTCAGCTCCCAGCTATGAATGTGCATTTTATTGAATCTGATTTTATTTTATGAACAGACACATGTAGAAAAAGTCAGATTAGTCAATCATCCTGTGATAAAGGCTTGATAGAAATCCAGTAAACTTGGCAGGTCCTCCTTGGCAGTTCACCATCAGCTGTGAGATAATGAGGTTGCATCAGCTAAGCATCTTTCTCTGCATCCTCATTATACATTTTCATCAACCTGCCAATTGATTCCAGCTGCTGCTGCTTTAAAAATCCAGCCAAGACTAAGAAATATGAGGTAATCAACACTTAAAGGGGACTCACTTGTTTTTAAGGACTCTGTTTACAGTTACAACAGAGGATGGACTTGACTACCAAAGTAAAGGTGTATAATTTTCAGGAGCAGTGTGCTGCCTCTGTAAGACACCTTGTAGTGTGCTGATTCTAGGCCTTATAGAGGACCACTACTGGACATTGCGCAGATGGACATGAGCAGAGGACAGGGAAAAGGAGTGCAACATTAAATTACATGCAAATTACATTCAAGGAGACAATGTGGAAATGTTTGATGTTACCAAGATGCTGACACAAACAAAATGGAATCTGACGCAGGCATTGTTTTTGTTTTTGAAGGTTACCATGAAAGTTCAAATTACATACAGTGGGAGAAGGACATACTGTATAAACTTAGGTAACATTTCCTGTCATTTCAATATGAAAACTTAAAATATAACAGAGACTTAAAACTTGGTGAGCTATCACAGTGAACATCCTCCTTTGATTTTAACCAAATTTTGTAATGGCTGAAGGAGACATTTGCCAAGAAGAATATTAATTAAAGCAAACACAAGTTTCTATGTTTCTGTATCTGGGTTTGAAGTGGCTGTAGCTGTTTATGTATAGTTAATGTAGTATGTGTGTAACAATTAGTCATACTCTTCATTTATCATCTTCTTTTTGATATGTCAGAAGCTATCTCCAAAGTTAACCAGCCTTTTTTTTATAAGCTTTTGAAGCCAAAGGTCTATCCCATAATGTGTCATAATGGTGCCCCCGTATTATCGAGAAATAGCATATATTTCTCCAAAGCGGTGAGGAGTTATGGAAATATATTGCTGTGGGGTATTGTGGTTGTCTCAGCGGTGCCGAGCCCATTTATCATGATACTGTGACACCTGGGGGAAGATACTCTCTGGGAGATTCCAACACAGAGACCAATGCAAGGTAGTGTACATACATACTGTGTGCACACACACACACACACACACACACACACACACACACACACACACACACACACACACACACACACACACACACACACACACACACGTACTGATATGCACAGAATGGAGGTACAGTTCATACCCAGCAGGTACATACACCTACATATACAGTTTCACATACACACAATAACAAATGTTGGCACAGATGTCCATGCAGGACCTTGGACTCTAATGTATTCAAATGAAATACAAAAGTGTTCCGCCATATTCGAAATATGTATGTGCACCTGCAGACATGCACTTCAGATACAACAGAAGTAACCAGAGCAGCACAATGAGACAGATGAGGAAACCCCAGAGGGTACGAGGAAGACTTCCTGAGATACGGGCTTGTTCTATCCCAGTTCAGCAACTCAGTAATAGATGAGACATCCACAGTGAAGGGGTTATAAAGAAAAAGAAAAGGGAGCAAGAAAAGACCAAAAAAACAATTTAAGAAATAAAACCTTACAAAAACAAGTAATGGATTGTCTCGGGTTCATGTAGGTGGTGACACAAGAAAATAACAATGTAGACAGTAAGCTTCAGCAGATAACAAAATCAATGTACCGTCTCTCTTTTAAGTCTAATCAATAGCATTCTGTGTACCCATTATGAGAGGAAATGATCATCAATTAGTTTTCCAGACTTTTGAAATGTTAGCACCATCTCAAATGGGGCCATCAAACATTAGATTGCATCAAGGTATACAGTTACTGCTGTTTGAGACTTTCGATTAACAGATGTCTATCTATAAAGAAAGCCAATAACAATCAATAGTTTTAGGGCAAACATGCTCTCGTGACTAGGATGTGACCATTTTGACCAAACTTGCGTTATATTCCGTTGAAATGTACAAGCTGCTTTTCTATATTCCTGCAAATGGCATTAGCAAGTTCATTTCTTTGAAGTATGGAGACATTCAGGATAAAACATTGTCACTGATTTAAACCTGGTATATACTATAATTGTAGACCAGCTGTATGTTGTTATATGCCCAGATTTCAAAGGACAGAGACACACATAACAAAAGCAAAACTTTTGAGCAAAGACGGAGAAAGTTGAGAATATATCCAATTAACAAGAATATTCAAATTTAAAAGTCAGAATCATGATTTCTATCGGCACTTTGGAACTTGTTTTTTTTTCAATAAGTAAAGAAGTAAATGAACACAAATATAAAACCTTTTCATGTTTCTATCACCTCATCCCTATTTGATCTCATGAGAGATGGCGCCTGGCAGTTTTTTTTTTTTTTTTTTTTTTTTTTTTATCAGCTGGAGACGACAGAGTGGCTTCAGCAGCATACCGAGACATTATTCCCATCAAAATGATAATTTTTCCCTTCAAAATGTTGCCTCTGAGGAAGGCAAGGTTGAGTCAACAAGCAGCTTGTCTGGTTATACATGATAAGACAGGCCTGTGAATGGGTAATGAGAGAAGTTTTACACCCTTGCAATTTGCTCAGGTAATATTGGATTGCTTTGATTGTCTGTGTTGGGGATACAATTCTCAGCTGAATCTGATAACCTTGATTTATGCCCGTGTTAAAACATAAAGGTGGTGAATGTTCAGTCGAACAGTAAATATGCGGTCAATCTCAAACTCATTTTTGTTAGGACCTCTGCTGCTATCCATACTAAAAGAAGTAAAGGTGCATAACAGTAGGTCAATATAGACCCATGTGGGGCTCAGAGAAGACTGAAAAAAGCATTTTTTTTAACCTAAGTCGCCCCATTATTTAAATGTGTTTCAAAGTCCTCAATGTTATTTAATATGGTTAATTTTACATTGCCTTCTAGATAGCTATAATTTTGTGCAAATAGCTTGGATATAAGACTATTACTACTAGTTTTGTTCTATAGTTATGTTTGAAGACATGACAAAGACAATTAAAGTACCATTTAGTTTCCAAAAAACATACGGCATGAACAATGAGGGGAAAGGGAAAATTGTAACTTAGTATTCAAAAGGTACAAGTTACTTATCTCTGGTGCCTTTAATTAAACACAGCAGTTATGTCAGGAGGTGTGATGTTTTTTTGGTGTGAAATGGTGGGAACAGAGTGAAGGTGTAGCTCTGTCGGTCACAGTTATCTTTTTGACAATTGTCAATTTAGCCAAAAGTAGATAGCGAAAGAGTCTTGGACGGTTGTTTTGGTCTCTCTATGTGAAGGAAGCCTGATATTTGCCAGTTGTTCATGATGGTTGCTTGTACAATCATAAAGGTTACATTTTATTCGTTACTGGGTTACATTTACATGTTTCCGGTGTTTTATTTGAGGCTTTGATATCCATAACAAGGTATTTGTGTGGGTTTAAGTACCAAACATCATCTCAATATAGTTTTACATCTCTTATCTAAGCTTCTCTCTGGAGCTCTACCAAGAACAGTCTGTTTTGCGTCTGCATCTTGATGTCATTAACCCATCAAATTTTGTGGCCAACTCGCAAAATCGACAATGGAGACCCATTAACCCTCGTGTTGTCCTTGGGTCAAAATGACCCGCAGCTGTGTTCAACCAAGTTCTATTTTATTTCTATATTTTCATATTTTTTTGGATCATTGGTGACAAGGATGCTGTGAGGGTTTCTTTAAACCAAAAAAATCCCCAAAAATATAGAAATAAAACAGAACTTGGTTGAACACAGCTGCGGGTCATTTTGACCCAGGGACAACACGTGGGTTAAAATGCTTCAGAAAGCTTACTGCAATGAAGCAACGAGCCAGGTGAGCTATTTTGAGTGACATTTACATTTTAAGAGGGGCAGAAGATCACTGTTCAATACCAACAAGGTGCATCAGGTCAGCAGTGCAACCGGGTGGATTTTCTTTGACATTCGTGAGGTTGTGCACCCTGAATTCGTTAACCAGAGTCATACTGTCAACCCTGAGTTCCACTGTGACATTTTAAGGCATCTGAGTGAGAACATTTGGCGAAAACGACCTGAACTGTCGCGCTTTTGTCCTCCATCCTGACAGCGTGTACAGTGCATTAAAAACAGGTGAGTTTCTCACACGGAACCACACAATTGTCACTTCTCAGTACCGCTTCTCATTGGATTTGACTCCTTGCTACTTCTTTGTGTTTGTCAAAAATTGGACACAAAATTTGATGTAAGCTCTCTGCTAAAGTTTCAGGTCCCACGAGATATCGCAGTGCCCACGGGTCAGGGCTCACTAAAACTTGCGTAACTCAGGAACTGATACTAATGTGACAGTTACTCATGAGTGTTATAATTTCCTCAAATGTGCAGTGCACTGCTCACATACATTGCGGGTAGTCTGATAGAAGTATCTACAATAAAGCAGAAATTTGCATATAATTGTATTCTAAAAGATATTGTGATATTGCTGTTTCTTTCCATTTTCCTGAGACTTAAATTAGTGAGCTTGAGTTTATTTTTGTCTGTGATAGTATTTGACAACAATATGCTGGTATAACCTGGTATGGCAAATCAATCACATTAGGATTCCCAGCCCAATTTACAAAAGCTTAAAAGCAACAATAGGTGAAGCCGTGTCTGTTTGGGCATCACTTTATTTGAATCTTGAATCGTATAAACAGAGCAAATAAAAGCTTTTGGGGGCACATTGGACACACACTGATTACTGGCTAACATCTGAAGAGTATGTCAGATACAAAAGCTGGTGTTGAATTTTAAAAGACACAGAAAAGTGAAAATCAATTTTTCTTTCAGATATGCTGCTAAAAGGAAAATTTACATTGTCTGGCAAAGCAGATGAAATACAAACATGTCAAGTCAAGGTCTGTAATTAATGAATTAGTATCAAATCATTACTTTTCTTTACAGGAATAAACAGCCAAATAAATTTAGGAGATTTTCATGCCCGAGCTACCGCAGTGGCGATATGATATTGACTGTGAAACACAATGTTGACACGTTCTGTCTGGTTGCTATCAATAACAATTTATCCAGTCTGTTGCTGTGTTATGAACATGAGAGTTGAAGGCTCTAAATGAGATAAAGCCAAAAAAATAAAGGACAAAAATGTAAGCCACAAAATGACAAACCTGTGTAAAAGAGTGAAGTGTAAAGGATTCAGCTCAAGCAGTGTGTGACCACAGTCATCAGTCCCGTTGATCTATTGTTGGCTGACATGCTGCACTGACCTTTTCTTACATTATCTGCCATCATTTCACCATAAACCCCAGATTTATTGCTTTAGTGAATGCCAGGCCCCTAAAAATCGTGTCTCCTCCTTCTCTTTGTCATCCTGTCCTTCTCTCTTTCGCTCCTTTTTTTCAAGGGGTTTCACACCCCCCACCATGTCTTCCCTTCACCGTCCACCCTGTCTTCTCTGCTGGCTTGCTGTTTAACAGTGGAGAAGGTCAGAGTCGTTAGTAGCATGGTAATAGACGATGCAAATTAGAAGGCCAGACTTAAAGAAGATTAAAATATAACTCCATGTCAGATCAGGGCAATATCTCTTCTCCAGTGAGAACATGCAGCTGCTTTTACAGCATAGCATTATCATCTTCAAAGGCATCTGTGATTTGTCATCAGTGTTTTGATGACACCACATTACCTCAAAAATATTTCACAGACTGTACAACAAGGCATGTGTTTTACAGAAGCCATTTTATAAGCCAAGTCATAGTTTATAGTCTCTACAAACTACTAAATATTTCCACATCTAGCACAAAAAGAAAAATTTGATGGTTACATATGATTTGATTCTCCAAATAAGATAACTGCACTTTTTTCCACTAATTAGGTCTTTGACAGCTCACCATTCACTTGTTTATTGATGTTCTGCAGTTACCCACGAAGAAGATTGTGCATCATCTCAAAATGAGGGAGGGTGTCAATGGTCTTTGCCTTCAGCGACAATTAAATCACTAATTTCTGATGATAAACAGTTTTTACCATCTGACAGGAACCAGGGGTGTTCCAGTTCATGGCTGGTGACTTTAACCCCAGGCCAATGTGGTGGGCCTGATGATGAACATGTTGATTATTTTTATGATAATATCAATCACATGTAATTTCCTTCTGAGGAAGCCTTAAATACTTTTGTGTTTGTCTTGTATGTTTAAAATGAGCATGACAACAACTAGCACAGCAAACATATTCATACAATAACAATGTTTTGTATTATATATTCTCTCTATATTATATATATATAAGGCGTGCATGTCTGCAGTGCTGTAGCAACAGTGGGGGGTGGATGAGGGCAGCCTTTGAATTTAAAGTCCTTAGTCAGCCTTTGGGTGGGGGGAGGAGGAGAAGCTACAGTTCTGGGAAAGAAGCTGTTCTTCTGTCTGCTTGTGTGTAATTGATGGCTCTGATCTTTTCCCGGATGGCAGGAGCACAAACACACTGTGTCGTGGTTGGGTTGAGTCCTTGCAGATGCTGCTAGCCTTCCTGTGAAACGGCTAAGGACACAAAGCATCCAAAACTGGAAGCTCCATTGCCATGATCCGCTGTGCTGTTTCCACTTCCTGAGACAAGTCTTTTCAGTTCTGTGTGGTGCTGCTGTGCCACACTGTGGTGCAGTAGAGGACGATGCTCTCTGTGGTGCTGGGGTAAACATTCACCACAAGCTGCAGGGGCAATTTTGCCTTTTTGACTTCTTCTTTTGAGAGGAAAGAAGGTTTCTTTGTGTTTTCTTCTCCAGCTGGGACATGTTGAGGGACCACAACAGTTCTTTTGTTATGTGGACTCCAAAAACCTGATGTTGTTGACAACATCCACCTGGTCTCCGTTTATGTATAGGGGATGGGTTGGGGCGGGAGGTATCCCTATAATGGGGTCATCTGTGGACTTTGCTATAGTGCTTGAGGAGGGAAAAGTGGTGCAATTATGAGTGAAATTCCTGTGGCAGGTCTTCTTTCAGAATGAGAAGGAGGAAGTGTGATTTGCCCTTCTGACATTTTGTGGCCTGTTGGTTAAATAGTCCATAATCCATAAGCAGAGTGAAGTGCCAAAAGGTGTGTAAGAGTTTGTGTCCCAAATACTTGGGATTTTACTAAATAGCATAGTGGCTGAAAATCATGACTAGACTGGCGCCCCTACTATGTCTTGCAAGTGCTTTCAGCATTATTATTGCAGTACTTCAAAATTAATGATGCATCGGTGATTCAGAACTGAATGAGTTCTGCAAGGACAATCAGCTGCTTGTTTTGTTGTTTTTACTGAATATGACCTTATGCTTTTCAGGGTTATTTGCATTGAGTGTATGTATATTTTCATGTAAGTACATCATTGTGGGTTGTTTGCAGGCTTATGTCATTATGTGTAATTAAATGTAAAGACAGGCTTTGATAAGTTTATACATTTTGAATCAGACTTCCCACTGATGTTTGATAATTTAAGAGCTTTTGCATTTCGCCCTGCAAATCCAATCGACCTTCCATAAAACGTTTATGTTTTGAAGGGACGTTTTTAATATATAATATAAAGAGGACCAATTCAAATATATTAGCTAGTGCTATTGCTCTCGGCTCAGTTCAGTGCCTGTGAGCGAATTTCTTAATCTGATGTTTCCTTTTCTAGTGAGGAGCGGGAACTCCTGTGTAGTTGCTGGAGCCTGGTGGCAAAAACTTTGCACATTTATTTCAGTTCTCAAAAAGACATAAAAACTACTGTCAAGGTTTGAAGTTTTCTGTATATCTGGAAACATTGTTGACGCACAAGTGATGAGAGGCTGTGATGACTGATATATCTATACATCTCTTGACCAAGGTCGTCTGTCATGTAAGTCTGGGGTCTACTGATAGAGTTTTTTGGTGAAATTCAAGCAAAGATTAACATTGTTTGTAAAGTCTTCCCATCCCGGTCCTTTGTCTAATGGTAGTCTACACATGTTCATCCGATCTTCTGGTCTGCGACTCAATACGTAACCTTGATAAATGATGGACAAAGACAGAGTGCTATTACATGCCTATTGACTCTAAATCTCCAACATGAGGCAGGCTTCAGCATCGCCAATTAAAACTCATTTACTGTAATTAGCAGTGATGGAAGGGCAGACAGCAGAGAGGAACGAAACAGTGAGTGGTTTCAAGGACATGCACTGACATTTAGATTTTTCTTCTTTCTCTATTTTCTTGAAAAATAGTAATGGGTTTCTGGCAATGCTTAGAGTGCTGGGAAGTTTAAACATTTGCCCTAATGGATTTTGTGGTCAGATGGAGGAAAGAGGAGTTACATGTGTATGTAGAAATGCTACATGTGTATGTGCAAGTGATGCATACGTGAGGGCATGTATCACCATCTCAATATCTCACCAGTATTCCCTGCAGATAAAGGTCAACTATTGAGATTTCCAGGACCCAGGGATCATGGGAAATGTTGTGAAACCCTGGGGAATTAAAAACATAATAACCATCATTAATCACAGGTAGTAAGTCACATTGTGCAGCATCCGTGCTGGGTGCTGTTGTGACAAAAACACACCACTTGTGTGCTGAAATGTCCTGACTTTAAAGTGGATCACAAAACCTGTAGCAAAGACCTTTATTCAGACTCTTATGAAGGTCACATACTTGGTATTAGAGTATAAAATGTTACTTATTACTTGGGTTGGGAGAGAACAGCTTCACTGAACCAGCCTGCGACATTTGGTCTCCGCCGAGTAAACCCCACAGCTGGTCGCAGTAAGTCAGCATTCACAGTAAATGCTTCATGCCGTACACTGACGGTTTCACTTCAGGCTACAGTCATTTGTTGTCATGAACAGCTGTGTATTTACAGTAAACATTCATCATCTGCTCAGTAATAAAACTGCCTGTAGCCCTCAGTACAACTCCCTCATCTTAGCAAGTCATGATAACACAATGTCACTCCGACCTTTCTGCTGATGTTGACATGACATAGCCAACGCTTCATGTTTGATATTGGCTCTGACTAATGTTAAAATTGTTCTTTTTCTCGCAGTAAGGCCTTTAAGAGAAGTACTTTTTTAAAAGTAGTTTTTACTAGTATAAATACCTAATTAGTAATAAAGTAACTTCAACTTAAATATTCTATTTGCAGACTACCCGAGTAGGACGTTTTGTCTTAATTTAGCTCAAATTTCCAGCCAGTGAAGAATGCAGAAATGCATTTGAATTTATTGTTTTTTGTTACTTGAAGCAGTAAGATGTATATGGAAATAAAAGTAAACATACTCCGGTAACTTACTGATCTACAGTTGTAGACCAAGTCAATGCAGTCTTTTGAGAATAATAACCCAAATGGTTCACAGTGTGTGAAGCCTTTATCTCTGTTAACTGTCATGAATTGATTTGTGTGGGACGTGCAACAGTAACCGTATGGAGATAGTTAATCTACGTTCATTTCATGTTTAGTACCATCTTTATCTAAAAGCTACTGGTTTACACCTTAATTTTTAATATCCAACCCTCATCTACCAATTAAATGGGAGGAACATGCTAACATGCAAGTACAGCATGCGAGCACACACACACACACACACACACACACACACACACACACACACACACACACACACACACACACACACACACACACACACACACAGAGATTAGCGTATTATTATCATAAATAATTTGTGTGAAGTCATAATTCCATAAATCGTTGGCTAAATATGATTGTCATTAAATCCTGTCAAAGACCAACGACTGCTCTCTCTCTACGTTGCTCTCTTTATCACTTTCTCTTCCCATCACTTCTTCCACCAGATTATCTGTACTTTATGAATTAGACGTTTTATCCCTTTGTTAGCTACTGGGACGGGGCCAGATCTATGGCTTATTAATAAAACACTTGCTGGGCATTGATAAATACATAACATGATGGCAACGTCACGGGAATTAATCTCGATTTTGGGGACGGTCTCTGATTCATTAATCCATCTAATTACCACAGATTTCACAAAATATCTTCGTCCTGATCTATCTCATTCAATTTCTTGTCCTCTCCCTCCCTTTATCTCGCTGCGCCTCAACTACCCCACCACACACCCCCATGTCTTCAGACTTATGGATCTCTACATAATAGATGAGTCTGTCTGAGGAGAGCGAATAAAGGCTCTTAGCAGTGTGATGAATTTTGTGCATTATCAAATTACATGTCTTATCAATTCAAATCCCCCTCTGCTGCAGCCTCAAAGGCCAAAAACCAAAGTGTAAATGTGAGCAGTGATGTACATAGATCCACCAGTATGCCTTTGTCATTTTATATTGACTGACAAACTAATTAAGATAAATGATGAAAAACATTAAGCTCCCTCATAAAAATGTACTGTTTATTTATTTGGTTCAGTCCACATTAATTAACACAATACCTGAAATTTGTCCAAATCATCCAAAGCTGCTGTACCTTCAATGAGTAAAAAGTTAAACATCCTACCTTTTATTGTGATTATTCCTTTTTGATTTACTTTGATGTTATTTTGGAGAAAGGATTTGTTGATTACAAAGTTTGCCAGAGTAGCTCCACTGACAAGTCGATCTGCTTTGATTTTGTGTTTTCTCTCTTGACGTCTTAAAACTGGTTCCGGCAATGCAAATCAGTTTTCAAACATGAATTTTCTTTGGTTCATATTTAATCCTGTTAAAGAAATTTCTTTCAAAGAAAAATCTTGCATAAATTACAGCGTATGTGCACGGAGATCAATTTCCCACTAAAGTTTGTCAGCTATTATGACAGATATTGTATGGATTGCTCTAAACCCCATTTTAATCCCAAATTGGTTGTCCCTGACTAATTTTAGAAAAAGGGCCACATTTCCATCAGATTGGCCATCATCTGACAATCAGTTTAAGGTCTGTTATGATTTCGGATTTTTTTTTTACTAGAACAATGAACAATCCAGCTGCTGGACGATAAAATGGATTTTTGACATGTCAGCAATTTTGGTCTGCTGTCTTGCAATTTGAGCAGTTCTTGCTATTTGATTTCCAACATTTATGCCTGACTGCTTTCTTGACTGAGACTCTGCTGTGCTATAAATATACCTGTGCTCCTCTGCAGAACAGACCATATTGTCCACATCTCTCCACCTACTTCGAATGTCATTAGCAAGAAGTTATCAGCTGTCATCCCGACCATAGATATATGGTCCACTAAAGCCCTACTCCACCTCCAGGTTGGGTAAGTAGGCCATTATCAATGACATACAGTATATGACCATTTGAGATGACCAGTAACCAATGTTCTGCACCTTTGTTGCTATGGTGACACTAATAAACACATTACTAACATTGTGATACTGTCGATGTTTAGTTAGGTTCAGGTTAAAAGTGTGACGTTATGCATTTTACATATGATAAATACTGTATGTTGTGTAGGTTTGTAACTTAAATTACACAAATGTTGACTTTTGTTGTCACCTGGGACACGGACAATGGTGTCCTGGCTGAACGTCCTGCGTTTGAACCGTCACTCACCCAGAACTCCCCATGCATACTTTCTAACTTGTTATAAAATGTCACGTGCCTCACCTTTCCTCCCTTCATAGTTTGTGGCAGACCTCTAGTGGCAGTAGTATGTGCAGTTTGCCCAGTGTAAAGCATAATTATGGGTGTGATGACAAACAATAATGACCATTTAACTGGCTGTTAACATTCAAGTTGCTTGCACATCTTTCCATCTGCAGGTTCATGTTTCTATTTTTTTCATGCTTTTTGTTCAAAGTAGAATTTTACACAGCTCCACTGTCTTTTAATCTTTAGAAACAGTGTTTAGAATGTGGTCATCTTATTTTTTTATTTTATTTTTCTTATAATTGTCAAATAACCAAAACAATTAGGTCACACACCAACAATAAATGGTCAATACAGTGGAGTGTGTAAGTCATACCCTCAGCCCTACAAAAGTTAATGTCCAGCTTTAGACCAACTAATGAAAATAGTTTGACAAGTACACAGACTAGTAATATGCAGGCAGAAATTTCACAAAACAAAAGAGCACCTTCAAAGTAAGATTAAAATCAAGAATCAGCTGTAAACAAAAGATATTTTTTATTTTGAAAAAAATGAATTTGAACAAAAAATGGAATTGTCCTTTTATAAGGAGCGAACTTTGGCTGAATATTTTTCTAAATGTACATTTCTACTGTAAAAATGTATATAAAAAAGCAACATACAGAGTAGTATTATTTGACAAAATAAATTATTTAAAAAGTGAATTATGTTTATTTTGACATCTACAGCATATGGTTGACATAGGGTTTATTTCCTCTCTTCTCTCAAGTGAGTTAAGATTCAGGCTAAATTGGTTTGTCAAATTCTGATGAGGATGGTTTTTTTTTCACTTATTTTTAGCTGGAAAACATAGATGGAATAATTTACATTGCCTGGGTAGATATCTCCCATAGCAACAGAGATGAATGCGTCCTAGAGCCATTAAATGTCAAATCAAATGTAAAAAGAAATAACAGCATGGGACTGGTGATGTGTTTATAGTTTCAAATGGACTGAAAAGGCTTTTGGAACAACGGCAGTGTTACAGCTCAAACTAATACAATTTTGAGAAATTTACTTTGAAATCACAATACACATATATTTACCTTTCTGTCAGAAACAATAAAATATTGCTTTTCTCAAATTTTACATTATTCTTGATACATTTTGCTGTCTGTATTAGCTCTTTAATGAAATATGAATAACATTCTACATTATGCAAGGTTAATTGGTGATTCTAAATTCCCTTGGTGTGAATGTGGGCATGAATGGTTGTCTGTCTTCTGTCTGTCTCTTTGTGTTGGCCCTGTGATGGACTGGCGACCTACACCCTGGACAAGTTGCCAGACATCACAGGGCACAACACAGAGAGACAGACAACCAATCACGGTCGTATTCACACCTACGGCTAATATATTCTAGCCTATGGCCTATGCATGTTTTTGGACTGTGGGTAGAAGCCGGACCACCTGCAAAAACCCACACAAGGGTTGATAAATTATAACAATGCACTGAAAAAATGCACATGATTTATAGATGAGTGAAAAAAGTTACCACTGAGAGGGATTGCTAAAATTCACACATAATTTTCCAGCTGTGAAAGAAACGATTGTATTACATAATGATCGCAATACAATTGTGATCACAAGAGCCTATTTGAAAGTCGGTTCTCCCTATAGAGGTTTTCTCATTAAAAGTAGTGTAAACCTGCTGGGGACAGAGCTCAGGCTTGCCAGTCAGAGCTGCTGAAGGGAGAATTTCTTGGTTGCTCATGTTAATTTCTCAGCTCAATTCCCGTTGCGTGCGTGAGTTTTTGTGCAGTACTGCTGAACTAACATGGCTATTGCTGGAAATAGCTGATATTTAATAGTCTGAACTGCCTCTTTCACAAGTAATAAGAATGTAGTTCACTGAAACACTGTAGCCTGATGCCAAAACCTGCTGAAAAAAAAAATATTTTAGAAAAGGGACTCATCTTCTTCAGGCTGTTGCTCCCTGCTGTCAACAAGCGTTTTGATCTTTTTGAGCTCGTGACTCATGTGTTTAATCTCTTTCCTCACTATATCCCTGCACAAATAACTTTAAACATACCTAACCTAATTTCTGAAGATTGCAATGCTATATTCATCCTCTGTTTTTCCACATGAAAGAAAGGTTAGGGAAACTGGGATGTTCATTGTAACGTGTTCATATGGATTTGAATGTGCGTGCGGTTTGTGTCTGTGTGTGAGAGAATTGTTGAGGGCACAAATTTGCAAATGACTGCTTTCATATGTTTTGTCAACATTACAGTTAATGGAAGTGAAACATCAGGTGGGCGGTGGCAGAATGCTGCTGACATGTGTGACATGTTGGTGCTTGATTTTGCTTTGTGTGATCAGTAAACCAAATTGTTAATGCAGCTGTTTTAAAAACGTTTTATGTAATATTTGTGCAGTTGGTTCTGACGCTCAGTTTAAGTAATGCAACTATTTCACATGTATTATATTGGACATGGCTGCTTTACTCATTGTCATCCATAGTCTACACTAATGGTAAATGGATAAGGGAAGGCGTTAGAATTGTCCTCTATGTATTTTCATGCCGAGATTGTGTCTCCATAGAAACAGCAGTCTCATTCTGTTTTATGTTTTATTTTATATATTGATGTTATGCATTTCAGCAACAAGCAGCTACTCCGACCTTATCATTTTGACTTTTAACTTACTGCCTTAAAAAGCAGAAAATGGAACAAAAGAAAAAAGATGTGGGTAGCATATGGATAATACTGTATTCTACAGAAACAAGTTGCCTGATGGCTTGTACTAGATTGGATCAGTGGAAGAGATGCTCTGCTAGTGATTGAATGTTACCGTGTGGGAGCGTTAGGGATAAGATAAGGACTTGAGACCAGCTGATCAGCTGACTGACATTGAAACAACCTATCACAGCACTGCAGAGTTTCAAGCGCATACCTCCAGCTGATCCAAACTAGCATCAATGGTTTCCTAATGTAATAAATGCAAATTTCCATAATGTACGTTTGTCTGACTTTACTATCCTTATGAAATCTGTTGATCTTATTATGCTGCTTATCTTGAAGTAGTGTAAAGTGTAAGTACTATTGTAATTTACGTTCTGAAGTATAATTCATTCAGTTTATAATACACCTATAATATACCTACAGTAAAATGAGGACATCATCCTCGCTCTTCTTGACACATCCAAGCCCCAGCTGGCCTGATTTGCATAAACAGTGCATCACAGAGTTATACATACTGTAGGTCTTTATGCCACAGGCAACCTGTCATATTATCAGAGCAACTGCTTTATAGATACAGTTACCAGTGTGAGAAGGCAACAAAATTAATCAGACCAGCCAATACATCACCAGTCAAAGAAATAACAGGAAATCTGGTAAACACACACAAAAAAAAGCTTTGTTGATTGAAAATGAAAGTTTCTAAAAAAATCAGGTTCAATTTTTATCATTATTTAACCCTATATTGTGCATCTTGATATTATCCATGTGGTCCTCATGGAGCTTGGTTCCCAAACAAGTTTGCCATATCAACTTGGGTGATGTTTATAACATAATATTTCATCTGCCCAAGTGGCCAAAATAGCGGTTATTTAGGTCTAAATGAATGAGTTTCAAACTGAATTACATCATACCCTAATTGAAGGACAATGTGTAAACAGGATGTTAATTGAATTAGACAGGGCTTTTGCACAGGGACAAATACCAAACCTGCCTGAGCATGTTAAAGTGTCCAAACACAATACCCAGAGGGATGCAGTTCAGAGATGAGTAAATCTGGCCCCGGCAGACCTCTTGTGAACACCAAGTCCTCCACACTGCACTAAAAGCAGTGACCTTGTAGCACATATTTGGGGACGTTGCTTGCTTGGTGTTATATTGACAGCCCTCCGATCTTGGCCCACTTATTTCATAAAAACACTTTAGTGGGGATGAAAATATTCTAAATTTAAACAAAAGACATGCATAAGGCATGGCCTTGTGGGAGTTGAAAATATTAAATATAGAGGACAACTGCACGAAAGAAGTACTTTTCACAAATTGATAAATATAAAATTGTCTAAGAATGCAGAGATTTACATAGTTGTTCACTTAGCTTTTTTTATAAGACATGTTAAAAAGCATACTCTGTTGAATATTTGGCAGATTGATTTTGGTCAAATTAGCAAATCCATTTAAGCGGCTCACTGAATGGCGTCTGTAAGCAACAGCAGGGTAAATGGATCAGACAATGTACCCTTCACAGTTTATATGAGCCACTAAAAGTAACAGGACCTGATAAATGGGCAGCTGGGTGTGGATCAGTGAAAGATTATTGAGCTTTCACACATTGTGGTTTGAGTTGATGGTGGTCAACTGAGCACAGAATATAGGCAGTTTATTGACAAGAGCACTGCACATCACATAAATCAACAAAATTCAAGAAAGTAAAATATCAAACACGTGTTTGATGTAAGTTGCGTGGTTCCAGAAATGTAGGTAATATTTGTCTGAAACCTACTGCTGTTACTCAAGTTCAGTTTTGGTTGTACAGATACTATGGACCAATATCTGCAGTTCAATACATTGTATTTTTAGTTGAGCCTCAGCAGAGGCTTCCTCTTTTTTCTCTCTTTCCAGGTGCTTCTCAAAGACTTTGCCTTAGAACCAGTCTTGCTTCGCATTGAGCCTATCTGAGGCATGGGTACCGAACTTCGATACCAAGTATGGAATAATAGTCAAGTTAAAACTAACTTTTAGTTTTCGTTTGTGCTCATTTAGATAAGAAACAAAAGAGTAGATGTTCCTTTGATATTTAATGGGGCTCAGTGATTGATTGTGAAAGCGTATTCAGTCAACTGGTCACTCAAACGTGCTGCTGCCCTCCCCCACACACTGAACAGTCTGGCAGGAGAGCCACTGCCACATGAAAACACTTCCACAGAGAAATATTTGCACCTCCCGTCAAAGAAAATAGTTGGTCTGGCAAAAATATTTCTAGATTTGTTAGTTGTTGTTTTTTTTAAGTCCCTAAAGGTCAGAAAATCTAGCGATTTCTTTGAATTTATGCTGACATATCCAATGGTTTTCACACTCTAAAGAAGCCCGGTACTTCTTTGAAACACTGTTATCAACATCACTGGTAGAGACAGTTTAGTCACTGCAATGCTCCACCGTCGTTGCTAGGTTACATGTAATTTCTTGCCAGCTGAAATGTTGATCAACATCTCAGCATGATGATGTTGATGAGAAAAGTGTTGCCTATTTGCAACACTTCCTGTTCAAGAGAAGAGGGAACAGCACGGTTTCCACAGCTTAAACTCGCCAAATTCTCTCAATCACTGGATTTGACAGCCACTTTTTTTTCCCTTTTACAGAAAGGGCGATAGAAAAGCGTGCAGAGTACTGCCTGACCAACGTACCTCCATTGGCGGCTCGACTCTTATGAGAGCATTATAAATCTAGACTATGGTAATAGAGTGGCCAGCCTCTCAGGCCTGGAAATGACTTATTATGTGTCAGTATTTTTTCCCTTCCTCTTCAAGGTATTTTGGCTTGAAGTGTAAATAATTAATTTCCCTATTTAAAGAGCGTCATGTTTGATTTATAACCAGAGGTGCAGCGAGGTGACTGTATAGGGGTGGTATTCAGTGCTGAATGACAGAAATACCTTCATTCTGAACTGAAACATGGAAAAGGAAACTGCAGAAACATTTAAAATGAAGGTGTCACTGTAGAAATAATTATGTAAATATAACCTTTACAAAGTATTCATTTTCTAAGATATGTAGCTCGTTTAAAAATCCAAAGAAGCTATGACAGTTGAGATCATTTTTTCCCCCCCGCAATGATTGCAAATAAAGTTACAGTTTAACCTAACAAAAAGTTATCGTAATAAACAAATTGCACCTCCTCAACAAAAGCACAGTGGTCTGATGTTTCGTGATGCATCCTTTTCTTAATTTGGGGCAAAACTGTTGAGGAATTAAATTGTGGAAGCTCATACAATCATTAAAATTGACTGTATGTATTAGTCAGTATAAACTCTATGAAACAAAAGTGGTGACTTGACTTTTCTTCTGGAATATCCTATTTAATATTTACAGTACAGCAGCAGCATGTTTTCACAATTCAGGAGTCCGTACAGTTTGAGGTCTAACAAGCCCAGAGTAACATGTAGTGAATATAAACATACACACACAAACCATCACTTCCACTACTGTTGGGCCACATTGTCATACTTTTTCTCATAGCTTTTCTCACTGTATATCAGTGTATTAATGTCTGTACTTTTAAACTGACTCACATATAAGAAAGGCATTTATTTAGGAAGTTGATCCCAGTTAGAAGCCTGTTACTATTTACAGTTTATATAACGTCAATGAGTGGTGTATCAAGTTTATTGAGAGTGTGCACATCTCAACTAGCAGTTTTTGAAAAGTGTCTTTTTCAACCGCCATCAGTTTGTTTCAAGCTGTCCTTCTTTCAGAGTTGACAGCCTCCTTCTCTCTTCATGGCGCTGTAGATAAACATCAGCCCACCTTTTAAGAGGTGTGTCACACTTGTATACAGTATATAACAGTTAAAAAAAACTGCCCAATCACAGTACAGGCTGAGAATGTAAAGATAGCTGACTTCATTGTTGATAAAGACGGACAAATGGCATGAGCATTGAAATTAACATGAAAAAAAAAAAAAAAGGAGAAGACACTCAATTACTCACAGGAGCTGAACACAGACTCTGTCTTTGTTTCTATATTCACATATTTTTCAATATTTTCCAGTGTTGGCTGCAAATCTGGCTGATTGAACTGCTTTTCAAGTCAGAGCTACTGTGATGTCTATTTGATGAACTGTCATGTTGATACACAAGAAGAAAACTTTTTACTCGCAACTTTTGAATGCCCTCATTGAGGTTTGTGCCAAGCCGGTCTTGACGTCTATGCCAATTCTTAGGATTTTCTTGGATAGTTGAGCTTCCTCTCCACTCCAATATTTTCTGGTCCTTAGTCTTTTTTCTCAACAGATTACATTTTGGTCTCCTTTTAGTTTTATCTTCCTCTAACTCTGTACCTCTTCTGCTTGCTTCTTGCTTCTGCTGTACCTCTGCCCTCAGTTCTCTGCCTCTTTCCAGCTCCTTTTTTCTGTCTTTTTGGTCTTTTTCCTCTGTAAGAACGGTTGCCAAACATGATGCTTCTCTACAAGTCTGTCCAGAGAGGGAAGTGATTCACTGAAGGTCAGCCCTTATCTCTCTCTCTCTCTGTCTGCTCTCTATTCTCACATCCAGTGTGACCGCACACACACACACACACACACACACACACACACACACACACACACACACACACACACACACACACACACACACACACACCCATGCGTTCAGATTATAACTAGTTTCAGATGGAGGCTTTGAAGCCATGGAAGGCTGGCTTTCTTTCATCCCAGTATTGACTCATGTTCCATTTTCATAATTTGGTAATTTCATGAATATGTAATGCATTCCTGTTGGCCTGACTAAATATGGAGAGGATGGACTGACACAAACACACACACACACACACATTGACACACATTTTCTCAAAGTAAAACAGTGCCGATTATAGAACAACATACAACCACTTAATGGGTGACTACAGATATTGTAGTGGGGCAAATGTTTCGTAATCCTGATTGGGTTGAATATTTAATCATTTTATATTGGGTGTCTCCTATACCAAATCCAATCTGATCCTGATATTTACCTATTTGTGGGTAAAAAGGTATATGACTGAAATACCAGCTGCAGCCTTTTGAATCTCACACACCATATTCTTCCTTGGCTACTTGATCACAATACTGAAGGCCCTGGTTCAAAACTATTAGGCTGAGCTTAAATTATTGATAATGAATTATTGAATACTAAGGATCTGAAAATATAGCACTTCCAGCCAATGCCTTGCATTGTCCGAAATGTCATTAAACCTGCAATGCAGAACCTTTTCCTTCCCCCTCTGCTGGTAACAGTAATGATAAAAAAAAAACACCATCAACACGTGCTTGCGTCAAAGGCTCCGCTGTAGCTTACTATGTCACTGCTTTTACGGCTGCAAAGTGTCACAACCCCTGTCAAATGATTCCTTTCACTATCAGAATTAGACACATTTGGACCGATAACGTGGAAAGTCTAGAGGAGCCGCACGATTGAATTATTCTATCCCTATTTTAGTAAGCATAGTGCTAAACTCAAAAGTTAGGGAGCAGTGCAAGTCTTTGGTGTGTATTCTCGGCCCATAGAGCATGCCCAGTTTGTATTCATCCAGCCAGCGTGGAAATGTCTCACCAGATTTAACATCTCTGTATATTAAGATTTACCAGGTGGTGATAACTTTAATCAGCATTGTGTAATCTGGTTTGGCAAGGGCTTGAATGTAACTTCAGGTATTTGTGAAAGTCCTGCACTCCAGCTTTAAGAAATGGAAGTTAATGGGCTTGAGACAAGATTTGAAAAACCAAAAACCCTACATTGTATATGAGGGTGGATCCAAAAGTTCTAGGACTGTTCCCGTTTCGCGCCAACAGTGTGCAGCACCATGACATGCAAAAATAAACTATAACCTGGGTGAGTAAGCACTCCAAGTTTTGTGTCGGATAAAAATGTCTGTGTCTGAATTTCACATACATTTGTGAGCAGTGGTACGGGTGAGTCAGCAGTTCTTGTTTTTACACAACTGAAACTTGACGAGAGCGCACATCAAAAAAAAAAGTCAAACTCTGGAATTCGGCAACTAATACCCTTGACATGTTTCAGGAAGCCTGCAGCAATGAAGCAATGAGCCTGAAAAGGTTTTTTTGAGTGGCATTTGCGTTTCCGAGGGGCAGACCATCAGTGTCCAAAACCGAAAAGGGCGCATCAGGTCAGGCGCGCAACCAGGTGAGTTTACTTTGATCTTTGTGGGGTTGTGCGCCGTGACTTTGTCCCACACGGTCGGACTGTCAACACCAAATTCTATTGTGATGCTCTGATGTGTCTGAGGGAAAATATTCAGTGCAAATAATCTAAACTTATGTTCTCCAGCATGACAATGAGCCTGCTCACTGCGTGTTAAAAATTTACAAGTTTCTCGCTCACAACACAAGCGTCCATCCCCATCTACTCGTCAGATTTGGCTGCCTGCTGATACTTTCTGTTTCCCCATAAATGTCACAAACTTTGATGTGTGCTCTCTGCTCAAGTTTCAAGTGCTTAAAGAATTGCCAGCGCACCAGGACCACCGCTCACAAAAGCACGTGTAACTTAGGTGCTAATTTTGATCCAGGGAAAAAACGTACTTACTCAGGAAGATTATATATTCTCTGTGCTCCGTGAACATCATGTTGTTGCGTATCGTTCGTTTGCAATAGGAGCAGTCACTGAACGTTTTGATCCACACTCTTAGAAGCTGCGGGATTGACACAAGGTTGGTTTTGAATTTCCCAATGTCTTCCTAGAACAAAATTTAAGTGACCTCTTAAAGACCAACATGCCCTGATATCTAAAAGACACAGACAGTGGGGAACAGTTTGGTTAGTTTTAGGCACCACAACGACTGAGTTAGGTTCAAGAAAAGATTATAGTGTGGGTTAAAATAAGTATGTCGTTTTTGAACTGGATACCTTTTGTCAAACTTACTCAATTGCTTCGATACTATCAGGAATTGAAAAATGCCTTGTCATTCACTGCTAAAATTTTATACATGAAGGAGTAAATCTGTGTCAATGAGCCAAGACTCTACTTGGGTGGCCAAAGTTGACTTTGTAATGTCTGTTGGCTGCTTTGGCTGAATTCACTTTTTACTTAAAAAAATCAATGAAATGTGGAATTTACTTTCTGATGCCCAAACTTTCCCATACAACTGTAATAAAACCTTTAAAAACCCAAGCAAGTACAACTTTGATAATGTATTATCAGTGTGACTACAATTGCTTTAAATCATGTCTGGGCTTATGTATTGGAGTTGTTGTGTCCTTTGGATGTGCACAGCTGAACTGCAGCTACAAGAAATTCTGTCATAAAGGAAATGACGAAACTTAAAACTCCCTCAATGTCATGATGACAAAAAGCATAAAAATACAAATGTCAAGTGTTATCCTGTTATGGAGATTACTTACACTATCTTTTTAATGCTTTGGTGGTGAGCTTTCATCTCTGTCCTAATCAATGTCATCAACAAAAAACATTATTGAATCAATAAGAAGCGATGAGAAAAAGAAGATAAGAGTATGAGGAATATAAATAACAGATGGAAGGAAGGGATATCATAAAGACGATAAACTCATTAATCTAATGTAAAACAGGAAATGGCATTGCTATATGCGGTTCTGGAAGAGAGAGCATGTGCAAAAGGATACAAAAATAAGTTAAAGGTCAAAGAACTGAGCATTTTCCTTTACATGATGTTTTATGATCTCTTTCAAATTAAAAGCCTTCTAGTGTTTTATACACAGTCCATCATTTTAACCTTGTCTTGCTTATATGGCTAAAAACTATGATTCCAAACATATTGATTTACTTTTGCAGTAAGAAATATATTCCTGTTGCAAGGCAAACTGTAAAAACAACCAACGAGTTACACATCACAACAGCTGGTTTAAGGCAGTCTAAAACAAATAATAACAAACAAACCTTCAAATGACTTGAAACTCTAGGCACACCACTAATGTTTCTCTGAGCTCAATGTTTTTATTGTAAGAGGAATTTACATCAAGTTTTTAGCTACATCATCTGAAATACAAATATGCAGAATCCGCATCACTGGAAAAAAAAATAAAATAAACAAAATAAACAAAATTAAACTGGTTTCTTCATCAAGTTCTAGTTTGTCATTTATGAAGGAGCTCAAAATGGAAACCGTGATTTTTTTTTCTGTGAATATTCTCTACACCCGGACCGAAGAGACGAACTGAAAGTTGAAGTCGTTGTTTGTTGGGGATGGCGTTGGACAGCAGCTAAACACCCACCTCAGTTTAGTTGAGCAGGCCAACTTAACCCTAATGGTGTGCACAACAATTTTGAACGATTCCATGAATCCGCAGATTTATATAATAAAATGAGCTTGATAATTATTTGGAAAAAAAACAACATCCTCAACAACATTGATGAACTTAAGCAATTTATGATAAGTGTACGTGTTCTAGTTTGATCATCCTTCAGCTACACATATGCCCTAATACACTATTGCAGCAGGGTTAGGTAGCTGTATTGTCTGGGAACAAAACAGCAAAAGAAAGTGCACATGTGTTGGGATAAAAGTGAGCAACTGTAAGCCGAGTCAGACGTCAGCACAAGACAAGGAAACTGTGACAAAGGGAGGTCACACAACAGGGGTGAATGGGTGATATGGAAATGGTTTTGGCTTCATAAGCTGGATAAACAGCAGAGCAATATATGCTGCAAAATATTCAGGCGGCCTATGATAATAATGAAGTCGAGAAATTTACCTTTTCATCTATTTGAAAAGTTAGCGTTACCATCCCGCTGAGTATACAGAGTCCCACTCCCAATCTGCTCAGACAAGCATTTTCCAAGCTTGTTAACAAGCCTCTTGTTGCAGTTGCTCTGCCTGCTATTTCAGTCATTACTGAATCTGAGAGAAATCTGACCAGTCGCTGTCTGCTTGTCATTTTATAAGTCACATTTCTAATTCATATATTCTTAATTCTGTGTTACAGTATGTGAAAATGTTTTTTAAAGTCTCACTTTGTACAATATTTGCAAACTACAATATGGTCACAATGTTAGGGAAAGATTGTTGTTATGATATGGTTAATGTTCGGAAAAAGTTAGGCAACTACAAATAAAACTTCTTATTTTCATTAGCAAATGTATCTGCTGTTAATACAAACTGTACAACAACACAGAAAAGACCTCTTCATGACATTTTGGGAAAACAGTTTTTTAAACCTTGGGTAGAATGAATCCTTCAGCTTTAAAAATGATGTATCAATACTTGAACTGCCAACTTGATGCAAAAAGAAAAGTGAACTTGAACTTGTAAACTGTAAAAAAAACAAAAAACAGAACAAAACAGAAAAGATGTTAAATAAAGAAAAAGAGTGCAGTGTTGTGTGAAAACCCACTGCCACCACACGAGTCGTTGGCCCCTCCACCTTTCCTCAAGTCCCTCCTTTCTTGCCATCTCTCGTTATCAGACGGTGCAGGCATGGGGACCGCCTGCGGAGAGGAGCCCACAAGGCCCAAAAACCCTTCCTGCCTCTCTCCTTTCTCTCTGTTCTTTCTGCTTGAGGTCGAACACCATTGGGGGGTGCGATTCAGTGTGATAAATTGCTGTCTCATCCCAAAAAGACAGCAAACACGCTTGTGTGCTTGATCCTGAGAAAAAAACACCAGAATGTGTGCTTATAAGAATTTGTCACATATATGCAAGCATTCAGGTAATCACACTGACATTTCAAGCGCTGGACTCACACAAGTGTGGATGTACACAAACACCAATGGAAAGAGGAATGTCTGTCATCTGTGTGTGTGTGTGTGTGTGTGTGTGTGTGTGTGTGTGTGTGTGTGTGTGTGTGTGTGTGTGTGTGTGTGTGTGTGTGTTTAACTGCTGCTTGTGTATCATTTAATTGTGTGTGCACATGAGAGTCTTTCTGTGTTTAATAACTTCCCTTAATTACAAGCTGTTAATGAGAATGACATTGGAACCTGATTTTAAATATGGATGTGTGAGTTTACAACTCTGTTTGTGCACATCTGCATTTGTTTGTGAATTGACAACTCCGTCTCATGAAGATGTTAACAAGGATCACAATTACTGTGCACAAAACATAGATTTACTAATGGGCCTGTATTTCAAAACGGCAGTATTATTTTAACATCACAAACGGGCTGTTTGTGATGTTAAAAGAATACTGCCAATTAGTGACCTGTGTTTTTGTGTCAGACATAGACATTTAAACTTCTATGATTAAACAAACTTAATTAAGATCAACATAAGTATATGAGTAACCTAATGATGTAATTGTAAAAAAAATTATTTAGCCAAAACTTTTATCTCCGATTGAAGGAAGAAGAGACTGGTATATTTAACCAGCACAGGGAACCCTAAATACAATCTGTATTTATTAACTAAAAGTTTGCATGTGTAAAAGCACACGCAAACTTCACACCACCCGCAAAGAAATGTCCAAGCAGATCTACTAATTACGTCTACTTTCAAATGTACACTTTAACACACATTGTCCATTTTGCATGTTTTCCTGAATGCATGGCAGTATTGGGCGTTTCTATTTGAACGTGCAAAATACTGGGGGGGGGGGGGGGCCCTCCCAGCAGCCTCTGTGTCATCTTGTCAACACACCATGTTAATTTTGGCACCTGGTAATGTATATTAGTTTTATATTTATATTAGTATATTAGATTTAGTCAAATCTTTGTCATTTGATTTTTGTTAGATTTAGTCTGGTTTTAGTCAACAAAATGAACAACATTTCAGTCAAGCTTGGACCTCTGCTGTGGCAATCTGAACAGAACTGCTTTCTCTCTTGCTCACTATTAGCAGTGTGAGCAGTGTGATTCCACTGATGCTGCAGGTCACTGAATAAGACTTTGATAAATAGTATTTGTTAAATCTTTATTTTAGCAGGCAAGGCGCTATGAAATGATTTTGTATTATTCTTTATTCAGTTTTATATTAGTATATGTCAATAGGATGTCTATGAATGTTTTTAGTCATAGTTTTTGTTGAAGAAATGAACTCTGACATCCTCCCATAGCGATGTATATACATATATCCCCTCCTGAAGATCATCCTTTGGTGCACCAAATCCCATGTAATGTCGACAAATTTGCACACATACAGAGCAATGTTTTTACTATGACTGCAGAGTTTATAGAAACCAACACAATGAAGGGAATTTGGCCACAAGGTATAGATATTAAGAACAAACACTCACATCCACACACACACATTCTTAAATAAATGTTCGTTTTACAGTGACTGTATATAGGTGAAAACAGACTTAAGAGCCCCTTAGCTTTATCACCAACTGTTGCCCCAAAAACTGTTGAAAACAATTTGTGTATTTGTGTGCATGCACACAGCTTTTATGCTGTGTTGTGTGCATTTGTTTTTACCTCAGCTGTGATTGTGTGTTAAGTATGTCGTTTATTTCTCTGATTTTCTCCATAAGTCATGAAAGCTACCCTTAATAAGTTCAGGACATGATCAGTTGAGAATTTGTGTGACTTTAACAGCTACTAAGGTGATGACACTGAACTAAGGTTAACTAGGGAGTCAGTGTGGATTTGTACATTTGATAAAATGGAAGTGTACCATTAGTGAGGCGAGCAGGTCTATCTAGTTTTTGTTCACTATTTCCCCAAAGTGTCAGTTCTTGGCTGTGAATAAAACCACAGGCTATTTTTGGACAACATAAGTCTCTGACGAACATCATTGACTATGGTGTGTTTATGTTATAATGCCACCTTACACTGTTCTGTTTTTGTTCATCCTGTTTGACTCGTAAAAGAGTGAAAGAGTCAAATGAATGGAAAAAAAACAATCAGATTTGGACAGGCTGAATGATTTAATGGTTAAAAGAATCTGACTTTACACCACTACCTCACTTTGTGGCTAATCTGGCTTCCTTTCTCTATCATCAGATGATTACATATACGCACCAGAGTTCGCTCTGCTTTGAGCAAAGTACTTTTCCACAATAACAGTAATAATAAGTATAATAATAACGAGAAGAAACAAAGGGAGAATCAGTCTACACATTTAATCAGCCGCATATTGTAAGTTCTGTTCATTTTCTGTCTCACTCATCAATCGTCATTCATGTCCTCTTTTCATTCTTTCCCTTGTTCCTACATAATTTGTTGTCTTTCTGCTTCCCTCTAATGTGGTATGCAATTTTTCTGCCCACAAGGAAAAGACGTGGCCTTGTCTTCATTTTCTGTCTTGTGTCTTTTGTTATGATTTAGGGACTATGCCATTTTTTTGCTTAAATTGGAACAACAGAGTGAGTGTATCCTTTGAACTCCATATTCCCAAATCAATTGTGCACCAATCACTTATATTTCATAATGTACTCAGGCGGTCCGCATCAACTTGTTGAGCCAGGACATATCAGAAGAAAGTGTAGATGTGGGTGGTCGTCAGTCACTGGTAAACTCCACACATTAAGTGGACCAATCAAAAGGCCACTGAAAAAAACCCGAATATACTGCTTCACTGCTTAGCTCCTTAAGTATTTAGGGGGAACAAAAAAAAAAAAAAAACTTTCTTTAAACATTGTACAAAGACTTGCCTTACTACTGTTGAAAACTAAAAAAAACTGAAGTGTTAAGCCAGGTTCCAAAGTTACACTCTTGGAGGGTTTGTTGATCTCTCTCTTCTGTGTTTCTGTCGTTCTAATTTTATTCCTACCATGTTTTTCTTACAGTGCACAATATACAAAGCCTTTTTTCAGCATTTTCAGAAGCATGCAAAGAAACATGTATTTTAAATAAAAAGTGGGCAAACTAAAAAAAGCTAATTCAGTGTGATTAAGAGATGTTTTTACAAAGAAAAAAGGTTTAGAACTGAATGAAATCTGTGCAAGATGTGAAAATTGTTCTGAAATAAATTTAGGAAAAGACTTAACACAATCAAAGGAAGTTTTTTTTTTTTTTTTAAAGTACAGAGAGAAGGAAAAAAAAAATAATTCCAGCAATCACTATCTGACCTATTAACAGATTACAAGAAGGGGTGAGTAAACATGTAAAGCAATTTTGAAATGTTTGTGGACCATTTCCAGAGTTGAGGTTAAGATAACATCTAACATGCAGTTAATTTGTTTTATCCCCCTTCTTCTTTGCAGAGATATTGCCTGAGAGAAGCAAAATGACAATCTCTTTGCATTATTATTATTATTTTCTCAAAGAAATGTCAGTCCATTATTGGATATGTCTGTCTTCTTTTCCAGTCCCATCACAGCCTTTGAATTATTCAAAATATAGTACGGCTGCATGCTAACTGGACATCATGCTGTTGCATATTGGATCATTACAGGAAATTAAAATAGTTGGCCAACTTTTACATGTGAATATTATGCGACTTATATTGTTTAATGTGCTGCAAACCCTATAAACAGTAATTCAGTATGATACATGTTTTTGTTTTGTTTTTATTTTTGTTTATTTTTAGGCACCCCCAATTTTTTTGTGTATTTATCATGTTTATTCAAATGTATGTCAGTGCATTTGCAGGATTATAGATTTTGTTTTAGCACAACAGTTTTAGCATTAACATTGTCGCGCCTTTTTGAGTGGCAGACCAGTAATTGCCAATATCTGCTATTATGCATTAATGCGAAAAAATAGATAAATAGAACCAGGTGGAAAGCATTTAAAAAGAAGGCTGCTGTCTAATTGACAGCACAGATTCAGAAATAATTCACGGATATGTTTTGCTGTCTCAGATTGAAGAAAATATAAATGTGAAGTGATACGTTTGAGAGGGCTGGTCATGTTAACTAACACACTGTCTTCTAAAAGAAACAATTCCATTTTTACAAAAGACTTCCAAGATGACTTCAAAGTCCTTTTCAATTGATTCAGCTTTCAAAAAGACCCCAGCCTCCATATGCCTTTAGCCTTAAACCTTGTTCTCTAACTTAATTTATCCATGTCAAGCTGCATATAAAGAAGCAAAAGACACAATAAAATAATAGAACTATGTCAATATTTCTCAGATTAGCTAAATACCAGTTGACCTGTTAAAATGTACAAATTCATACATATGTAAAACACATTTAAAGCTGGCATAAATATTTATTCTTTCCTTCTCTCTTCAGTGCCTTTTTTCTCTGTTGCTTTACCACCTCTTGACCTCAGTGTCTTTCACTTTTAACTTTTCATGACTCTCCACTGTTGTTCTTGCTGTCAGCCTTTCTATCTCACACTCAAACTGAGTTTGTGTGTGTGTGTGTGTGTGTGTGTGTGTGTGTGTGTGTGTCTCCGGGGTGGTCTCTGGATGGCTCAGTATTTTAATATATTTGCATCTTCTGTCATTGGGTGCATAGAAAGAGTGAATAATCCCACTTTAGGCCAGTGCTGACTGGCAGTTTAGCATACTCAGCGGAAACGACTACCTTTTATTGTTTCTTTTTCTTTTTCTTTCTTTTGCCTTTTAGTAGCTACGTTAGATTCATTGCCAAAAATTCTGTAACCTACTGACCTATATTTAAGTTTTCCAAAAGTAATAGATTTAATAGATATTCTTTGCTGTCAGTATTGAAATTGTACGTGACCATCCACATTTTATAATTTATAGCTTATTTGCAGCAACATATATGAGTTTGGACCTTTTTTTTGTTTTTACATTTCATTAAGCTGACGCTTTTATCCAAAGCGACTTACAACACACTGAGAGCAATTATTTATTATTATTTTTTAGGGTTCAGTGTCTTGCTCAAGGACACTTAGGCATGTTGACAGGAGGAGCTGGGGATAAAACTGCCAACCTTTTGATTAGTGTGCAACCCTCTCTACCGACTGAGCCACAGCCTCCCTACCTCTTGGTGCATTGCAGATGTCAGTAAAACCTTAACAACACACCACATACACAACGAAGGGAGAGGCACGCAGCAAACATCTTTATCCAAGGTAATGCAAATATGAAAATTGTTTACGTGTAAAATTGAACTTGCGTCCGGGCAGCAGTACTTTACTGGTTGGAAATTCAGAGTGAAAAGATTAGTACATTTTGAGAATGAACATGTGGGAGTAAAAGAACCCTGCCAAGTATTTACTATCTCACTACAAACTGAGAAAATACACTGTAGAAAATAGTTGTGGTTTCTCCCCAGTGGCTTAAACATTAATGGAGGTGCCCAAATGCATTAGGACATTGCTGAGAAGAGGCAGATAGTTTACTTAGCTTTGGGTGCTGAAATAGTGGGATGAAGCAAAATTGAGAAACAGGTGTTATCAGAATTAGATGATTAAACTGGCCTGGGGCTGCTAAAAGCAAATGAAGCCCAAAGAGCATTTCCTCTTTCTCTCTTTACATTATTATTTTTTTTTTCATTTGAATTTGTTTTATTTTTCTCTGAAGCTTCCTCTATTAATTTGTCATGCCTGAAAAAGCCACTTTGAAACCATGAAAGCCCACCACCATGAAAGAATGCTTATTTTTATTTTTTCAATCATATGAATCCAATGTTGAGTGATTTTCTAGTTTTTTGGTTTAACTGAGTGTATTTACAGTTTTATAAGAAATTGATTTGCACAATATTACTGCTGTTATTTATCACCAGTTGCTTGAAGTAATTCAAGTATTTCAACTTGATGTGTTAATTGAGAGAAGATAGAACGTCATCAGAAATATGAAAAAACAGTCATACTAAAGCATGTCATCCAAAATACAAAATAAATGTCAGACTATAGCATGTCATCCGAAATATGAAAACAAATTCATACCATAGCATTTCGTCCAAAATATGACAAAAAAGTTATACTATAACATGTCATCCCAAATATGACAAAAAAGTCATTTACTATACTATTAGTATTTTTTTATACAAGCCTATACAGAGTTATAGGTTGCACTGAGCCAAAGATTTGTCACAATGCATACTATCTCCTGGGAAGATTGGTGGTGCAGTGGTTAGCACTGCTGTCTCTGCTATTTTTTGAACATGCCATAGCATGACTTTTGGGTCACTTTTTGGCCGCCATGCCACAGGCACACCGATCGACGAAAACAAATTATTTTGATAACTTTTAATTCCAAACATGTTAAGAGGGCACGGACTCAATTTCAAGTTGGTCCGACAAAATCTGAAGGAGGAGTTTGTTAAAGTACAACATGTGCGAATTGCCAAAAATGGCAACTAAATTTAAAATGGCAGACTTCCTGTTGAGTTGACATAATGGTGCAATGTAACTTTTTTGTACGTCTAGGTGTGATGCACACGTCCACCGAATTTCGTGAATGTAGGTAAATGGAGCCGCCGGGGCATCTGTTTAGGGGGCGCTAGTGAGCCATTTGGCCACGCCAACTCCACTGAAATACCAAATTTTTCGCCGGGACAGACGGGTGTACCAACTTTCATGAGTTTTTGAATATGATAAAGCCTCAAAAAATGCAGTTGTTCACTGAGAATCATAATAATTCCTTGGATAACAGTAGGGCTTTCACACCTTCGGTGCTTGGGCCCTAATAATTATTGTGTACCCCATCTAGTGCAGAATTTCTTGGCAATGAAAAAAGTGACTATGTTTGAGATCATTATTATGCTGCAGAATGATTGCTATGGTATGATGGATATGAATCTAAAGATCTAAAACTTTTCTGCTTTAATGTTCATGTTGCTAATACAATGCTAACGCATGTAAATATAAAATGTCACAGGAAATATACTTTTTTTTTTAACAGAACACTTGTGGCTGCGTGTTTTTGAGGGTAAAATACCCCAGTTACATCTTATTCAACGGCTTGGCCTTTATTTTTCTATTTCTAAGGTGATCCAGTTGATAAAGAAAATATTTTTCTAATTTGAAGACTTTAAGAGGAACACAGCCTGTGCTCGCCATTACAGCTGTTGTAGCTCTCATTTTCCTCTCTTGCTGTATCAAGCTCTGCTCCAGTTCCCTCTCAGTTTTTCTTCTTTCCTACCTCTGTTAATTAAGAGAGGTGAAAGAGAGCAGAGATTAGTCTCTTGAAACGCACAGTGACGAGCCTCGCAAGTTAATCAAACTGTGAACAAGTTCTTGTCCAGCTCCTGGTGAGGAGTTGTAGAGAATGATACTCAATAAAGGCTTTGTGTGAGACAGCAGAAATAAACCACTACAGAGAACTTTTATTTTCACTCTAAATTCATTTCGTTGGGGGTAAAAAAAAAAAAAAATACTGTTGTTTTCACCAAAAATATCAATAATATTTATTAACATTGTGTTCAAGTTAGCCAGAAAAAGACCCCTTGTAACCATTCAAAATAATTTAGCTTTCAGAAACAGAGGTAAATGTAGTGTGATGTTGTTGCAGTGCTAAAACACCTATTGAGGAGGAGATGATGGTGGAAAAGTGGCCTGCAGTATGCTTGTTATGGTTTAACCATGACAGCAATTTTTGCTTAAACTTCTTTTAACTATGGCCACAATTGTTCCTCAACTTTGATCAAACAGCTTTTGTCCCAAAACTTAACAAAACCTTAATGATAGTGCTGGGAGACCCACAAAGGCTTTGGTAGTCACAGACAGTCGTGCTGATGAGGGTGTGCAATCAGGAAGGGGTTATTATGTAAGTTAATGAAAATGGACTTCAGCAGAAAATATTGTTTGATAAAGGATTTCACTCCAGGGTGTATCTGTCTGACTGTATATAAAAGTGGACGCAGCTTCCTGTTCTGAAATGTGAGACCAGTGCGGAAGTACCTTAAACTGCAATACCACCAAAGGCCCCTAAGGTTTGGCTCCAAAAAAGGACTCCCATTAAACTTCTCTCAAGAAATACAAAGTCAATAAATGTCTAAAATCACTCCTTATTAGTTTTGTAATACTTCCATCATTAATTAGATATTAAGGCAGTGTTTTTGGGGGTGAATCTATTTGATTGACAGGCCTGTGGTGCAGTCAGGTTTCTGCTCTAGGTGAGCAGGCATAGTGTCCCTGGGTTCCCAATCAAATTAAGTAAAATCCACCACTTGCTCCTCCCCAGCTCATTCAAATATAGGCACTTCTCATTCCAAAATAGCAAGCTGGCAATTGTTAAAATACCTAACTTCCCAAACCAATGGGTAACATCACAGTTGGTTGCCGCTTGGGTTTAAGGTGTAACACAGCACAGTTTTGGCCATCCAACCACATCGAAGCTGGGTGTGATTAGAGCTGCAAAGAGGACAGTGAAACATTGCTTTTCTGCTGTTTAATAATTATAACGACTAAAATGTGCAAAACAGAGTGCATTTGCTATTCTGTTTGCTGTTTCTAAGATTCATAAAAAATGATGAATGACCAAATATGTGCCCATCATCATCTAGCCCAGTAACACAGTGCATCTATGTAATATGACTCATTTCCATCATTGGTGTGAAGATTATGAAGGATCAGTGGCTCTGAGTAAAACTGGAGGACATTTCTCACCCTATAACCAACTCATGAGACCTATGTTGTAATAGTATTTATCACCCTCAGTTTGTTTCATTTCATCTGCTGAAGTCAAGCAAAGGTTAAACATTTGTGTGAGACAATCACAGATTACATTTCCTGGACATACACTGTGTGGGAAGTATCCATCTGTCTGTTTTTCAGCTCTTCTCTGCTGCCTTTTCTGACTTTCACATTTTCTGTCTCTCTCTCAGGTTGTCTCTCTCTTCTTCTGTGGTATATTAAGAGTCTTGTTAGTTATTTCCTCTTAGAAAAGAATGATGGACTACGGTTTTGACTCGCAATCCATACTAGACAGCAGATTATAGTACTACTCCAACAGAAATGCCAGTCACAATGGAATTCTTACACTCATTGTCATGTCATTAATGCAGGGTTGTACACTATAATACAGCTATATTTGAGTAATGTGTTTTCCCATGCTGCTGAAGGATTTTATCCATCCATCCATCCATCCATCCATCCATCCTTCCTTCCTTCCTTCCTTCCTTCCTTCCTTCCTTCCTTCCTTCCTTCCTTCCTTCCTTCCTTCCTTCCTTCCTGTTGGTTTTGTTTGAGGCTAGGAACAAACCATCCGTATAGGTCGTATGGTTTGGAGGTCTTGTTGGTTTTTAAGAGGCTTCCTGCAAAATCTCTGTCTGGTTGGATTTGAGAAATACAGTTGAGAAATACACCTAGCATTGACTTTGTAATTATTAAGATCTAAACTGCTTAATTTCTCTATCTTTTTAAAATGTTGTATTACTGATTTTAATATTTTCAACTAACTGGTTGTTAGAGTGTCTGATTAAGTCCTCAGAAAAAGATGGTTTAGGTTAGTAAAGCATCTGGGGTCACCTTATCGAACAGAGTGTGGGTGCAGAGAAAGGGTACAAACTTCACTTCTAATTGGTAGTTAGAGGAAACAGCTCAGCTGGCTGTATCAAAGTAGCCACTATAAGAATGGAAATCATCTTATTAACAACTGGCAGAAAACAGTACATACTATAAGTAGTTGGACAGTTAGAAATTTTTGTTCTTCAGGCTCTGTGTTTCAGCTCATACAATTTGAAATAAAATCCTTGATACTTCCTTATAGCGGTCTCACTTGTGGCTCAGATTTAATTGAGAGTTGTCATTTAGACTGAGGTGCAGCTCTCTGAGAACATGAGGAGTAAAAAGGTAACCATTCAAGTGAAGAGGATAAGAAAAAAACTTTAAAAAAAAAAACTGCCAGAAGGATATCAAGAACAGTTGATCTGCCAAAATTTGCAGCTGGGTTCATTTTGAAAAAGGAAAACAAAAAAATGACAAATTACCTGGTAGACTGAGGAGCACAAGTCTTATGCATGACTGGAGGCGTATTTGCATAATGAAGAGAAACCCCTTTATGACTGCACAGCAAGTCAAGAAACTCTGATCTCATTTCGTCTGAGCAGCATTTCACTTGTTAAAGACCAGACTAAAGGCAACGAGACCCCACAAGAGCTGAAGGTGGCCTGGGAGAGTATCACCACTGAAGAGTCACAGTGTCTGCTGATGTCCATGGGTCAAAAGCCTCAGGCAGTCACTGAGTGCAAATAATTTTACACAGTATAATCCATATTTTGAATTTGTTTGACGACGCTTTAATTTACTATCCATTGTTTTATTTCATATTGAATATGCTGAAGTATTCTGAAGAATACAACATGTGTAACTCATGACAAGTTGCCATAACTGTCTAAACAGGAGCCATTTTCCATACATGCTAGCATAGATTCTTCCAACGTTTCCAATAAAGTAACTGAATTGCTTTTAATGCAGAAGCATGTCAGTCCACAAAAGGAAATTACCATCCCAAATCTTTGATACTTTAAAGCGAAAAGCTTTTTAAGAATCACAATCATTTGAATAAACAAGTTGACTCTTTTCAGATCATATTAGCATTCTTAATTAATTCCTTCCTTCCTTCCTTCCTTCCTTCCTTCCTTCCTTCCTTCCTTCCTTCTTTCTTTTCTGAATAACTACTAAAAACAACTGTGGAAAAAATCTAGGAAAAATTCTCTGAAGTCAACTTTTTAAAACTAAAAATAATGAGCATTCATGCTAAGAATTTCTGGACCCTTTTTTGTTCTTAGAAAGGTTGTGATTCACATTTATGATCATGATTCACAGTCACTATTCAAGTCTTTCCCTGATGACTTATATTCTTTGGTTGCTTCTTCTGCTCTTATTTTTGCTTATGTTGAACATAAGGTTTTGTTCACTCGCAGCTTTCTTTTGCTGTGAATGTCTTAATTACAGTTGTCACCCTCTGTGTCAGAATTTTTAATATTTTAATCCCAGTAGGATACAGTTCAGCTTTAATGATCTCTCTTTCTCTGTCGCATATAATGAAGGGCATATCTCTGTCTTCAGTAAGATGCTAATGAAGCTTGTGAATATATTACAAGTTAGATAACAGCTCCATACACAGTTACATGGCTACTTGCTCTAAATGGTCAAGACATTCTAGTTGCCTTTAGTAGCAATGATTTACATTTACAGAACTACTGAAGTGTCTCTGAGGATTTAAAATGCAAGATTTCCATTGCAATACGTCAGTGGTTCTTCGGGCAGATTAACTGCTGATCCCGTTCCCAATTGTAAACTACACTACTTTGTATATTGTGGGCTTTTAACGTCTTTTGCTTTATATGTATTTCTTTTGTTGACAGCAATGATGTAGCCCACACACCTCTGTGATATCAAATTCACGTTGGTGAGGTTTTTTGTGCCAATTTACACAAAAGAATACAATAATTTCATCATTGATTGTACTTCTATGAATAAAAGAATACAAGCATATTAGAGCTTTTTTTTTTTTAATTGCCCACTTCATGTTAATTCTCTGCAGAGTAATTTGCACATAGTTTGCAACAACTTGTTGGTCTAATTGTCCGATTTTTCATTAACATGACTGAATGTCATGGAAACCACTTAATGACTTATGTGTCTGTATTCTTTGTGTGCATTTATCTTTGGACACGTGTGTGTGTGTGTGTGTGTGTGTGTGTGTGTGTGTGTGTGTGTGTGTGTGTGTGAGACAGCATTTTTCTGCCACAGTGGACGACACTGCTGCTTCTTTTCAGTATTTATAAGGCTGTTAATTGTACTCTGAATTGCCATTTTTGGTAAAAGCTCGTTGCAAGCCAGCTAGCAGCAAGAACGGTTGCATTTTCAATCAGGATAGTTCTTTTTCATTACAGGTCTGTCTTCTGTTAAACACAGCAGTAAAGAAGGACAAAGTGATATAAAGGGTTATGTTTGGCAGCATGGAGTAAATCTCTTGGAAACAATTAAAAGTAAAGAAGTAAAAAAATAGAAGATAGATATAATGCATACAGTTGGCTGGAAGATGCAGGTATGTATAAGTAGTCCCTTACTCCTCATGTCTTTCTCTTTCTTGTCTTTATAAACGTGTGTACTAGCTCACACAAAAGCTACATGAATTCCACAATGTTCGGTACATCGAGGAGCAGCTCTACTTATAATAATAGACTCAAGTAATAACTGCATGTGGTGTACTTGGTTGTCATGGTGATGAATGGTCTCCCAGGCAACACAGGAAGTCCATCTGGGAAGAAATCTGAAAGAGGAAGTAGATACCGGAGATTGAGGAAACACAGCAGCCACCTGATTTATTCATCCTCATCCATCATCTAAAACTCAAAACTATTGGTTTCTTGAATGAGTAAATGGCCAATAAGCTATTTTTGGTCTTTTGAGGCCACAACACAAGTAACAACAAATGAGGCTCACATAACAAGAAAATAAGCCAAATGTTTTTGGCTCTTGAAATGAGAAAGCTGAAAATAGTAGTTTGTAATGGTCTGAGAAGAGCAGCAACAAAATAAAATGGCTAAGCTTAACTTTTTGTCTCTTTGATTCTATTCCTCTTTCTGCTTCTTTTTCTTTTTTTTTTTTTTCTTATTCTTTCCTCTGGCTTTATCGTCTTCCCTGCAATCTCCACCGCTCCGACAACACAATTTTTTTTCCTCTCGTCTTTCTGAAACCGGGATCCAGCAGTTAAGTATTTAAGTCCTGTTAATGACTGTAGTCATTTGACATTGCATGGGTTATCAGAGTGGATTCAGTATGACAGTGAATAGTGTCATGGTGATTTCCATGTAGCCTCCTAACATTGCTTTGTACCCCCCTCACTAATCTGTATGTGTACAACTGAGATAGTGCACATGCATAATTTTTTCCTATTCTCACTCACTGATTAGTAAACAGCTCAGACGTCTTCTAACATGAAGATCAAAGGGAATTTTCAATGTCATGCTAAAAATTGCTCATCCGTGTGTCTGTCTGTGGGTGAGGATTTTTTTGCGCACATGCAGAATATATGACATACTGTATGAGGCAAATCGGAGAAGGCAGGGATTGTGCATTACAGAATCCGCGACTTAAGCAGAACACGAATTGCTAGAATTGCTTCCAAGGAATATGTTTGTGTAAAACAAGGTAAATTCAGATGCAGTAGTGCTTTGACGTGAAACCGAAAGGCAGCTAAAGGTTGTTTTTTTTTTTAGCATATTTTATTAATGACATTTTCTTACGCACAGATTTGTCATCACATGTTTTTAAACTCAAATGTTTTTGCAGGATTCAACTTAAAAACAGCTTATTTAATTCAGGTCATTAAATGGAAGATATATAACAGGTTATTATTTTTTGCATTTGAGTTGTTTTTGAAATTTTTTTGGTCTAACATGAAGAAAAAAAAAACAGCATAAAGATTTGGAACAGTAGAAAACACTTGATAAAAGAGTGGTGAAATATAACAAGTGTAGATGGTTTGAAATGTATCAAAATGAGGTCATTCATACGTGCTGGCCTTCAGAGTCACCACATCTCAACCACACAAAGCACTTGTTAGACGAATGACTATAGGAAATATTGTTTAGTAGAACAGCGTTCCATGCCTCCGGTAGGTTTTCAGACACTTGTAAAATGTATTACAAGAAGCGCTGAAGCCCTTCTGATGTATGACGTTGGCCCAAAATCTTTACTAAGACATTTTGTGTTGGCTTTTTCTTTCATTTGACACTCATGTGTATGTACAATCAACACTTAGAGCATACATAGCTCATTTACGTCACACGGGATCCACAATATGTAAGCTGTTGAACAAAATGTCAGTTTTTGTTAACTATCTCTCCGATCATATCTGATCAAGAGTGCTGAACTTTTTGCTGTCTGTTTTCAGGAGAGCATTTTTCTCTTGGTGTCTACTCAGTTGCACCTGCTAAACAGCATGTCTTTTTCAACTTAATGATGATGAAGGAAGGTTTGCTTAGTTCATCATTTCCAAATTCATTATCCTGAGAAATCCTGCCAGTGAGCATTTACTACACCAGGAATCAGATGTCAGTACATCCCTGCACTGCAGCAAAAACAATATTTCCATTAAGCTGCTTTGTGTGAAACCAATATTGCTGTGATAATATAATTTGTGTTTCTTTTTTTTATTCTTCTTAATTTTATAAAATTCTTTCACTCAACTTTTTAAATTGTTTACTTTAGGCAGAAATTCTATTTAGTTTTAGTCTGTCCGCCCATTGTAATTAATACTGTTATTAGCTGATTTATGAATGCACTCTAATAAAGCTGTCAATCATATCTCACACTAATTATTTTGTACCTTTAGGCGTAATGCTGCCTGTCTGGGTATATAATCCCCTTATGGCAATTTAGTCAGGTAAAGAAACAACTAAGGTAGGAAGATTCCTACTTGATGTGGGATATCAACTTTAGATTACAATGACGGTTAAACACTTTCTGACAATGGCATTCATCATCCTGACCCCAACCCTTTTACTTTGTGCCAGACTATACGAGGTGCAATCAAAAAGTTCCCAAACGAATGTTTTCCCTCAGACGCCTCAGAACATGACAGTAGACAGTCTGACCCTGGAGATAAATTCAGGGTGCACAAACCCTGTGAATTTCAAAGAAAATCCACTTGTGCTCCTGGCCTGAAGTGTCTCTTAAGTCTTGGACAATGAGGTCTGCATATTCAATTTCCTAGCCTGTTATTACCAGACCCAAATGCACTGCGTGAATATATGAGTCTAGCCAAGCTCCACTGAGGATTTTTTTTTTTCTAATCATTGCATCCTAATAGACCCAAACCTTTGGTTTTAATTTTAAAACTACTCCAATAGCTTTTAACCAATTACCATTAAACACCATATGACTTTTCTTGTGTGCTGAAACTCTACCATTGCTGCCAATGTACGAACTACTTCAATGTCATTGCACTTAGCTGCTCCCAAACCTTAATGCAAACAGAGTTTCCAGATTATAATCACAGCAACGATTGAAGCTGGGAGCAACGGTCTGGCCGAGCACAGATTTATGATTCCCTGAGTTTGGCACAAAATTCACAATATTGTAAATTTGTACGTAACACGTATTGTTACAAAAATGCATTTAGCTCAGGTATTGATGTTGATAAAGCCTTGTAACTTGGAATACTTCCTCACAAAAGTAAATACTTCTCTCACCTCACACTTTGTATGCCAATCATACTACTTCCTGTATTAGCTGAACTTTTTTTTTTTTATTTCATCCATAATAATCTATGCAAAACAGAAATAGAATTTCTTTACATAGTATACAGTTTGTGTTGGATTGTCTCATAGAGCAATATTTCAAAACAAGTTTCTCTTCCTGCCACATGAAGTTACTGGCTTGAAATGTTGTGGGATTGCACTCCTTTTCATGTTCAAGGAATTTATAGAGAGAGAGAGAGAGATCCAAGTTTTCCTTAAACATCTAAGCAAATGCACAACAGTTGCATGTGCACGTAATTTGCAAGAGACAGGGCAGGGGTGAGAAATGACAAGAGTACTAGTAAGACCTGCCAGTCTGACTGTCAAAAAACTGTCTCTATATATTTACCTGTCTAAACATTTAGTTGCCTGTCTCTTAAACTTTATATTAAGCCAGTCTCCATTCGTGGCCGCTCATGAATACAACCGTGCTGCATATTTATATTATTTGATCTATCTAAGCATTTAACACTATCAGTCAGACCATTTCCTTCCATCCATTTATCACTCCAAACCTTGAGTTTCTCTTTTTTTTATACTATGTTTCTGACCTAGATAAAACTCAGTTCAATAACTCCATCTCCATTTCTTACGGCATTAATCCATCTACTTAATTCAACTAATTTTTTTCTGTTAACATCTGATCTGAATTTAGTGGGAGAGAAGGTTTGGACTATTTACAACTTTAAAAATTATTTTCCTTTGTTTGTGCTAAACTCTTGTACATTGTATCTTTACTTTAAGTATACTTTATTTAAATGGAAATAAAAACAGTCATGTCAAATGTAGCAAGACATGCTCTTCAGCACATAGCGCATCAGGTCATCCTGAAGTCACAAAAACTTACGACACAATACACCACTAATCTACAGATAAACTCCCAAAAGCTTTCATGTCATAAGAGTCATCAGGCTGAATAAACAAACATACACTGCCCTTTCGGCTTGGGTTTGACTCTGTCTCATGCTGTGAACCAGCTGACCTCTGACCCTTCCATCAGCCCCACAAGGTGAAACTATCCAGACAACTAATGTCTGCTGCCCTGTAGTGGAACATTGTTACAACTCCACAATGACAAACGCAATACTCAAGCTGAAACTATAATGTGCATATAATATTTTATTCTGTTCGTTTCTCATGCAAATACACTCTTTCCGATCATCTTAGAATTACCACGCTCTACATTTTTATTAATCCCCAGTAAACTTTAAACCAAGTGAAGAACGCATACTTTGAATTAAGTTTAACTGAGTTTAATTATCACCTGCAACCAACAACGCCATTGTTTTATTCTTTATTTTTGATAATCTAGTAAGGATAAATCCAGTAATCTCTCAACCCGGACAAAGCTCAGAAGATCATTTTTGCCAAAGGTGACAGCTGTTGCATCACTGCACCCTGGTCGTCGATCCTAAACAAGACCCACCGGTACCGGCAGATGAAGCCTGGACGGGACGCCAGTTGCGGGAGTGAAAAGTGAGTAAGCTGAGTGAAAACTGAGTACTTTGATCCATTGGGTTGATGTCTGACAGCTGATTTATCCAATTCTAAATTCATAATTTCTCATTTAAGTCAGGAACTAGCTCCGTTTTTAATAGCCTAACTATTATTCTTCCCACCGTCACTCCTCTATAGCTCAGAAATCCTGTTCATCACATCCATGATCCATACACTACAATAAATATTCCATAGTTTATTCTTGGTGTAAATATTGTTCAATAAATATCCTCAGACCAAGCACTTGTTTTTGTGTATTTCCTGGAAGATATTGAAAGAAATCCCTGAATGCAGAAGTCATGGTACAGTCACGGTACACCCTATTAAAATGTAATCTTGATTCTTTCTGCTAAACAGAAAGCGGTGTCCCAAATATAAATCTAATCTGCAACACAAACATCAAAGAAGGGGTAAAGTAGCCCATAATGCAGTTTTAAACAGTATTTTTTTCGTATAACTACACCAAATACTGTATTCATGTGACCTTACAGGTCAATGGAAATGTCTCCTTGCTGTTTTTATTGCTGATTTTGTCTTAATGTATTTGATTTAGCAGTTTGTTTGATTAGAAAGTTTCAGAGGCTTGTTGAGAGAAAGCCAGCGAGACAAAGAGCAAGACAGAATTAGAGGAAGGTAAAACCAGATATACAAACCTAGAATAAGCGCTGACAATGGGGAAGGGCCTGCTGTAAAGGAAAGTGGGTCATTTATGTCACTTTTGGATGACAGGCTCTGTGTCACCACTGACCACTCTGTGTCACTCTGCCTCATTCCTCTGGAGAGACTGACACTGACTCAGGGACAGGGACTGTCACCAGCCTCAACCCTCTCCTGGCCCTGTTGTATGTGTATGTGTATGTGTATGTGTATGTGTATGTGTATGTGTATGTGTATGTGTATGTGTGTGTTGCATGTGTACATCAGTGAACATGCCAGTGTCTCCATTCCTTCATCTAAGTGTCATCCCTGTTGGTGCTTGTGTGTGAGAGACAAGTCATGTGTGTGCTCATGTCTTTTAGCAGTCACGTGGTATAACAGTGCAAGGCTAAGCTGGTCACAGACTGACAGTTGTGAATTTTCCCTGAGGACACACATGTAGAGACCAACATTCTTGTACTCGTAACACACTCTACCTCCTTGTAGCCAGGCATGTAGTGTATAAGTGCATTCTTTTCAGTGTGTTTCATTTTTATATATCTATTTCTGTTTTGCACTTACGGAGTGTCTTAGCAACTATCCACCCCACTTAACCTTTGAATATTCGTGTGAAATAGTTTGGCTTTTATGATGCAGAGTATCAGAAAAAAAATAACAGTTACAGGAGAAAAGAAAAACTCTTCAGATGAAATATCTATACATGTAAGAGCATCAGTGAATGAAGGGAACTAGTGATGGAGATGACAAGATGCCTGCGGACACAGGCATTTATAGGGCTGAGATTCCTCTACCATATGCACACCACTCACAGCTTTGTGACACTGTGGAAAAGATACCTTCTAGTTATGTTATAGACCAAGTCAGCCAACTTACATTTTTCCGAGACCAGAGACCAATAGTCTTATACTACCTACCTAAATACCAACAGGTTGCTGTTCATCAGTTTGTTTGTGGGCACATGAACTGATGTAATAAAGCTATGAAAACCAGAAAAGCAGAAAGGGGTTTAAGATTAGGTCGCAACACTAACAGTCTACAGCGATGCTAGCAGGTCTGTCAGCCAGAGCGGTGCTTTGAGCTAAATACTAATGTCAGGATACTAACATGCTGACAGTGACAATGGAAACATGCTGATGTTAAGCAGGCATACTTGTTACAATGTTAACTGTGTTAGTTCAGAATGTGAGCAAGCTAGCATTGTATTTGACAAGTTGAGCACCAGGGACAGGAAATGCTGTCTGCATGGATTCTGTGTGTATGAATTTATGAATGATGACACTTAAGTTGCACTATTTCCATTTTACATATTTTTACTTCAGTAGATGTTTGTCTGTAGTGATGCAAGATATCAGAGATTTCAGAGGCTAATTTATGTGATAATTATACTGTTTATCCTTATATGAATTTTTCTGTCAGCAAACTTACAATAAGACTAGATTTCCAAGGCACAAAGAAATGATTGTTTTGCTTTTAAAGGCAGTATGTGATCACCCCATGTTGGCGGATAGATCTACCAGTGGATCAGACGGAATCAAATCACTTCACCAAACCTGTTCTGTGCTGAAGCATTAAAGTTAAGATTTTCTCTTGTATATGCAGCTTATGATGCTGTGCTTACAGTTAAATCTATAGTGGATTTTAATAAAACAAAGCCCTCCATATCTCTCTGCTTCCCCCACTTTCTCAAGATTCCAGCTTTTTGAGAAACAGACACCTGTCGATCTGGTCTTTAAAGTATGTTTGAATTGTCCGGTAACTAAATGCAGTCTTCCCCTGACAGATGTGAGTGTGTGTGTGTGTGTGTGTGTGTGTGTGTGTGTGTGTGTGTGTGTGTGTGTGTGTGTGTGTGTGTGTGTGTGTGTGTGTGTGTGTGTGTGTGTGTGTGTGTGATGTATATGTTAAACCCATCCGTTCATTACATGTGTATGTTCTTATTTTTTGCATCAATGTGGATATATTTGTATGTGAGGTTATCAGTGTCGGTAAGAAATGCATTGTTAAAAACAAAATAAAAACAAACCACAAATATAACCTGTGTCAGGGTGGCAGAAATCTGGATTTTGTTTTGTTTTTGTATGATGGCCAGACACATTTTCAGTGTTGATAGTCTAAACCTTGATGGACAAATTGATGTTGCACAGCCCCGCCCCATATTTCTTCCCTCTTGTGCCCTACTTCACAATGGCCTCGCACCACTGCCACCACCTTTTCCTCTCATTCCGTCCCCTCTTACCCTCTTCCCACCAGGTGGTGTTGAAAAGCATAGCAGGGAAAAGTGTTGTTCCAAGCTTTACTCCTCTTAAGAGAAAACATTGATGATGCGGTTGCAACACCTGCCTGCGTGTGTCAGTTTGTGTGCTTGTGTTCATGTGTTTGCATCCCTGTATGGTGTGTCTGTCTTAGTGTGTGTGTGTGTGTGTGTGTGTGTGTGTGTGTGTGTGTGTGTGTGTGTGTGTGTGTGTGTGTGTGTGTGTGTGTGTGTGTGTGTGTGTACGTACTTCAGTTGAAGAGCAAGCTTGCTTACGCTGTATGAATTTAGTTAAGTGAACACTCTCGAGAATGAAACAGAATCCTGCTTCTCTCCTTCAGAAGAAAAAAGAAAAAAATATCAGCAGGAAGGCTTATAGACACACACACACACACACACACACACACACACACACACACACACGCACACACACACACACACGCACACACACACACACGCACACACATACAAACACTCTTAACTGGTTGCTCTTTAAGAAGCGAGAAAAGACATTTAAAACCTCTCTCTCCAGCCATCTGTTAGTGTGCAGGCAAAACCCACTCTCCCCCGCCCTCTGCAATCTGCTACATCACGCACACAAAGGCGGATGTACACTTTCACAGACACACAAATGCCCAAATGAGACACAATACATACTCACCCATACTCCCAATACATCTCTCTCTCTCTCTCTCTCTCTCTCTCTCTCTCTCTCTCTCTCTCTCTCACATACACAGGCACACACATTCAGATATATATATACCAAACTGACTGGTACCATTTTTTTCATCACTTATACTAGGATACACACTTACAGACACACACAAACACACACAAACACACTCTATGCTACACCAACACAAGCCCACTTCTTGTATCTCCATGAATCTCTCTGACTGTCTCTCTCTCCTCATTTCTGGAGCCTGCGGACAGAGTGGAAAGAGAGCGTAATGCCGATGCTTGTGATTGATCTCATTAATACTAAAGAGCAGACATGTCGGCATATGGTGTTTATCAAATCTTCCTGGTAAATGCTACAATCCTGAAAATGGCTCCAGAGGGAAGAGGAACGAGACGAAAGAATAAAAATAAAGGGATGTAAAAAGAGGAGCTGGTGTTAGATACAGTATGTGTAATAAAAAGATAGAAAATAAAACACTGTAGATCCATAGACCAACAAGCAGATCAAAAGGAATTTATCAGCAATAATACCAATAGAGTGAAGACAGATTATTTTTTTATCGAGTCTCCCAGTTGTAGCAAATGGTTTGATTTTGAACTTTATTCAACTTTATGCTTCATACAAACACTGCCAGCTGCACCAACTGTTCATGTGTGGAACTCACCACTTATGTAAGATTTCACGTCCCTTTTGCAATTTATCAAAGACTGTGTATCAGGCAGTTAAAGTTTCACTTAGACCAAGCAGCAACTAACAGTGACGTCACCCACTAACGGTGACGTTTTCTGAATCGCCTTTATGAATCTTCGAGTTCAGATTTTGGCCGTCGCTATCTTGCTTCTTTTTGAGCTAGAGATGACCATATTTGGACGAGCTGGGGAGGAGCGAGCAGGGATCTCATTGGATCTGATTAGGACACTACGCCCCGCCCACCGAGAGCAGAAACTTGATTGCACCACAGTCCTGTTAATCAAACTGACATGCCCCCAAACATTCTGCATTTTGAGGCCTAATATTTAATTAATGATGGGTTTATATTCCGATGGACCGCCAGACAACTAATAAGAATGATGGACTTTAGCCAACAACAAGAAAAAAAAGACTTGCATGAGAGAATTTAAATGGGACTCTATTGAGCGAAGGTCTTTTTGGAGCCAACCTCGAGTGGCCCTTAGTTGTATTGCACTTTAAGGTACTTCCGCATTTGCCTCTTTTTTTAAGACCTGGAAGCTACGTCCACTTTTATATACAGTCAATGATTTAGACATAGTGTGAACGTTAACAATAAATCAGTGGAAACATTTGATATCGTGCAAATTAAAGTTGGTTTTATGTGAATAAATAAAAATACCTTGCTTGACTAAGTGGTTTCACAGAGCAGCTTTTTGGGTAGCTTTCACAGATGCTTATCCATTGAAACCCCGCCAGCTAAATGTTCTGTATCCAGAATCCAGATTCTTCAACAACATTACAATATAGTTTGAGTGCACTATGAATGAAACAGCTTTTTTTGGTTCACGTAGACTGGGTTTTTAAATTACGATGAACAAGCTAAGATTTTAAGTTGTCGTGGTGTAGTAGGTCTAATAAAAGGCTGGTTTTTAATGTGATCACTACATTCAACACAGACAGCGTAAATGTGGACTAAGCACGGTACCCTGAGGGTTATCACTGAATGACCAATGCCGTCACTTAAAGTCTTAACAGAGGTAGGACTTGAACCATTTAAGGTCTGTGAGTGATTTCCTGTTGCCTGCAAGGTGTCACACAACGTGTACCAAATGAAACTTGCACAGAGGTCCAAGAAAATAAAAATTTTGAGATTCACAGTCTCAACTCAAACAGGTCCTCAATAATTTCCACGTGGACCTTTTCAGTGCTGTGATGGTTTTTGCTTTCGCATAACCTCATTCATAAAGGCAAACATGAGAAACAATTTCCTCGTAATAATCTGTAATAAAAACTCAACCAGCTCCATTGCATTGAACTAACCTATATCTGACAATTTAACAGGCAACCCCATGACAAAATGATGCAACAAAAGGCTCCAGAATCCATAAGGAAGGAAATGTTCTGCTCATTTTTGCAGAATGTTGAGATGTTAAAATAAATGAATATATTTTGGTCAAGAAACCAGTTTGGTGGTTTTTTTTGGTGATTTTTTTCACATAGTCTTTGTTTGACAAGCACCCAACTGAATTTTACTGATGCACAGACAACTTTTAATAGTCTAATACCTAAAATGTTCCAATTTAATATACAAAAGCAAAGTAGTCCACAAAACAGAGAAGCACATTGGAAAGAAAAAATAAAACCAACCTAATATCCCAATTTATGAGACAGAAGGTTGTGGCAGTTTTGTAAGTAAGAATGTTTGTACATGCATGCAGTATTATTATTATTATTATTATTATTATTATAATATATATATATATATATATATATATATATATATTATTTAAATTTTTTTTTTTTTTTTATCTCCTTCACTTCTTATAAAAGAACAGAAAGAGGAAACACTGTGCCGTATAAGCCTGCTTTCTGATTAAAAATACAAATATTTTTCTTTATAGTTTCTAGCAGAGAGATTGACAATAAAGGGAAGGTGCTTCAAGGTGCTCCTCATGGACCAGTTGACAGCTATTTTCATTCTTGCTTATTCTCTGCAGGCCTTTCTGTTGAGCACTTTCTAGGAAAATACACAGTTGACAGGTATGCATCAGTGACTTCAGTCATATGCAGATGACACGTGCAAAGGGAGAATGGCTGACTGGGCCAGAGAGCATTTGCCGACCATGCCAAAATACATTTCCTTGAATCTCACTTTAAAAAATATAAAGTCGTATACAATTATTAGAATTCCACACACGCTGTTGTGTACCTCTGCCAACCAGTCAAGTTGTAGTTCACTCTTATGTGTTGTGATATGTAAAGCTGATTCTGATAGGACATAAAGTTTTTGCCCTAACAGTAGACAAAGCTTCAAATATGCTTACAAAGAAACTACAAATTTTGAAACATACATCTTCAACCTGAAAGCACAGAAGATCTGTAATCAAAGATAAATCTGGGTGGACAGGGTATCCATACAATTTGGAGTTTACATTATCCACTTGCCATATTTAGCTATTTTTAGTCAGCCATTTGCTTATAACAGTAGGTGCTAATGTGCAACAGTCTGTAATACGAATATGCGTAGGAGCTGTTGAGGGCATCTGTTTTGAGTGCAACAAGTTATCACTCATTTTTTAATGTCTGTGGCAATTGGAATGTGAATTTGTCGCAGCGAGAAAGAGAATTTGCCTTGTCTTAGGTGAGCAGTTCTACAGTTTTTACATATAAGCCATTAGTTACACAAACAGGGCTACATTAAGTTTTTTTGATTGATTGGTTGACAGCCCACATGGGTCAGCAGTTTACCAAAGACTCGTTTGATATCCAGAAGTGATTCATGGGAAGAATAAAATTAGCCTTTCTCATAGTGGTGTTGGAACATGTGTTTTTGGTCCTGTTTATATGTAGTGAAAGTTTAAAAGAATTGCAACAGACTGGTTGGCTGTTGTTCAAATATACAAATTGCCCATCAAAAGCTACATTGTCTCTGCCAACTACAGATTGATCCCATGCTTATGGATGTCTCATAATCAGTAACATAGCTCTCAGACCAGAAGAAAGATCCAACGGAAAGGATCTTGATAAAGCAAGAAACTTTTCACATTATTACAAGAATTATGGTGAGGTCAGGGCTGACATTGGACTAGTAGCAGTTACATAAGCCACAACATTGTTCTCAAGGAGCAGAAACTGTGTTGTACCTAAACTGATCTTTTACACTCCAAAACTGTAAATACCCAACTCTTGCTGTACGTTTTTCTCTTGAAGCTGACAAATACATAGTAAAGATTTTGAAAAAAGTAAAATTTATATACTGTATTAATCAAAAGATAATTTTTACAACTGCAGTAATATATACAGTATATATATCTATATATATAAAGGCCAGAAGACCAGATATGAACAGACATGGGGGAAAAAACAGGCAGATCAATCACAGACAGATAAAGGAGAATCATGGAAAGATATTGATATTACAGATAAACAAGCAGGCAGGCAGGCAGGGAGACAAGCAGATAAAGTTAAGGACAAGCAGTGCTGCTGCATTATAACCAAACATAAATATTTTAGAACAGAATAAGTATCCACAGAGTGCAAACAGGAACATCAAGTTCTGTGAAGGCAAAACCTGCACGGTTAACATCTAAGTACTATCTCTCATCAATTTAATTTTGCAACTTTCTCCCGATTTACCAACTTGAATTTCAATTTGTTCGGGTCTGAAATACTGTATCTCTCGCTCACTCCTGTTATTTCTTTATTTTCCCTTCCATCACTCTCTAACCTCTTACGTCTCTTCCCCCTCCATCTCCATCTCTTTGCTTTGATGGCTGAAGACTCAGGACCCTCGCTGCTGGATTAGTATTCCCTTCGTGATTATTGTCTGATGGGTTTTGGGGGTAAACTGGAAATGGAAGGTTGCCATTGTCTCTGTGGCTCAGTTCACATTTCAACTAACTGGGAAAAAAATTAACTCTAATGTGTAGGGCACATTACTACACATCAATATTCTCATGGCACTGACTGAATTGCCTTGGTACTATACTATCAAAAAAAAAACACTTTGCCATTTGGTACCAATTTTTTAATCCTAGCTGCATCCAAACAAACGCATTTTCATTTTTCATGCATAGTCTTTGCTATGTTTTTTTGGGTGGCCTGCCCTTGTCGGGAAAATCACTCAGTTTCAACTTATGTATCCTAAATCTTACATTAAGACACCTTATTTCACTCTCTTTAAACTATTTTTGGCCACACACTTGTCTGAGTTACGCTGCCGTAACTGGGGGGCTTCTCTGTGTGTAGTTTGCTAGCTAGCATCTACTGATTGCATGGAAGGAATTCAGGGGTCATCAGTAAATTGAAGTGTCTCGCAATAACTTGCATGTGAGGTGTATAAGCGCTACCTATAAATTGTAGCCACAGAAAATAAGATGGATTTCACTCTTAACTTCTGAACTGCATGAAAACAAAAGATGTGTCAGCATGGAGGCCTTTTTCTGAAAAATATTTCTTTGTGGTTATTTCCAAATGAAAGTGTGATCAAATTTGTATTTGTAAATGTTACTGTGATATTATTTAATACTTTAGCAAATCAGGGAGTTTTGACAATGCTAAGGAAGAATGAAGACAAGAAAAACAAACCTTTGATCTCTGTTTTTCAACACAGGAACTCTCACAGTGAATCTGCACTGTGAACTATTTTTGTAAAATATTAGATCTGACAGTCATGAACACTTCATACTTTCATTGCTAAAAAAAACAAACTTGCCTTGAATATTTTGGTGAACTTTCATGTGGAAAGTAATAGTACACTTTAGATTGCCACAGTCTCGGCCTTTCTCAGCCGAGCTTTTCCAACTTTTGGAAATCTGTTATTTTAACCAACTACATTCATCAAATTTCATTACATCAATCGTAAGTGCCATTATATTTCTCTTAAAGCGCAAACATCACCGTCTATCGGTACAATAGTATTAGAGATATTCTGGAGATAAATTTGGCGTTTACAAGGATCTAAATCACCAGCGACAGAGAAAACACAAGACGGTTAACAGGTAATACATAGGCATACCTGATGTTGTGTGGGTGGGATGTATTGTTATGTGTGTGTTCAAAACCATAGCAGCACATTGAGCCAGAGGACCATTTAATTAGACTGTCTGGTTTGATATAGAGCAGCCACCTGTCAGCAAAGGAAGAGCTGAGCATTCGGCTGGAAGATTCGGAGGTCTGATCTGCTGGACATCAGTCTATCAGTGTGTTGACATGCTCAACATGACCTGTCAAAACATTGGCTAACTTCATGTTTGCAGACGTTCTTTGGTCTATGAATCTTTTTTTTTCTATTTCAGGTCCAGCTTGATTTTTTTGTTTTTCTCTCCTTCTTATTTAGAATACTCATTTAATGCATGAAGACAACGTTTGATTTGCAGGGTTGAAATGGTTCTCTATCAGTTTGTGAGCACTTGTATTGATTTATGTGCCTTGCCCTGGAGTGGCAAGCGTCCTTGTTGAGTCGATGATTAACACTTCAGTCAGTCAGGGCTGTCAGTATCTGGTTGTGACTCAGTGTCAGGACTTTTGACTTTTGATCTCCATTCCAACATTTTTATTTCTTCCTTCACAACTTCCTCCCTTCTCACCATTTAGTTCTTTGTTTTCCTTCTCTCCTCTCGCGCTTCTTTTTCTTTTCACTGCCTTTTCTAATCTCCTCCTCCTTCTTACTGAATACATTATTTCAAGACAAAAGCATTAGGCTTACATATAGCACTAGTTGGTTGTAACATTTCATTAATTAAACATAGAAAGTTAAATTGTTTTGGTTGGAGTTAACATAACTAAAGGTCTGGTTAGTTATCAGATACTAATAATAACCGTTACAGTTTTTGTCATTATAAGGTTGTTAACAGGATATGATAATCGTTTCCAGTTAACAGAGTAAAACACTTGTTTGCATTAATTACATTAAATTCAACTTTCAATCCAATTTTATTTATAGTGTGCCAAATCACAACATAAGTCATCTCAGGACACTTAAGTCCTTTCAATAGAACCTTAGCAACATTAAAGTGAGAATCCCAACAATTCAACAATTCCCACATGAGCGATAGCTGGGATGGAAAACTCCCTTTTAAAAGGATGAAACCAGACTAGACAGAACCAGGCTCAGAGGGGGATGACCATCACTCGACAGGCCTAACTATAAACTTATGTAAGAAAAGCTACACTCTGGGAGCAAAGTGTTGTGTTTGGATAACAGCGTACTGAGAGATCTAAGATGGAGGTTTTTGATTAAAAAAAATCAATTCATTGAATCAAAGAGAAAGACCAATGTTTATTCTTACTTCTTCCAAGTAATTTGTCTTGGAAACTTATCAATTGAGCATCTCAGAATTCAAAGAGATCCTGCTAAAACCAGGCTTTTTCACACCTCTTAAGTCTTACTGCTTCCTTTCTATTTGAGCCTTCACTATTTCATGCCTCTTTTGTCTTAGTTTCCTCTTCTTCCTCTTCATTAGTCTCATCCTCCTCCCTCTCCCTCTGAACAGCAGAAAGACAAGGTCAACAACCAGCTGAAGAACATACTGTAGCATTTAGCAGCTCCAAACCCAGATATTACCTCCTGGTGTTTGAAACAGAGCTAGATGAGAGTGATAATTGGTTATAACATTTGTTGAGTGGCCAGAAACATGACTGCAAATAAATTGTTAGTGAAAATAATGAGTTATTTTCAAGAAAAAAAAAGATCAAAAAGAGAAATTCAGCTTTAAAGTCCTCTAGTCAGTGCAATGTGTTCAAAGAGCTTTTTTTTATGTGCAAGTTTTTTTGTGTATCTTTTGTATTTTTGTATTGTGACATGTTTTTTGGAAGGTGCTGCTAACTTGAAGTTGGTTTTGAATGCTCTTGTTAAATAATTGATAAAGACCAGCCTTCATTTCTTCAACAAAACTTTGACTGGGTTTGTTATCATAGAGGTTTTTTTGTGAAATTGATTAAGATCTGATCGCTTCTTTAATAGTTCACACTGTTTCTCTTGCAGCTTTATGAACAGGCTAATACAAGTATCACAAATCATTGATGGGTGAACAAGAACAGACCCCTTCTGGGGTTTTATATGCTAATTCAGGGTATCTCTTATCCTCAGTGTGAAAGTATATGTTCAAATCCATTCACCAGTTACAAAAGACCTGCGTCTACATGTACTGTACAGTATATGTCCAACATGAAGCAGCTCAGTTGCAGGGAAATGACATTGTCAGTGTTGCCTGGATACAGAGACTGTTGGGTTCAGTTAAGATATTAAGATTCAAGGTCCTTTTAAGTCTTCCCTGTAAAATCCAATATTGCCATGTGAATGCAGATAATATGCAGAAAATAAATAAATATACTCACAAGTGTCATGCAAAAATATTAATGGAGACCCACAGCTATTTTACAGTAATTTCTAGCAGTCAATTATAAAATAGAAAAAACAGGAGTGACAACAGTCTTATAAAAACATCCAGTTTAAGATTGAAATAAATGCAACAAAGACAATTTGCAATCAAATCCTCAATTCTGAACATATGCTTGTGAAGCAGAGCCAGTCTTTACAATCTGAAATAATTTTAAGTCTGATAATTCACATTCCAGGGGAGCTGAAATCTGAATAACCTCGAGGTCTTCTTTGGCAAAACACCAGCATCTTAATGTGTGTTAGTGAGTGTGCCACCAAGAAGCACATGCAGACTAAATGGATTTGTGTGACTGACATTAGCCCAACGGACAAAACATCCCTCTGTTGTATTACTATGAATCAGATACCCTTTCTTTGAGGTTTGGAAAGGATATGGGCAGGTATTACAGGTATAAGATTTAGCAAAATCAGGTTAACTGCTTGCAGAAGATATTGGAGAACACATGATAAATAATTAAGTAGAGTCTAGATAGTTGTAATTCATATGAAGAGACTTGACTGTGGCTCTGTTTTATGTAAGTGCTTGCGTGTTGCTGGGTGTATATTTTGGTCTTATGTTGCTCTGGTCGTTGTGTACATGTGGGCTGAGAAGCCTCTGGGAACTTTAATACTTCACAAAAATAAATGCTTTTTCCAGCGTCACCATCTTTGCCCTGTCTCTCAGTTGCGAACCATGATTAGATGGACCGGCCTTGACTTTAACTGAAAGTGTTTGACACACACTTTCACAAATGTGAAGACTAATGGATTGAGGGTGGTTTTGGCTCAGCAGGTGCATCCCTTTTTCTTCAATTATTTGGTTTTAAATTTGATATTTACCTCTTAAATAGGATCAGGGAAAAGTGATGATTATTGCTTTTAACCTGTGGAATAGTGGGAAGAGAAAAGAAGGAAGCCATTAATTTTTTTTCACTTAACAGTGAAAAAAAACAGCAGGTTGGCTATTTAACATGATTTTTGCATTCATGTCAAGCACAACAATGACACACTGTACAACCATTCAATCATTTTACTCTTTGCACAGTTGTGTATGAGTGTGTAATTTTGTGCAACAATTTTTTAACCATTTTCTTCAAACAGTTTCTGAATACCCAAACTTACTTTTTTTACCCTGTGTAGGGGACATAAAAAAAATGTCTAACCATGTATTACCTTTACTTGATTTTATTTTTTGAGACGATGCTTTTATTTTGTCAACCCCATTTATATTGATGAAGGTCGTTAAAGTCAGCACAGGTACAATGAAGTATTTGTGGTAAATATCAGTACTTCCCGGTATAATCCAGTGCAATGAGACAACAACAAAGTCAGACTCCAAAATAACAATGAAGTTGAATCAGCACATCTCTAAAACAGGCTCAACAACAACTAAACATTACAATCCTCATGAAGGCATGTTTTATTGCAGGGCTGTTGTGTAAAGAATGCATTACTTTGTGACATGTCAAAATAAACTGGCAGCTTGGTTTCTGTGAGAGCAGTGGTAAATACTTAGACTGCCAAATCAACCAAGTTAAGCTGGTACTGGTACTACAGTGAGATAGGGAAAAAAATGGGACTTGTGCTTAAACAAGACCAAGTTAAAAACTACAGATACATTTCCGGACAGAAAGTTAATTCCCTGTGATCAGTGTAACAGGGCTGATGTATTTTGGTAACTGCTGCTGTTCATCAGACTGCTGACCTCAACACCCTTGTCTTCATTACACGTCGGAAAGAAAGTGAATATGGCAAATGTGAAAAGTGGTGTTTCACTATAAAGTTAAAAGGGACCTATTTTGCTCATTTTAGGTTTTATATCTTTATTCTGTGACTCCACTGGAGTAGCATTTTATAATTAACAATCTAAAAAAAAAGTCCTTATTTTATCATATACAGGTCCCTTCTACACTTCCTGAGCTCACCTTCTGTCTGACACAAGCAGTTTCAGCTCCTGTCTCTTTAAGGCCCCCCTCCCTGAAAGCCAACTGTCTTCTGATTGGCCAATTTCCAGGAAGCCTGCCAAGCGACAGCACCCAGCGCTTGTTGCCCCCACCTCATTCTCTGGTCTGCCTGTTAAAGAAAACTCTAAACCTACAAACTAATATAATTTCACGTTTGGATTTTAAAATGACAACTATTCAAATCCTTCTGTATGTGTTCGATGGAACCAGAATGCGAACCAGAATATTAGAGTGGACAGCACAAACATTCACCGCGACATTTTTCTACATGATGGTGGATTTAGTCTTTCAATCATAAGCCATTTATACAATTTTTCGATATATTTTTCTCTCAATAGGTGTAAGTGTGGAAAATGCGCCGTGACTATTTTGACAGGCTTTTGACTTGGAATATCTTTATAAGATGGTTTTATTTTCATATTTTTTGGGATCATTGGTGACAAGGAGGCTGTGAGGGTTTCTTTAAAGAGTGATGACCAATGATCCCAAAAAAATATAAAAATATAGAAATAAAATAGAACTTGGTTGAACACAGCTGCGGGTCATTTTGACCCAAGGACAACACGAGGGTTAATAGAACTAGACTGAGCAGATGGATGGTCATTACATTATATATGACAGAAAATAAACAGCAGCCCATGGACTGAAGCCACCTCGCCTGAATCAGGGAAACCGGGGCACCCTCCCGGAGCCAGACCTAAGAGGGGAGCTCGCCGGCGAGCGTCTGGTGGCCGGGCCTTTGCCCATGGGGCTCGGCCCGAAGAAGCATCGTGGAGCAGCCAGCCACCCTGTGAACCCACCACCCGCAGGGACAAGCATCGGGGTTGGGTGCATTGCATACCGGGCGGCAGGCCTGGCCGGGGGCCCGGGTGAACCGAACGCCGGCAGAACAGACTAGCTCTAGGGACATGGAACGTCACCTCGCTAGTGGGGAAAGAGCCAGAGCTGGTGCAGGAGGTGGAGCGGTACCAGCTAGATAAAGTTGGGCTCACCTCCACGCACAGCACTGGCTGTGGAACCAAGCTCCTGGAGAGGGGCTGGACTCTGTCCTTTTCTGGAGTTGCCCAAGGTGAGAGGCGCCGGGCGGGAGTGGGGATACTCACGAGCCCCCGGCTGAGCAGCAATGTGTTGGAATTCTCCCCGGAGAATGAGAGGGTCGCCTCCATGCGCCTCCGGGTTGCAGGGAGGAAGACTCTGACTGTTTGTGCTCTATGCACCAAACGGCAGCTCAGACTATCCGGCCTTCTTGGAGGTGGTGTGGGGAGTCCTGGAAAGGGCGCTGCCTGCTGACTCCATAGTTCTCCTGGGGGACTTCAACGCTCATGTGGGCAACGACGGAGAAACCTGGCAGGGGGTGATTGGGAGGAACGGCCTGCCCGATCTGAACCCGAGCGGTGTTTTGTTACTGGACTTCTGTGCTAGTCACAGCTTGGCCATAACGAACACCATGTTCGAGCACAAGGTGGCTCATAAGTGTACCTGGTACCAGACCACCTTAGGCCGGAGATCGATGATTGACTTTGTAGTCATATCATCGGATCTGCGGCCGTATGTCTTGGACACTCGGGTGAAGAGAGGAGCAGAGCTGTCAACTGATCACCACCAAGTGGTGAGTTGGATCAGATGGCAGGGGAGTCAGCTGGAAAGACCTGGCAAGCCCAAACGTGTAGTGAAGGTAAACTGGGAACGTCTGGCCAAGGAACCTGTCCGGGAGGTCTTCAACTCTCACCTCCAGAAGAGCTTCTCGCACATCCCAAGGGAGGTTGGGCCATGGACCATGTTCAAAGCCTCTATTGTGGATGCGGCCGCTAAGAGTTGTGGTCAGAAGGTCATCCGAGAACCCGGTGGTGAACACCGGGGTGAGGGAAGCTGTCAAGCTGAAAAAGGAGGCCTTTCGGGCCTGGTTGGCTCAGGGGTCTCCGGAAGCAGAGGCCTCTGAGGTAGTCAAAAAGCTCCTCTGTGGCAAGGCACCGGGGGTGGATGAGATCCACCCTGAGATGCTGAAGGCGCTGGACATTGCTGGGCTGTCTTGGCTGACACGCCTCTTCAATGTCGCATGGGGTCGGGAACAGTGCCCATGGACTGGTTCCCCATTTTCAAAAAGGGGGACCGGAGAGTGTGCTCCAACTATCGAAGTATCACACTACTCAGCCTCCTGGGCAAAGTTTATGCCAGAGTGCTGGAAAGGAGGCTCCGACCATCTGTTGAACCTCAGATTCAAGAGGAGCAGTGCGGATTCCATCCTCATCGTGGAACAGTGGACCAGCTCTTTACCTTCGCAAGACTACTGGAGGGGGCCTGGGAGTTTGCCCATCCAGTCTACATGTGTTTTGTGGACTTGGAGAAGGCTTTTGACCGGATCGCATCTCTGCTGTTTGCAGACGATGTGGTCCTGTTGGCTTCTTCGGACCGAGACCTCCAGCCCTCACTGGGGCGGTTTGCAGCCAAGTGTGAAGCGGCGGGGATGAGGGTCAGCACCTCCAAATCTGAGGCCATGGTTCTCTGCCGGAAACCAGTGGATTGCTCCCTCCAGGTGGGGATGGAGTGCCTGCCTCAAGCGAAGGAGTTTAAGTATATCGGGTTCTTGTTCACGAGTGAGGGGAGGACGGAGTGGGAGCTCGACCGCCGGATCGGTGCGGCTGCAGCAGTACAACAGGCGCTGCACCGGACCATGCTGGTGAAAAGGGAGCTAAGCCGGAAGGTGAAGCTCTCAGTTTACCGGGCGATCTACATTCTGACCCTCACCTATGGTCACGAACTCTGGGTTGTGACCGAAAGAACGAGGTCGCGGCTATAAGCGGCCAAAATGAGTTTCCTCCATAAGGTGGCCGGGCTCAGCCTTAGTGATAGGGTAAGGAGCTCGGACATCAGGAGGGAACTTGGAGTTGAGGCGCTACTCCTTCACGTCGAAAGGAGTCAGCTGAGGTGGTTCGGGCATCTGATCAGGATGCCTCCTGGGTGCCTCCCTCCGGAGGTTTTCCAGGCACACCCAACTGGCAGGAGACCCGGGGAAGACCCAGGACAAGTTGGAGGGAATATATCTCCCGGCTGGCCTGGGAACACCTCGGGATCCCCCAGCATGAGCTGGAAAATGCTGCGAGGGAGAGGATAGTCTGGGTCAGCTTGCTTGGCCTACTGCCACCGCGACCCGACCCCGGATAAACGGAAGATGATGGATGGATGGATGGATAGATGGATGGATGACAGAAAATATAAGAGAAGGTATGGAACGTCTTTTTTGATAACCAGTTGTAGGTACATTTGAATCAGACATTCAGTTGCTCATGAACATGCTCATTGACTTTTGAAAGTCTCCTGATTTTCTTGCTCTTTAAAAACGTAATGGGTATTCTGCTTTTAGTGAACAGCATTAAAATGCCAAAGGCTTAGTAACCACAGATGCCAGCTAGATGGTGACTCTGCTCAGAGCATTACTAATTAGCTACACCGGCTCCTGCAACCTAAATGACCTTATAGGTTATTTGTCCCTCCTCACTGATATGACCCATTGAGGGTAGGTACTAACTGTGGCATATCTCCTGCCTATGGTATGCTCCTGTGGGTCTGAGAATGACTTAGGAGGTTATAACAGTGAAGCATTCTGAAAGTTACTGAAGAGCAATTGCTCTGTTTCTCACATCACTTCAGGCCTCACTATCCTGTGATAGTGTGAATCAGGGACCTCGTACCCATCAAAGAGAATAATTGGGAAAAGTGACAACCTGTAAAAGCTGACCTACTGTTCAGCAGCCGGGAGAGCTTTCCAGACTGTGATGCTGTCTACCCTGTGCTGTCACTAATCAGTGGGGGACTTGGAGGGTTGAAGAAGCGCAAAGCATGAACTACAGAAACCAGTGTAGGGGAGCATGAACCATAGTCTAACTTGGTGGGACTCCTCTGGAGTTCACCCTTCATCTCTCACCGTCAGGGAGAACTCTGCAAAGCATTTTGGGCTCCTTTGACCCCTGCACCAAAATATGAGGGTTTTCACTGTTGGTCAAACCATTTTCTGACCACTGAGGAGCAGCAGGTGTGTGGACCCTCTCCTGTGATAAGATCACTAAGTACTGTTATTCACCTTGGATGTAGTGTTCCTCACAGTTATAATACCTGTTATGCTTTTCCATATTTTCTGTCATGTATATGATACTACGTATCAGATCTTCATATTAAAAGGGGACTAAGTTTCAAATAATAAGGTAAACATAGGTAAAAGAAATTTGAGAAAAAACTCAAGTTTCAGACTGCTCTGAGCACTCAGTTAGCAACAAGCTGATATCAGCTCGACACATTTCTTTGTTTGGTCATCTGCTTCAGACACAGTATAAAAAAGTACAGACTGACAGTGCAAGGAGATACTGTAACTGAGTTATTTGGTGACAGCACAATAACATTTTCCTAGCTATATTAGTGTATTTCCCTCATGTACATCTATGACAAGGGCATACATAGAAATAATTTATATATGGCTTGTGATCTAAAGACTAAATCCCCTGTTATGCCACACAATAAAAAGGTAATGAGTGTGATTTTTACTGGACAGGGATGTACTGCTGTGATGTGTTGCTGTGATGTGTTGCTGCAGGTATTCACATTTTCCACTCTACTATTCCAGATGACACTGGGGCTCAGACATGTACAGCTGGATTTGAGAAGTTGCCATTTCCAATCATGGATCATATTTTAGTAGGTTTACAGTCATACGACCATTGGGGGTCACAAGCACTGGGTGTAGGCTTTATGGAAGTTGGCCAATCAGGAGAAAGAGGTCTTTCAGGGAATGGGGGCCTTAAATAGACAGGACCTAAAACAACTTATTACTGACAGAGAATGAAATAAGGGTCTGCATAAAGGGCCATTATGAGATAAATAAATAAGGATTATTTTGAACTCTGAATCATGCAAAGTTAACCTGGAGTTCTGCAATAATAAAAAACAAAACAACAAAAAACTAAATTTTGGAATAATCATAATAGGTCCCTCTTAAGTAAGGGAAATCAGCGAACACATTATGAGCATTGTTGTAACCTGGCTGCTTGTTTCAGTCAGACTTCAGATGGATTCACATTAAATCCAAGGATATATATCTTTGTGAGTAATAATCTCTATTTTAGTCCACCTGCCTGTTATTCTTCTACTTTCTCAAGTTTTTGTTGTGCACATGTATGTTTGTAGAAAGCTGAATAGAAATCGAGTTAACCTTAACCACAACCAAGAAAAGGGTGTTCTCCAGGAGTTTCTACTTTAAAATGACCATTAGATCAAATGCTGGTACAAACCTCCAGTGTTTATTTATATTTAATTATGCTTCTTCACCATTGTATTAAAAACAAAGCACAGAACAATTTGCAATCAGATCAAAACAGTAACCAAAGCTGTTAGCCACCATGCCAGGCCAAACCTTTTGTTTAGTACACTACTTCACTTCACTCTTTTCTAATCGTATGTGACTTTAGGGTCAAATGTACACTGATGATTGCACAGTGAAAACCTCAGCTGCTTGGAGCAAGGACACAAAGTCACCTACTGTACACCAACTCAATAGTAAACAGACACAAAAGGTCACTCTTTGTACAAGTTTATAGCTGCAAAATGGATTAATTTGGACTGCATAACCTGGTTTGTCTGACCTTTACATCACATGTGCTGTCCCAATTCAGCTAATTCTACAACTATAGGGAGCTATTCTTCATGCGTAAGAGACACGACCTCCATTTGATTTCTTTGTTTCATTAAATGAGTAAGCAAAAATGTGTCTGACTGTTAACCTTGTGCTGATTTTTCAGTGTGACATATTCAGTATTGTGGTGTGGTTGTGAAGCTGTATTTGCTGGTCTCACTACAAATACTTGCTGTTGTCTAAGAATACTGTGCACATGGCCTTGTATCTGGGTGTAATGGGGTGGCACATTCATGGCATCTGTAACTGCGTATAAACAAAAACCTCAGCTGGCCCCTTTTGTTTTAGAAGCACATATGGTCATGTTTAATTCTTTTCCCTTGTATTTGTGAATGAAAGATCCCTTTATAATGTGTGAAAGATTTTTGTATGTATGCGTGAATTAGTCTTGTTAAGCCAGTTTCATGGTCTTTTCATCAATACGTTTCACTTGGGGTGTCTGTGGCAGTGTGGGTGGATGTGAGAGGTTTCGCTCGAGTGCCTTTTGTGTGGACTTCTAGTGTGTGCGGGTGTGTGTTTGGGGGCCTCTGTGTATGTGCAAAATAGTGTAATCATTTGTGTGCATAGTTCGGGGGTTTCCTGGGTCTGGTTAATATCCACAGTGTTAATCAAAAACATAAAAGTAGCAAGACAGACAAACTTGTGTTGACTCGAGTTTGACTGAACATGTCTGCACTCTCTCTCTCTCTGTCTCTCTCTCTCTCTCTCTCTCACACACACACACACACACACACACACACACACACACACACACACACACACACACACACACACACACATTGATTAGAGCTGTATAAACAGGAAAGTTATCAGTCTCAGGGGTGGTACTGGTTTCACAGGAAGGAGAGGCTGATATAGGGAGCTATATAGTTTCCATCCACACACACAGTTTGACTACATTCCTCCATCTAATATTAAACTGTCTCACTGCATTTCTATAAAGAATCGAGCCTCCTAATTTTTTTCATAAAGAAACTCCTCTCAGACTTCATGGTGTGTGAACTAAAACATGAAGCAAAAATAAAATGAGAAAAAGAAAGGCCTGGTTCCTGACATATTGAGGAAGAAAAACAACTTGTAAGGAGTGATGCTATACTACCTCATGTGGCTTCATAGCAACAAAAAGAGCAAGAATTATCAAAGCCAAGACTTGGCTATGGTATTTCTTTTTTTTATCTTTCACCATGGAGAGAATATATTTTTTTTTAAAAAGTCATATGTAATGCGATCAGTGTTTTAAATAAAATACTTAAAATTGACTAACCTTTTCTCCTCCCTTCTCATTTGCTTTTGCAGTCATAGGGAAATGTTTTTTTTCTCCACAGGAGATGGGAAGAGAAATATTTAAATTTTTGTGGTGTTTATTTTTCCCTTCCTGGTTTGCATATCTTTAGCCTCCAGCCAAGTGCTGTTAATTAGGTAAACAGGTAATTCCCAGCACAAGCCAAATGCTCCATGTGCCTATGTGCACGCATTTGCGTGCATCTGTGTGCAAGCATGAGCTCATGTGTGTGGGTGAATACAAGGGCCAAATTCAGCATAAAGCACGACAATAACCTGTACTGTAAGTGCGCATGGACCGATAGGGTTGAAATTCACACAGGGACGTCATGAGGTAAGTTATGCATCAAGTCATGCATTATTGAACAGCAGCATTTCAATAAAAAATACCCAGAAAGATTTCTTCGAGTGCTAGTTACTGTACTATGCTTTCAGCAGAAAAAAAGAACAAAAAACATGACTAAGATAGAAAAGAAGAAGTAAATATTATGAAAAGGGAGCACAAGTGAGAGAAACATGATATTCCCTCTCTGTGTGTCAGGCTCACTGGTGTGTGACATGTCCGTCTCAGTAGGGACCTCCTGCCTTTCCCTCCCTATCCATTTTTTTTTTCTACCCATCATGCTGTCCACTTCTTCACCATCTTCTATCACTCTATTTCTCCTTTCTTCACTGCCTTGTAGTCGTTAAACCCTGTCATATCTTCTTTTTTCTTTCCCTCTCACACAAAAACACTTCTGTTATTTCCTGCCTGTTCAATTGAACACACGCAGACACAGACTCTGTCCACCTATCTGGTGTATCTGGTACATGTGTTTTAATGTATTCAATTGGCCCAAAGAAGAGGTGTCATAGCTGGTGGTCTGTCACTGTTTATTTTGACAAAGTTGCATCAATCAGTCCTTGTAGTCAGAATTCAAGTGAAGCATTTAAATGTCACAAAAGAGATGCATTTATGGAAATTAATATCAAGCAGTTAATTAAGTCATTACCTGTTCTGACACAATATTATTTGTTTAGTTAAGACAATTTATTGACAAAAACTTGTTTAACCTGTGCAACCATAATTATTTTAGTGAAATATTCTGATTTCATTCTCCCTCAAGTTTGACATGAACACTTGACTGCCAGCTGTATCCTTTAACTGCCACTCTCCCATTCATTTATTTTAATGATGTCACTACGATTTTGGGTTTGAAAGTGGCAGCTTCCAACCTAACAAAGCTGCAATGTCCATTGTACAAACGTACTTTCTCCTCTTTTTGTACAAAGAGCATTTACAAAGAAACCTAAACGGCCACCACATCACCATTTAAAGCTGGCATGATTCACTTACCACTTGACTTACTGTGTAGCCTGCTTTGAAAATAGTAAACTGGAAACTGTAGCCGTGATGTTACAGTGTACAATTGTACCGATGCTGCGTCTTCCCTATGAAACCCTGAAACTGTCCCCCAATGCTCCACAGTGGTGCACTGGCCATCAGGAACACTGTGACAAATCCCAGTGGGCCACCACATTGGTGGGCTGGTGGGAGGTCAAAAAATCCATATCGTTTTTACCTGTCCTCTCTATGTGCCAGTTATTCTGGGTATGGATGAAAGCGTGCTGTGGGCAGTCTGGTCCCAGCTGTTAAGTCTAGGGTTGAATTTTTTTTCCCAGTACAGCCCTGGTGCTCCATAACGACTGTTTCCTGTATGAAGTTTGAACAAGTCCATGTATTTCCCAGAGGATTACTGCTACCCATGAATGTGGATTGTAATATGAAGTCATAGTAGTTTTGGAATGGCCTATGTTTTGTCAATTTTGAACTTAACTGACATCTACTGGATTTTAATATTTATGGCATTTAGTTGGCCAAATTCTCTATTTTGCAATGTTAATGGAATTGAAACATAATTTGTGGTTCTTCCTTGGTTAATGCTACACATTTTGACCAAGTTTCATGAAAATCAGGCCAGTAGTTTTTCTGTAATCATCCTGACAAACGAACAAACCATACCTTAAACTCGGCGAACAAAGACTTAACAGGAGTCTAGTCTTCATGCTGATTCAGTTTACTTGTAACCACATTAACAGGACCAGTGGCATGTTATGTGCCATGTCCAAACATTACATTTGTATTTTTCCATTACAAGACATGAGTATGAGATATGAGTTATCTGATCTGGGTTGAGTTGTTAATATTGTAAACTTTTTTGTTTTGTTTCAGTGGCAGAAGCAGAACCAAATCTCTGAAAAATAATTTAAAAAAAAGTCTGAGTTATATAAATGTGCAGAGGTAGATGAGATGCGGGTTCAGGAAACAAATCTGTGGTTAGGAAACAAGTTTTTCCAGAATGACAAAAAAAAACGTGCTTCTAATCAAACACTAGCGATCCAAATACTCCTGCAATGCCATCGTTGTGCACTGTCAATCACCACTAACTGGCTGAATTGACAGTTGCATCATAAATCATGAAGGTAGGTCTTCTGGGGAGTCAGTTATTATCTACCCATACAAACAGCCCGGCTCTTGCTGGTGAAGGGAGACTGATTGTGGAAATGAGAAATGAGTTTCTCAAGGTTAAATACACAGTGTTGGGGGAGTGTTTACTTTTTCCACTGAAGAGCAGGTGGTAGAGAAGTTAGTGACCACAAAGTAGGGAACAAGAAAGAAGTATTTTAATTTAGTAAAGTTAAGTATCTAGTTTTAATTATAATTGTCTAGGCAAATGCTGCTTGCTTTTAAGGCCAGAAAACAAAGTATCTTTAACATTAAATATGCATAACAATATAAACAACAATCAAACTCAGTAAATCTACTTTATGTCATCGTAGACAGTGCTGTAAAGATAAACAAACATCCGTAAGTTTTGGTTCAAACAGTTAACTCCAAATTGGTGCACAGAAGTGCAACTTTTCCAAATTACTCTTTCCCGCCATAACCAGTAAAAAGAGCAACAATAAAACAACACAAACAGAAATCTCTTAGTAACCAAAACCAATTAGAAAATGTTTTGGACGATTGCATCATAGTAAAACGTTGATTGAGAAAATATGTTTTCAGGGTTTTTAAAGGATACCTCAGTTATTATTTGTTTAGCATTGTTGCATTCCTGTAGCTTAGCTTTGTAGTCAAATGTTTTGGGGTGATGGTGTCACTGTTGTATTACTTGCTAATGTGACTCAATGAGGGGACATTCGCTAAGATACTTGATACTTACTTGAAAAACATACAAAAATATCTGTAAAATCCAGCAACCGAGTGTAATAGTGCTGTAGTGTACAAAGGTGAATGTGATGGACAAGATCAAACATTGTTGTGTGCCTTGTTGATTTCCTTCATATTACATACAAACATTCTCCCTTAGTTTTAACTTATTAAATCACCAGTTCATCCAAATGCTGCACTTTGAGTTGTAGCATTAGGTCTGGGACACACCGGATGCGTGTTTTCAACAGATTAGAGTCGCCACACTGCCTGCTGAGATGAGTGTCTTGTGCATCTCACGCCTCGTGTGTGCGGTGGGTCATTAATAAAATAGACACGATGCCTATTTTTCACGCGAACTGCGTGCTGTTCTCAGCTAAAATATACAGGGAAACGTGATTAACATGATTATAGCTAAAACCCACTGTAGGCTCTAATTGTATCGATACACTTTACCAGGTGATGTTTTCACCCTGCTCTCTCCCCACCTCCTTCTATCACTCCTCAGTGTCAGTGTGAGTGCATGAGTGTGGCAGAGTGTCTCATTTTGAACATAGGAAAACAAAAATCACTTGCCTGCTTTTTGGTTACAACTCATCACTTGTCAGACCTTAAGAAGTCAATATTGGTTGCCATTATCAAAGAGAAACTGCAGACGTGCGACCGCTGCTGACACACAGCCTGTGTGGACACACACACACACACACACACACACACACAAACAAGCCACTAGGCATGACAGGTTATGCACACGCCACTCAGGCAGTGTGTCCAAGGCCACAGACATCAACTTACTTCAGGCTGTGAACAAAAAAGTACATTTTTGGACAACAACAAAAGAAAAATAAGTGATATCGGGCTTTTGTTTTGATAATGATCAGTTCTTTGTAGATTTTGGTTCTTTCATGAGATTTATTGATCCTAACAAATATGAAGAATATCACCAGACCCTTTAATTTTTTGGTAGTTTCAATCCTCATTGATCAAACCTGTCAGGGGCAGCAAACAAACTTGGAGAAAAAAATTGTATGAGAGGCTCAAATTAGGAAACAAACATCCTTTACTTCAAGGTTCAGTATTTCCAAGAGAAACAATGCCTATCTTAGTCTACTTCATGCAATTCTTGTATACTTTGGAAGTAAAATGTTCTCTGATTTAGCCCCAATTTTTCTGAGGAGCACATACGTTGTATTTGCATTGAATGATATTTAAGATAGTAACGATAGAAGAAAAAAAAAAAGCCAGAATGAGTTTGAATGAGAATGAGAACGAGACCATTAACTGAAATGTTCTTGTTTATTATCAAACAGAAATAAAAGAGAGCTCAAACCATTGGGTTTCTCTGTGACACATTTGTCAGATGTGGAATCGCTCACCGTATCCTACAGGTTTCTATGTTTCCCTACGAGCCATTGAACATTTATGAAGTTATTGAACTGGCAAACATGGGATAATTCTAGGTTACAGGCTCATAGTATCAGCGTGGCTTCCTGCTCATCTTTATTGCGGATATAAAGTAATGCCACAGAGACACCATCTGCATCAAGTGGAGCTAACCTGAATATGTAATTAACTGACATTATAGTTGGGTATGGGTTTGTATGGTATCTGTGGCAACAAGCAAGATTAAATCTCCCTTGAACAGTGGGGGCTGTGAACATGTCACTTTTGACCCATCTCATGAGATGTGACATTGTTTTTCCTCCACATTCTTATAGATGTTTGAACAAAAAGTAATAACAGGCCCATTAAATGATTGTAGGATGTTTGCCTTTAAAATTCAAACTCAGTAACTTAGTTTAACTCCATTCAGGAAGTAAAAAAGTCACATTGTCCGCTTTAGAAGAACAATATGTACTTTGCCATAATAATCACATTTCATCCCAAAAACAATGGCTCCATTTTCCAGGCGCCAAGGAAATCTCTAAATATCACTACCATGAACTGAGTGTAATGTTTGATAGACCTGTATTTACCCTTTGACAGCCAATAGGATGATAAAATAATGGAAAATGGGAAAGGAAAGGAAGGAAACACATTCAATCGTTTTTTGGGGGATAATAGTAATCCAATTTACCTGCCACTCTGACCGATTGCAATCAGCAAGGGTCCTTCGCCTCTGTATTGGGTCTGAGGCAAATGCTGCTGAAATCTAATTGAACAGCATTGTTTTGTGTCTCCATGAGACGGCCCACTTTACTGTTTATTGCAGAGCTGACTGACTTTGCGCATGTGTATGTGTCATCTCTGCCTTTCTCTCTGTCCCTCTTGTCCTTTCTCCTGGAACTCCATTTTGCCCTGCTGCCAGACAGTTTTCTTTGTGGACTACAAAGTCGTCAGTAAATGCTATCCAAACCTTTTTTCAGACCACTCTAATCAACCAAAAAGCCTGGCAAACAAAAATGGAAACAGAAAAGTTAACTTGCCCTGGCTAGAAAAGTTTTAGGCTGCAATTACAAGGCTGAAAGAGTCAATATTTGTAACTCAGAAAGATCCCTTTTGTTTATTATCCTTTCTTCTATCTAAGCCAGCTCTGTTAAAGAAAAGTAGAGGACCAAGCTTCTTGCTAACAAACACTCCAGTTTGCCATAAATGTGCTGCACCTCCTGCTCAGAATCACATAATCTAGATTTATACACATTTTTCTCAAAACATCATGTCTTTAAAATGCTTATTATATAAAGAATTCATTGTAATATAATATGTATGAATGACATCTGTATCTAACTGTAGCGAAATAACTGTCACAATTACAACAGAGTCATTCAATATAGCCATCACAGCTAAAATGTCAACGATATCCTGAGGGTTTTTTCGCTCTCAAGGGGAATTAACACAGACTCCTATAAATCCAGACATTGTAATTAGACAAAGATACTACTGACTCCCATAAATCCACAGGTTATAAGTCTATTTCCTATTTCAGGAGAGGGGCACACTTCCTGTTGGAGTGACAGAGGAGGTCAAGAGTCAAGGAGGGAGGTCAGCAGTCTGTTTCTCATCAGCATCTCTGTTTCTTTCTCAGGATTTCTCTAATCTGTTTTTCTGCATTCTTTTATTTGGAGATAAAGTTTATCTGAATTTAAGGAGCAGGACCACACCTCAAACACTCCCCTTCCGGCCATGTGCCTACAAATACCTGCCTACCCGGCGCATCTGTCTGATACTGGTGTACGTGCGCTGCTCCCGTTGTTCGTGACCCACCCACCCTCCCTCTCGTCCTTCTATTTTCTATTCCCTCTGTGATTCTTATAATGTCGTGGGGATCTGCAAGGCCCGAGAGCCGCAGTGGATTCTCAGCTGAGCCTTCCCCAAACCGCATGTCTTGCTCAGCTCCAACGCATACCACCGTACCATAATCGATAAGTTATGTTCATACCCAATCGAGGTGGAGGTCCTTGCTAGTTAAATGATTTTACATCAATTGCTAAGTCGTCTATTTGATTTTCAAAATTTGTTCCCCTCCTCTTCCCCTCTGCTGCTCAGTCTTCCACTCTTACTTTCTTACTCCATCTCTTGTTGCTCCTCTCCCGCTGACATGCTCTCCCCTCAGTCCCCCTAGGCGAACACACACCAGAACAGACCCAACTATATCACCCATTCAGCCTCCCAAATCAAATTACCATGGACAAAACAGAGTAATAAAAAGTAATGGGTTGTTATACGAGGTACACACTCTAAAGCAGAACAAGTCCTTTAGCAACCTCATCCACACTCTTCTCTTTGTTATTTGCCTACTTCTTGCTATGATTAAGTGACTTTACAGTTTTGGGCCGAAATAAGGTTGTGAAGTAAAAATGACATGTATTTCATTTCTTGTTTTTTAATCATAAAAAACATCTTAACTTAGTCTACCACACATAAAACACGAAATCGCAGCAACATTATATTTTAAAATCACATTATTTTTATTCACCCTAATACAATCTATGCTCTAGATTTTTTTAGACATGCTCATGACATGGTTTAGGGCTGGGCAATGTTGGTCAGTCGGTTAGTCTGGCATTTTGTTGGATGGATTGCCTTGAGATAGTGCACAGTCCCTCGAGGATGAATTGTAATTAATCCTAATGATTTCCCTTTTTTTTTTTTTCCTCTGATAGCATCACCAAGTCAAAGATTTAATTTATCCTTTTGAAATGTCTACTACTCCTACTACATGGATTGCCACAAAATAAAAAATTCATGGTTCCCAGAGGTTCGATCCTGTTATTTAGTGTTGCCCTGACTCTTTCTCTTGGACCATCATGAGATTCAAATCTTTGCTTTCTACACACTTTTACCCTCAGGCCCTACAAATGAGTAACTATTACCACGCTAACACACCAAACCTATGATGGTAAATGTTATAGGTAGGTAGGTAGGTAGGTAGGTAGTAAGTTAGTTAGTTAGTTAGTTAGTTAGTTAGTTAGATAGATAGATAGATAGATAGATAGATAGATAGATAGATAGATAGATAGATAGATAGATAGATAGATAGATAGATAGATAGATAGATAGATAGATAGATAGATAGATAGATAGATAGATAATTGCTTTATTAATCCCACAAGGGGGCTTCTTTCTTTTTTTTAGCACACACTAAACATCCACCTGTTACCATTGCTGTTGTCTGCATGTTAGTATTTGCTGCAGCCTCAGATAGCTGCTAGCAAGACTGCAGACTTGTTCTTAGAGAAATCCAGACACTTGACTAGGGTGGGGCATTACTTTTTAATACCAGCCGCATTAATAATACAAACAATCTCAAAATGTAACAAAAGAAAATCCACGTGGTTGTGGTAAATATTCACTGTTGGATTTCTTGGCATGGGACTTCACTCAGGACTTGCTCTGTAGTGTACTACTTTTACTGTCCTGCATTTTATTTGACTGTCCGAATTGAGTGTCAAAATTTGTCCACTTTAATGTATCGTGCCCTCAAAAATTTCCACAGTGGAAGAAAAAATGGTGCGTCGATAGCATAGATACGGATTTCTGCTAACAATCCAATGCGCCACATTTCACCATTGTGCAACTCAACAGCTGAATATAATTAGTAAATGTCCAAAATCTCACCTTACTGCATTATTGAATGAACTATTGAATGACCATTATATGGAGAGAAACGCAAGAGTGAACAACGGGGGCGATTGCGAACACAATTAGAGGCTTTGTCCCCCTTTGGAAAATAGCAATAGAAAATGTGTTTGAATGGTGTCTGTTTGTGTCAGCTACTGACTGAGTGTTTCTCCACACTCTTTTCTTTTGTGCCCCTTTGTTAAATGTGTGAATGCCGATTGTTGTCAATATCCCAATGGGTCTTGGGATGTTTATTTCTTAAGGTTTATTAGATGACTTCAGTACTTAATCAAATTGTTTATAATTATCTTTTAAAAACTATTTCCAAATAGTTAAGTTGTTAAATTATCAAATGGATGTAGGATATAGAGCCTTTTTCATATTTCATTCAAGGGGTCACAGTGTAAGTGCAGTGTTGTCGAGTAACTTTCTTTTAAATCCAAAGTAATACTAACTACAGACATATTAGATATCAAAATGCTTGCATAATAGGGCAAATACCTTTTCATCTGGGAGAAAAATGGTAATTTAATTTAATAAATTATGCAAACCACACTTTCAATGGAGAGTAATATGACAGTGAATGTCTCCACAGAAAATGTTTGGTATTTTCTGAACACAGCTAAATGTGTTGATATTGCTCTTGTGTTTTTTTCTCCTCCCACAGTTGACTCACCCTTTGTTTTTTTTTTGTTGTTTTTTTTATTTATTGCTGTGTTCTGGCAACCTGTGGTGTGCTGACACATGCACCCGTTCTGTTGTGCTACCCAAAAACAATACTTAGTACCACAGGGTGATTATAACGAGTCCATCCTTAGTTCAGTGGCTAGATGGTCACGATATAGGCACAACAGGATGTGAATGACTAAAATGTAAAAGCACAGTTCATTTTTCTTTTCTTATATACTTTAAATAGTTCAACAAGGGTCAGCTTACTCTCCCAAGAACTGTCTTTGTGTGTGTGTGTGTGTGTGTGTGTGTGTGTGTGTGTGTGTGTGTGTGTGTGTGTGTGTGTGTGTGTGTGTGTGTGTGTGAGTTAATTAGGATAGTCTTTCAGGTGCACAATCAGCATGTACAGAGAATTAAGACAGAAAGAAAAGGAATCAAATTTGAGTTTGTGGTAGATATATGCTGGAATTTAAGCATACTGTGAGAAAAGTCAGAAACCTTTGAGTCAGCACACATATACAAAGGCACACTCTCCACAAACACTGCACGCATTATAAAGAACACTATAGTTAAATGTTAACCTCAAAAACTCTCTGGTCCAGTTTGTGTAAATATAGCACAAATTGACATCGCACTGATCCTGAGCTCACTGTGACATGACCTTGAGACTTTCTGTGCTCTATAAATACAACCAAAGCTAAATTTGAGCCTGTGGATTTTCTGTGTGCTGGGATTTAAGTATACTGTGAGAAAAGACATTGGACTGAAGCTAAACCATAGACTATATATACAATTGGACATAGCTTCCATGTCTGAAAAATGACGACAAAGTGCCAAAAACCGCAGTACCACCGATGGCCGCTAGGATTTGGTTTCAAAAAACATTGTTTTCCAAAGACTCCAATTCAACTTCTCTTATGAAATACCAAGTCAATAAAAAAATGTTCGATGTCATTACTGTGTCATTTGCTAAATTAATTTAGGTCACGCAATGTGATGGATCACCTAATATAGTGACACACTGACATTACATGTGGGGCTGAGAAGCCCCCTGGATACAAGAATGGGCACACTAATATCTGCCTCCTGCACATGCAGGCAGTAGTGGCATTGTAAGATGCAGAATTAAACTGCTCAACAACTGCCAGCACAGACAACAAGGTTAGCCTGTAATTCGTTATCCATGTTGAATTAACCACAGTTAGTCACGGCTGATGTTTGTTTTCTCCCGAAGAGAGAATAGAGGTGTGACGAATCAGAGAAAGACACACCATGACAAATAAAACCCAGTCAGTAGACGAACTTGTGTGTCTGCCTCATCATTTTTTCCATCTCTGTTTCCGCCCGTCCAGACTAAAACACGATCCCAGAGTTTTAAAAAAACTAAAATGGGGTCGGCAACATTTTCTGAAGTGTCCGTATTAAGGGGTCAGGAACGTCGGAGTAGTGTGCTAGGTGTAAACGTAGCAAAAATTATGCGTGTGGATTAAGCCTGACACTGTGAGTCTTTAGGTTGCTCAGATGTTTCACACACACACACACACACACACACACACACACACACACACACACACACACACACACACACACACACACACACACACACACACACACACACACACACACACACTTATAAAAATACAAACACACACACACAGACAGAGAGAGAGTCAGACAGGCTGAGTAACTGGTCTGTTCCTGTGGAGTGCTGATAACACCGTTTGCTCTGGGGTCTCTGGAGCAAGGAGCAAGTGTGTGAGTGTTTGTGAGTCCCTGTGTGTATTTCTGTGTTGTTCTTCAGATGTGCAGGAGCAGCTGAGATTGAGCAAAGGATCTAGTGTCAAAAGAGAGAAAAATAAAAATAGGCGTACTTTTAAATGTGTATCTGTATGAAAGGGAATTGCACACATTCATTAGTCTGTCTTTTTGGGTGTGTGCTTGTGCTTTCTTACATACAACAGAAGTAGCAGACATCTGTAAAGTGGCTGACAGAGAGAGAGACAGACAGAAAAAGAGCTGTAACAGGAAGATAGAACAGAGTGATGCAGCGACATGGAAACCAATGGAGGGAGAAAACTGGTGATTTGAGGCAAAATAAGAAATGATGAAGAGAAGTCATTTCAAAGTTTGTTTTTTTATACCACTAACAAGACACAAACAGGCTAAATGGCAACAATAAATCCCATACACTTCTAAACATGGATCATAAAACCGAGAAGGGTTTGAAACTTGACAAGGTGTAAAATAAGACATTTCTTCTACCCCTCAGTCCTCTACATCTCTGCAGTACAACTACTGTCATGTAGAGTGCATATTTTTAACCTATGCCACATTATTTTTCCATGTGTCCGTTATACCAACATATCCTGTTCATGGATGATAGGCACAATCCTATCCTAACACGGATCATCACTAACAACCATACTTTTGTCTATGTTTTAGCATGGAAAACTTGTGTTGTGCCAACTCATGACACTAGGCAGGTCTGTTACAGCTGTCCTCCACCCTCTGTGTCCATGAAGGTCAACACATGCAGCCCCTTGCCAGCGCTTGCACTTTTAACAATACATTTTCACGAGCCTGGTTAACTTTGACATGTGAAGACTTGCCTACTGTCATAGTTTCAGGTTGTTTTTGTATTATCCACTCTTTCAGTTAGAACAACAACAATAACAAAAAATCTGGTACATGGTCAATTTCTTCTAAGACACCCTTGTTAATCTACTGAGACCGCCGAGGTTAACTTCCTCTGCCCTGTAGGCTATTTTCAAAAATTTGCACCTGATAAAAATCCTTGAATTTTATCAGCAACAGCTGCAGACCATAATGAACAACCTTCAGCTTTATGAATAGGAGACACATGCTAATTTTGAAATACAGTAAGTGCTGTTCCTTATGATCAGGCTTGAGTGAGTTTAGAGAAACTCCAGCTAGAATAGACATTTTTACTTTTGTCTAAGCAAAACTTTGAATTAAAGAGGAAATAAAGGCTTTACAACAATGAGTCATTAGACACTGATGTTATCAAATATGTTCTAAAAATGTATTTGCAACTTTGATGCAAAACAACTGAAGCACAACAGATATCACATTCATTTTACTCATAATAATACCAGGTGTCCTCTTCAGTGAATGGGCCGCGCTTGACAACCTTTGAAAAATATTGCCAGCTGGCCAAATTTTCTCTTATTCTGTGAAGCATGTACTGGACAAATTGGCACGAAATTTAGCATATGATTCCCAGATGATGAAACCTAATGACTTTAGGGATGAACTTATTTTTCATCTAGTGCCACCAATGCCTGTTTGGTGTCCAAATCTTTACAGACCTGATGACATTCTTGTCAACCTCTACCGTACTTTCTGTATATTGTTAGCAAGTGTTAGGTAGGTAGGTAGGTAGTTACTTTATTAATCCCCGAGGGGAAATTTTTCCGTACTAACATGCTAAACTAAGATGATGAACATGGTATAAACATTACACTTACCTATCATCGGTATGTTAGCATTGCCAGTAGGATACTACCTCAAAGCACAGCCTTACAGTGCTGCACGCTGTAGTGGTAGACACTGTCTTTCATAAACACAGGGCATTTGAATGGCAACATCGTCTCGAGCAAGCAAGCAGTGGTCAAACTTTTGGCAGACGGCCATCAGAATGATCGATTCACTGACTGATAAACTGCAACACTGGCAATTAATGGCATTAACTTTTTTTCTTTTAAGATTAATGCTTTTTAACAAAGAAATGGGGTTTTGTTAAAAGAATATCTTGAAAATGTAAACAGAACTCATCACCCTCATCAAAGGATTTGTCTTTTGTCATTTTTTTCATGATGTTATGTGTATGTATGGAGCTGCACTCTTTTTTTCCCCATCTCTGAACTATGAAACAAAAACACAAAAACATCTACGGTGTACCATTTGAGGGCACCTTAGCCTGAGGTACCAATGTACTGAATACATAAAAAACTTTTTTTTTTCAACTTTTTGTTGTTAATATCAATCTGTTCCCATTTCAGTGTCTTTTCCCAGGAAAGCTATGCCGTCACGTTGCCCAAAAAACTTGTCAGTTGCATCACAGCTTTAGTGCTCCAGGCAGTACAGCCAGAGGGGTTATTGCCAATGTGTTGCATTAATTACAAAGCAGATTCTTGGTGTCCATGCAAATGCTACGATGTACTTGTGCTGCTTCTCCTTTGCAGCTTTTGTTAATACTGTAAGTATGTCAATCTGATGAAAATACATGTGGTTATGGTTGAATTAAGTTGGACATTTTAAGTTGAAAGGTTTAAAAACTGGCTAAGGTTTTCAGACAGATGATTTTCAGCTTGTGTTCGTGCTGGTTCTGCAGTCTAAGCTGTAAAAACAACCGTCAGTTATTAGCCTCAGTGTCAAATACCACTCTTTTATTTCACTCTTTATACAATCAAAGACAGTGTTACGTAGATCCACATAAGCTACATGACAAAAAATTTAAACATTTTCTGAACTGTATTGTAATGGACAGCATTTTGTAAAGATGCGTGCATTTTGATTTAACAATGATACTTGATGATTTCACTTTTGGTGCTTCTTATGTGGCCCTCTTCTTGTGTAATCCATTTCAAAATAGCCACCATTATTCTTGACTTTGGCTGACAGCACCACCTTTCCACCACCACAGTGACATAGTGACATAGGACTTAATTAACTTCACCTAAATCAGTTTCTGTTTCAGTTTTTTCTTCCCCTTTTCTGTAGTCCACAAAATTGGGCCTTCTTCCACCTCATTTTCTTCCGCTTCTTTATTTTCTTCTCCTCTTTCTTTTTCTAGAGACACATTTAAAAAGTAGAAATCTACAATAAACATATAAATCTGAGGAGAATCATAGCTACAGTTTTGACTAAAAGCACTGCACAATTTATGAACTGCAGGCTTCATAGCCCCCTTCATGGCTCAAGATCTCATTATGTGCTATTTTTATGCCTTTTATATACATTTTACTGAAAGATTTCATAGAAATTGTGCAGATAGTTAATCAACTATTTGCTGTTTTTTAGCTGCAGGGTCTTCATAGCATGTGCATTACTTTTCTTTTATTAAGAAGTATTTGTTTGAGTTATACAGTAGATTATAATTTATCAGACACCGTCCTATCAACCTAAACCACTCCAGGCAGATGGCCGCCCACCTTTAAGTCTGGTTTTTACAGAGGTTTCTTGTTAAAAGAAAAAAGCAGGGTTTTTTTTTTTCCCACTGCCGCTCATGCCCTCTCGATCTTATTATATTAAGTTCCTTGAGATGATTTCTGCTGTGATTTGGCATTATATAGGCTAAATAAAATAGAATTGACTTGAATATCCCAGGAACACTAAATGCCAGAATAAAACTAAAAGATTCATACTGGGACATCTGGTAAAGCCATTGTGGCTTTTACTGTTGATCACACATTAAAATTGCTTTTTGCTGAAAAATTTATATCTTTCATGAAATGATACATTTACATATCAAAAGGAGCCATTAAGATGCCATTTGTCAAAAGTAAAATGCTATTCAAACAGGCTTAACACATGAATAGGCATAACAAATATACCAAGCTTATTTCTCTTTGGAGATAAGAGACTCTATATGAATGTAGACATTAACAGCAAAAGCTCCTCCTCCACATGATACAGTGCAACAAGCTTATGTTACAATCTTGTGTCATAGACATTTCCGCTTAGGTTCCATCTATAGATGTAAATGCAAACATCATTTTTCAGAAATTATTTATTGGGCTCTTTTTGCTTTCAGTCTTTTACAGAGAAGCCAAATCAGAGGGTCTGTTAGAGAGCAGCTTCCTGAAGCTGGTATGGATTCAAGATAACCATTACAGCCCAGTGAATGCAAGTTTTCTACTGAAGGTCAGCATGCACAACACAGCAGTCCGAAAGATGCACCTCTGATTCTTATATTGGTCAGCTTGTTATGCTTAAAACTACATAAATGATTTGTTGTGGTATATTGCAAGGGACAGCACGTAAATAACCTAATTTCCTAAGAAACAACCTATAAGGTGAATTAATGTAGCATGAATCAGCAGTGCAGCTGCCCTGCCTTCAGGATCCCTGAATTCCAAAGCAGAGCTGCTTCTCCATCTTGTTAAAAGGGTTCTCCGATGCTCAGTGTTTCTCTGATAACCAACACTCTCTTCTCCCTTCAGGCAGAGTGAGGGCGAAAAAGAGAAGCCGGCAAACATCCAAATGTGTTCCTCCGTCAAAGGTAATGAAAGAAGCCCCGTATTCTTTGATCACACGGCAAGGGCATCAAGCCTGCATTAGATTTCTGAAATATCTCAAATGCTCAAAGCCTTATCTGTTTGCACACCCATGCAAACACACACATGCACACATTCTTTTTGGGATGTTATGGGCACACAAATGTGAATGAAAATCTAGCACATAAACACACAGGCCTTGCCAAGCAGAGAGACTTTCAATGCTGTCAAAAGTAGAAACAACGTCTCAAACTGAGGAGATAAGTACGCGAGGCAGGGTTGATTTCTATCACTTTTCCAAATGATGTTGACACCAACAAAAAGCCGCCTGTCTTTCTTTTTCCTTTCATCCCTCTGCACCACCTTCATCCTTTTCTCTCACTTATCTTTCAGACTAAGAATCTTCCAATAAAATATTTCATCATTTTATTTGGGTGCCCATTTTCTTCTAATTTTGAAGTGAGGCGTCCTGCAAAATTCTGATACTCGCTGACATTTTGTGTAACTAACAAACACTCATCTTGAGAGAACGAGTCCATTGAGGGGTTGAAATACATGTTTTTTTTTTTGTTTTAATTTAGATTTTTCTTGATATTTTTTCCTCTGTGGTAGTTATCAAAAAGCTGTATAAACCAGCAGTGAGACTTGTCCTGCCTTCTTCTCTGTTGATTCTTTCTGGATTGATCTATTTTTCCTTTCTTTAAGTCCCTTCTCTACCAGCGGGGTGCCTTTCAAACACACCGAACAACAACAGTGTATTTGAGGTTGGAGTTGGGTGTGGGATGGAGGATGGACCTAACAACTACACACACTGGAAGAATAATATGATTAGTGCGATAGAAGGTGGTAGAGACAAGAGCATGAGCCCGATAAGTGTCCATGATGCCCCATGAATGTTAAATCAAAACTTAGGCTGGTGTGGGATTTAATGTCCTGGGGTGCAGGACAGTAGCAGCAGAAGATATGAGTTTTGCATTTATGAAGGGTACTGGTGAGGTATGACATACACATTTATCACATTTTTTAAATGTTGTGGGTATGACTGTACGTAATTATTAAGGTCAAGTACAACAATATCATTGTGGCCCTAAAGATATAGATTCACATTTAGGGAAATTTGGTTTCTTGAGGAGATGGAGGTGAGAAGTTGATACTGCTCTCACTTCTAAAGCTTAAGCCATCAGCTGGTTTGGGTATTGTTGCATAAAGAACAGATAGAGCAGCTAGCCTGTTTTTAAGGTAGCAAAATCCACCGACAAGCACCTCTAACGCTCACTAATTAGCATGATGCATCTTGTTTTTTTTCAAACCATACAAAACTGAAGTGTAAAAATCACAAGTTGGTTTGAATGGGTGTTGTGTGCAGATCTACTTTCTGGAGTCTTGTCTGGTCGCCTCCTCATGACGTCATAAAATCACAAGTTGTCCTTTTACATAATTTACTTTTGTATTAATTAAACAACCATCATATAATTAGTTAATTAAGGAGATTTAGAGGTGCACATACATGTATTTTGTTATCCCTAAATAGAGCCAGGCTAGCAGGCTAGCTGGTCGCTGATTGACTGTACAGCATGTGGATGTGCACAAGATTTGAGAATGATGTAAATTATCATATCAAGTTCTTAGCAAAAAAAGTAAATACGAATTTCCTAAAATTACTTTAATTCCTTTAAGCATTAGAGGCAATGCACAACGTTAGGAGAATCTACCAAAATAAACCTGTTGGAATAACTTTTTTTTTTTTTTTTTTTAAATCAATATAGAAGTGGATTATTCACTTTGAGGTAACGTCTGAAAATCACAATTTGTAATTCTCGTCAGACCTCACAGTGAAGTCAAAGACTCATCTTTTATTCTCCTCTTAGACCCACAATGGAGGAGAGAGATGATGAAAAACAAACCCATTAACTCAAAAGCACATTACCCATTTCATACTGTCTGGAAGAAGTCGGGACAGGGATAAGGTGGAAGGGTGGTGGAAATTATTTACGGGGAAGTAGCCAAAAGGCAATACTGTAAATCTGGAAGAAAAAAGTGTAGTGAAAGAGGTTGGGGGAGTTACAGAGAGAGATGGATGAGAGGGGTTAGAGGAGACTAGAAGAGAAAGAGAAATGGATGAAAGAGAGTATGTTAAGAAAGGTGGGAAGGTGCCAGAGAAGACAAAAATAAGAGGTTGATGTGGACATTTTTGTGGAAGGCCACACATCAGAAGACAGGTTGTAAGAGGTTTGGGGTTTGATCCCCTGGTGAGTCGTTTTAGAGTCATAAAAACTGGGACTCTGGTTGCCAGACTGTGTTAAAGGAGGTGTTATAGAAAAGCTAATCCCTTTTGAGACACTGGTGTTCTGTCCAGAGGAAAACAGTGGCATCAAAGCTCCTTCACGCCACAGAAACAGGAAATAAGATCCTGGCTTGTGACACAAAATGGCAAAATACACATTTTGGAGAACATTATGCAGGGACTCACTGTAAAGGACCTGTAATACAGTGTAGTGGACATTTTGAGATTTATATCAATGCATTTCCTGTTACGCTTTTATTCTGAAGGACTGAAACCGGAAGTAGTTTAGAAAGAAGCGGTAGAACTGAGAGTCAACAAAAAGACGAAAATAAAGTGTGTTAAAAACAAAGAAAAAGGTGACTTTTTTGTTTTGTTTATTTAGCACCTGGCTGATATGGGCACAAGGTCAGTACCAGTTTGAGTTCATTCTGTGAAAAATATTGTATTAGATTATTATGGTTTTCATGGATTTTTTTTTTTGTTTTTTTGGCATAAATGAAAGAGTTCAAGGTAGAAAACTGCTGTTTCAATTTAAATGCACCGCCACGATTCAGTGGCCCGGTTAAATTTAGCATGCTAGCAAGAAGGATATGGTCAGGATGCTAAACATGGTTTGGTAACGTTTGTCTTTATTTTCTTAATAGCTCCTACTACCAGTTTTCACCACGTTTTATGGATTTGAGTACAATTCAATAAAAGTTTTGCGAACCATCAGTAAAAGACGCCAGACCATCATTCAGCCGGGGATGCTACACTCACGTGGTTTCCTTTAAATGGCCATAAAATCAGGAGGACGGAGGAGGGAGGGAATCGAACAGCAGGTGGAGAGGGGTGGGGGGGAAATAGGGATGGAGTTGTGTAGGTGGAAATAAGGACAGATAGTATTAGGAGCATGGTGAAGGAGAGCCTGAGGTGGAAAGGCCGAGAAAAACACAGGAGAGAGAGAGAAAAAAAAAAAAAACACTGGAGAAAGACATGCAGAAGAGAAGAGGAAAGAAACGTGAAAGCGAGAGGGTGGGGGTGGTAGAGAGAGAAACTGAGAGAGAGGAGAATACAGAGCTGTAGCCATTGCTCCAGGCACCACATTTCTGTCAGCAGTGGCATTTTTATCTGCTAAATGCACTTTTGATGCTTTGCCACACATGTTGCTGTAAATTTACTATATTAAATGATGAGGAAAAAGGAACCGAGACGGGGGCCAGAGTGCAACGGATCGTTTTTTTTTTTTTTTTTAATGCTGGAGAGTAAGGGGAGGATTTCTGGCACCATGTTTGTCTTTGGTCTGTTAGTCACCCTGGATCTTTGCTTTCTCCAATCTCTTTCCTTTCTTTCATCTTTCATGTATGTCCTCATCTGTTTCTTCATCCCCTTTCCATCTCCTCTTTTTGTTAGTCCCCTCTTGGTCTTTATTTAAATACCCTCGTGTCACTCACGTTCCTTTGTTTCCTACCCTTCCTTTTCGCCTGCTATCCAGATATCTCATACACCTCTCCTCCCCTTGACTTACGTGCTCGCAGACAAACTTTATTCGCTTTATCTAAGTTTTGGATGTCATGTTTTTTTTGGGGGGGGGAATATCCTTATGTAAACAAAAAGAGGGGGAGGTGATTAGCTATGTGAGGAACAAGAGTGCAGAACATAGACTTATGTGGGTGTTTCATTTTGACTTACTACTTTTTTTTGTGACTTACTTCAAAGAAGAGAAGCAGCTTCAGTTATCAACCACTGTACAAACACAGTGGTTGATAACTGAAGAATGTGCATCAATAAGTGTCTGGGTTATTTTTCTTTTCACATGTACACTAACCACTAAGTCCCTATTTGGCATATAAAGTTGTTTAAAATGAATTATATCAGCACATTTACCTATCCGTCATATATGAAATTCCTTTTGTGGATAATCTGTGAATTTTTCAGAATAAACACCGCTGTGCTACTCGACAATAAAAGTCACCACAAAAGTTGAAGGTTTTATATACTTACTTTTTTATTTATTTTTTTATTTTGGTAGCATCTGAAGCTGATTGTAGGCCATGATGATAAGACTGTGTGGAACTAATTCAATTCACTCTGCTTCATTTCAGTCATTTATTTCAAAATAAAATGTGTTGGTTAAATTAAACTATTAAAAAGGTAAATCATTCAACAGCCCTGTAATCACCGCTAACATACCTGGCATGCTCTGTGGCTTAATATTGTTGTTTTTGAACGTCATTTCCTTGTTTGTGATATACAGAAGTTGAATGTCTGTATGGGAGTCTGTTCAAGCGAGCCAGTATAATATTTTAGGCCCTCTAGCGAGTGCCGGGCTCTAAGCATGGCAGATTTGCTGGGTACCATCATAATTGCTAGCAGCTTGTCTCCTTCTGCAGACGGAACTCTGCAATCCGCAGACACAGCAACCATCCCGCGCTCCAGAGCTTCTTCAAAATACAGCAGTACGAAAAAAAGAAATCAACATGAGAGGTAAATGGGGCTGCATTTAATGCTTCGTTGCTTTTATTGTAGATAGGAGGCCAATCTGGAACATTTCCTTTACTTTTAGAAGCAAAGTCATTATGCTATTCTTGTACTGTGGCAACTCAATTTAACAGCCGTCTATGACTCACGGTCTTCACTGAATTAAGATCCCAAACAGTGCAGAGTGAAACTGAACTGAAGATACCATTATGATCCCAATGTAGATATTACTGGAATTTCACATGTATTTAGATAATGATGACATACTACTGTGGATTTTCTTAATTACATTCGTGTTTATCTGAGTAAAGAACAAAAAAAACAAAAACAAAAAACAATACACCTTCCGCTATGTCTTTCGTTGTAGTTATTTCAATTGCCTATAATGAAGACTGATAGATAAGTTTAGGTACTTCTATAATATATCAAAATTTAGAAATGTCAAGCATATTTGGAGAGAGAGGACGGTGGCAGATGCAACGAAGGATCAGCAAGCAGGTCCCTTTTTTCCTTTTAATGTGTAACTGCTCCTTTCCAATTAATCAAAACAGCCACAAAATGAACGAGCGAGCGAGTCCTTTCCACCTGACATCAGTCATATGCCATGTCTAAATTTAATCCCTAATCTGGTCTAGACAGGAGAGGAAGACCTTCACTTGTAGTCCTTATGCAACTGTTGCACAATCCTTTCGTCACGTTGACTTGCACTTCGCAGACCTGCCCATCAAAAGTATCGAAAGCCTCTGTGATGAGTGCAACAGGCCACTTATTTTCTTGCCGCTTGTATGTTTCCACACAGAGCAACATCTCCTTGGTGGCTGTCACATTGAGTTTCCTTCCACTTGACAAAGAACCCAAGGGCTGGGAGGTAGTCACAGCTTCAGCAATACTAGAACTGCTTTCGGCAACACTTACCACCTGTGTTGAAAGGCTTGTTTTCTGTTTTCAATGAGAGGGGTACACTAACTCTTCGTGTCAGTAACATTTTAGGTATCAGAAAAGAGTCAGGAAAGACACAAAGTCTTACTTTAAGAATAGACAAAATTCAGGACATTTTGCAATCAGTGTTGAGTTAAAGGTCACACCGGGGATTCTGAGTCATCCTTTCTCATAGCCATCCCATGTGGTGAACATTTAAATGCAAAGGGAACGCAACCAATTCATGCTCTTATTCTTGGTAGCTCACTGGTCAGCTGTGCATACAAGAGGGAATCTAGGCCCTCTGCTGTGCCACACACTGTCCTGGTAGTGTGCACTAAGAATGAAAAGTTCAAACACATCCAAGGCCAGTCAGAGAAGGAAGAGTCATGCTTTTTCCATTCTTTATAAAACTGCAGAGCTATTTACATACAACACTCGTGTGCTGGTGAATTATTTGATGATATTCATCATTCAAAATCCATCTGCACACTCAGCTCTCCTATGACGACAGGCAGCCCTGCCATTCACTCCCATTGGGAAAGTGACATAACAGCTAAGTACAGATTTAGTTGTGTCCTTGTAACATGATGTGATTTCAGAGAAGTGAGCTGTTTTCTGACACAGCCTCAGAAAACAGCACATCCTGACTACCTGAATTACATCAAGAACAACCAACAAAAGTCGCTGGGCTGCTATTTTCACATCCTTGAATTATGTCGCTTCCTGCCAACTCCATCACGGTTGTTTCTGCTGCATGGATTAACAACTCTAATGGCTGCAGCAAATTCTTTGCTTCTGCAGTAAATTACAAAACAAAAATCCAGTTATTTTTATGCAGCAAAAAGACAATTAAAAGCAATTTTAGTTTTTACTTCCTTGATTCACTCAAAGATCATCCATAATGTACAATTTCTATAAAGGCAAATATTTTACTAAGTTTTAGTATATTGCAGACATATATGCACAATATGCTGTACCTCGTAATTATTGTATACAATATGCACTGAATGTGCATCAAAACACCACAGCAAATACCTTTATTTTATTGTCCCATTTAGTTACATTAAGCTTCTTTTGGAAAAAAGAAAAGGAAAAAATATCTTTCCTTTGTCCTTGGCAGATTTTCATGTGAATGTGTTAACCTCATGATATTTGTTTTTACATGAAATTGTTTGTAGTAACAAGTAAGTAGTTATGAATAATTAATGCATATGGCCTGTGGGATTTATGAAAGCCATGTAAAAGAGGACAAAACACCTGCACCCCAGCTTTTCCTTTCCTTAACCCACTCCCTGGAGGCCATCTTTGATTAGGTTCTCTCTTTGTCCCCCTGTCACATTTTGTCACGCTAATCTCAGAAACATGCTAAACACAGAGATAAGTCAAGGTGTCAATGTAATATAGCTGGCCATGAAGTCTTCTTTTTGTTTGTATTTCCTGAAGGACATTCAGTAAATATATTTTTTCTTTCCGTTTTGCAAGAGGACAGGAAGTTGTTTTTTGACGCCTCCGGCAGACTTAATCAAAACTTCCACCAGCAAAATAATAATAATAAAAAAACCCGAAAAAAAATAGATCATTTTGAAGTTGAGAAGTTTAATTTCATGGAGAAACAACTTCCTTAAAGGGTTAAGTGGCTTACATGGCTGAAGCTATACCCTTTTTTTTTTTTGTTATCAGACAAATGCAGCAGCTTTGCAGTAATGTAACAGACTTGCTATTTCTTTGTTTTTGCTTTAACTGAATTTGTACAAAATATTTCCTTTAAACAGAAGCATTTCTCCCAAGAGAACTAACTTTAAGACAAATAATTTTTGGCTCTTAATATTTCTGAGAGACAGAGGATTTAGAATATTGTACTTGCAGTGAAACACTGTTGTACATCTGTAGCATCCACAGATGGATGAAGTTGGGGTAGATGGATCAAAACCAAACTTCCCCTGATTAACTTTTCTCTGTTCTTGTTTCTAATAGAGAGTCAATGCTGGATTGTTTTACCAACGATGCGAATGAATCTGTAACCTTAAGCGAGTAGTAGTTTCAACCCTAAATTATAACGTTTTTCTCAACCTAACCAGGTCATTATTGTACCTAATCAATTCTTTCACCTCAGTAAGACTTCTGACAAATTTTGATGTCAAGACAGTGGTCAGATCAGAAAATTGTTTTATGTCTCATTCTGGCACCAATTGTTTGATTTGGAGGACCTGCATAAATGTACACTTTATATTATTGGTGATCTAAACATGACTTCCTGTGTGATTTTTTTTTTGTTGCCAAATCTTTCCACTGATACTCCAGGTCTGTAGAATCACAAAGACAGGTTATTGCCTAATTCTTTACAGAAGGTCAGCTTTAATGACGAGGACTGTTAGAATGATCTCCGGTGACCCGGTTACACTATGTTCCAAATCTACAGCTAAATCTACTGCATCAGTCTCAGTCTTCACCTCGCAAGATTGTCTTTGCATTACGAGTCATTAGATTAAAATTAAACGGAAGTAGTCAACTACTTATAATTCTTAATTTAACATTTGCAACAAATCTGCCAACATGCAACACATTTGTAGAAAATATGCAACTGCAGAGTCCAGTTGAAAGATTCAACATTGGCTGGTCCTCACCATTTTGATGTTATTGCTGTGTTTGCCTTGAAATTTGTCAAGCCGTTTTTTTTGTCAAACAACTACAAATATTTAAGTCACACATGAAAAGACATGTTTTCTGTCAAATACATACACAGCAGTGTGACTGTGAAAACCTCTACAGCCTTTAAGTTCACAGGCTATGCTAGATTGATGATGTTCAAACAGCAGCTGAAAGAGCTGTGAGGGATTTTATGAAGAGCTCAGGGGGTGACAGCTGAGTCGAGCTGACATGAACCTTGACCCTACACCTCTTTAGCATGTCAGTAAGCACACACGTGTACACGTTAACACACATACTGATACTATACTGGGCTCTCTAATAGTTAAATACACATACACAAGTCAAAGCTCTCTGTTTCCCGGCCTCACTTTGTCTCTCTCCTACACACACACACACACACACACACACACACACACACACACACACACACACACACACACACACACACACACACACACACACACACACAGTCTTTGAAGGCTGTGGCAGTAGCCACTAATGTGTTGCAGGGTCCCAGTAAGTAGCTGCAAACTGTTTTCTTTCATCTTCACGGGAATAGATGAGGCGATAGGAGGACGGGGATGGAAATCATCAGGCAAGCAGACTGCCATCACATGAGCGACTCTTATCTCCAAAAAGCCAGGTTTTTGGGAACTCCCTTGTTTCTAGACAAACAGCAGCATCTATTTATTTATATATTTGTTTTTTTTCTATTTGTATGTATTTTTCCCGGGGCTTTGACATTTTTTCATGGTCGGGATTTATTAAATACAGAAGATTCACAGCAATATGAACTTTTAAATCAAGGCCATTACAGGGGTGATCAAAATTAGCCTTGAGGCAAGAAGACAGAATAAGCATTATTTGCACAATATTTCAACATTTACCTCGTAGACCACTGAATAAACAAATAACCATACACAGCAAAGCAAACAAGAATAATCAAAAAAATTTAAATGGGTCTTTAGGCTAGAGTTGTTCATGTGAAGGAAAGCAGACAGAAGTAGAAAGCATCTCTCATCCTTTGACCAACAATCAACCAAACCAGTATGAATCCAGTTTTAAGCCCAAAGATGAAGAGCAAAGTTATCATGCTTGGTCAAATGACCAATTATTTGTACTGATGAAATCTTTTTTTTCAATCTGTAATAAGTAACAAGTCACCAATTATACATTTTCCAATAATGTATCATACAACTCATACTTACATGTTTGTAAGTCCCCCGAGTATTATATTTAAGCCTTTCATTTACCAAGTTATTTAGGAATTGCACATATTGCACTTATGCACAGATTCTCTCACTCAAGTTTTTCTCTCTCTTGCTCTCTCTCCTCCTCTTGTCTTTAATCATCAGCAGTTAGCTTTTTAGATTTTGATTCTAAAAACATAATTTACTCTGTCTTTTCCAGTCACAAAGAGAATGCTGCAGCAGTAAACTCTTAATTATTTAATTACATCAATACTGGTCACCGCTGGAATTGCAGTCGTAATTAAGTGATTTGAGGTTCTGGGAGTGTGTATGAATTAATAATGAGCTAATCAAAAAGCACTTGGGCTGATAGCCACAGCATTAACACCTAGAAAGAGGAGGGGTATTAACTGTTGTCGGTTTCTGGCTCATGGAGCACAACTGCACCTGTCTGGACCTCCAGTGGTTTATTGTTTTTACTTGAAATCCTACAATAAGCTAATTATGTTCTAAAAGTAAACGTTGTGTTTCCCTGTACAGTTGACTGTTTAAACCCACTGTGTATTGACAACCAGCAGCAGGATGAGAAGTATTTGGCTGGAATTCTTAGTTGGGTGCACACGAACACGCACACACATACACACAAATTGAAGTGTTATTTGTAAAGGAACAAGAGTATTTCTCTGGGGAAGTGTAAAGAAAGACAGTGATAGTGTGACATCTCTCTCAAAATGCCATTTTGTCACCTCAACCAACCTGTAAAAATGCTTACCATTTATCATGAGAATATGAGAGCTACAATCTAAGTGTAACTCAGTACACAAGAAAAAAAAAAAAAAAAAAAAAAAAAAAAAAAAAAAAAACACTTTTGCTGAGTATTTGTACTCTCCCAGCACTGCATCTGATCTGAACACAGCATGGTCTGATTGCAAATGTATTTTGTATATATTTAGACATTATCATTTTGATAATGCATTGTCTTATATTCCCCCATGTCGTAGTGCACCATTGTACATGAGCTGTCTGTGACAGCAGCCAACTCTGAGTTAATTTCTTTAATGGGTAGTGTACCAGTATTAACACATTAGATTGGATCTGGAATTTATTCAGAGAGGATGTTGAGCTTTGAGAGTGTGGTGCAGGTGAGTGTGTAAAATTGGATATGAGGGCTTTGTTTTGAAAAAAAAAGTTCTACAATATACTAATTTAAAATAACTATGGCTAATTAAGTAAACACAGTCTAGACTTCAACACCAGTAAGTAATACGTGTGGGACATAGCTAAATAACACCCTGATCTGTTTTCAGCAGTATTCAGTTCAAAACAGCTTAAATATGATGTTTTAAAATATGAAATTTTTTATCAAAAACAGTTCCTACTATTCTGACTGTATATGGGCTTGCTGACAACATATCTATACTTCACATTGCTGGTGAAGAGTAATGGCCCATGAAGAATTTATGAGAAGTGAAACTGAATCCCGCTATGGAAAAAAATAATAATAATAATAATAATTCTGTTCATCCGTGAAGTTTGTTTTTAAAGAAGTCAAGATGTCAATGCACAATTGACCTGTTTCCTGGTCTTGTAGGAAAACTGATGTTTTATTTAGGAAGACAAAGTTTAAGGCAGAAATTATAACATGATCATGTAAGTGTTTGAAGAAGTAACTTTATCCAGATGCTTTGCATTCAAAATCTCTCGATTCCTGGTGTAAATACCAATATAGATATGAATAGATATTTTATTATTAGGTTGACAGATACTGACACAGGTGTTAACTTTCCGTTACATTCCTACAATGAGTTCAGGCTCAGTGTGAGCACCGCAACCACTTTGAAGTCTGTAGCATGCCGAGATGTTCTTCGCAAGTGGGTACAAGTGTGTGGATGTGACTTATAGTGCAGAGGTTGTTTTTTTCTCTTTGATTAATTAAACTACAGCACTAACACTTAAAAACATAATACCCTTTACAAACTCATTTACTGCACGTGGGCTTTAACACAGCACTCTAAGTTCACCTTTGATTGAACAAGCAAAGTTAAATGCCCAAGTTACAACACTGCTAGGGATTCAATATTTTTAGACCCTTAACCCCCCTCACCTTTTTTTTTTTTTTTTTTTCTAAAAAAGACTACAAGCTTGAAAGTACTTTGTTAGTATTAGTGTCAGCACACAGTGATTCAACACGTGTAAGCACCTATAGGTGAAAGAAAAGATAAGACACTGCTGTTTTGATGTATGCACTGTTATTGCACAGTAAAGTATTATTGCTGCGATTGTCGCTGTGGTATTGGTATTTCATGATGGTTTACACTGTTTGAGGGTTTGTGCTCTCAGAAGATGTATAATTAGGGTCATTGCCATTCAAAATACAGCAGCAGAACTTTTACCTTCCCCACATTCACGCCAGTGAGTGTTAAGGGGTCGGCACAATAATTGTTTACTGCGAGACAGAAAACCGAGCCAAATCATCAGTCATGAGGCAAAACAAAAGTTTTTAGACGCATTAACACTTAACACAATGTTCGGTGAAAAATAAAATATTTTAGATAGTAAATTAGGGGGTAACTGGTTTTATAAATATTTCTATATTAATTTTGATCAAATTACACACATCAGATCATCATAAAAATGTTTTTTATTTAAGCTCCTTAACAGGCTGTGTCTGAGCTTTGTGGTTCTGTAATACAATTCTTCATAGTGTGGATTTTAAAAATAAAACAGGACCACCCACTGATACATGGTAGGGTGGCATATTCGGGTAGGCAGACGAGGCAGATGGCGGGTATCTAGCCTCTTCTTGCATGATGGAACTGGAGCTGTCAAATGGCTGAGGCTATGACTCTGACTTCAAGTACAAACGGGATCCTTGTTTATCTTTTCTTCAGTATTTTAATGAAGGGAAGCAGAGTTAACAAGGTCAAGTTTTTGGTGTTATTGGTCCAACAGTCCTTTAGTGTCACAGCACTGCAAATTTGGTACAGCTTTTGGAACTTGATTACGCTGACTTGACTTTACTGTCATGTACTGATGATAACAAAATACAGTCTGTACATAATAGCTTTCAACAGAACCAACCTTCTGTTCAGTAGGTTTGGCAACAGGCATGACATGAGGGAAGCGTATTCACAGACATGCCAGCTTGTAGCCCCAGACCCACTGGGAAATTGTTGCTTTCTGCACCACTTCTTTTGTTAGTCTCTCAGTGACTTTGCCATTGACTTCTAATCTGCCACTGTAAATGAGTAAATTATTAAAAACATGTTCATACATTTGCAAATGCATCTGCCCCTTTTTATGTGTCCATGCCCGCGACAGTCATGGCCAAAGGCATTATGTTTTCGGGTTGTCCGACCATCCGTCCCGAGTTTGTAAATGCAATATTACGCCTGGAGGGAATTTCTTCAAATTTGTCACAAACTTTTCCCTTGAGTAAAAGATGAACTGATTTGACTTTTTTGGTCTAAGGTTAAGGTCACTGTTACATCACATCTATCCCAGTCTTGTGAACGTGATGTTATAACTCAGAAGCAGAAGGGGAGATTGTGACCATATTCTACGTTTGTTTGGATACTAAGTTGTTGCTATTAATCTTGGGTGTCCACCTTGGCACTGTTGATTAGATCTTCTGTTCCGTTGAGTTAAAAATGTGTGTGAAGCATTCACACTGTAGAATTTTTACAGCATGTTTACTACTTGTTGTTTTTAATCAACCTACACCTAAAGTATACATGACAAAATTAAAAATTAAAAAAATGATTATGATGAAAGAGAGGTGCTAGGACTACTAATACTAATGATAACTTATTAAAGTTGTACTTTTCACAAAGGTTTGTAAAGAAACAATATTGGCTTCTCTGTTGTCCCGTTTGGATTTGTGGACACCTTAAATTCAGGCTGGATGTATTTGAAAATACAATAGATGAAGTGATGGTGTGGTGTTTTCTAGATTAATTCTGGGCTGATTGCTAGAGTTGTTGTGTGACACTTTTTGTTCCAAGAACAAAACCACTTTTGGCATATTAGATAGCAGATCGTCAACAGAAGTGATATGTTATGGTCTTGTCCATGATAACCTCCCCTCCTTACTGAGATATGGTCAAATAAAGGTTGCTTTTGCTTTGCCTGTTTGTTATTAAAAATAAATTAATTGCCAACTGTGTGTTTACCCACTTCTACCTACTGGATGCTTAAGCCTTGTGTTGTCCTTGGGTCAAAATGACCCGCAGCTGTGTTCAACCAAGTTCTATTTTATTTCTATATTTTTTATATTTGTTGGGATCATTGGTCATCATTCTTTAAAGAAACCCTCACAGCCTCCTTGTCACCAATGATCCCAAAAAATATGAAAATAAAATAGAAATTGGTTGAACACAGCTGCGGGTCATTTTGACCCAAGGACAACACGAGGGTCAAACACTGAATTTATCCATTCATTCTCCATTCATTAAGCCTTTACTTATACAGGGTGGTCTACGAATGCTCTGTATATCCATGACCATAAAACAAAAGTCTCTTAGCAAAAACTCGCATTTAGATAAACATTAAAACTTACAAATAATAAAGATAAGTTACTCTCCTAGTCCTTATTGGTTCATCAATATATATTTTTTTGATGTTACCAACTCACCATCAGCTGATTATTGTGAAACCAGCAGCAGCAATGTACACTCCCACATGCATGCATGTGCATCCCTGTGGGTGTTTATGCTATTAAAAAAAAACACACTTAAAAAGAAACATGTTCCCATAGAACTACTGCTGGTCAAAAAGTACTTTTTCTGTACATAAGAGGTTTTGATGAAAAATGTCGTTGTAATCCATCTACATTGCTATCGAGGTGCCTTTATTTACATATAGATATCTGTTGAAAAACTGACAAAGCACACAAGGACAAGCATACAGACATACACCTGCACATACATCAGCTAATATATTTAAAGTGTGCCACACTGTCTCACAGACCCATGTAAAGACTGAAGAATCTTTATTTTTTTTTAATTCTTCAATGATAAGTAGTGTACTTGAAATGAAAACAGAGTCAGAACAGAGTTGTTCAGTATGAATTCCAACATCACTTGACTTTATGGTCTTGACAAACAAAAGAGACATTCCGTTCATAAGGTCAACCTTGTTTGCTTGTCACCTGCTTGCTTGTCCACTTTGTTTCTCATTCTAATAAAACATTTATTTTTATTTTTATCGGTTTTTTTTTAAATTTTTTATACAAAGTTTGCCTTCAAAGTGGTTTGAACACATTTGACTTGCTCTCTCTGAGCTAGAAGAGTTGTATTGACTTTGATTTTTAATTATTCATAATAAATCCGTATAAGGCTGTCTCATGGTTAACATGAAAAGAGTCTGACTTTTATATATATATATATATATATAAAAAAATAACATTGCATTGACTTCATGCTTTGTTCTGTAATGTTTGTATTTTTAGACCATAACACATGGTAGTTATATAAACAAATATTACTTCAAACAACATCATTTACATGATTGATGTGTAATACACTGTTTACTGCCTGTGAGGTCACATTTTAATTTCATTTATTGTAACTGCAATATTTTGTTTTTGGGAGTCAGGGTCCTCTCGTGTGTGTGCGTGCGTGCGTGCGTGTGTGTGTGTGTGTGTATGTGTGTGTGTGTGTGTGTGTGTGTGTGTGTGTGTCTCTCAGGAATCAATTCAATTTGATGACTGTGATATTATATTATGACATTATCTCCTTGCCTGTCTGTCTATCTGTCCATCTGTCCGTCTGGATGGATTTCTCGATTCACTTTTGCAAATTCCTACGTTGATGTCACAGTCATTGTACGGGACACAATACGGGTCACACAGAGCCATCTAGGGAATGAGATTGTCAGTACTCATCACCAAGCACCCTGCCAATGAGCTAAAACCAAAAGTGATCTGAAAGGTCTGATATTATGGACAGTGTGTTTTGCAAGCGACAGTCAGCGAACGCACATGCGCAAACTCAGAACAGAAGCAATCTCTAAATCTAATTTTCTCTATCTGAAAATAACACAAATAAATCCTCCTACACTCACAACACTCACATCTAGGTGTACCACCTGTGCCCCTCCTTTCCCTTGCCGCTCCTCTCTAATCCACTTGAATGTAGCTGGATATTAGATTAGAAAGTTATAGATGTGATTATTCGTCCCTGGGCACAGCCATCTATTCGCTGATTAAAACATGAACTGGGGGCCATTATGTAACTGCTTAAAGAGATTAAACCTAGTCACCCTCGTGGGGGCCTGCTCTCCATTGTGAAATACAATAGAAAAAGCACAGGCAATGGCACTCATGATACTATGTTATATGTCTAAAGGTAGCCAGATAGAAGAGCGTAAGAGTCAGAGAGAGCTTGTCGGAAGTTTAACTTGACAAGGGAGTGTGTGTCTCTTTCAGTATCCTCAATTAGTGAGCTGAAACCCCTTGAGTGATTGGCTTTTAATTTGAAAAAGGTCTCACTGTCTAGCTACATTTGTGCAGCTCTTATGATAGAAAACAAGTGAGGACCATACTCCACCCAAGCAAAATTGGACTGGTTAAAAGATGAAAGTCTACAGTCAATGTTGTCACTCAAACTGAAACATTCATAAGCAGCATGCTGGTTGCTGGATGAGAACAATGTGCAGCAATGCACCGAGCAGGAGGAAGCTATAACCCCAATGAGTAAGGGTTTTTTAAATGTTGTGCTTGATCAAAAACAGCACCCGAGTTACAGAATTTCTCTGTCAAACACTGGAAATGAGCGACAGAGACCCTGGAAATGCTTCAGAAAGTCTATGGCAATGAAACAATTGGCTTCAAGAAGTGTTTTAGGTGACATTCACATTACTGACGGGCAGAATGTAACTGTCCCAAACTGAAAAAGGCGCATCAGGTCAGGTGTGCTACCAGGTGGGTTGTCTTTGACATTTTCTGGGTTGTGCACTGTGAATTCACCCCCCCAGGGTCAGACTGTCAAAACAAGTTCTACTGTGATAATCTGAGGCATCTGAGGGAAAACAATCAGCGGAAATAACCTGAACTGTGACATGATGACACTTGGGCTCACAGCGCACTGTTTTTCGCCTACAACAACACAATCATCACTCCCCTTCAAACGTACTCACTCACTGCTTCTTTCTGTCCCCCAAACATTTGTCACAAACTTTAATGTGCATTCTCTGCTCAAGTTTCAAGTGCAAACAAATTGCTCACAAAGGACGTGTAACACGGGTGCTGATTTTCCGTGCACGTCATGATGCTGCACATCATTCATGCGCGACAGGAGCAGTCTTATTGATCCACCCTCGTATGTTTGATTTTGAAACAGTAACCTTACATGGTTGTTATTATTTAGCCTTTTTTTGGGCTGATGCAGGCTAAATCAGTGAATTTTAATTTAAGAACATTTTCATGCAGTATCTGCACTGGGTGGGTGGTGGCTCTTGGGAAATTTGGTTGGGTACATAGTGGTACATGGGCTTAATTTTTAAAAAAAATTTGCAAATATGTACTTGAATCAATCATCATGTCTATGAACCCCTTTAAAGGAATAGTGAAACATTTTGGAGAATGTACTTAGTCAGTTTTTACAAAGACAAGAAGGTTGATATCACTGTCACTGCTATATGCCAAATATGAAACTGCAGTTTACCTTGGCACAAAGACTGAAAACAGGAAATAGTTTGCTTGGTCTCTAAAGGTAACAGTGTGTTTCCACCAGATTCTATAAAGTTCACAAATTCACGGGTAGGTTGACTGTTTAATCCTTGAAGAGGATTAGTCTCCACTGGTTACCAGGCAACCTGACAGTGACAACGAGACACCAGAGTCACTGCATTTGGCCAGAAACAAATGTTAACAATCTGCTTATCCAACTCTTTAACTCTCAGCAATAAAGCAATGAGTATAACCCCTAAAATTGGAATGTGTTAATTTAAGAACTGTTAAAACCGGCTCTGGTTCTATACTGAAAAGGACTGGTATTATTAACATTGCATACTGGTGGACATCAGTTTAATCTTTGGAAAATAGTAGACTAGTGAAGTAAAATGAACAATTTATTTTCAAGTTAGCACTGTATACCATTAAACACCTATCTTTCACCTGCTTCTCTGCATTATCACTGCCTCTTTGCGGTGGGTTACAGACACAGGCAACTAATGAGAAATATGTTCAACTTTCTGGACACTATATAGCAATCTCTGTAATGATGACAAACATGAATAAAGCGATGCTGGATCGTCTTTGAAGATCCTCACATTCAAAGAAAAAACAAGATGGAGGCAGTGTGACAAAGTCCTCAAGGAGTTCGAGCTTGTGAGCTCTGGGGTAGACGGGGTAGCATGCACACATAAATCACAGTCTTTATTCTTTCAGCTTAAGTGGGTGAGTTATTCAGCAGGCACATCTCCCATTCACTCATTGAAGTAACAATCCCAAATGAGGAGAAGCAACCAGGTTCACATTCAACATTTAAAACAATTGCTTTTCCAATTATACGTATGAGGTCGTTCCAACTTGTGACACTTTCTACAGCTTGAGGTTGAAGCAAAGGCTTTAGTTTCCTGAAGTGCAATGCCACCAATGGCTGCGAGATGCTGGTGCCAAAAAAAAATCCTTGGTTCTAATTGACTCAGATTTTAAAAAGCATGAACTTCTCTCCACTAACAAGATTTGAATGGTTAAGCCGAGTTCAGACCAAAGATTCATAACGAGACAAAACCGGTCTATAAAGTTGCAGGGAAGAGGTGCAGCAGTGTTAACTGGGCTGTCTCACCTCGAGTCAAGCCGGCTGATGTTGTCACCAGCAACTCAGCTTGTCAAACCACAAGTGGCCAAGTGTTTTTCTGATTATCAGAGGAGATGCCAACTCCTGTAAACAATGTAACTGCTCCAATGTTGTGTTAGAAAAAGATGTGAGAAATTGATGAAAAAGGGAAGAGCTACTGTGTCATGTTCACGGCATAAATTTGCATAAGACCCTCAACCCCCTTGTTTTTTATGGTTTTGCTATTTCATCACGACTAAAAATTCTGTTGCAAGTAACTCACTATCACTATCTTCATTCATATTTTAAGACATTAAAAATGATATCCAGCTACGAAAAAGCCTGAAAAGTCGGTATTTAAAACTGAAGTACAGTACAGAGAGTTGTTGCTGTTTACAGCATGTCGTCCGGTTGCTTTGGTGTAAACTGTCATGTTTCAGAATGTTGCAGACTGGTGATTTGCGAGTAGTTGCAAATTTGCGAGTCGTTGCAAATCACTAAAAGTAGCCAACATTAGGCCATGTATGGATCAGTGTTTCATGTTATCTAGTGAAACAGAAGAGCGACACCCCACAATCCTTAAGTATAATGTTTACTATTGTTACCTATAAGTTTAGCGTGTTAGTATTCTGATATTTGTAAATTAGCACCAAATACATAGCTCTGCTGAGAATTATAGAAATACCAACAGTTTTGCAAGACATCAATTAAAATAGTCTACTTGACTGATGAAATATTTAATCTGATGATGGCACAAGATGAAAAATTAAAAGATCACTATAGTTAGTATTACAAGTCATCCCATGGGAGAAATGCATGTGTGTACCAAATGTCATGGCAGCCAGAGGGGAAAAGCCAGGGGACCATCAAAGTCAGGAGACTAAAACTTCTGGGGAACATGAATGTCTGTGAAAAAAAATACAACATGGCAGCCCATTAAATATCTGTGGTAATATTTCAGTCATCACCAAATTTGTGGAACAACCAGCAGGCTGACATTACCAATTACCTACTTATATTGATAGATAGAAGTGCGGTATGGAGTTTCCATTAAAAGTCTTCAGCTAAGAGGAAAATATTACAAGATGTACTAAAGTGTTGTGAGTTTGGTTTGAGCTGATCTATGAGACTTTAGAAATGTAAAGACAAATTATAGATATATTTTCAAAGTTTAAATAATTAGTCAAAACTGCTGCTTCAATTTCAAATTTAAGTCATTGGCAGTCTTTTAAGTATATGCATGCTGTGCTGCCTCCTGGAACTGTGAAAATCCTATTGCCAATTGACTGTTTCTTGTGTAAGTGCTGATCCATATCGAAGCGTGCCATATGTTTCTTGTGTAACTTATGGCTTTCCTATTCCCAATAAAGTGGCAGAATAAAAAGGCTTTTACAGGTCCCTGTGGGTAGCAGCTACTTCCAGTGGTAGTCACTGAGCTGCGGGGCTGCTGTGGTGACAAATGGCACCAAGCACATATTTTACTATTGCCATTTACAATGCATGATCCAGGCTGTGCAGCTCAAATGACTGTGCAGCAACACTGTCGAGAGTTATTGAAGCTGTAGGACTGTTTGTGTGTGTGTGTGTGTGTGTGTGTGTGTGTGTGTGTGTGTGTGTGTGTGTGTGTGTGTGTGTGTGTGTGTGTGCATGTTTGTATTAGTGTGTTGCAAACACGTACTGAGCAGATTTTGAGTTTATTCGTCAGTCACTTCAACATTTATCTTTTTCTTCATTTGTCAGTCAAGGTGACACTGATTACAGCAGACATAGTGATAGATAATTAAATAAGATGCGGATCATCTGTTTGCACTTTTGCCAAGACGGAATGTGAACGAGCAGTAATTTAGATGTGTTGCCACAAAATGTTGCCACAAATATGTGTAAATGTAGAGCCATGGAAGTAAAACAAAATTGACACCAAATTTCAAGGGGCTGTTGTTGCTGCGTGAGTTTTCATTTTGCTGACATTTTTTTTTTTTGCAGTGGCATTGATGTACATCTCCATGTAAAATTAACAGTTTTTTATTTTGCTGTTGAAAATACTTTTAGCCATTCACTCTTGACAAAGTTGAACATAGTGTTGTGTTCATGTCTATGGGATGTTTTCTTTTCCCATTTTCCCACTTTAAAAATAGTATGCACAGTGGTGATTTGGTAAATATAAAGTAGCTGGGTGTGTGACCTTATTTGATGGTCATACTGTTAAAAAAATACAAAATCAGCAGTAAAGTGCTCTCATATTGTGTATAATCATTTACAGTTATCCAACCAGCCTACATCATTTGGTTTGACACAAGTACAGTCCACTTTGCGTGCAGTGGGCTAAATGAGACTGTATTGCTGAGATGTACCTTTTACAGTACCGACACGTCCTTTTTTTTTTTTTTTGCAGGTCCGACGGACGTGGCCGTCAGGGGGCAGACATCAGTCGGTGAGCAATTTGTAGAACATACGCAGTCGTTCCTTGCTTTGCTCCACTCTGGAGGTAGTAATCAGGGGCGCACAAGCTCACACGCGCACCGAGTAATGATGGATTTAAAAAATACAAAAACAAACAAACAAAAAAAAAACGTGTCAGATATACTACAAGTCACGTACAAGTAAACAATCCAAGAAAGTAAAATAGTGAATAACTGTGTCTTTCCAAGAAAATCTGAGGTTATTTAAAGTCTCTAATGAGGGAGAGTAAGAAGAAATGCTTTTCATTGTAAACGATAAACACCAAACCACACAAAGTATCTCAGGATATATTATATAACGACGGATATATCATTAAAAGTCAGATGCATTGAGTGCGACTTTATTTTCATTCTTATATTTGTGTGTGTCGATGAAGTGGGCGAAGGAAGAGAAGGAAGAGTGGAGCAGAGTAAAAGGAGAGGCAGAAATAGAGAGTCTCGCATGGTAGCCAGAGGGCGGTGGCATTTCTCTCTGCGTAAACGGAGACGGTGGAGAAGGAGAGAGCGCACGGAGAGAAAGAGGAGCTTAGTGGCAAGGCAGCAGTGCCGCTGACACGAGGGAAGGGACCCCGCGGTTATTTCCACCACCTCTACCACAGCTTAACCTGCGCCTTTTTAGTCGGGTTTAGACATCGGGACAAGAGGCTTTACACGTACACTTTTGGTTTTGGACTCGTTTGCTCAATCAGCAGATCCCGTGGTGGAGGGGGGGTGGGTGGGTTCTCATTTCCCCCACCGTGGACGGAGGAGTTTTGTGTGTTTATGCGTGTTACGCGTTGCTTGTAATGGGGAAAAGTAGACAGGGAAGTGGAGTAGCACTGGGGAATTCCAGCTTGGTGAGAATGTGCGCCACGCCGGGGATCCTGGTTCTTCTGGTGCTCATACACCGAGGAGTCTCCCAAGGTAAGACATTAGAGCGCGTCTTCTTTCAAAGCCTTTATTTACACCTTGCACGTTTCAAAGTGATGGACCTTCTCCTTCACTGCCGAGGTGCGTTCGTGTGGTGTTGGCGGCATGCCAATTAGTAGACGTGCAGAAGTAGCTACTGAGTGGAGGTATACTTTTTTTTGTTTGCCATATTTCCATTTGTACTGAGTTGATGCTGATGTGTAGGTGGTTTACGGTCTGCATCTTAAGGTGTAAACTATGCTTGCATGCGCATTTTCCTGCCTGCTGGACGCGTGCTGTTCAAACCGAATCTCGCAGCCCACGTTTTTCTACGAGATGCAAGTAATCGGTTGATTAATTTAGGAACACTGGAAAATACTGTGTTAATTTAAAAAGGATGAAAATTGTGCTCTCGACTCATTGAGAAGCAGATACATACGAACGTAATTGCGAAAACTCCCGAGGAACACTGGCCGACTTCGGGTCCATGTCCTCTGAATATTAAAGAGATTTATTTGCCAGGACTGTTTCGTTTATAAATCAACTCCGAGGTTGGAGTTGAATTCATGTGGAACCAGTGAAGGATAGAACTCTAAATCCGCGAGCAGGATACTGATGTCTCATTGAACTTCGTAAAATACAGGCGACGCGTCACTGCTTCGATTTGAAAACTGATCAAAAGTCAATAACACTCAGCAGCCTCAAGCTCACAGGCAATTATACGGATCTCCCAACGACACCAGCAGTCCACAGAATAAATACGCTGCAAAGCTCACGGTTAGTAAAGATATCATGGGAGATTATCAACTCACCGGGATTTACTGATAGAATGCAAAGGGAGCTCACCACATGATGTGAGAATGATGAGGTGTTTTGCACTAGAACTGTATTCTCCATACGCTCCATAAGTGAAGCACAACAGGAATATTAAAATGATATTTCTGAAGGATGGCATGCAGCCACCCACTACAGCTGCTGTTTGTGGGGGATATCAGAGGTCATGGACTGAATGGAATAAGAGGAGTAACTTTCTGCTATTTTTCAGGACATTCTATTTGTATTTGTAAAGAGCTCTGTGATGTACAATTGGATGGGCTTTTTCACTGAAATGCTGAAAGGAAAGAGCAACATTTCTCTGTCTTTCACACTCTATCCGATCCTTTCGGGGAAAACGTCCCTGTTAATATTCATCCAAAAGAATCATGGCCAACCCCTCTATTGTTTTACCAAGCTGCTTAATTGACCACATTTTTTCTGTGTGACCCATTGAAGTTTTGACCTTATCATAGCCACTTACTGATTTGATCCTTTATTAAATATTGCATTATAATATTTTATCAAGACATGGTTATTTAGATTCTTACCCCCCATTAAACAACGAGGCTAATATTCCACTTTAAAGGATAGCCTACAGTAATGTGCCTATAGTCTAGGATGCAGTCCATAAATTGAATTTGAGTAGTAATTGGACATGATGTTGCTGTCACCTTTCTCTTGTTGCTCCGGGGAACAACAATTCAGAAACTCCCTCCAATATTCATTATAACCGTTCTCTATTGGTTTACTGTTAAATCAATACATTGCAATTTACGGACACAATTTGAGTAAGCTTTCACCCACCTCTGATAAATTGCAACTTGGCACCAATATGCGGCTCAGTTTGACTTTCGTAGAGAAAACTGATAATTGGAAATTCAAATTGTTGATAGTTTTTCAGGCACATGGAACTTTCAGGCTCCTGAAAAGTGGAACTTCTCCTTCATTCCACCCTCCTCTTTACAGATTTATATTTCTGTGATTCTCCTCTTCCGCCTACATTGGGCTTGTCTGTTATGTTTATTTCTGTTATTTATCTGGCTCAGGCCTCTGAAGTTGTTTCTTTTGTGTGTGAGGAGTCACTCTGTTAGTTGTTCTACTGAATGGGGCAAAACACACAAACACAACCTAACTGCGGGGGAGTGGGTTGCTTTGTGCACATCGCTGATCCTCTCAGTGTATCGGTGCTGGATTCAATTCCCTGTCCATTCAGGCTGAGAACTTCTGTTCTTCCTGTTTCAGTGTGCATTTTGTCTTTGAATGGGAAACACAAATAGTTGTTCTAACCAAATTATTCTGCTGTTTATTGCGGCTCATGCATCATTGAGTGTCTTATGGCCAGTCGTTGTCTCCAGTTTTAACTCCCGTGTGGAATATGTGGTTTGGCAAGTTTAATAGCCGCGTTTGTTTTCTAAGTCGTGACTAATGATGTTCAGGATGATGGTGTTTGTGGGGAAGATGCTGGCACATGCTGTGGATTCAAATCTAATAATGATGAATCATGAGGACCCTTACTTAATCAAAAAAATTTTTTAGATGTTTTAATTTTTTCAAATGTATTTTGATGACACTTATCCCACACACATTCCAAGTCAGTTTACCTTACATCCAGTTCTCTCCTAAGCTTTTAATTCACAACCTTTTTTAAGCTCTTAGTCATTTACCCTGGCATGTAGACATCCCTCTCTTAGCTTTCCAGCGCTATAGAAAGTGTCTCTCACACACACACACACACACACACACACACACACACACACACACACACTTATGCAAACACTGACATGTGTACATACAATGAGAGGAGAGTGTTAGTTGAGATCCTCTCTTGCCAGCTTGAGTGCATGTGTCCGCCTTGCAACTAGGCTCTGCCCTAAAGCAGTTGGGCCTATTAAAAAGTCATTAGCTTAGCCCCCTTACATTTGATCTGCAATGAATGGGTGTCAAGATCACTATAAAGTCTGAAAAGTCTCCTTGTTTATTGTGATGACTTTGCTGCCTTGTAGCCAGGTTCTCGAATTCAGCTGCTGCAGGGTGTTGGTGTAAAACATTTGCTGCCTTTCTGCTTTGTATGGCCCTACAGTCTCAGTCATTTATTTATTCCAGGGTATCGGCTGCTGGGTTCTGGTTACAGACGTTCATATTTGTGTGGCATGCTGTGCTTCAGCTCTGAGGCGTGCTTCTCTTTAAATCCAACACACACATCTACTCACTGTTTAAAATACATTCTTAAGCAACAGAAAATGTGAAACGGTGTGAAATAAATCCAAATGTTGAACCTTGTTGAAGCTTGTGTGACTTCACAGGTGGGTGCTGGTGTGTTGGTGTACATGTGTGTTATTGCGGTGGTGTGAAGATGTACTGAAAAAGCTCCTCTGAGGTGTGTGTATGTGTGCGTATTCATGAACTTGGCAGCGCACGGTCTCAAAGAACTCCTGTGGTGTGTGTGTGTGTGTGTGTGTGTGTGTGTGAACTTGGCACTGTACTCCAGCAGAGCTCACACGGTGTTTGATTGCGCGTGTGTGTATGTATATGCGCACACTCGGCCTTATGATATTGCTAGAGCTCCCATGCTGTCTCCCATTATGTTCTGATCCTGTCCCATGGTGTAGAGCAGCCATCCAGGGTTCAGTGCTTGTCGGGGGACAGCTGGGAGTTATTGGAACTAAATAATCCACTTTGATTGGCTGTCCTACTCCAGCCACTGCAGTACAATTGGTCAAGCGGGTTTTATGTGGTAAATTTTGATGGTATTTCTGTATCAGACGGAGAGCGAGATAGAGAGAGTGAGGAAGTGAAAGGATGAATGGATGAGGAAGGGAGATCTCTGGGTGGTTTGTACTGGCTTTGATCACTCCATAGGACATTGCCAAGCTGACTGACTACCACACACACACACACGCGCATGTGCGCACGCGCACACGCACACGCACAGCAAGATATTTCTGCGGTCAAACAATGCTGCAGTCTGTGTGCGTGCGTGCGCGAGCGCGTGAACGTACGTGAGTGTATTCCGTGTGCATGGTGTGTGTGCTTGGACAGGCGCTCACAGGAGTGTGTGAAAGGAAGTCTTTGACTGTGTCTGGGGTTTGTTTTGTATAGAAGACCCTCCTGCTGCTAGCAGCGGCCCAGTGAGGGCAGATTTCCCTTGCTCTCTTTGTCTTTTTTTAATTTTTTTTATTTCTTATTCTTGCTTACTCATCCGTACATTTCATAGACTCTCACTTTAAGTGCGACCAGCGATGAGACGTGTTTCCGCCCACCTTTTCTCTATCTCTATCCCTTCAGTCAATGTCCTCTCTTTGCTGCCGAATGGGTTTTTACTGACCTTTTTTTTTTTTCTCCTTGCCTGTGGCCTTGAATGTTCATCCGATCACTGAGTACACTTTTATGTTGCACTGTGAAAATGCTGGACCTTGTCTCTCCACCTACAGCTCTGTGCATTTTATATATGGTTTACTTGAACACAGCAATTACGTCTCGGCCTATTTCCAGAATCACGCCTGAACTCGGGTTGTTTGTGTAGCGGCAGGAGAACTTGCAGGCATGCTGTTCTTTGAGGAAGATGAAATCCGTTTTTTTTTTGAAGAAGTGTGGTTTTCAAAAGGCTGTGTCGACAAACTGCGTCACACCACTTGCACCATTTACTATCTCTCACTCTCGGCAGGGGAAAACCCAGGATGGAACATAAGAATGTATCCCTGTGTGCGCCTGTGTCCGACCGTGTGCGTTTGTGTCCGTGAGCGTGCATGTTTACTACAAGCTGAGCCGGAGAAAAGAAGAAAAAGAGTGAGCTAAATGTTCTGAAACTGATTCCCAGCATCTCCTGCTGTTAGCCCTAATTCCTTCTAGAGTTTCATGTAAAGATCTGGAATTATGAATTTTTCATGGCCTGCGAAACCTAAGGCCTCATTTGGTGCTCTCATTTCCAGGCTTTTTGTTGTAGTTAGTTGTGTGTGTGTGTGTGTGTGTGCACGCGCGCTTCTCTGTGTGTGGGGTGGTTGTACTGAGAAAACGCTGTTTGTTCCCAATCAATGGCCTACTATATAGTTTCCACTGGTCCCATACAGTCTTTCACCGCAAAGCATTATAAGCTTATTTTAGTGTTTTTATCTTTAAAGTCAGGTTATTATTATTATTCACTGTAGGATAAAATATCTTTAGAAACACTTTAGAACTATGCAGTAAATGGGCAACTAGGTCATAATTATACTTGTAAAGAAACCATATTATCATAAAATAATTCAAGGTTCTCCTTTGCCTTTATTATTGCAGTTTTAAAAAAAAAATCCTATAAATTAGGTTGGTGAAGCTAAATTGTAAGATACGTTGTCTTGTTTTCAGTTTTTGCAGCATGCTGCAAGAAGAAACAGTTTGTGTCTCTGATCCCCATAGTAAACAGTTGGACTTGGTAAATCGCTGCCACTGAGTGCCATGCCACAAATTTTTGTGCCGTTGTCCATCGTCTCAGTTCCTCTCTCTTCTCATCTGTCCCCATTTCTCTCTCTCTGACTTTATTTCTCATTTTCTCTGTCCCGCTTTTGTCTTTCCCATCTGCTACCGCTGACATGCTGTTTGCCTTTCTTACTCTGCTATTTTTTTTTATTTTCTTCCTCTGCAACTGTCTCTCACCACTCTGTCTCTTTCTCTACTTAGATTTACACTGTTTAATTAGAGTGTGGCCAAAACAGTGGACATATTGTTGTGCTTCCTGACAGGGCCCACAAGCAGCGGGATATTTTGTGTTTGCGTGTGCGTGTTTGGTCACAGAAACTCATCAGTCAGCCGGAGGGAGAGAGTTTGCCTACACATTCAAACACACGCATGTATGGGCCCAATACAGATGGATGGAATTGAAAGGGAAGGAAAAAGAGAAAGAGACAGGTAGAGAAATGGAGCTCCAGATCATGCCAGCTGCTCTCCTTTGAAATCTCCCCCTGTATCGCTTTGTTTTAAGGCCTTGCCTCTGTCCACAGCCGGCAGCTTAGGCTTTTCATGGTCTATATAGTCTTTTTATTTGATACCGTAAAAACTCCAGTAAATAGCTTGGGTTGGTTTATTTGCTTCAAACAACAAGCGGCAAGCTGCACTTATTGAAGACAAGCGATTACAGGAGACACTTTTTTTTTTCTCTTGTGGAAACAACCAACTTCTGCCACTTCAGCTTAATCCCCTGTCCCCTCCCGTGTCTGTTTCTGACACTTTGTCTCTGACTGTCTGGATCTATGCCAAGGCACCAGCCTGCTGTGTCTCCAGATTTTTTGCTCATGGCACTCATATTAAAGACAAGCTGCAAATTTGAGATATATATATATATATATATATATATATATATAGTTTTTATAGTATTATCGCAGATGTCTGAAGTGCTAAAACCTATGAACCGCCACATTGAACAGGTGCCACTCCTTAACCACACTCAAATACAGAGACCACACTTCTACATATGTGTGCTCTCTTTTGGAAGAATAATTCCTCTAGGGCAGACACACGACCAGCAGATGGGTGTTGGGTGTTTTTGGCCGAGTGGAGTGTTTGTGTGTTGAAGCAAGAGAGTCTTATTTGTGTCACCATGAATATGTAATTAAGCTACCATTGAGAAAAGACGAGGTGCCGCGACAGGGGGTCCACAAGGCTCCACCTGGGTCTTTTTTGTTTCCACTGTAAGCTTGTTATGGCCATTGTGCTGTATTGAGAGAGCGAGAGAGAAGGAGGGAAAAAGAGGGGAAAAAAGGAGGGATACGGTATAGCATAGAGAAACAGAAGTGGAGAAAGAGAGAAGTGGAGAGAAAGGAAGGAAAAGAACAAAAGGTGTTTTTCATATTCTAATTTTTGTTTCATTTGTCTTTGATAATTTGACATTCACACTCCTTTTTGATAGAAAACAAAGCCAGACTGTAAAAGTCCATTCAAGTTCTGGTTGAGTGTGGAGGGAGGATTGGGGAGGGGAAGAGGAAGGGAGGGAGTGAGCAAGCAGGGTGAGTGGCGTTGGGAAGCTGGCTGAAGGATTAGTCTTTCCCTTCTTTGTATCTTTCACCACTACATTCTCTCTTTCTTTGTTACTCTCTCTTCACTCTCTTTTTTCACATTCCCCTGTTTTCTGCCAGTTTGTCTCTCTTTTTCACTCCTTCTTGCTTCATCAATCCAACCCCCTCTCTGCCTCACCCCCAACAGTAACCCCTTTCTTCTCCCCGCTCTCTCTCTCTTTCTGTGCCAAAACTGTCTGGTAATCTAGTGGTCCATCTGAAGGAATATGCAAAAACCTGAAACCATAATTACTATAATCACCCCTGTAACTTTTTACCTCCGAGGCTTACGTCTGCACGTTGTGCATGTGCACGCACACAGACGTGCACTCAAAATCGTGCGAGTTATGTCCGTTTTGAAAGAGCACATTGTAATTCTGTATGATGCCGTGAATAAGGGGATTTAGCTTGTGTTGTAAAAAGGTTTTCGGTCGCCTGTTTTCCTGCTGTAGACATGATGTAATTTTGTAATTTTGTACTTTTCCGCATGCAGGTTCAGAAAAGAAAAGGGTATAACACGCACACGCAGGCAAGAATGCGCACAAATGGTGAAGTAATTCAGTTTTGAGTTTTTTGTGTATGATTGGTACAAAGGTGTACACACACGAACACACTGTTACAGTACTACTGGAAGTCCATTCACTTATTTTGGTTTCACACCAATGTAATAGCAAACTTGGTATATTTTACTCTGCGGGTGACAAGATTACGTGTAAGCAGTTTACTTTGATTCATTTGAACACAGCATTCTAAGTGGCTAATGAATATGGGCAGTACTTTGCTGACAGGGCATCTTCTGCAGTATGTGTCCAGTGTGTGTGTGTGTGTGTGTGTGTGTGTGTGTGTGTGTGCATGTGGATGAAATATCACATTGTTATTTTCCAGAACTATCCATGCACGCAGCATTTTTTTTTTCCTCTCACCCCCAGAGGAACACAGGTAGGAAGGCGCTGTAGGTGGAGAGTTGAGAAAAAGAGAGAGAATAATGACTCCACCAAAAAAAAAAAAAAGTCTTGCTTCTTGAAATCTTTTGTTCTTCAGGAACAAAGTGATCACATAAGGGTGAAAGAGGCAGGGGATCAGAAAAACCAGGCAGGGCAATGTCGAGCGAGCGGAAGGGAGAAAGATATAAGCTTATTGGATGGAAAGATGCTAAGTACGGGAAAGACTGCAAAGGTTGTAATTAATCACAGTTCTCTGAGAGAGGGAAGTGATCTGATAAAACAAAACACTCAAAATAAGGGATGACTCCACTGGAATTTACATAGAAGTCACACAGAAGCTACAAAGTTATCATCACTTCTATTACACTACTCTACATCACTCATATTATAGGGTTATGATTAGCATTAGCAGCAACTACAGCTTGAGGCTTCAGTCAGTGCGGAAGTACCTTAAAGTGCAACGGCACTGACAGCCATAAGATGCAGTGTCCAAAAAACGTCTTCACTTTAATTGATTCCCTTTCCGAAAAGGATCAACTTCTCTTTGGAAATTGAGTCAATATTATTTTTTTTTTTTTAACCAGCCAATTTTGTATTAGTCACTAAATGTGGCCCATCTTTTCATTGTGCTCGTGGCTATTTTGGACATCATTGCTCTCCAGTGATGTGAACGCTTTGATGTCTTCCGTTTGGATGTTAATTGATAGCCGTGATTGACAGTTTGCCTACTCACTGCGTTCCCTGGCTCCCTGCTTTTGACTTTTGGAGCTTCTGCTTAATAACAGACAATAGACAAGAATAAATGGCTAATTATAATCAGACATGAGTTCTACTTTGTTTGTGGTTACATTAAGAAGACCCTCACAGGATGCTGTCAGGCAAGCTGAATACTTGTGCTTGAACACTTGGTACTTGTTTAGGCTACCTGTCAGCACAATAAGCTTAAGTAGCTAATATTATCTCACAGTATCTGTGGCTACAGTAAGTTTGTGTTTGCTTTGGTCTGAAGAAGCGGGGTGTGTCTCCAGAGTCTAAGAATCAACACCACACACTTTTTTGTAAGGTCCTGGCTCCGAACAGAAAAGATGGCGCTCACCATAAGCTGTAACTGCGGCCTTCAAACTGGCTCCAGTGCAAACCAATGGGTGATGTCACACCTCGCTACTTCCATCTTTGTATAACAGAATATTGATTCGTATATACAATTATTCTGTCTGTATATATCATATATTTTTTTTCTCTTTAGTAGCTTTTATTTTAGTTATTGTGGATTGTACTTTTATTATTCAATATTCTTTACTGTATTACTTATTTATGATACTTTTGATATATTGTTTTTTTACTATGTCTCTTGTTTGTACTATCCACTACGCTGCTGTAATCCTGTAAATTTCCCCACTGCGGGACGAATAAAGGATTATCTTATTTTATCTTATCTTTATCTTGTCTTATCTTATCTTATTATGGTCAGGTTAAAGGTTTTGGCCTTTACAGGTCAGGCATGACTGTCCATAATGAGGACAAAAGACAACTATGGAACTGCTGTATGAATCGGACCGAGATATTTTTGACCCGGACCAAATGGAGCTGTTTTTCTATCAAAAAAGAAAGGTTATATGATAAAACTGAACTGTTAACATGGTAAAATATAGGTTCATTTTGTTGTGTTATCTCTGGACTAAAGACAGTGAAGAGCAAACCTGCCCTGGAGTTGAAGAACTTGTTGTTGACGAGTCTGCGAGGAAAGCTGGTCTATGCTGCAACGTTCCTAGTTCTGTAGAAGGATGTTTTTGCTTGATGAAATAGGCATCAGCCCATTGTCTGCGGGTTTGGTTGTGTTTGTCTCCACAAGTTTCTGTAAGAAAAGATTTAATGCATTTATTTATCACTTGTTGCTTTGACAGACTGCTGAACAGGCTGGACATTGTTTTCTCAAAGGTTATACTTCCACATGATGATGGTGTGCATTTCATACCTTCTGTTTTATAGCATAATTTTTGAGCGCCTGTGCAATTGTTTGGTATGGGAAGCTTTTTATCCCTATACTGTAGGGAAATTACCTTAGTATTGAGTTAAATGACAACAGTGCAGTATGGGCAGAAACATGAAGGATCACTCGGTTATTGGTATATTTAATATTGTGTATTTAAGTACACAAACTTTGGACACTGCACTTTTGAATGGAAAGTTCTCAAAGATGCTTGGAACAAGCTTCCTGCCAAGTAGCTTGACACAATTGACAAGTGCATCTTGGAGAACTGTCGCTGTTTTAAAGGCAACAAGTGTTCACACCAACTATTGATATGATTTATGTTCTTTCTGTTTACTATTTAAATTTTGAGTTTGGCACTAGAAGCCTTTTATACGGTGACTTCAAACAAATCTAAGGGTCAACTGTTGGCTGCCAACTTCAGAAGACACTTAGTCAGCAGCTGGTGGAGATAATCAGATATTACTTTTAAAGGACGACTATTTCCAAAGAGGCTTAAAATTATATGGGGTGATGATGAGGTCAATGGATGGAGGTTTTACAGTTGTTTTGAATGATTGAGAGATTTAAAATATCGCCAGCCTCAAAGTGAATGTCCGTTTTTATTATGGGTGCTCAACATTGTGACTCAGCAGTGCAACTGTAAAAGTACAGACCCACTGACTTGTTTTGTGTTGTTGTTTATAGCGTGCTTCAGCTATGCTTTCATTTCATTGATTTGCTCCTACACAGACTTTGTGTGTGTGTGTGTGTGTGTGTGTGTGTGTGTGTGTGTGTGTGTGTGTGTGTGTGTGTGTGTGTGTGTGAGAGAGAGAGAGTGCGTGTGCGTGTGTGTGTATGTGTGTGCTAAGTTGGTAGCTATGCTCCCTTGAGCCCTCTGGCTCTCCGGGCTGTATCGTTTTACAACATTTATTGACGTTTGATAAAAAAACAAAACGAAACAAATAAACAAAACAACAACATCAAAACAACCTTTGGATTGACCCTAAAAATGTCTCTCTCTGTCACTCTCTTTCTCAGTCCCTTGCTTGTGATATTTTGTTATTCCATCCCCAAGGATTTCTGTAACAGTTAAAGTCAAGGCTGGTACACTGCAACTAAGAGATTTGACTGATTGTTTTTTTTGCACTTAAAACAAAGTTCTTTGTTGCTCATTTTGCTATTGTTGTTTTCTTTCATTGTTGTAGTTTGTCAATTGAATCCAGTGCAGTTTTTGATACGACAGTTTTTTTCTATGAAATTCCATTTTAGTATTAATATTGAGGTAATCTGCCTTTTCTGCTCAGAGGACAGGAGCATTGGGTCTGGTCTTCTTGTGTGTATATGCAATATGATGTAAAATAAAGAAATGCACTCCGCTGTCACTTACTGTCTTAGAAATATCAATTTTGAGCACACAAACATGACAAGTTGAAGTGATGAGATGATGACACCATTGTGCTCCTGAATAATGACAAATATTTAACAATTTTCCTTTGACAGACTTGTTCAAATCACAAATTTCACTACACATCTGTGAACTCAAATGCAACATTTAAAGCCATACTGTTATGTTTTATTGATGTGGTTATTTTTTTTTATCATTACACATCCTTAAAAAGGATCAACACTTGTTTAAATCAAATATGGACAGCACTTGACACTGTTCATGAAACACACATCATTATCTGTGTTATAGTAGGATGGAGTTCGAGGCTCCCTGCTGTCATCTGGCAGCTGATGAAATCTACATGTAATTTTACATGGAAGTCGCAAGCGCTCACACACGCTTGATCTGAGAAATATTGGGATGGCGCAGCATGCAAAAGTTAAAAAGATAATCCCTGAGCTAAATTGGATCTCAAATATGTAAGAAACTGACAATTCTGTCCTTTCAAACGATTTAAGTTTGTATTTCTGTTTTAGCATTAAATAACACTGAAGGGAAAAAAGTGCAACAATTGGAACTCTGTCTTGATCTTCGCCAGTCTTTTATCCAAGAATTTACAGTGCTACTTTGATGTTGTAAACAACTTAGTCAGTAATGAGGAACTCTGTTTTATTCCGCCTGGAGTAGCACCGCTTTTAATCATGAGGGTGTGGGTATATTTGTGTTTTCCCAGCAACATTTAGCTCTAATGAATGACTGATTTTATTTTACTCTGTTTTAGTTTGGGTTGGTTACAACATAAGAGAGATGTTGTTCCACTTGTTCTTGTATTTTTTTTAAACCAATATACTTAATGAAAATCTTAGTTATATGCAGCACTCTTTAATCAAATGTGTGCTGGTTTGGATCATATAGTCCATTATCAATTTCCCTAATAGAAGGATGGATGGCCACTGCAGACGATTCAATTCAAATTAAAGTGTTGCTCTTGAGAGGCTGTGTAGGCAATTTTTACTTCCAGTACTTCCAGTGGTGTTGATTGCATAAAGAAAACCCTTTTCAGTGCTTAAGAGCTTCAATTCTTTGCTTGTCAAACTGACAAATAGCATGTTTTGTATTTGGACATTTTGGCTTGAGCAACTGATTCTTTTTTGTGGGTGCAGACTCTCACTGTGGCTTTTGAGTCTTCATTGGGGGCCCGACGCACTTTGTTTCATTCTGAGCTTGCAACAAAGGCACAGATTAGCTGTCTTTTCACAGAAATAATAGAAAATAGTCCCAGAAGTGGGGAAAACACGCTGCACTAGTGGAGGCCACTGTTTAATGAAGTGCATCAAAAGACCACAATTCCACACAGGTGTTTCGGATCAAAAACTGGAATTCAGCACATTCCAGTCTTTTGGACTCGCATCTACTCACCTCACACAGATATTTCAGCTTTATTTTACCCCGTTTCTGTTTTTTATGTTTCTGTTGCCGTTATCATCATCTCCCCGAGGCACAGCTGGTGTAGTAGTGCAGTAACGGTTGTCCGAACAGAAACTGGCTCGGTGTCCAATGACGTGGCTCAGTTGGAGCGCCAAAACTGGGAACACACACATACACACTCATACACACAGTGTACACAGTACACACAGTACACACATACACACCCGTACACACAGTACACACAGGGACAAGTGTCAACTCCAGCATACAAGGGGGTTTCCAGGCAGGGCAGCCAACACACACACACACACACACACACACACACACACACACACACACACACACACACACACACACACACACACACACACACACACACACACACACACACAATGGTAATGAATGGTGAGTTTGGCAGTTCAAGTTGAAGTGTGGATAGACACTGTGTCTCCATATGCAGTAGCTGTTGTGCTCTTGGCAGGTTGTTGTATACCCTGTCACTTACTTGGACCACATCTGATATTTTTGTAGCTTGAGAAAAGCGGGAAAAGCCACTTGTACGTTTGTAGCGATTCATTATCCCATTATCATCACAAAATGCACATCTCTCAGCCTAATTATCTTTCTACCAAATGTATTCAAACTCGTATACGAGGCATCAAGTTTGGCCGGAGATTGGATATATATCAATTTAATATGAATGAATTATTATTGTGACATGAAACACGACCATCATTTTGTAGTTTGGTTATCATAATATAGCTTAAATGTTGTCTTTTCCCCTCTAAAAGAAAAACAAAATCATATTTGAGATATTCTGACTAGGCCACATCATGCTAATATTATTCAGTGAAAAGAGTTTAAGTTTGTGCATCTTTTTCCAAATGTCTCCATCATTTTTAGAGTTTCATGACCACTAACCACTGAATTTCACCACATCATTCCTGGACATATACCTCAAATAAATCAGTAGCAACTGCTCCAGGTGCACACAATAGCAACGTTGTTGCCTGCTTGCTGAAATATACATTATGGTATGTACTGTGTGGCAAGTGGCCATCTGTAAGTTATATTTTTTGTATTTGTGCCAATGACATCATCTTTATGGGGGTTACTTTTTCTGAGAGCTGATGAATGAGTGCGAGACTTATGTCATAGTGTCACAGCAGGGTTATTTCACCACATCAAAAGAACATGAAATAAGTGTCTGTGAGCCACCGGGTGTTTTCTCAACCCTGTGTCCATCTCTGCTCTCCTCTTACGTTGTCTTCGCCCCCTCTCATCTTTCTCCACTTTGGTCCGGGCCTCTTCCCTTCTCTCCGATCTTCCTTTCCTTTTCGCTTCCTTGGGGAAGGGGAGATTTAAACTTTGAACAAAGACAGAAGGAGGAAAACTTTGGAGAAACATTTGACGTGTTTTTCCCCCTTCTCTGTTCTGAGAAATGTCATCTACACCCAAGGAACAGTTTCAAAAGAAGCAGAAAGTAGCTGACTAAAGCCAGACAATGCCCACGGCTCCCGCTAGCTCCTCCAAATCCTTGTATTGTTGCTGTGGTTATTTGTGTTGCCTCTTCCTCTGGCCCCCTCCAGGGTTTTGGTTTATCTCCGCTTAGTGCTGAGGTCTTGTCAGAAAATGAGGGCAGGGCTGCCATTTTGGCCTCAGGTCAACTCGCAACTCACAAAAGTTTATTTCTAGTTTGACAAGAAACTGAAACTCGCAGCTAATGACAAACTTGTCAGGTCTAAATTGATATTCGGCTTCTTTTCTCTGACTTAGTGGTATCCTCTGCAGGGTTTTGCTTTATTAAATTGTTAGCAGTGAGCTGCAGGAAGTGGAACTTTAAAACAAAGCTACAGAAACAATACCTGCTCATCAGGCAGCAAGTCACTCACCTTGACTTTCATTATGGATGCACAATGTGCTAAGGAAACAAATTCATAACTCAGAGTTGACAGTTAAACATCCAGTCCTTGTTCTGTTTGAGCTTCAGATATATTAACCATAATTTAATTAAAATATTTCACAGATGATAAACTTTTACGAAGGTGATCGTAAATGGAAAGTTGGTCATTTAACCAAAGCAAAATCTAGTCATTGGTAGCACCGCACTATTAAGTTTAAGAGTTTGAGAGCAAAGGTTTTGCCCCTCGCCTGTTAATCATCAGCAAAAATATACCTATTTTGCAGGATTCAGGGGAAAAGAGCAGTCCTCACCTTCCCAGAATAGTTTCGTCCTCACTGTGCTGTTATAGAGTTTAGTTTAAGTCCTTTAAGCTGTTAGTTCCATCACTTTTGGTCTTCAGAGCTGAGGAGTGTGGTGTGTCTGATGAATTATTTACAGAGCGCAGAGTTAAGATAACAAAATGCTTCAGAGTTTCAGACGGGCTGGTGCCATCAGGGTTATGCAGTGTAATGGCCGGAGAGTTAGAAAAAAAAAAAAAAAATCCAGATATTATAAACTATATTGTACAGGGATGGTCATTTGAAGTTACAAAAAATAGATTTCCTCAAATATCTCGTTATTCAATTTCCATTTATTTGCCCATCCGTTTCAGATATTTTTGCCTTCACCTTAGTATGAAGGAGATAAGCAGAATTTCAACTATGGCTTTCACACCGAAAAGTACTGCTTATTGAAACTGCTCACAACCAGGTTTGTGGATTATCTAGGGTAACAGAAGCTCTGTTTCTTAAAAAGGATGCTGTTTAGTCTAGTCTTACTTGTAGGAGTAAGGGACATGTAATAATATAGTTGCAGCAGTATTAGTCCTCCAACATTTAAAGTATTGCTTTAGGACAGACCTGGGCATTGTGTGGCCCTTTGGTTGATTCTTAATCATAACATGCAGTACTCTTACCAGTCTTACCAGCTTGTCAAAACAATGCTATATACTGCTTTTATAAAGAAATATAATTAATATTATGCAGAATTGAGTTCAGCCTTTTGGCCTGGCCCTCCACAATATTTTCTGTTTCTCATGTGGCCCAATGGAAAAAATAATTGCCCACCCCTGCTTTAGGAAGATGCCAAACAGTTTTAACAGTATTTGGCTGAGAGGATAGCATCACTAATAAAAGACAAAGCGAAGCCTCTTTAAAAAAAAAAAGACTCAAGTTCCAAAAGGTGTCTCAGTTTTAAGGTCCTATTTCAGCTTCGGAGCCCCTACTTCGTCTAAAGTCAATACTCCAAACAAGAGCCTCTAATCTGTGGAAACAAAACAGATTGTATTCAGGTTTTGCAGGCAAGTGTTGCAACCAGTTTGCCTGTAGAAAATCAATCACGGCAGATTTACCATCTCTCCCCATGTCGGATACATAGAATTTGTTAATATACACGCAGCGGAACACACACACACACACACACACACACATACACACACACACACACACATGTCTCCGAGGTCTGCTTAAGTGGACATTTAATCATCAAGGGCCTTTTTCTGCTGGCTGCTCCTCTGAGTGGGACAGACACATTGTTCCCTGGTGTTACGAACACACACACACACACACACTCTGTCGCGTGGCAGAGTATTGATTCTCAGTGTTGTTCTTGTGCTGTTGGTTAAACAAGACAGTAATAATGGAGCAACATTGTTTAGTCTGCTTATTGAACTGTGACTGGCTGACATTGATTGTTGTCTCCTGCTTTGGGAATGTATTTGGGTCTGTGCGTGTGTGTGTATAAATGTGATTGTGACTTTGTGACGAGTGTATTTGCGGGTGTTTAGGTGTGTGTTTGCACTTAGCTTGGACAAAGAGAGTGAGCAAGTCTTTCACTCGATAACGATTTCTTGCTTAAGCTGCTTTCACTAATTTCTCTGTTTTGTCAGTAGTTTAGAGGCTCAGTCAAGGCTGCAGAAAAAACAGACGCAGGGAAGTGCTGAAGACGGAGAGGGCGAAAAAAAGAATTGGTAAAAGGTAAATAGTTACTGAGGTGTTTATCAACAATGACTGGAGGCTGAATTAAATGAGTGAAACAAGGAATAAAGATAAGAACAAGTGTGAGAGGGTTGCTAAAAGACAGTGAGAGAAAAAGAGAGGAGCAGATACAGTAAAAAAAAAGCACCAAAAACTCAAGAAAAAAGATTGAAAACTACTTGTTACATTTCAGTGACTCTGTCAACTGGAGGAGCACTATTTCAGTCATATTTCATATCTGCACTACTTAAACTGATCTACAAAAATCCCTGCAGTATCCCACATATGTCTGATTCTGAAAATAGAGTTGTGTTGTGTCCTTGAGCTATGGTTGATGTCAAAGAATGGCTAGCACATCAGTGTAGTTTTTGCACTCATGTACACATTTTAATACTAATTAGTCTGCAACAGCTCATTCAAATTAAGCGTTTATCTAATACATTTTCCTTTTTATTACTTTTTCACCAATCAATCCAGAAGGAAGTATTTTAATTCTAGAAATAGAAGTTGCCCTAAGGTTTGAGATTTTCATATATAAGTTAAATTATTTTAAATTAAATTATATATCATAGTGCAGTAGCTGTCTGCAGAACACCATGCAGTGCTGAAGTTGTGTTGATTAAGTCTTCATAAATGCACCTGAATAAAGCATATACTTAACTCGTATCGTGCTATTAACTTTTGAAGTGCTGTCCTCAAGGTTTCAAAAGAATTCATTGAGCTCTGTGCATTTCTATTCATCACAAGCTGTTTTGATATTACACAAGGTTATGATGTCTAAAATGTTCATGCCTAAAGCCCTACACGATCCATGAATAATTCATGACAGTTCAATATTGAAATTGGCCATTTGTTTCCATGCCAGAGCTCTGTGAAAGGAGAATTACAGAATGCTTTGACACTTAATAATGAATCATCAAGATGTTTTGATTTGACACTGAGAGCATCTAGGTATGTTTTATTATAATGAACTTACTTCACAGCACCCCAACGCTTCCCACATCTCTGGCTTTGCAGCTGAATTAGTCTCTCTGAGACTCACAGTGGGAGATGCTTGGTCTGCATTTTGTGGGCTATCATTAAAGCACTTCCTGGTTTACTGGGAACACACACATGCATGGTCACATATATGCGCACACACACACACACACACACACACACACACACACACACAAATACCCAATTATGTATGCTGCATGCTCAAACACACTTTGGGTATGCACAGTCTTGTATAGACTGTCACAACCCAATAGGTTTTCTTTTTAAATATAAATAAGTAGTTTATAGCTTCTCCTTTTTTTTTTTCGAACTATAAGATCAACCAATTACAAATGAACAATGTGATGCTCTCATAAAGAACATAATATCTTAATAGCAACATAAACTGGGAGATCGTAACGGTTTCAGTTTTTAAAACATAAAATCAAAAAACATTTAATGACTGGCTGACTTTGTGGTGTGAAGCTGTAGCTGGTTCATCTTAGTTGTTTGAGATGCTGCTCCACTCTCTTTCTCTCTCTTGCTCGTCTCTGTCTTGTTCTCACTTTCTTTCTTTCCACCATTTCAGCATTTTTTTCCCCCCTCCTTCAGTCATAAAGGCCAGAGGCACTGTCCCCAGGGGGAGCAGGGTGTGCTTGTATGTTTGTGCATGTGTGTGGGAGAGAGTTAAAGAGATTGTGAATATGCAGACGTGTCTGAGAGGGAAAGATAGTGAGACGTAGAGATTGTATGAGAAAGGGATTGTGTGCCTCCTTGTGCGTGTGTTTGTGTGTGTGTACCACCGCTCCTCAGGCTCTCTAATTGGGACACGGGTTCTGTCTGTGCTTTGCACCAACCATTTTGATGTAAGTCCCACATGAGCATCGCTGTAAATCTTGATAATGGTATTAAGCTTGTCGAGCCTTTCTGGGACTTTAGCCTGCAGTGCACGCACACGCACACGCACACACGCACACGCACGCACGCACGCACGCACACACACACACACACACACACACACACACACACACACACACACACACACACACACACCACACCCACACACACACACTAGCAGAGGGTGGTGTGGGTACTGCTTATTAATGTAGGAAAGACCCACAAGTGCATATTCACTGTCGCCCAACGTCTACCCATTACTGTAGCAGAGACAGACCTCTGTGGCACTTAAGACAGCTTACTACCTGCTATAAATGTATTTCAAAGAGCTGTGGAGAGATGTATGGATGTCTATATGTACATACTGCACTTAGACTAATGCAATATGTGCTACACATTAAGCTCATTTCTAAGACAAAGGATTTAAGATCAATCCAAGTGCTGAAATTGTAATACATCAGTACATTGAGACATAATTAGAGTGTGAGAAGATACTTCAGCATCAGCTGATTAAAATGCACAGAAATATGACGTGACGGTCAAATATTAGATAACACTGTACTTTATGCCATAGAGCTTGCTAAAAAATTTTTTTGCGAAAAGTGTCACAGCACAACGTATCATCCTGTCAGCATATGTAGCGGGCGACGTGAGGAAATTACAGCATGGCTTGATTGGTTCTAGTGGCCGTCACTGTTCAGTGAAAGGACTGAAATTGTTCTACTACCTCAGCTGGTTTCAGACATATTGAGGATAGCAGGAGACATCATTTTATTTGAAGCCTCTGCCTTCCAACTCGGCTTGGTGTTTTGTGCTGTTTGGAGACAGTTGGTCCATAATAACATAATAGTAGTGTCTGTTGTCAGCACCTTGCGACAAAGAGGGGATTGTGCCCAAAACTACTTTTCAAATCAAAAAGACAAAACAAGAGGTGTCTTGAAAAAGGTGAAATTATATACTTGTTTTGAGGAACAAGTTTCTTCCTTTCATGAATGCATATATAAGTAGTTTGTCAAGTCATTACAGCCTGAAGTGAAACTATCTGAATTCTGCTTGTATCAAGACATTTGAAGTCAAATTTGAATAAGCTTTGGCTGGTGAATCTCTTTGATGTTAATGCAAATGTCTCCATCATGACAACTTAAAGACAGTGAAATTAAATCACAACAAGCTCCTTGATTTGTGTATCATACCACGACGGGTGATTCATGGGATATTATCTGCCAATACAACAACATAATTGGCTTTGATATTGTGAGATATGCATCATAACTCTGTATATACCACATAAACAAACATCATTTTGCAGTGCATTTCAAATAGGATGCAGACTATATTGCTGAAACTACATCAGCAGTACGTCCTCTAGTCTCCCCGCAAATGCAAATGTTGTGCCAGCCAAGTGCCATAAAAGCTAATGAGAGTAATGGGGTCTAGTGTACTCTGTGATGGGCTGGACATAAAGGGAATATGTGGGGGTTAGGCATACTTTAATATATGGGAATAGATGCCTGCAGCTGTTCGTGCTGGCTCGGACTCAGTTTATGTCTCCTTCTCTCAAAGCAGATGGAAAATATTATGATGCTGATGATGAGGGAGAAAGGAAAAAAGCGTCACAGACTACAAGAGAATGATTAAGAGGAACACTGGTAGAGAAAAAAAAACACTAAGAATGTTTAGAGATAGGATTTTTTTTCCCAAGACACTTTTCAAGCAGTCAATAATTTGCACAACTGTCAAACAAAATCGCAGTTGAATTCACCCAGTGCTGATTGACGTAAGCACTTAACACTGATGGCAAAAAAAAAGAGCTGCATTGTACTGTCAAATACTACGGACATTTCCCCCTGGGACTTCAATTACAGCAGCACAGCAGAAATAATGTCTTTAATTAAGAGTTTTGTTGACCTAGCGTCAACAAAACTCTTGGTAAAATATGGTTAATTTCACGGGACAAGTACCCAAGGTGTATCCTTAGACTGCGACTTGGAAGGGTTGTGAAAGCATGGAAAAGTAGACAAGCATTTATACGTACACATAAATACATACAAGCACACAGTCCTCCTGCAATTCTCTATAATCCCTCTCCTTAACAAATTGCCTGAGAGTTTTGAGTTTGTTAAAGGAAACAAGGGGGAATTTAATCGGCATGACACCAGCAGGGGAATCTAATAAGGGAGACACCAGTGGGGCTTGTTTAATGATTTTCTCCTTTCGCCTTTTTCAATTATGGTACCTTGCTGTGATCTCTGCTGAGTCTGTCTGTCATTTTTTTCTAGCTCTCTGCCTGAGTCAATTTCTCTCTCTTTATACCTGTCTGCCCGCTGCTCTCTGACTTTCTCTGTGGGGCTGTTCACCTTCTGGTTCTTCTTGATCCTCTCTTTCTCTTACTGCCGCAAACATGTCAAAAGAAACTGGAATTTATTCACAGGGAGTGAATTGCTGAAGCAGTATCACAACTTTGCTAGCAGTCCAGCCAAAGATAGAAATGTGTTTTAAAAAAAATAATTAAAAAGAGGTGCATTGATATGGATGTTTTTCGATGGGTACGAACCAGCTATGCCAGTTTAGGTCATTACCCACCTGATATTCAAGGTTTATCAGACGCCAGCGCACTGTACAGCACTTTATAATACTTTAAAGCAGGTTGCACTATCCAATATGTTGAATCTGTATCGGCGCCAGCGCTTACCTTATAAACCAAAATGGGTATTGACCATTATGTGATGGTTCCATATTAAGTACAAATGTTTTTATAATGTAATTAGAAATGTAAATTTTATCAGCATAAGTTAATTCATTCATTCGATTTGCCAACTCAGTTTTTAGTGCTACAACAACTCCTGGCGTCATGCTAGCTAAATGAAATTGAGTTCAATCATTTCCTTACAGTGATGTATATAGATTTGCAACAGCATCTAGCAATGGCACTTTCTTTCGTCTTTGTAAATTCACTAATCTCTTAATCGTGCTGGATAAATTGATAGATTGAGCAGCAGTCTATATCACAGAGTTGTTGTGCTATTGAGCTGAATGCATCTCAGTCACGAAACTGACCTTTTCCAGCAAATAACGCAGTACGTATTATCAGCTCCGAGGAATCACTCACAAAAACTGAGTAGCAACAAGGATTCAGCTGGAGTGCTAATCCCTTCCTGAACAACATGTATATAAAAAAAAAAAAAAAAAAATCACATTTTGGTTTAATGACCAGCATCAGCATTTTATAACAAGTCGGGTTCGATATGGATGAGAGCTGCAGCAGCTAAGTGTTAGGTTAAAATGATACTCTGTTCTCCATCATTCATTTTTCTTTTTTTTTTTTTTAATCAGCCAATTCAAGCCACGCTTGATTTTTTTTTTCCAATTTCGACAACTCTATATCTCAGCATTTTTTTTTTGTTGTTGCAGTATTTCAGGGTTTAGGTAGAGTTTTGGAATAAAATTTCAGGCCAATGCTGCTCTGTGATGCAAAGAGATGGGACACCGGTTTCGTCTTAACTATTGCAAATGCATTGTATTTACAGATACACGACTGTATAAGAGATACATGTATCTATTTAGTAAAAAAAAAAATACTTAACATACTTAAAAGTACAAGGCTAGTAATGGTACCGACAAGAATTATAAAGGAAACGAAGAGGGTTTTTTTTTTTTCGGTGGAGCTTGTAAACTGAGCTTCTCTGACCTTCTGATAGTCAGTAGGTCACATTACTTCTGACCCATTAGCTAACTGGTTCTCCTGCTCTGATCTACCCGAGCAACATCCCCCCCACCACCCACCACCACCACCACCATCTCCACAATCCCTCTCTGTCACTTTCTTTCTCCCTCGCTCTCCATATGTACCTGATGTCCTGAAGACGTGTCCTGAAGACGTGTCATACCTCTGGGTCTGGGCTGTCGGAGAGGTTTACGTCTTCATTCTGTTACCGTGGGTGACAAGGCGTTCCGTTACTCCAGGTGACAGGGCATTCCGTTTCCCCCGGTGACAGGGCATTCCGTTTCCCCCGGTGACAGGGCATTCCATTGCCCACATGGACAAGGCTGGGAATCATCGGGCTTCAAGCAGCAGCAGCACAGAGCTGCCGCCGCGGCGTGTGCAGAGAAGAGACGTGGGCGGACCGGGGGTGACTTTGTAACGCGTGTTCGTGTGCGATGACGTTTGTGTGATTTTTGTAACTTTGTTTTGTTTGAACTGCGAGTGGTCCTTACGAAGTATATCACGATTCTACATAGAAAAAAAAAAAAAAAAAGCTTCTAAAATTTAGTAGGAAGAGTAAAGATTAAAGTCAGTAGGAAAGAAATGAATACAAGTCACCCAGTGTGTGTGTGTGTGTGTGTGCGCGTGTGAATGTGTCTGCGTGTGTTCCTAGAGAAACGGGGAGTAAAGGGCGATGGGTAAGAGTAGCTCTGGGAAACGAAGAGTAAAAGAGCAGCGAAGGGTGAAGAAAGGATGCACTTCACAGAGGAGAGCAGCGCAGCGTGACTGCGTACTGCCCTAAATCTCAAAACCACTTTCCTAATTTATTCACTTTATCTGCTGTTTTTGTCTTAACAAGAGACATAAAAGTCGAGCAGTTCGTAGTAAAGAAACTAATGTCTTCAGCTCTACCAAAGTATCATTAGCATATAATGGAGAGTTAAACCCAACTAGATGGGGATAAACAGGCAGTGTGACGCATTTTAATACTTTAAAGTCGTTTCTGGTAGAGATGACGGAGTGAGTGTGCTGTACAGTTCGCAGACAGTTGTGTGCCATCGCCTGGCTCACAGTGGGAGGGCAGCTATAAATCAGAAATTGAATCCTTTGACCCCCATACACACAGACACACACATGCCATTTCTATCATCGTACCCTGAACCTAACCACTCACGGTCAACGTCAACACACAGGACACTTCCTTTTATGTTGTTTTATTGTTTTTTTTTTACATTTATTGCCGTGCTCGGTTTTTCACTCACACACACACACACACACACACTTAACCCATGCAGCTATTGTTCCTAAATGATTTAATGCTGTTGTGGCTGTTGGTTCAGCTGTAAGAATTTCTTCATATATTCAGCAAATAATTGATGAGATGTACTCTCCCTACACATCGCTCCTGTTCCTGCCTGTCTAAAGTTAGCACGGCTTGTTCTGTTGCTTTTCACTTTCTCTGTTGCCGACATGGAACGTCACCTGAGAAATTCTTCTGGACACACACACACACACACAATCATTATAAATGTGGTCTTTGATTTCCTAAATATAAAATTATGAGTTTACATTACTGCGCATAGGCCAAAGACCTATCAAATGTCGACAGTGGCTGTATTTGTTTATATCTTTGTACATATTTTTGAAATTGCAGCATGTGTTTTTTTCCTCCACATACCCGAGTCCCGAATGTATCATTACTCGTAATGGTGTGTTCAGAGTTTGGCTCGAAAGAATCCAGGTCAGGATAAATTCTGATGACAAAGTAAGTGTGACCATCTGCACACCAGATTTGGATTTACAAAAAAATGCAGAGATGGTAAAAAAGTGTTTTGTAACCTCTTCTCTTAAAAGGATGAATCTAACTATTTGTAATTGTCTTGCCTGACTGTAAGCTTATCTGTTAATACGTTTTTTTGAAAGAATTAAATTTGTACGTGGATGATTGTTGATTTTGAAAAGGAAAAAGACAAGTCAAATGAAAAGCAGTTGAAGGCGCCCGGTGAAGAAGACAGACAGAACTCGTAAGTGAGACAGAAAAACAGACTAGAAAAAAAAAAATGCAATAAGGAACTGCTTATTGCATCCTACATTTTCACTTGAAGAGGAAGGCATCATAAAAATTACAACCATTAGCAGCCATTAACTTGGTGTCAGTCAGCAGCAGAATAACAACCTAGCAGTTAGCAAGCAAATGATCCGCAGAGCCGAGGCTGCTTGGATGGAAGAAATCTAACTTTCAGCCGGCTGGTCTGCAATGCTCCAAAATATATCACATTTCCAATGTTACACACAGAGACGCACACACGGAGTACCCCTGCCTCACATTTTCTCTGTTCTCTTCTTCCCTATCTCATATTCACTAATCCTTTTTGTAATACTATATTTGTGAGGACTTTCACTGTCAACATTCAATGAAATCTTAAAAACTTTTTGATCCATGTACAATCTTAATCCAATTCTCCAACTCTTTCTTTCAGACTTTTGGTGGATTACACTATACTGTATATACTGTACATATCCGGCCAGAACACCCACGTACATGCGTACAGACATACACACACATACATAGAGGTTCGACTTGAGATACAGGATACACTTTTTTTGTTTGTGTTCCACCAAAAATGGTTAATTTGTTTCCTGGGCATATGTCATGTATTCAGCTGTGGGGAAAGAGGTATCAGCTTTCAGGAGACACTGTTACAGATGCTTAAACACACACACATAGTCTTACTGTCAATCCTCTAACTGGTTAGAATTACTGGGTTTGGAAATAGATTGCCTATGTGTTCATATGTTCCACGTATTTAGTTTTAAGTACAGTCTCAACTTGTAATTTCTTTTTTTGCATAGAACAAAAGGTCCTATTCATTTGTGTGTCTGCTATGGATTCTTTGGGAAAATGACACCTCATCTGAGAGGGGGATAACCTTGGCAGTATTAATCAATCTGACGTCTCTCCCTCGCTAGCTTACTTTGTCCTGCTCTTATACATCGTCTGCTCCCCAAAAAGTAAAACAGTTTGGTGAAACAGTCAATCTGCCGAGTCGGCCCTTCCTTCATCTTTGTCTCGCCTTTTTTGTTTAACCATCCTGCTCCCTCTACCGCTTCCCTCCTCTGCTTCTCTCCACGTAAAGGAAACAGTTTAGGGAACAGTTAGTCAATCGGACCACTTCGTCCCACAGAGGGAGTGCAGAATAACGAGCACTGCCGCTGGATAATGGCCATGATTTAGCTCCCCAGTCAAAAGGTTACATTGCTCTTGCTCCAGAATGAATGGACGTAATAAGATATCCCTTGGATAAGTAAGTCTCACATGAACTGCAGTGCTGTTGAACCCCCCAAAGCCTACTTGTAACACTTATTTTCAGTTTTAAAAGGGAAGTTTAGTTCTTTCTGGTAGGGAATATGTTTTATTGAAAGAAATACAGTTGTTGAAAGATAGTGTAAAGTGCAGGATAGGGTGATGGATGCAGAAATTGAAGGGGAAATCACAAGTGGTATTCCCATTATCTTGACGCACATTGAAGATCGGGAGCCATTGCCCTGATGTAATGTCCACCCCGGGAAGCATACAAGAGGTCAGGGGAAGAAAATTGATTGATTTCTATCTCACAGCTGCTGTTAAAAATTCTGCACATAAAACCAGGTTTTCAGTCAGTAAATCAAACAGTTGGATGTTGAAAGGAATGTCTTATATGAGACCACTTGCATACAAATACACACACGTCAATAAAGTAATAAGGAGAAGCAGTAATCAAGGATTCATCCCTAAACCCTCAAGCTCTTAGCTACATTTTACAAGTATTTGCAAATGTTTGTTGTTCACATTGATTTGATTACTTGCGTGTTCCTACCTACGCATTTAAGTGTCTATAGGTTAACATGTTGTGTGTTTTCCATGCACTGCGTGTGTTTGTGTAGCTGTTGACATGCGGTAGTGATTACATGTATTTCCAGTACTAGAGAGCTGGAATTGGCTATTTGAAACACATGTTTTCTTTGTTCGTCTGTTTGGCTACTGTGGAAGCTGAGAGGGTGGTATACACCCACACACACAAACACTGAGGCAGGGTGGTAACTTGCTACTGAGTCAACACTAATTAATGCCATATTACATGTTCACAAGCCAACTTTTTCCATTCTGTTATTTTTTTCCCCCCTTTTTCTCCAGTGGCTTTGCGCCACACAAAAGAACAGTTCTAACTAGATCAGGTTTTTATCATTGATGCTTAGAAAAATAAAGACAAGATGACTCCAGACAAAAACATCAGTCAATTTGATCTAAAATAAATGTAATTTAGCAGAAAGCAAGAAAGATCAATATGTTTAATTGGCTGATTGCAATGTATAGTTGACTTTTTACACCTCTTTTTTTGTCTTTGAAATCCCATAGTTACAACCAAATGTAAAAACAAGATAGCCATCCCCCAAAAATAAATATACCACCAAACAAACACATAGCTAGTTTATTTTGCCATTGCAAGATGAAACTTGAAGCAACCGTTTCAAGGACACACCTAAAATGGCACAGCCAAATTCATCTGCACATTTTTGTGCATGTGGAGGCTTGGTGACCTTGTCGCTACTAAATCAGCCAGTTCTTGAGCTAGTGTAGATGCCGGCTAACTGCTAACACGCAAACCACTGAGAATATGCAAGAGCTTGTTGAAATTCTTATTATGACATTTTATTTATCTTATTGGTTACTTATATTCTTATTGTAATACTTTATTTTACTTACAAGTTTTATTGAAAAAGGGTGAAAAAAGTGCTCTATGCTAAGCTCTCCCACTGCTTGATAAATAATAGTTACATGGGGAGCTAACAAGACAATAAGATCAAAAGACAAATGGTTTGTAGACTCTGAGGAAACAGAAGTAAAGGGTGGAAAAAAAAAAAGTCTTTTGTGGTGTGATTTATACAGTTAACAGCCAAAGGGCAACACAAACTTGTAGTTTTGGACCTGTAGTTTGGACTCTCTGTCTCTCCATTCCCTCAAAGGTCACCTCTGTCATGACATCTTGCTGTTACAGTAGATTTAAAGGTCAACATTCATCACAGCTGAACTTGTCTTGAAATTTTTTTTACTTGATTTTCTGTGATTCACTAATCTAATTTTTCCACAGAGTTTTGCCGTTTGAAGTGCTTGTGCAGTTTGAGCATCTTTTTCTCTTGCTTTTCACTGCAACTCTTCCTCTTTTATCAGTCGCACTAAATGGTTCCACCATTTGATTATTTCTTTCTTTGTAAATCTGTCCATCCATCTTCATACTTAATTAGTGTCTTTGAGAATGTACATATGGATAACTGTCTCTCCCCTTTGTCAGTAACTGTCAATACTATTACAGTACATGTCCCAGTTTATTTGGCATGTGTATGCTTGTTAGACAGATTGACAGAAGTACGGCTGGTTAGCATTCAAATGGTCAGACAGCATTGAAGCAATTAGTCTGACTGTCTTTACCTTTTTCTTTGGTTGGCATATCTCTCCTTTACTTCCTCCTCCTTCTTGGCCCTTCTCCTTTCTCTGTCTCCCTCTCTCTCTCTCATTATTTCTCTCGCCCCCACATGTGACAGAAAGATACCTTCTTCTTCCTTTTCTTTATTTTGACAAAATGAGATATCCATTGATATTTATTGAAAAAAATACACCTAATCTCATAAAATGATTCACAGCGTAAAGGAGACAAATGGTACTTTGGGAAAGACAGTAGCTCCTCTGAGTCTCGAGTTGACCAGATGACAGCACTCGTTGACACATGTTCCTACATTTTTATAGATACTAAGTGATGAACATCATGTATCGATTTTTTTTTTTCCCTCAGTGGACATAAACTTTTTTGAAATGAAGTCCACACTTCATGGCTCACCTTTACATTCTAGTGATCCCTCTTAATTCTGTCCTTTCAGTGACTCTTCTCATACTTCTCCTCTAGAAGAATGTCCTGTAAAATAACCAAGAAGAATATTCCTCTCATTGTAGAGTTTCCTCCGGAGAGACAAAATATCTACGATGGGTTTCGTACAGGTGTTTGTGCAAGTGTACGTGTGTATACCAGCATGCATGCTGAGATGAAATTGTCACAGGAATGTCTGGTTCAGCAGTAGGAGATAGGTCAAACCATGCCGTGTGAAAATGCGGCATTTTTGTGCTTGCACTCGGTTAAACATTAACTTGTGGGTGACTTTATCTGCATTCACGCATTATATGTGAGTGTATTGTGTTTTCTAACGGCAAACACAAGTTAGCCTTCTACATAGTAGGTCTGTGTTTCAGCAGCTTGAATTTGGCTTTCACAATGCACCATGAATACATGCATCCACACAAAGAAACGCACTTTGTATATTCAGTGTACACCCTCCTCATCAACTGCTGCTCCACCTCTGACATCCAGCTGGCACCAGTTGGTTGATTGACATGTGAGACAGCCAATTATAAAAGGCAGGGAAATGGACTAAACATGTAGCAGCAGGATGCTTCTGTTGGTTTATGAATAAAACATTACAAATCTGGCTTATGGTTTGATTTGGATTCTGTATCACGTTTGTTTGTTGCTGCATGTTGTTGGCTCACTGACAATATTTGGGAAAAGTGTCAGGTAATGGTGTGTGTGTGTATGTGTGTGTTTACAGAAAATGCCAGACACTGACACATGGCAAAAATCATTGCTGAATTATGACAATAAATCTCCTTGGAAAGTTTGTCTAAGTATTCCTTTTTTGTTGTTCTTTTCTTCACAGAACATGACACTCTGGCAGTTTTTATTCTTTTCTTAATTTACACAAATGTTGACAGTTTAATTGCAGTCACTTAGAATTTTTTTTTTTTTTTTTTTTTTTTTTTATAAATAAATTATCATTTGGATATGTGTAAAGATTGGATCAACTTGGAACTTGATTTGATTTGAAATCAGTGGGGGAATTGTTACTTTGGCTTATAATGGAGCTCTAATGTTTGGATAAATCTGTGCAAGTCCAACCCAGATCACTGTTAACAGAGAGCTGAAGCAAGGGGAAAGAATGTGATATAGGAATGTGAGGCGGCTTGGGAGTGCTGAGCCACAAACCACAGGGTGACCAAAGGGATGGCAACCTTCTCTCATTCTCTCTCTCTCTCCCTCCCATGACCTTTTCAGCTACTCAGCCTACTGAAAGATGGAACCCAGGACACACACCAGTGCTAAGATGGCAGCACTTAGTCAGGATGGTTGCCCATTTGAAAGTGTAACTCCACCCTACAGGCAGATCCAGAGTGGAGTGCCCACATGCAATGGACTTTAAACAATTCTATGTAAAGTTTCTGCCCTCTGGGTGCTTTTAAAAAGGACAAACACTGCTGTCTGAGACCCACATAATTCGTGGTCAACCTTTACAGGGGACAAAGACTCAGCCACAGACAGGCTTGAATTAATACGCCTACATATGTGCTAGGAGACAAGCTTGCTTAATTTGGGGCAACAGAAACCTCGGGAGTACAGAGGTTTTGTTATTTATTTTCTATGTGGGAAATCACTGGATCACCTGCATGATGTACGGAAAAGAAATATGGGGAAAGTGTCATTTCAATGGAAAGTTGCAACTATAGGTTTTTCACCATAGGTACACCTGAAGTCCCTCTCCTGGCAATGATTAAGTGCCTAAAAACTTTTTCCGAGAAAATAAATGCCCCAATGCCAAAAGCACACCTCCAATGCTCGCCTACAGATCGAGCTGGCGGCTTGATGCTTCACCCTGCAAATTGATGGGATTGGTTCCTTTTGACGTATGAAACACTGGCTGCCTGAATCTCTTTTTGAGGCCGTCAGTCTGTCCAAAATAGAAATGCTCTGGCATGGCATTGACTACACTCATTACATACCTTCTACATTAAGTAAAAACATTGGAGGGGATCTTTAAGAACCTGTTGGTCCATTGCCAGCTATCATATAGTCTATAAACAATTCGTCTTTTGCTGAGCACTTTAAACACTTAAATAAAAGTGGATAGTGCAACAGATAATAGGAAACAACAGCTCCCTTCATTTTTGACATATTATCTTTCTGCTCCCTTAAAGGTCAGCATGACTTGCTGTTGGTCATCAGTACAAATTGGCTGGCCACGCTCATATAGCAACATATAATTAAAGTTGCACAGTAGACACAACACTGGCTTCAGTCTGTCGGTAGTAATGTGACGGATTGTCATTTGGCTCTTTATAATACAGTCTTGCCTCCACTCTTACGTACCCCTTTTCCAGGGCTGGTGCCAAATCTCCAATCAGCTCTTTGTATTTTGATGGCAAAAGAACCTTCTCTCGATCCCGAAAATATGTTACAGAGCGGCACCAACATTTGTTTATAATTGCCGTCCGTAGCAATCGCAAGAAGCAGCACAAATATGTTGGACCAGTTGTGTTTCAATGCCAATGTAAGCTTCCAAGCTAGGAGGAACACTTGTAAAGATGCAATGTGATCCGCCATTGTTGTTGTGCTTGAAGTTGGTACAATTGCTACTGGGAAAGGGAAGGATGCACTGTGACATAATGACGTCAATTTCTAGCCTGTGGAAAAGCAAATGGGTTCTTGATGGGCTTAGAAATTGAACAAAATGTGAACCAGGAGTAGCACCAACCCAGAACCAGAACTAGGTTTGCATTGGTTTAAAGTGGGTAACTAAGGGAAGAACATCTCCCACTGCGTTCATCCCTCTCCTATTCTCACCTTAATAAATGTATTATTTCCTTCGTCTGCGGGTTCCCTATTAGCGCCCTTTCCTTTCTCTCTCTGTTGCTTCCCTTTCTAACTCTGTCTTTCAGCTTTATTTCAAGAGGATTCTGTCTTTTTTACTTTGCCGTCTAAACTGTGACTTTTTAATGCACCCGGAGAGATAGAGGCAACGCGTGGGTGGCTTATCTGTATTTTATTAGTTTCTGTCATTGCTATTCTCTCCTGGATTTTAGTGCATCATTCTTGACACTGACAATGCTGCCGATGTGATTGCCTATCCTTTTCTAACTGTCTTTCTTCAGCCTTCCGTTTTCCTTGGTATTATTTACTTCATAACTATTCATTTGTTCCCATTTAAGAAACAATTTAGAATGACATGCCAAAAACAAAAACAGCATATGCATACTGGACACACACTGCACACTACTGAAGCTGTAAATAGGACATGTTTGATATTTCTAATTGACATGTCAAACGTGTTAAACCATTTCAAAATTCTGAAAACTGCCACAAAAATAACTTTTTACTTTATTGACACGTACTGACTTGTGAGTGTCATAAGTTGACAGCTGTATGTTGTGCAGATATTTTTCTCCGGAGCACTTTGTGAGTTCTGTCACTCTCAATAAATCAGAACATTAAGTCATCTGTTTGTGAACGATTATGTACATGTGTATGAGCACATGTGTGAGGCAACACTTGTCTGTGGGCATACATATGCCTCACTGTCAATTTATTGATTGTCAGTGCCATCAGCAGCTTGATTGTGTGTGTGCGGTTCCTGGAAGCGGTGTATAGTGTGTTGATAGTGGGGTGGAGGGTAAGGGGCTTAACTACAACACTACAAATGTTGCGTTTTATTCATGCGGTAGTGTACGGGAGCCCTAAGCACTCATTTTATGTTCTGACGTCGTAAACGTCTCTCCAGTGGACCCTTACAAAATGGAAAGAGGGAAATGGATACTGCAGGGGAAAAAGGTCAAGAGAAGAGGAGTGTGGGGAGGCGGAGGAGGGTGGAAAAGAGGTAATTGAGAGCAAAAGAAGGAAAAGGGAGGGAAAGGGCAAAAGATGGTCCTTCATCAATGGGGCTTTTATTCCTGATAGAGAATTTATTATCCAACATACCAACACGTGTGTATGTGTTTGTGTATGTTAGAATATATCTACTGTACAAATTCAGGACTAAAATTACTTTCCAGCCTGTGTGAGGTAGGAGGCTACGTAAGCAGTTTACTCCCTGGGCCCTTGACTGGGTAGGTATGGAGAACACTCACTCTTTGTGTGTTTGGGGAAATTATACATTTTCTCATACATAAATTACACAAGGCTCAGACAGAGAAGCAAATGGATGTCTTCCCTTTTTATTTCCCTTATGGAGCTCACCTTTCAACACATTATCTGTCCCTGTCTCTGTCTCTGTCTGTCCCTCACAAACTCACTCTAACATAAACACGCACAGAATCTGTGGCTCGAACCCATATTTTGTCCTCCGTTTATAAAATGTATCTGATATGTGTGCCTCTTCCGGGTTTTCCCAGCCCAGCTGCTCAGGGGACAGATACTAATCTGTCTACCAATCAGCACTAATAATTCCCAACCAATCCCAGAGTTTGTCAAGTCACTAAATATTGTTGACTTAAATTTTTTTTCTGCATGACTTCAGGGTGTCCTGTGAAACAGCAGATATTTGCATAGCTTTTGACATTTTCTCACATATATTGGTTACTTCCTCTCTCCATCTCTTCTTTCTCTCTCTGTCACATATCCACACAAGCACTTAAAATGAGGACAAGCACACACATGGGGATTTGGAAAGTGGTTTTGGACATTTGCTCTCCTTCAAAGCACTTAAAAGGGATTTCAACAAGGCAAAATGGAGAAGAAAAGAAATGGAGAAGGATGAAGGAAAGAGGAAGGGAGGAAGGGAAAAGGAGTGTATCTAAACAGGATAAGAGGAGAGTGGTTCCTTCCCCAAGTCTTTTTTCCTAACACCTAGCTACAACAAGTTTTCTGTATAACTCGAATGAATTGTATAATTTTGGCCTTGCTTCCATGTTGTTCCCTGATTTGTAAAATCTTTTCTGTCCTATCCTGCTCTAATTTAAGTAATCATGAAGAAAAATATAAATATAACACTTCTGTGCCGGAGTTATTTACTATCTTGTGTTTAATTGAACTTAACAATATGCTATTTCAACCTTTTTATTATTTTTTTTTAGCATCGGTGATAATATATTTGCAGGGTTGGACACTGTTAGCTGAGCACATAACTGTATTCCAGCAAATGATCCCGTCTTAAAGCTATTTTCCCCTCGGTTTCCTCCCCTGCTTACTTTACTGTGACCCTCTCCAAATATTATTGCTCTACACTCAATAGGAAATCGGGAAAAAAAAAATATCACAGGGTAAGTGAGGGAGCACAGTGTTGAATGCAGCGTCTGTATGGTCTTAAAAACAAAAATACAATTGGCCTTTTCAAGACCTGAGTGCACTTCTGCTTCTGTTTGTTTTCTTTATTTCATTAAAGAGAGGGTCACAGGAAGAAATGCATGACATAAAGGCTCTGCTATCTGCTTTTTTCCTCCTATATGTCCACGTTATTAGCACATTCTGTCACGGCTTTACAGATTTATTTATTTATTATATTTTACGGTTATATATCTAGTGATTTTAAGAAATATTCTGTCTTGCAGGTGTATTGGTGTCAGATTTTAAAATTACATATCCTCTCCTGTCAAATATTTGTCCCTTTGTAACCCTTATTTTTCTTGCGTCATGCATACACATCTATATCCTTGCTCTTCTTCGTCATGCTTTCACTCTCCTTCATTTTGTATCGTGATAAGTGTTCTCTCTCTGTCTTGCTCTCACTCTGCCTGCCCTTCTCCTTTAGGCAGATGACACTAACTACTTATTCTGTGTAAGCAAAATTCCTTCTATCGCCTTTTCCCCCTTTATCTCTTTAGCTCTTCCAAAATACTTAACCCTATTAGCTACCCTCCAGTTAACTTGTCATTTCAAGTCAGTGTGCCTGCACATGTGCACACATCCACACATCCACATCTACACGGACAATGCAAGTTTCCTATTGTTGTGTTTTGCTTCTACACATACACAGCACCTGCTCCACCTCCTATTGTGCCATTAGCGTTACGGTGTGCAAGCGAGTCAGAGAAAGAAAATCATGAAAAGAGCCAGAGGCCTGCCTGTGTTTATCCTTATACTGACTGATCAAAACAGATAGTTTGAAAGGAGACAAGGAAAGAAGAAAAAGACACGAAAGTTTTTTTTTTTTTTTAAAGAATCTAGGATGGATGTTTATAATGTAGGGATGCAGTATGGGTAACAACATCCTGAATACAATATGGTAAATCTTTAAGTAAGCACCAGATGGCTCAAACGGATGGTGTTTATGGTGTATGAAGTATATGGTGATGCAAAACAAAATGTGTTGCACAGCAGGCGGTGTATATATGTGGTTACTCCTATGAAAACGAGATAAGAAGAAACAATGAAAGTCTCACTTAAATAGTGGTCACATAATTTACACATTTCTGTTTCATTTATTGGCAATCTTGATAGGAAGATATTTTGGTGATTTTAAGCACCAAAAACTTTCTCAGTATAGTTTTACATCTGATCTCTCATACTTTTCTCTGGAGCCCAACCAAAAGCAGGTTGTTTTATATCTATGTCTTTAAGGTACATTGATATCAATAACAATATCCTATGTTTGGATGACTCTTTTCTGACACATGCCCAGGTTTTCTTCCAGCTTGTAGCTTGCTAGCTCCTCATCAGAATACCGCTCAGTGTTTTCTTCCACATAAAATATTGGACTGGACTGTACTGAGGGCAAACGGATAACATCAGCGTGAATTTGTGACATCACAAAATTACGGAAGCCCAAACTGCTCAGTTTCCGAATACAGGCTGTGTGAATTTCTCTGTGGACTGAGCGTTTTGACACTTTCTCAATATTTATATAGCACCTAGAGATGCTTAATAATAAAAAAAAAAGACAAGGTAGCTTGGATTTATACAAAATGGGACCATTACAGTATCTTCTTAAGTATGTTTTTCTATTATGACCATCAGTTTCACTCCCCTTGTTGCATCTAATTATTTTACTAGTGATCTCATGTAGACAATGTACAGCAGACTAAACCTTAATGAGTTTCAGCTGTATCTGCAACAAGTATCTCAGATTGCATGTTTCTTTCAGTAGGCCATTCATCTTTGAACCAGACCTGACAAGTTCACATAATCATTGTCTCCTTTAGATCCAGAAGCACAGCAGAACAACTCCTGGCAGCAGTAACAACTGTGTCTGACAAAGTCTCAGAGTTAATTTTAAACTGCCACCAGAAGTACAGCAGGGGCATTTGATACATTCATTAACTAATCAAAATACAATTACAGAAGTACACCATTAAGCATTCACAAAGCTATTTTAGGATTATCTTGAGTCATCCTAAATAGGTAAAATGTGAATAAAGCCTGGGTCCCTTTAAGGGATTAAGACACAGATATAATGAACATGTACTTATGTAAACAATTGAAGACAACAAAATGTCAGCATAGAAGGGCAAAGTAAAAACTTATTGTCAAATGCATATACTGATACATGCAAACTCCCATCATTATTCTGCTGCATATATTGAATAGTGGTTAGAAACATTGCATTCCTTAGAAACTTACCTGTCAGAATTGGAAAACAAACTAGTTGAATTTGATCATTTACACATGTGCATTTATTTTAAGTACATTCAAGGTACAGTCAAGTAATATTTATCTGCTCTAGGGAGGCATTTGCCACTGGCAATAAAAGAAAGAATGGAAGTTTGGAGCTATGTGATGTCACAAAATCCAATATGGACACAACAAGATATGTTGAGTGCAATATGTATGTATTTTTCTCTACGCTCCCATAAGTATCTAAACTGCTTCTGCACAGACGTAACTCGGCACTGCCTTATCTCTCCACTCTATCTGTTTTATTGACAATGACTGCATGCCTTAAATATGACATGTACATTTATCGCACATTACAGGTTGGAATGACAACCGATGCAATAGACCAAACTATGGTGGGTATGCACTGAAGGCTATAAAAGTGTGGTGGGAATTTAATATGTATCACACTGAAGAGGGAAACACATACACATCAAACCACAGCCTTAGACACATATAAGAATTGACAGGGTAATGGTTTCTTGCATTTAGTGACCAAGAAAGGCATTTTGACCTCAGTAAACCCTCTGCTACTGGCTCCAAGCGATGCCAAAATATCACTCAGACTCTCTTAAACACACGCACACAGACACACGCACATCCATGAAACTCTGTGGCATGGTAGCCCCTTGAAAGCACATTACTTCCCACTGTTACTGCCCTTCCATAAAATCTGTTAACATGTGAGCATGGGGGCATGTGCCCTTAATACACACTGACAGTCACACAAACGGACATACTGTACAGAGGCTTTAGAATGTCCTCACAATTGAAGAGCTACCAAATGAGTTTCCTTTTTTTAAAGTTCAGTTTTATTTATGGAGTGTAAAATCACAACATAAGTAATCTCAGGGCACTTTAATTACTAATTTCAAGACTTGACGATATTAAAGAGAAAAAAAAGACAGCAATTCCACCTCCAGCGGGCACTTGGTGACAGCGGGAAAGAAAAACTCCCTTTTAACAGGAAGACACCTTTAACAGAACTAGACTCTGCCACGCACCGTTAGTGGTTTACAAAATAATCAATCATTTTGCCATTTCCTAGCATGTCCTCATGGCTAAACAATTATTTGACATTCAGGTTAAAAAAATAATAATAATACAAACGTGAGTATGAATGAAAAAAACAGACAATTTTTGAAGTAATTAAGTTTAATCAGATTGTTTATCTTAATTAGATATTTTTTCTGTGTTGAATTAAAACCTCACTCGTATTGTTTGTTTTTATACTTGAATCAAGAGTGTTCATGTCTCTTTTATGAGTGGAGCAATTTAGAGTTTTATACACCTTCTTGGAATGCAGAGGAAGTAAAAGTTAATGTGCAGTTAACTGAGAGAAGAATGGGTTTATTGTCCTCCTTTTTTCCAGCATGTTCAGCAATGTGGTGTATAACCCAAAAATATGCATCTTAATTTCAGTTGGGCGTTAAGGTCTGAGGCAAAAGCAGAGTCCTCATAAAGATTTTACAGTTGCCTTGTAAACATCATTCATTTTACTTTAAGGTCTGAGGGCATGACTTCATCACTATCTGTGTAATATACCAGGATCTTATTCGAGAGTCTCTGTCATTTAGTCCTGTTCACCAAATTATCCTCATATTTACCTGTTGGCTTGTTTTCATCTTAAGTGCAGTTTTTGTTCAGCTCTGCAGTACTTTAGTCTGTAATATGTTGGTTAGGATGAGAACTAAGATCAGAGTACATTGCATGTGTGGTGGTGAAGTATTAGAGACAATTAAAAGTCCATAAAACATGTTTAACAGGCTAAATTACGCATGTTTATGTGTGCCCATGTTTATATGTTGCTGGCTAAACTGCTGACCCGGTGCATGTGAAGGCTTAACAGACTGGAATAGCGGGAAGAAAAACACACACAGACACACACACATACAGATCTTTGATCACTGATAATTATCTGCATTAAACAAGAAGTGTGTGTGAGAGCTATCTGAGTATGCGTTTGTGTATGATGTTTCTGATCAGTCTGAACCTCTGTTTTTGTATTTGTGCCAACAAAGCCATTAACTAGACCTAAGAAACTGGGCATACAAGGGTTGAAAAAACAAAAGAAACAAAAACAAAATCTGAGACTGTTTGTGTTGCGCATGAACTGTAAGTAGCATAGTGACATGCACAGAGCAAGGGGAAGCACCTGCGTTACACACGTTTTTGTGAATGCTGGTCTGGCCGTGCGGCGATTTTGAAAGGAACATGAGCAGAGAGCGCACATCAAATTTTGTGTCAAACTTTAGATCTCAGTGAAAGAGACCCCTGACATGCTTCCCATTTTAAGAAGGGCAGAACATCACTGTCCACAACAAAAATAGGCGCATCAGGCCAGAAGCATAACCAGGTGGGTTTTCTTTGACATTCGCACTGTGAATTTGTCCCCCAGGGTCAGACTGTCAACACCGAGTTCCGCTGTGATGTTCTGAGGAACCTGAGGAAAAACATTCAATGCAAATGACCTGAACTGTGGCGCAATGGCACTTTGGTTCTCCAACATGACAATGTACTCACTCGCAGTGCATTGAAAACTGGCAACAGAACAGTCGAAGCTCCCCTACGCCCCTACTCACTGGATTTGAATTCATGTAACTTTTCTCTGTTCTGGATATATTTGACCCCACATTTTATGGTGACGCTCTCTGGTCAAGTTTCAGGTGTATGGCGAAGTTCCTCTTCCACCGGTCCAGTTCTCAAAACAATGTGTGGAACTCAGGTGCTGATGATGATCAGGCAGTGAAACTAGGAACAGGGGAAAAAACGCAATATAAAATAGGTGTGGCAGATAGCATAGTTATTTCTTTGTCATCATAGCAGCCTGGCCTCACCGGCGCCTCTGAGAAAGTTTACACTTCTGTCTGGCACCATAGACACTCAAGCTGGTGTAAGCTTACTTCTACTTACTTCAACTCAGTTTCCGAAACATGGTCTAATAAATGAAGAGGGTCTAGACATCTCAAGTGTGCTTTTAAATTTCTGTTGGATGTCAGTTTCTCTATATTATTTCTGCTTCAACTGAGTGGTCGACTAGATGAGTAAGCACAGGACTATCACATGTTAATATATTTTAACATGGTCTTATGGTTTATAAAACTGGATCAGTTTTTCTTTTCCAGAATCTTTTTGTTTTTGTTTGGTGTAAATTCTCTCTTTGCTCCGAAAAAAAAAAAAAAAAATCCTTATTACACGACTGTAGAGCAGAAGCACTTTGTCAACCGGCAGACCAGAGATAGACTGTCTAACATTGGAAATGTGACTTGCAAATTTAATTATTTCACTCTGTATTTCACTCTGTTTTACTCACATCTGCACATTACACTTGTGATGTGCTGTATTTTAGCAGTCCTTATGTCAATTTTGTCTTCTATTGACAAATGAGACGAGGCAAGACTTCCATTGTTCAAGTCTCTAAAATATTAATCCTAATTCACTCAGTCAAAGAATGTAGTATAAAGAACAGAGAAGAAAAAGAAAAAAAACTGATTAAAGATTTTGGCAATTATTGTCACAAGTGTTATTGACTTTTAGCTCACTTCTAAACTCTTTTGCCTTTTCTCTCAAAACCTCTTGTCAAATTGCAAATGCCATCTAGCTGTGTGCAATGATGCATTCAACCATTCAGGCGCCGGACTACAAAATCTGCCTGCTGTAATTGCCTAAAACATTTTTTTTTTTTCTCCTTTTATCTCTCAGGCATTCAGTTAATGTATCTTGTATCTGATAGCAATTTTCACATTGTTTCTTTGCCTTGGCAGGGTGGTTGTTTGCTTTGCATGGCTGTGAAGGGTCTTGACTATAATTTAATTGGATTGCACTATTTTGTGGACATTGTTACAGGCTGTGGAAGAAAATGATCCATGGATGAGCAGAAATGCAGATGATCAACTTATGAATAAATACACACATACAATAGAGGTACAACACTGAAATGCGCACAACCACGTAAACACATGGAAACTAAATAATCAGCTGTCATCTGCGCTGCCTCTGTTGAGCTCTGACTTCTCAGTAACTTTTTGCTTCACTGCTTTACAGACTCAACATCACTTTAAACAGTTTGGACATTTCAATACTTTCACACTCAGTAACTGTCTTGTTATCTTCTTCTCTATCTGTTGCTCTATCTTACTTTTATTCTCCCTAATCCTATTTGCCAAGCACACCCATGTTTTCCCTCCCACATTCATCTCACTGAATTTAATTTGCATTTTTATAGTACAATAATTGACCAAAACTGAATCATACAGCTTTCCTATATTGTATTCACCGCTTAATGTAATTCTGCTCGCAATCTTTTCTTTTGTGAAATGTTTTGACTGATAAGATAATTGCAGAATTCCTGGCATATAAAATTTTAGTTTAATTATTTGTTAAATGAAATTAATTGTTGGCTCGCTTATTGCTATTTACTTGCAACTCGTTGAAACCATTTATTATAGAGGTCTGTAACATGAGTAATGAAGGTGGAGTAGGCTTGTTCAGCGTGTCACATCTCTTTTAACTTTCCTAAAGAAATTAGAGAACATTAGTTGAGCAGTAGAGTGGAGTTATGGATTTATAGGATTTATTTTTCAATAAAGTGGACAACAGTGAGCGAGGTAGATGAGCCAAAACACCACTCTACATTGTATCTGGAGAGGAAAGATTATGAACATCATGTTGTCAATAACAGCTGAAAAATTATATGGAATTCAAGTACTTTTAACAATCACATGGATCAGTGAGATAAACGATTATTAATCTAGCCAGGACTGGGTTGTTTGGGTTGTCATCATTTCTTTATAAACTGACATTAAAGTTACTTGCTAAAAAAATATTTTTTACTTCCTTGGGACGGTTTTTCGTTGGCTACATGCTCTAGTGTCAGGAGGAAGACTACTTCAATATTTTCCCAATTTGACTTTATAGTAGCCTAATTTAAGACTAATAATCATCTGAATTAACTAATTCAAGGTCTTGAATCAAGTGTAGCAATGGGAAAAAAACAACAACACACACAGTGAATACAAAGATTGTGTTTACAACAGTAAATGTGGAACTTGGATAGCTTGGCTTCGACTTCATACATTTTGTGTGATGTGTCAATTCTGAGTCTTCATATCATTCACTTAAGACCAAGTGAAAATAATTATTTGCTTTGCCTGGACATCATGCATCCATGTGTCAAGTCTTGGTGTGGTGTTATCTTTGACCGTTGGACAAAGGAAGTTACATATACACGCATGATGTTGCACCTCTGTTGTGTGTTTCATACATTCATGCTCTCTAGCATATTTTCTTGAAAATGTGGCTTGTTTCTTGCTCTTTGTGTGCTTTACCCCTTTGTTTATCTTACAGTACCTGTGTTATATTACTTTGGCCAACATTTAGAATACCTGTGGTCTATTAATGCCATCACATGCAACAATTATAAATGAGGTTGCCTTGTTTACAGAATGCTTATGTACACAGCTCAGCCTCTGGGGCTTCATATTTACTCTTGTTAATTTAAACTATCTTGAGCATCTTGACGCGCGCACACACACACACACACACACACACACACACACACACACACACACACACACACACACACACACACACACACACACACACATATATATACACTTACCCTTGCAGAGTGAGGACCCCCAAAGCAGCTGGCCAAACTGATAGGGCAATTCATCAGACAGACACAGAAACACAGAGTTGATAGAGGAAGGGATTGTGATAGAAACAGGTTAACAGCTCAGCACTGAAGGAAATTGTACTGGAATAATTTTGGATACTATAAAACTGCTGTAAAAATGAACAAAAGAAAATGATAGGATAAAAAGAGGATATGAGAGGATACAGCTTGATGGAGCTCCCACCGTAACAAACGTTCCCTTTAGCTATTTTTTCTGCACAAACATAAAAGTAAGACACACACACAGGCTTTGATGCCATATATTGATGTTTGTTTGTTTTTATCTCGTCATGATTTTAATCTCTATTTTGATCCTGTTTTTTTCAATTGCACAGCTCATTACAAATGTCTTTGTAAAAGGTGCTGTTACTGTAACTAAACTCCATTCCCTTGACAGTGTAGCGGTGTGTGGCAGGTTCACTTTAGATAGAAGACAGGAAGGCTAATTCAGGTATAATGAGGATTTTGACTGGTCTTGACCCCAATTAAGGTGCCTTGTTCGATTTTAGAGGACCAGGATGAGGATCCTGCTTCAGAGTTTTTCTCTGTAGAATCTACTGATCTTGGAAAAATGTCTGTGACTCCACCATTGATTAGATTAAAGTTTAATAGATTCTAATCCTTGTTATGTGCATGTCCCCTAATTGGATGGTTTGAATTCTGCAGAGCTCGGTGTGTACATCATATCAGTCAGTGAGATAATTATTACTGAGTCATTTGGGGGTGACAGCCATTTCATAGCATCCCAAAACGTTTTCCTGAGAAACTCGGCAGCTGCAGTCGGTGGGAGTTGAATTCCACTGTCCTCTCAGATGACCTGTATCTACCACGCTGCTGAATCATTTGAAATGGTTGAAAATAGTATGGAATATCTCTTGTAAATTAGAATTAGGTTTTCCAGGCTCGCTTCTCTCACACTGGGGAATGTGTTGGATCCTTGATAGACTTCAGAGTAGACCTCCAAGTAATTGTGCCTTCTAAATAATCCAATCTCAAGACCCAAATACAGTACTTACTTTTTCTCAAGTGGTTACATTCTGGAAAAGCTTTATTTTTTTTGTCTAAAAGTACTGTGTATGAAATAATTGTCATCATCATTGTCCATCTCCATGGCAACTGAGTAATCCCTATCTGTTCATGTAGACCATGTGATACAGCTGAAAGCTTTTAAAAGAGCGAATAAACAGAACGTATAGTAGTTTTGTCAGAATCCTTTGGAGATGTGTAGGTTTGGTTGTTTACAGCAGAGGTAGTGGAAAGCTTCATCAAATAAATTGTGTAGAGGAAGGAGGTTTTAGTTGAAGTGTGCCTAGTATCACAATTTTGTCCTATGGGTGTTTGATAGAGACGGTAAGACAACCAAAATAAAGCTGAGCCAATCGTATATTTTTCAACATTTGTAATGCATGCGTGGTTCCAGATAGGAACATAGTTTGAATGCATTAAGGTGGTGTTTGGAAGTATTGGAAAAAACTGTTGTAAAGTAGTAAGTATGTAAAGTAATTTTTGCTGTGTCAGCCCACATTGGTTGCCGTTCAAGGATCATAACTGTATGCCAGTTACAATAGATGTCATACCACATTTAAATATCTCAGCCAGTGTTTTTTTTTACTTCCTTGACTCACTGAGTTTAGTCTCTAGTTTTAGTGTTTGGTACTACACAACTGAGACACTTGTGCAACAATAGAAATGAAAGAGAAATGCAAACTAAATGAGACACACTGTATGTGAACACCGTTGTGGGAATACAGATACAGGCTGGGCGGTACAGCATAAGACGGTGTACAGCAGAACAAACGAACAAGAGAGTGAATAATAAAACAAGAGGACAAGCAAAGGAAAGAGTGCTGTGTTGAGTTTGTTAAAAAAAAACAGAATCCTACCATGGCACCTGGAAGTGCAACAGATCTGTTCTCACCATAGTTTTGCAGCAAATCAAATGCTTCTTCTTTTTTTTTTTTTTTTTTAGCTTGAATCCAACAATGGAGTATTTCTCCCTTTATGTCTTGCTAAGATTTACATCACCTGTAACTTCGTCAGTGACACAGACACAGAGGCTGTCTAAACTTGTTCATACTGATTTATTAGAGGTTGCTGATGCTGTTTTTGTGCTGTTTTCTTAGTTTCAAGATGACATTTGCATTAGAAAATAAATTGTAAGAGCAAAGCCATCTGCAAATGTGAATATTTTAATGGTTCCACTCTACTAAATGGATTACTCATTGGTGTTATGAAATCATTTCCAAACCAGTTACAGTATATTGAAAGCTATTTTATTATGCAGTCCTTATATTCTTCCTTATATCAATTTAAGCAGTGATGGCGACATTCACTCTCGGCCACACACAAAACACTCTACACTTTATTATCTCACTGTTAGTTAATCTAAAAAAAAATTATTTATAGATAACTGGAAAATTAGTGAGTTATCCCCCAACTTTCTTTTACTCATCTTTTTACCTTTCTGTCTCCCCATGTTCCCTCCTCTCCTCCTCCTGTCTCCCTCTCTCCTGACATCATAGAAATAATTCTCAGTAAATTACTGTCTTTGTCTTTTTCTCTTCCCTAGTGGTTTGATGCTTCCACAAACTCTCCCAGAGACAAACATCAAAGATCTTCCAAACCACTTTACAATTAGAGAAGAGAGCAGAAGCTTAAAACGAAGATCTATGAGTCTTCTTTGAAGACAGAATGTTCAATGAAAAATGGAGTCAGAAAAGCTGAAAGTTGTTGAGGAAGTTGTGGCATTTTTCTTTTGAGGAAGAAAGAAGATAATTATATATTACGTCTGATTACCTGAATATTTAATTTGAATGGGAATTGGGACTGAATGTTTGGTCTTGTTTTTCCCTCTGTTGAGCTTTTTATCTTGTTTTTCTAGTTTTGAACATTCAAAAAGGGTTTTTGAAATTCCCTAAAGACTCACGGGGTCAGCTGTCAGGAAGAGAGGTTAGGAGGTAGAGTCTAAAACAAACACAGAAAGAAAGTCATCAAAAGGGAAAGAGTAATGCAGTCAGATTCGTACATGGGAAAGATAGTTACAATAATTGCTGGCTGAAATTAAGTAAAGTGTAATCAAACAGTTCAGAAGGACCAGTTGTTAGGATCAATCAAATGAATAGGCTTGATTTCCTGAAGACCACAAATCTCTGTGCAAAATCTAATGCAAAGCCTGTAGTTGTTGAGCTATTTCATAACTGACAAAATCACGGACTGTCATTGCCATCTAAGAGTCGGAATGAATAATTTTATTGATGTCGGGTAGATATTTTTTCTAACGTATCCATCTACAGGATTATCTAAAATAATGAAAATGATAAAAAAAAAAATCTAAAAGTATTTTTTTAAATGGAGCATGCATATGAATGGCCAAGGTCAGTGCCACTTTTATTTTCTAGTGTGGCTCGTGGGAACTTGGCAACTAATCAGTGATTAATCATTAGTATTCGGCATGTATGAAAAGTCCATGCGGTAGAGTTATGTATATGACTGCTGAGAATCAAAGTGTGCAAGACTGACAGAAAAAACATCCGACAGATGGATAATCACACATAATCATACCTTCAAACAAGAGATGTAATGCACGATACAGAGATGTAAATGGACAGAAATGGCCAGGTGTTGAAATTCTTAAAGGGGAAAAAAAGTTTCTGCTGAGAGTGAAAGCACTCCTTGAGGCACATGTCTTTTTCTGTTTATCACCCCATAAACATCGGCAGTTAAACGAGACTCAGAAAACTGCAGAAAATGCTGTAGTTTATAGATAGAGCTCATCAAGTTTACTGCAGCATTGCCTCTCAATGACATATGATGTACTGTCGATGTGAGTGTATAGACATAAAGAAGCAAGAAAATGACTCAAATTTAAGTGAGACATTTTTTTACCCGTAAAGTTATGAATGATAGATCCACCTCCGATCAAAGTGTTCCAATAAAAGGAGTCTTGAAGCTTGTTTTGTTGACAGATGACCACAAACGAGTGTTAACATCAATTCAAAAAGCACATCATTTTCAGACCATATCTGTATGTGCTGGTAAAACACGTTATTATAATGTCACTATTCAATTGAGATCATGAAAACGTTTTACTGATTTACAAAAGGACGCAGACACAGGTTTCATTTTTGCATCACACTTGTATTTGTAGCAACTATGGCTGACTTACTTTTCACAGAAGCACTGATGTTAAACTTCCCTGGGTACAATGGCTGCTGCTGGTACTCACTGATCAGATCTGTATATTAAAGACTGGCCTAACTTTTTTTTTGGTGACTTAGGGTGCGTCATTCTTCTTGCCTTTTGACTGCAAATCAATATTTCATGGCAGATAGACATGTTGGACAATCTGGCACCAACAAGAAACAATGAAATGAAGAAAACAAGAAAAGACAGAAAGGCAATTGCCCTGAGACGAGAAAAACAGTTGAGAAAGGTAGGTTATAGACAGATATGATGGTAGGCAGGCAGGCAGATGGCAACAAACCTGAACAATGTAATTTAATCAAAAAACAGCACAGACTGTGGCTTCACAATTACCGTAAAATGATTCAATACCTCTCCGATACAATTGACAAAAACTGAACCCTATACGTTTCACAAAGGTCCTGTCTGTTGCACAGTTGGTGTATTGGATTGAGTTAAATTCTACAAACGTTCATGATATTGTGTCTTGAGGGTATAAACGGGCCAAGGCTGCCATAAAGTCGCTCGAAAAGAACATGTTTCCCACGGGACATTTTCTGATTAGTTGGCAGATAATGATGCCTTTGTCAACGATGCAAATAAAGCTTGCTTGAACTTTAACTTGAGAGAGAGACGGTGGTGAGGAAGTTCAGTATCTGTTTATTGGCTTTTACCTTTGTTATCGTGCTCTTTTTATTGCTCTTTTTGTTGTACTACAGTGTAACCTATTCTTGTTTGTATATAAAATAAGTGTTTCTTAATGGCTGTAAGGCATACACCTACAGCTTCCATATTTGCCTCATTTTACAGTATGCCATCAGTTTATTCAATGACACATTCATTGGCAAAAAGTATATGTTTTATCTTCATAGCACAGGCTTTCACACATACACAGTGCATTAGGTGTATTACATTATTAATTACAGATGTTCTTCTCCATTCATCACAGTCAAAGCTGTAACTAACCCGACAGATAAACGGCAGAGATAAGCACTGTCATGGGCATGCTGGTGCCTGCTCAAATTTAATGATAGCTGTGTTGTTGATTGCTCTGAAGCCAATTACGGTGTTTGGTAATTGGGGTTGATTGCTTTGAGGCCAATTACGTCCGTTTGCACACCCGGTGCCTTTATTATTGTGTGGTGGCGCATGAGGTGCCATTATTCTGTGTGGTCAAATACAGTGTGGTCTTAAATGATAACATCAAGCTCCTTTTCCATGGAGACATTTTACTTCCAATTTGGGTATTTTTTTTACTGACCTTCCTTTTTTTCTTTTTTTTTTCTTTAACTTTTTTGTGGATGCAGACTTGTATTGCAGTAACCCATTGAAAGCCCAATTAGAGTACTGTGGTTTCAGCTATCACAAACTGTGCTCATTATCTTGTGTGGTCATACAGTAGGTGCCATTACCATCCATTCTAGCTAAGCTGGAGGGACGACAGTGGGTTGCAGCCTTCGGACTGGGTGGCTGAACACTGAGATTCTATTCACAGCTTGCACTGAAATGAGTTGTTGCTGAAAATAGTATTTTTGATCTTCAAACTGACTGAAACTCTCTTAGAATTGGACCTGCTGCCACATGTTGCGGGCCAAAACTAGGTTTGAAGTCAGCACGTGTTCATTTTACAAAAACACCATTTATTTGACCATTTATTAAACAAAAAGTCATTTTGCCAAAGCTTTGGCACTTTTTTTGAAACCCAATGAAAGAAGACACTTTTTTACTTCTTTTAATACAGCCTTCAGTATGTGGGATTGCACAACAGCTGCTTTTTGATAAACTGAAGGGCTTTGTGGATTTATTTTATCAAACATAATGAAGGTTCTGTAATTGTGAGGTTAGTTTGAGTTTGTGTCACTTTTAGTCACAAGAACTCCAAAGACTATTATCTTCCATGTTATCAGCCTCTTGACATCTCATTGTATAGGCAAAGTTCAATTTAACATTAATCTTGAAAGCAAGTTAAAATTACTCGTTGGATTTTCATGTGTGGCTTGTTTGGCTCATTAGCAGTTTTCCTCTTACAGTGGCAAAAGTGCAGTAATTATTTTACAGTGAGGTCTAAAAGCACTTCATATAAGACTTTTTGCCCATATGTTCACTCTAACATCTGTGGCTTGATTAACTTGATAAGAAAAAGTGTGGTCCAACAGTTGTTAAAAGTAACTTGTGTGGTCATACAGAAAGCACTGTAATTGCATGTGGTTGCCATGTAAGTCAGTGTTGGTGTTCTTGTAGGTGACATTATCTTCAGAGCTACAAATAAAACAAAGCCAACTTAGGTTATATTGAACAAAAAAACAAGAAAAGTGAGAGGTAGAAAGGATTTCCAGCCTCCCAACTAAAAAAAGTGGACACAAGTCTGGGTTTTATTTGTTAGATTTTTTGTTATATAAATGGTATAAAGCGTTAACATTAGAAATACAATTGAAATAATGCCATTCAAGTAGATTTAGAAATCTACTTGAAAATATAATAGACATATTCAGAGGAAGTGCAGTGAACAGTGGAAGAAAAGAGATACTTAGCTAAGCTTGTTATTCAGGAGGAAAATGCTCTGAAGTGAGGCAACATTCCTTCAAGTATTTGAGGAAGCTTGAAAGACTTCAGAACACAGTTAATGCCTTGATCTGCTCACAAAAACAAGATGATACATTGGCAACACAGTTAGGGACTGTTAGCCAGTAATTCAAAGAGGGACAAACCAAAACCATTTAGCTTTTCAGGGTATTTGCATTTAGTCAGACACTTCTCCAGTTTCTAATTTTAGTTTTTTTTGCGCATAACACGGCGCCAGAAACTTAAAAAACGTAGTGTGCTAAGTGTACATGCAAGTTTCTACGTGCCGGTGCAGTGGTCAGTGGGGAGGCTGTTGATGATAAGGCAAAGATTACATAGAAAGTGGGGAGAAGGGATACATGAAAGATGCTAGAGAGAGAGAGGAAAATCATGGATAAAAACGCAAGACACAAATAGCACTGCTAAAGGACTCGGATGTTTCCCACAGGCATGAGGCTGATGCAATATTTAGAGGTACAAGGGGCAGTGGTGTCACCTCACGCTAGCTTTTAGACCTCTCTGAATAGCAGTCAAACACTGCCAACAAAATCATTGGTGCAAAATGGCTGCACACAAGTGAAGTGACATCTAGCAAAAGCAAAGCAGGTTATAAACTATTTATGTGCACATGCAGCCACTTAGGTAGCTCAGTGTAACTCCACAGCAGCATACCCACCTGTTCAGAAACTTCTGTCTGCCTCAGCAGTATCTCATCTTCCTCAGCTCCCACTTCATCGCTGCAAAATATTCCGTTTAACACATCAAAACCTGTTTTTTCAGTGAGTTCTGTGTACCTCTGCAGAGTACGGTTTTAATTGTAAACTAACCATGCAAGATTATGAAAATGCATGCCAAGTTTAGTCCATCATGTGCATGTATGGACCTGTATCCATTTAGCACCACTGTATATTTTGTAGTCAAGTCGTGCTGATGCATGGGCTTTGTGCCAGTTGTGGCAGCTCTTGCTGCTCAAGACCGTGAAAATCCACTTGAAATATTCAAATATATTGTAGAGCACTTTATAAACTCTGTTTTTAAAGGTGCTATATAAATAAAGTTATTATTATTATTATTATTATTGTTGTTGTATTGTGTGGCATTATTATTTATAGTATTTTTGCTTTATAGCGTTGACTATTTGCTATTTTGAACTTTCAGTGGTTACATCTAAAGCCCCTCCGGTGTACTCAGCTGACACTTGTGTCAGGTCCAAGATCTGTTCCATTGTTAATGAGCGACAGAAGCCCCTTTATGGGCAGAACAAATACGTCGGTAGAAACTGAATTTGAATCGTTTATATTTGAATTTGAATTGCGAAACTTGAATAATTGCTTGAAAAGCTGAAATTTTTAGTTTGAAACTGAATTTCGATAAACTTGAAAACTGAATAGGCAAGCAGGCTCGCGCTGTACGTCGGGTGCCACTCTTCCAGTGTAGGTGAACAGACGAGGACGTCGCGTCTCCTAATAAGCGGAGATAGCGAGACCGGCAGCCGGGACATGCGCGTCCTTTTTTTTTTTCAGACGTTAAGTAACAGATATCTTCACACGGAGCGGCTGAGATAAGGCAACAAAAGCCGACATTTCAGGCAACTGTCACCACTGTGCATTGTACACATTATGGACTCGCAGCTAAGTCAGTTACCCAGCGGCTGCTAGAAGTGCACCATTAAATGTGCTTCTTTTTTTTTTTTTTTTACCACTGACAGGTTGAGATTGTAATTATAACTGTCTGACAACAACATTGAAAGAATCGCTACAGTGATAGATCTGTCAGTTTAATCGGAAACACGCATAATACCGCTGCGATCAAAAGCCACCAGACTCCGTTCATAAAAAAGACACCTTTTTTTTTTTTGTACCTGCAGAGCACGGACGTTTCGTTCTCGTCTGGTGGCTTTGAACAGAGAGATACTACAACTGATTTGATGACGATAATCGAATGATCTTTGACCAGACCAAAATTTAGAGAAAACTTGAATGACCAAAAAAGCACATCTGCAGGGATTCTCTCCTTAATGTTGTCAAGTCGCTTCCAGTACAAAAAAAAATCTGAGAATTGTCAGTAGAAAGAAAAATGAGCTTTTAGTGGACGTACACGCGCAGCAGTGACGGTTCCCTGAAATGTTTTCCGTTGCCTCATCGACTAAGCCACACCCACTCAGGTATCTGTTGCTGTCTGAAAAAAAAAAAAAAAAAAAAAAAAAGTTGCATTTTTTTCAATACATATTACATAAACCACTATCAAGGCGGGCGGGAGCCGGCCGGCGAGGAGGTTCTGGGGTTCGATCCCGGCCTGTGCGCGGAGTGTGCGTGTTCTCCCTGTGCCTGCGCGGGTTCGAACACGCGCGCATCGATACGTGTTGCCGACCTGTCCGGGGTGCACCCTGCCTTCGCCCCCAAAAGTGAGCTGGGATAGGCTCCGCCCATGACCCCCCCCCCCCCCCCCCCCCCCGTTCAGGATAAAAGCGGGTACAGATAACGGACGGATTATCAAGGTCAGTCGCTGCGCCTTTGGTAAAAATAATGATGTGTGATCACAAGATGTGAGGCAAATCAACAAAATACAAATTTACTTTGACCGTTTTTGTCATTTGGACCCCCCCCCCTCCCCTCCGCCCTCCCCCAAATGCGAGTTGTAGCATCGCTGCAGCTGTGAAAGGGAGCTCTGTTAATCTGCACTCGATCGCTCCTCCTCAAAGGCCCGGATGTGCGAGACGCGAACTGAAATTGAATTTCATGAACTGAATTCAAAACGTGAGAACTGCATTTAGATAGTTTAATTTTCCCGTGACGTTAAAGTGCGGTTTGAGAGCAAATTAATTCAAATTCAGAGTTAACTATTCAGTTTCAAGTTGATTGATATTCAGTTTCAAACTAAAATTTCAATTTCAATTGAAATATTTTCAGCAATTATTCAAGTTTTGCAATTCAAATTCAAATCCGAATGATTCAAATTCTGTTTCTACTGACACGTATTTCTTCCCATACCCGTGCGTCGGAGAAACACTTCATGAGAGGATGGTTGTGTAAAGTAAAAGTTTCTGCTGCGAACACTGCTGGATGAATCAGGAAATGTCATATTGCTTTATGTAGCTTGGTGCTTCCTCTTAAATGAAAGTTTCAAGCATTCACACTTTGCCGATGGCTACGGAATAGTCCCAAATACAGTACATGGGTGATGAGTCTGACCTAAAAATCAAAAAGATCTTCAACTTTTTTTTCTCGAAATTACTTCAATTAAAAATTCAGGTAAAGCAGTGCTTACGGTGAGATTTGACTCGGGTAAAGTTCAGTTCGCACTCCGGTGCAATGAGACTGTTTGAATTATTGATATGGCAGTTGAAATAGAGTACGACAAATACACACACACAGACGCACATATTCCAAGACAGATTATGTGAACTTTCAAGCCCTTGGCCCTCGGGACCTTTCAGCGCCTTCCTCTAATGTCTAGAAAGTTCAGTGTGTGTGTGTGTGTGTGTGTGTGTGTGCGTGCGTGTGCGCGCGTGCGTGCATGTGCCTGTGTATGCGCGTGCGTGCATGCGCGCGCCTGTGTGTGTGTGTGCGCGCGCGCGTGTGTGTGCGCAAGCGCGTGCGCCTGTGTGTGTGTGTGTGTGTGTGTGTGTGTGTGTGTGTGTGTGTGTGTGTGCCTGTGTGTGTGTGCCTGTGTGTGTGCCTGTGTGTGTGCGTGTGTGTCCTGAGCGTGACAACAGGCCCTTTCATAAAGGTCTTGGCCCTTCATCTACCTTGGGGCTTAGACTGCATGCTGGCTGCCCCTGGAAAGACCTACATCTCTGTCCCTTTCTCCCATTTTTTTCCCCTCCTCCTTCAGTCTCTTTTATTTCTCTCTCCCAGTTTCTGCTCCTTTTGCTGTCAACACAATTAATTTCAAAAGACTTTATTGGCATGGTCTGACCTGCATCTCTTTCCATTTTTTTTTTTTACCCCTTCCTTTGTTTTGTTTTTTTGTCTGTCTGCTTTTTACAAAGTTGCTGTTCAACTGTTACTTTCTTTCACTGAAACATCATCAACCTTTACACCCTGTCATTCCACTTTTCTCTGTCCTTTGTCTCCCTTACATTTTGATCTCCCTTACCTCCTTTCTCCTTCTGTCGTTGTGTTTGCTTGTCTCTCTCTCATTTATACACACACTCATACATATTCTCTTTTCCAAAATGATCTCCTTCACACTCACACCCATACAGTATACATGCTTTCACAACGTGCACACAATCTGGCCCTGGTAAAATCTCCCAGTGATATTTACATCTCATGTTAAATGGATGAGCTGAGAGAAGGTGTCCTGTTTTGCCTCTAGTGATGGTTGTAGTGAGATAGAGGACAGATTTTGAGATTACATCTCTATCATATAGTTACAGCTGTTATTGTGAAACATCACATTATAAGCATGTTCTGTTCGTGTCGTAACAATTTCACAATAATCGGAGTGTAGTCGACACACTGTGTAGTGTGATTTTTAGCATTTTCTGAATGCGGCTTCTTTAGGATGAACACTGTTGATATCCCATTGTGCAGTTTTTTAAGAGTACAAGACTTTTACTGTGCACGCTCAGAAAAGACTGTTAGGATTGTCCCTCAGGAGATACAAACCGTTAAATCACACTTTGTTGAATGGGTGTCCAAGACAAAATCCTATCTGTATTTACTTTTTCTCTTTACCTCTTAGTAATGCTGATTTTGTGAATGTGGCGGTAACATTGCACAAGATCTGTTGTCCCAGACTGCAATTACTGATGTGATGTTTTGAAATCGACAGCCATTTTTAGAATTTCCTTTTCCAGCCTTTTTGCACAAACAAGTTGAAAGTCTGGAAAGTAGGTTAGAGAATGTAAAAGTGATGTCAAATAGTGTTGTTCAAAGTGACCCAAATCATTTCAGGAAAGAAAAAAAAGCCAGGTTTACATCATGTCATGATGGATTTAGAATAATGATTTCAGTGAAAGTTGTCTGTTGAGTCACGTCCAGACTCAGGTCACCGTTGCTGTTTCAGAAATACAAGTAGATTACTTTCACATGGATAATTACAATCCAGTCAACATATAAATGCAAACAACAAACACTAATTATATTGATGTGCACTCACAATAAAGTAAGTTGTTCTCTCCATAAATTGGACAATTCCCCTCAGCCAAAACACAGGTATTTAGTCTAACTATTCAACAGTGGCCATGTTAAAGCAGCCATAGAAAATGTGTCACTGTAGAATTTGGTCTAACGTCAAACATGTATTTTTTTTAATTTAGAATCCCAAAACTTCCACCTGCTCTTACAGAGGCCTTAATAAAAGAAAACATACTGAACAATACAAAACACATACACGTGATAGGTGACAAAAAATGCCAAAAAGAACACAATCACAAAAGAAATACCGAAATAACTTATTCAACAGCACCTGGACTGAAAATTAACCTGACATCAGTGTTGCTCTATTCGAAGTGATCCAAATTTAACGTCTTTAGTCTTTTAAGAGCATTAAATGCTGAACTTTTCAATTGTATGAATTTCAATTTAAAGTTGACTTTTTTAGTTTTTTTCTGTTTTTGTTTTAATTTTGCACTGCCATTCATGTGAAAAATTATTTAAAAACAAAGTTTAATTAAAGATTTGACCTAAAAATAAGGCTCATGTACCGCTAGTCAAGAGGATACTAAATAAAAACCTTTCTTTTCAGAGACATTTTTATAATACACTGACATAGCTTTGGAATACACGTTATTGTCAATCCATGTCTGTTATGCAGAGGCATGCACCTTACAGTTCTTCATAAACCATCAATCATAAACTCTTACTCAAAAATGAACACAGATCACGCATTTGCATGGATTATTGTTATCTCTCTGGACCCAGATTGATTTGTAGTACACATTAATTCACGTGGAAATACCTTCAGACCCAGCAGAGTGGGAAAACAATACCATATTGGTCTTTCCTTGTGTAGTGATAATCTAAGTCCCCGTGAGTCACCGCAACAACAACACAACAAAGGGGGCTGATGTGACAATTGTAGGAGGGAAATGCACTTTGCCAGTCCGATGTTCGAGTCATGTACATTATTTAGCGTCTCCTGTTAATCTTCTCTCTGCATTACTCAGCCCTTCTTCACGCAGCCTTCCCTCTCTTTTCATGTCTGTCTTGTTGTTGACTTCCCCATCTTGCTATTTCGCTCTACTGATCTGTCTCCATGTCCGTCTCTTGGTCACCTTGAGATTCCGAGTGTCCATTAAGGCTTTCAAGTTTTCTGTTGTGCAGTGCTTTCAAAGCTTTTTCTGGGTTTACATTATTTTCACCCATGATTGCTTGTCCTCATCAAAAAAAAAAAAAAAAACCAAAAACCCGACAGCGAGTATGTACAGAAATCTTGAGTTTCAAACTCAGGGTAATTTGAACACTTTGTGTGTCTCTACACTGAGTATGTGCAAATAAATACCCCGGTGACATTCAGTCACCGAAGCGACTGAATGTTGCCTTGTTGTTTTGATGATAATTTTTCCCCCACATTAGCCATTGCGAAATTGTATATAAATATATGTATGTCTTGACCCCACTGAGCCATATTATTGGTAACATATATGCCGATATGCACCCATAACAGTGCAAATACGATTTTTTTTCCATATCAATAGCCATGCTTTGTGCAGGACTGCAAGGGTATTTACACATTTACTCAAAATAGATCAGGAACAATGGAAAGTAAAAAAGTGTGTGTGTGTGTGTGTGTGTGTGTGTGTGTGTGTGTGTGTGTGTGTGTGTGTGTGTGGTCGTGTCAGCTTTTCAAAGCAGCACCAGTAGATTGGTTTGTCATCTTGCTGACTGGGTACTTCAATTTTTATCCAGGGCAAAGCCCTTTTTTCTCTACAACACACAGATAAACCCAGTGGGTTTGTCTGTGTGTGCTGGCTCAAGCTGCTGTCCTGGTTTTAGAATAGCCATTTGTCAAAGTCACTCTACTTATGTGTTGAAAAGTTCCTGTATGGGGAGCTTTTTTCCTCTGCATATTTTTGTGTTTGCTTGCATGAAAATATCTATCTTTCACTTGTCTTTTCTTATCCTCGTGTTTCCTGGTTCCCGTGTATTGTATATACAGTTGTATTATATATACAGTTAAGTATGTCTATTGACACATACAATATACTGTTCAGCAGTAGTTGTTGGGAATCAATGTGAGTTATATCTTTATGCAATCTGTTTTAATGATTTGTATTTAATGCAAGAAGATTGTCAACATACTCTTAAAAGGTTTGGGGCAACTTTGATTCATATTTTGTATATTGACTCTACAGTGGTTAGCATTGTCGCCTCACAGCGAAAAGATTCCGGGTTCGAATCCGGGCCTGGGCTTTTCTGTGTGCCGTTTGCATGTTCTCCCTGTGCCTGCGTGGGTTCTTTCCAGGTACTCCAGCTTCCTCCCACCATCCAAAAAACATGCACCTCAGGTTAATTGGTGATTCTACAAATTGCCCTTAGGTGTGAATGAGAGCGTGAGTGGTCTTTGTTTCCGTTTGTCTATAAGTGTTGGCCCTGTGATGGACTGGCGACCTGTCCAGCGTGTACCCTGCTTTCGCCCGAAGTGAGCCCCGTGACCGTGACCCTGTTCAGGATAAAGCGGGTATAGATAATGGATGGATGGATTACAATGTATCTGCAGCATAACACCTGAGGATGGAATTGTTCCTGTTTAATATGGTTGAGCTTACTTTGGTCAATCAGCTGACCTTGTCATAAAATGCTCCTACAACACCCCATAAAGTTTGCTATTAAGTGGCCGTGCATCATTAAACGTGCAGAAGACCTCAGCTCATATCCTCTTAATTAAGATCATTTAAATGCCACTGTTAAACATAGCCAATGTGTGTGCTGTTTTTTTTTTTTTTTTAATTTCCCATTCAAATGTTCCTTTATTTTTGCATACATGTATGTGGATATATTCACCCCTACATACATCTACGTTATCTTTGTGTGGGTGTTGAAATACAGAAAACAAGCATTCAGTTGACATCATTTGTGTGTGGGTCTTAAATCTTATTAAACAGGGGCATGTGCCATGTGTACGGAAGAAATGGATACTTAAAAGGAATTTCACTGATGCTCTCATACAGTAAAACAAAATTGAAGTGCAGGCATAAACAAATGTATTACTTTTATAGATAATCCTGTTACTCTGTGGGGCAGTATTAATTGTATTTTAATAATTGCTATTGTTCCGCCTTTGAGAACAGCGCAGAGATTTGCATGAAGACTCATCAAGCAAATTAGTTTTAAATGAATTGAGTGAAGACAGGGATATATACTGAACGGAGCCAGAAAAACGGATTACCATACTGTTGCACTAACAGCTCTTCAGCTATGACTTCAGAGTCAGTAGTGAGCAGTGGGGACAGTGAGTCTGTATCGTAGAGCTATCAGCCAGCTGCTCCCCAATTACGCAAATGGAGCTCTGAACAGGTGGAGGATGGAGGAGGATTTTACACAACCATCGATGTCTCTCCCGAACGGACACAGTGTACATCCAGTAGATATGCTATATGTAGGCAGATAAACACAACACAACACACCACCTGGTAACAGCAAAATTATGTGCAGATGTGTGTGTGTGTGTGGTTGGATACATTCATTTGTACTTTCCAAGATGATATTTGCAGCCTAGATACATATCATTTGATTACATTTGCAGCCTACTTAAAGTTTTCACACAAAAACTTGAAGAGTAGATGTAGGTTTATTTTTGCATTTGAATTCTTGTTTTTTTGTTATGTTTTCTGGTTTTGAGTACACCTTGCTGTGCGTTCTCTTATGTGAGGCTCTATAAGAATGTGTGTGTTTTGGCTGAGCGCTATGGCTGTGCACAAACAACCCTCTGTGTAAATAGCTCATTAGTGGTGTGGGGAGGAGGGGGTATACCCCTGTGTGTGTGTGTGTGTGTGTGTGCGTGTGTGTGTGTGTGTGTGTGTGTGTGTGTGTGTGTGTGCGCGTGTATGTGTTGATTGATGGGGTCACAGCAGGGTGCCAGGCCTACTTACAACCTAGGCCTGGTCCCCCCCCCCCCCCCCTACCCTCCCCCCTCGTCGCTCTGTTCCATCCTCGTTTAATCTGGCAGCAGAGGCGAAGGAGAGCGGGAGCGAGAGTCACCATGGGACACTGCTCGTCTTCAAAGATCACGCTCATGCCTCTTTTCCCCTCTCTCGTCACCATGTCTCTTTACTTTGCCCTCACTCCTCTCTCCTCCCTGCTCACTCAGTTCCTCCTCCCTGCAGTTTTGTCTTCATTTGAACTTCTCCCGCCTCCCTCGTCTTCATCGCGCTTAGAGACAGAGCGTGCAACAGCGGTGATGCAAGACACCTTGTCATTTTTTGTTTTGTGCAACCCATTTTTTTTTTTGTCTGAATTGGATCTCGTCAACTCAGTTTTTTTTTTTCCTTTTGCATTTGAACTTATCTGAAATCCTAAACACTATTGGGAATGTCACCAAGACAAACCCAGCCTCTCTCATATGGCTCTCTATTTGACACACTTCTCTATTTTTTTCCTCTGTCTGGATATCCTCCCTGACGTCTGATACCCTTCAACCCCTTACACTTGTGTATTGTCATTTCGTTGGTGTTTCTCATCTTCTTTCACCTGAACTTGACAACTCTCGCTTTCCCAAAGTCTGACAGGAAAGAGGAAATGACTATGAATCTAAGAGCTGTATCTTTGAACTTGAGGAAAGTTGGTGGGTTTTTCGCGACAAAGAGGGAAACCGTGACTGTGGAGTAACATGTAGATAGAGACAGAAAGACAGAAAAATATTGGAGACAAAGACAATAAATGAACTAACAGCATATTCTTTGAGTGCCTTTAACAACACTGATATATTAATTTAAATGTGAAGCAGAATTTGTAATGAAAACAGCATTTACTGGGGTTTTTTATGAGTGTTTTGATCCCATTTTATACTCATATGCTCACACTTTTTTGAATGACACACACTGCCTGCAATTTTTACTGAATGGCTATTCATACAGCCTATTCATAACTATGCAACGTTTTAATCATCTCTGTGGACACAATTCATTTTTTCCTGCAGGTTTAATTTTTTTATTATTTGCACGACATATTTATATATATATATATATATATATATATATATATATATATATATATATATATAATTCATTATAAAATATTAGATACAAGGGAGTACAGCGGTAAAACCTATCTAAGCCATAGTTGTATCACAACAGATGTGTGTATGTTACTTGTCCAAAACAAATTATAATCGCACATAAGATTTTAGTTTGTTTCACCATTTGTTTAATTCAGTTTTGCTTTGCTACTGCATTAACTGAGTGTTCATGATAATTTGTAAGACAGTTAATCAGTTGTTTAGTGTGTATATTATCTAAGTGTGTTTGTACATGTGTGTGGCCAGAGGGGAGTGTCATTTTTTTTTGCATGCGTGTATGTTTAGCCCTTAGATGGAAATGAATAGGGGATGGTGGAGGGTATTGTGTGGAGTGAATGGCTACTTAAAGACCACCACCACAGCTGATGAAGACACACGTACACACACTCTCTGAAAAACCACTAAAACACTTGACCTTTCACCTCACCTCCTCTGGAGCCAAGTCCTTTTATTGGCTCTCCATCTTTTCGCCTCGGCAAGTCCAAACAAACGGGCTCTTTGTTTATGAACTCTGGCTTTGTTACTGTGTCCATACTGCTGGCTGGTATGGCTGCAAGTGTGTATCTGTGCTTACTTTGTGTGCCTGTGTGTGTCATGCTGGTATGCATGTTTTTGTGCAACTTTCTGCGTGTTTATGTTGGTTTCCTGACAAAGACAAAAGGGTTTTTGATTATCTTCCTGTGCTAATGTTAAACAAAGGCTTAACCAAAGCCAGCAGTAGCGAGACAGCGCGTGACTGACTTACAGAGAGGCACCACAAATAACAGTTGGAGGGGAGACAGGTGGACTGTCAGGCCAAGAGACAGACAGACAGGCCAAGAGACAGGCAGGCAGGCAACAGTCAAACATCCAGACAGACAGGCAGGCAGGCAACAGTCAAACATCCAGACAGACAGGCAGGCAGGCAACAGTCAAACATCCAGACAGACCGGCAGGCAGGGAAGCAGGGGAGCAAACACAGTAAGAATGTGAGTTTGTAGAGATTTCCAATTGTCTTAGTTTAATATTAAGACACTTAAATTGTTTTTCCTTTAAGTAAAATAAAAAGCAAAATAAGTAGACAAAGACATGTATCGGAGAGTCAGAGCATAAATGAGAGCTGCGGGAGGAACAGACATCAACAATATTGAACGATGAAGAGGGGGAAATTGGAAATAATCAAACTTTATGTTGTTGCTATGGGAACAATGGCAATGATGGAGCTGGTTGGGAGAAAAGGTACAGTAGACCTTGGTATTTAAAGTTTGTGCGCGCACCTACATACACGCATGTTAGAGTAGATCTTGCGTAAATCCCTTTTCCTTTGGTATATATGCATAATGCGGTGATTAAATATACTGTAATATTATATTACTCATGTATGGGTATGTATGTTGGTGTGGATAAGGTATGTATAATAATTATGAAAGTATATTTTTTTTTATATGAATGCTTGTTTGCATGAGAGCATATCTGTGTGTATAGTCGCAAGGAGAAACCCTCTTCATAACATCCTCCTCCTACCTCCAACCCAACTCGCGTCTCCTCAGGTGATTATCTGGTGAAACTAATAAAAATGGAAAAGGTAATTTGATGAATGAGAGAAAATGAGCAAGAGGGTCTCTCTTATCAGAAGGATGAAAGGGAAGGGAGAGCTGAAATCTATATTTAGCCTATTATTGTTAAGAGAACAATGTGCAGGCAGCTTGTAGATCAAGGCTGCCTGTTCACACTGGGGCTTCATTCTAAATCAAGGAGGATTCTTTAATTAAACAAGCGAGTGTAGAAAGACAGTATGTCAGTGAAATAATTTCATAGACACTGCTGGAAGAAATTCTGCATCAAAACAACTGTTTTAATGCAAAGCTAGTTCATACGTGCTTTTCTCTATCACGTTCTATTATTTTGACTTTTAAAGATTTCGACATTTAAGAAATAATCACAACCATATCACAGACATAAGGGAAGCACTTTGCTTAGCTAGTTTTATTTACCTTAAAATATGGTGTGAGAAAGGTAAAGAAATCATGTTTCCAGATTATTGTGATTTTGCAGGTAACAGTGATTAACACTGATGAGGGAAATAGTCTTTGGGTTGACAAAAGAACTTTTAAAATGCCTTTAGAATGTATTATAACGTATACGTTTGATAAGGCTACAGAATAGTTAGTTTTATCCTCAATTACATAAATGTTATCCAAAAACAAGTGTTGAAATGATTAATCATCTTAGCATCTTATTTCTTTGACTTTTTACGGAAAAATAAATTCAATTTTGTTGATATTTCTGCTGTACAAATAACTTTTACCTTTCCAAACCCACACACTTTTTCTTTTATCTGTTTTTATATCTCCTCTGTATTTCCTCTGCTCTTCCCTTTTTTATATATGTGTCTCTTAAGAGTTGTGTTTCAGTGGGGGATTTATTATAGTTGTGACAGCCTTAAAATTGACTGGAATGGAAAGCAACATTTAAAAGGCTTCATGAAAGGAGATGGGGCGTGAGGAAAAAATGGCATGTTTTTGTTCTTTTTCAAAGGAAAGCAATCCTCTTGTCACTCTTAGCAATATGGTGTATGCATTTATTTTCCTGCGTCGGAATCAGAAACATTTCCACAGTCATTTTATATACCTCTTCATAGAAAATTATACACTGGACACATGAAAGAGGAACATTTAAAAATGTATTTTATACTTTGTGGAAGGGGACATTAAAGTGTCCGACACCTCTGTTGCAGCTCCACAGCATTATTGGTTCTTGCTGATGTAAAGAAGGAGAATGACAGCTGTTGAGAAAGCTTGATTATGATTTGCCACAAGCTTTAAAATGATATTGCACTGACAGAAATACCAAAGACACAATCAGAATAGATGTTGTTTGAGAAAAGATTAATAATCTACACAATTTGACAGTATTTGTTATTTCATAAAACTCTTCTGGTAAATTACAAACACATGGTGAATGGGCACAATTAATTAATGCAAAGTGTACTGTATAAAAAAAAAACGTATAGCTGTGTGCGCCAGGATCTAGTCCCTTTAAAATATTTGTGGACATCGAGCGATCAGTGCAGTTAAACATGCTTGCTCTGCAGAATTTACAACAGAGAAATGTAGCGTTTGCTCTTGTGGATTTAAAGGAAACTTCATCTTGGGCACTGTGGGGAAGAAAAAAGCAAATCATCCTTCTCTGATTAAATTGTAGTTTGTGGTTATTTTTCAGCTTAGTTTCATGACTTAGTTGGCGTTCACTTGTCATGATTTATAAAAAAAAAAAAAAAAAAAAAAAAAAAAAAAAAAAAAAAAAATGCTATGAAATTACAAGGACAACCTGCTGTGTTTTATTTCAAATTGGTAATTCATTTTTGTTGTTCATCATTTCACCCAACTAGTGATTTATTCATTTATTCAGTCATTCCTCAGTACAATCAGTCAGTCAGAAAAGCATGCTCCAAATTGTGCGCTCTGTAGTGAATACCTTACAGACAATCAATAAGGCTTTAATTCATTGCTCAAAGATAATTTCATGCTCTCAGAAGCCCATTGGTTATATTAATACAGCTATTAAGGCACTGGGCTATGAACTTAATATTACTCACCCTCAGAGCAAAGTGAAGAGAGTGCCATGACCAGGGCTATCTCAGCGTGTTAAATGAGAGTTTAAACTGTTAATCATCTTGGTTAGCCTCTTTCTCAGATGAGGTCCAGCACTCTAATGGCTAATAAGACTCCATAACACTCTCTACACTGCCAGAGGAAACCGGCAGTTCAGCAGCGGACCTCGGCGCCATCGCGCTCCTCCAGCTGAACTTTTGTCGCACATAAATGACAACAGCAAGTCTTCTTCTGTTATTTGTGGCTGAATACAGTACCATTTAATTTAAACATTCAAACCTGCCTGTTCAGCTTTGTGGCGGAAATACAAACTGCTTATTTCAACAAGTGGACAATCATGCTAAAAAAAACAAAAAACATTTTGTACAATGCTTGCAATGGTGCCTGACAAAAGAATACTGTATAATGTTGGGAAATGACAGACTGTCATGCTATTTATTTTCTGTTACAGTATGCCGTGGCTCCATGTCTGATTAGAAGCGCGTCTTTGTATGGCACAGATAGAAATGGCGATGTAGAGTCAAATTAAATATAAAAGGGGAAACAAAATGAAAAGAATAATTAGGGAGGACGCATAAGACGTCATTATCAGAGAGACAGAAAGAACTTGATGAAAAGAACTGTGGGAGGAACAGACATGAACAGTAATGGAAGATGAAAGTCCTGATGATTGATGAGTCATCTTCCACAGCAGATAATGACAGCTATCACTCTTTTGATTTGTGTCTCCAGGCCTTTAAAAAAAAAAAAAAAAAAAAAAAGTTTTTTTTTTTTTTTTTTTTTTTAATTTTTTTATCTGTACTCTGTTTTTGCTTTCCCTCCTGTTTCCAGTATATAATTGCAGTCGCTGTATGAAAATGTTCTGGCAGACAACCGGTTTGGGAATAGTTTAACCGAATGATTTGTGTACTGTTTTTGCCAACTGGTGATTACATCATATAATTCTGGTCGTCTAAACTGCTTTTTGTGTTTATTTATTGTCTACGTCTATAAGGCCAGAAATGAGATCTAGGTAAAGGTCTGAAACAAGAGAACGGTGCATTGATCTTGGTGGTGAAAGATAGGGTCCTAGCAGTTCTGGTGTGTGTGTGTGTGTGTGTGTGTGTGTGTGTGTGTGTGTGTGTGTGTGTGTGTGTGTGTGTGTGTGTGTGTGTGTGTGTGTGTGTGTGAGTGAAAGGGAAATAAAGCACCTTTTTTGGCACATGTACTAGATGTGTGTGTCTCGTGATATGAAGGGTTTTTGTCACATCATATTTCACTTGAGTGTTGTTGGTGTGTGTGTGTGTGTGTGTGTGTGTGTGTGTGTGTGTGTGTGTGTGTGTGTGTGTGTGTGTGTGTGTGTGTGTGTTGAAAGGCTGTGTGGTCTCTTGTCAGAGGTCTCTGACTGATGTTGTGTAAGGGTCAGCTGAGTTACAGTGGTAATGAAAGAAACAGGCCACCTTGTGCGTGTGTGTGTGTGTGTGACCTGTGAGAGGCAGAACAAAGTTACAGCAACAGGGGGTCTTCCTCGCTATTACATAGCCACACATCTGGCTTCCATTACACACTAGTTTGCACACAGTCACACACTCTCCTGGTCAGGCACACGGTCTGTCTCTCTCAGCCCATCTTAATGTGTAGTGTTCACTTGGAGCCATCAGACAACTTAATGGCAGCACTTTCCCGTTTTCTTTAAGGAGTTTTTGACCACTTACAAGTGCACATGTACACACAAAGACACACGTATACACAAATACTATAACATAGGCAGCCAAACTTACACACCAACAGAGCCTTACATCCAGGCCTTTACAAAATGACAGCCCATTTTAACCACCCTTCATTGAGTGATAGTGGGAAATTTAGCTTTTCTGTTGTTGTACATCTCACACACACACACACACACACACACACACACACACACACACTCACACACACACACACACACACACACACACACACACACACACACACACACACACACACACACACACACACACACACACACACACACACAAGAAGGAAGCTGCTGTTATTGTGTTTGCCTTTCAGCTTTCTGTTGTAGTGATGGTAGAAAGCTTTAATTAGGGATATATATATATATATGTGTGTGTGTGTGTGTGTGTGTGTGTGTGTGTGTGTGTGCTAGTGTAACTTGTAAATTAAAAGTCATCAATGAGGGAGACTCATGAGAGAAGATTCATGGATATGCGGTTTGCTTACACAGTAGACACAGATAGACCTAAACAGAGGAGGTATGTACAGAAGTGTAGGTATACCATAGCTAGCTGTTACCTAAAGGATATGTTGACACAGGCCCCTGACCCACTGCCTACTACACACAGAAAACACATGCTTTCACACAGTGGCAGGAACACGCGAGATTCTTCACAAATCGGTTACCTGTGTATGTGCGTGTACATATGTGACAGTGAGTGGGCTTGTCCTATGAGGTATATGCCTGTGTGTACGTGTCTGTCTGTGTTACTGTGCCGACCGTGCCAAAGGAATGCATTCATCCTGCCCTGACTGCCCAGAGCTTAGCCTGCTGGGTCCTTTCAAAGAGCACTCTCCTGCTTGCTCGCTCGCTCTCACTCACAAACACACTCATGACACACACACACACACACACACACACACACACACACACACACACACACACACACACACACACACACACACACACACACACACACACACACACACACACACACACACACGCACACACACTCATTGAGGAACACACATGGGGCATACCAGGGCACTTTGTGATTGGCCATAATTACCATAGGAACAACAAAAGGTCTTTCAGGTTTCTCGTTTAGCTGTCGTTTGCTACATCACTCATTAACTCCCACAGGAAGTCATTAGAGGCAAAAATCCGTCCTGATAGGTCAACAGCAGCTGAAAAGGTTCCCAAAACCAGGAAGTAATCAGGTGCTGATTATCTACATGATGCCAAGTGTGATTAGGATTTTTTTTTTTCCGCCGCCGTTTGATTGTACCTTACTTTCTGCTGTTGTGCCAAGAATGCAAATGCTGTAAGCAACAGAAAAAAATGTTGTTACTCATTTTAAACTTTAAAACTGTCTTAAAGTATTCTTGTCCGACTTCTGAAGCTGGAGCTTTTAACGATGAAAATCAATACAGTATTTTATTGAAGAAAAATATGCCCGTTATGATTAGTTTTCAGCTTTTTGCATTCGAATTGAAAGCAGCTCTTTTTGAAGTCAGAAATGGAGGTTGATTTAATAATTACGTAAGCGTTCATTTTTTTTGAATCTGAGAGAGCTGGAGCCCAGCATGAATGGAATTCTAAAACAGTGGGTTAGGGTAAAAAGTCAGGGTGTTTTAAGGTTTTATAGCTTTTAAGATTTTCTTTTCTAACCCGCTGATTGGCCTTCTGGCAATATAAAAAGTGACCTTCCTTCCCAATTTGAATGCCTCACACTCTTCCACACAGATCTTGTACTTTTCAAACTTTAATTGTTTTTAAACTTTTTAGTAATAGGTCAAATTAAAACATATAGAGTCATTTTTAAAGAAAAATTGGAAAAATGAACACAGCTTTGAACTCCTAAATGAAATTGCACAGCAAAGTAGATAGTATTTTTTAGTGCTGTTGCTATTTCCTCCTTTCCACCCTCTTCTCTCTTCTTCAGAGTAGCTGCCCGAAGAACAGGAAACGATTCAGTTTGCAAACTTTGCAGACAGACTGACAGCAGTTGTTGGTGGGAAATTAAACATGTTAGTGGTTAGTGTTTACAGTCATATTCGGTTGCAATCAGCTCCTCTACTAGCCTCAGAGACTACCGTTGATTAAGTGTTTCTTGTGCGTCATCTTCATAATTGCTGTTTCTCAATATGAAGGATGTGTCCTTGGTAGGCTGCAATTCTAGGATGCTACAGTCAGTCTAAAGGACCGTTCCGATGTCTAGGATCTACCAATCACTAAGTCCTTTTTCATTTTCAAAAATACATCAGGTGTACCTTCGGCACCCATAATCCTATGCACACATATAGGATCACCCAGAATGAAAGGTCTCTATAACACAGCAGTAGGTGGCAACAATGTTCCGCCTGGTTGCAATCCGCTATTAAAACAAAGAAGAAGAAAAAAAGAATGCACACCTGCACACTGGCTAGACTGTTCCATTATGTGTTCTCCGAATGTTGGTAAGGAGTCTTGTCAAGCCTCTGAAGGACCCAACATGCACGGGAAAACATAGACAGGCAAAAACACATGGCTCACAGAAGCAGAGTTTCCGATACTGATACAAACTCAGTGGAATAAATGTCAACATCTTATATATTATGCTCATAAAGAATTTAGTAAGTACCCCACCTCCATTGCACACACTATTTGTCAATGCCTTAATTAGCTCAAACAAGCACAGGGTCTTTAAAATTTCTGGAGTGCAGATACCCGTGAGAGATGATAATGACACAGCATCGAAACGATAAGGCATCTTGCATGTACTTGCACACGCGCACACACATGCACAGGGTAATGAGAAGGCGTCACTTACAAGACTTTCTGAACAGATGCAAGGAGGGCCAGAATTGATAAGCAGTGGTATCCTGGTGGACATGTAAATTTTGCTATGCTACACGCACAGAGCAACCACAAGTTTTAGAAATGCAGATTACTATTTGAATGAGTACCAGAGAGAGACGGACAGTGACGTAGATCGACGAAAGAGTTGTAGTAGAGTGAGAAAGGGGGAATAGGCTGGAACAAAAGTGGGATTGAAAGGGAATGCCAAGAGAGGCATGCACAGTGGGAGAAGGCGCAATGACATTAAGTGTGAAATATTCTGAGGAGATGAAAAAAGCAAGTAAATATTCCGGAGAGGGACGAGAAGAGCAGAGTGAATTTCTCAGTCCGCTGTGAATGTCTGGTTTGGATGTACGACCCATTAGTCTCACTTCAGACACTGAAAAATTCCCTTCGTGTGTGTTTCTTTGTCTTTCCCACCCTTCACATTTCTCTCTCTGTCACTTTGTTTTTTAACATGTTTTTTTTTTCCACAGTGCTCTTTCACTCTCTTCTTTCCTTTAACACAGCACTCTAGTTTCACGTGCAGACAAGCAGAACCAAATACAAACACAAATACAAGCTCGCATGTCTCTGGTATGATGCAAGCCAGACATTGCAATTACGGTCCAACTAATGGCCACTGTGTCTCATCACCCCTGATTGGTTCAAACAAGACATTGCCTCATTGGGTCTGTCCTCATAATGGAGAACCTAAAGCAGTAAGCACTTTTAGCCCTTTTCTCCCAGCTGATGCACACAAATGTATCCACCTTAGATTTAATTTTTGTGCCCATTTATTTCCTGGTTGCACTGCAGTGTTTGGTAAATCCTGCCATGGAAATGTCCCAAGAGATGCAGCGGTGTAAAATAAACCCCCATTGAATTGCATTGTCACAGCTGAATGTGAGCTCCACATTGAATTATTTAACTCTCATGGTGATGAAAAATATCCTGAAAATAAAACTACTGTGTAGTCTAACAACTGTAAAATTTGTGGAGAGCTTAGACGCAGTATTTAATAATCTAACAAAATGCTGTCTTGTCTCTCTTTGTTTTTCTCCTGCCCTCACTGGTTCCTGTTCTGCTTCGTGTTTGCACCTTTTCTGCTGAAATCTTCCTCAGGTAAGAGCATCCCCTGTAATACAAGCTTCTGTGTCATGTCTGATACTGAAATAGCAATATAGTTCACACCTGAGATGTATTTCATGTGGAAATCTAGCAGTGCGGTTGCAGCATTGATCCAGGCTGAAACCTCTATAGAACTTCTAAGCTGTAAATGTATAGATTGCAGCTGCAGGTCAGTTGGGTACTTTATGTGCGTGCAGCTGTTTCAACCTAGAAACGTTGTTTACTATCCAGAAATTTGCTTCATCAAATACATTTTGGGCCAAATTGACCTTTCATGGTACACATTTACAAATTGTCATATTTTTCAATATGTCGTCCTTATACTGGTCGTCGTGTAAATCTTATGGAGTCTTTCAATGGTTGGTCATCCCAAAGCATATAACTGCACCAGAGACTGGGATTGCATACTCTTTTCTACATTAGTAAGTATAGGCTAAAGCTCATGGCAAGGTTGGAGAAATATTGATATCTCCTGTCCTATGTGTGAAGTAAGAATTGACTCTCTCAATATTTATAACAATATATAGCATGCTATATAAGACCAGTCTTTCCGTTCAAAAGTTTTCCACTCATAACAATAACAGTTAAGTTTTAAACTTTCAATCAAATTAAATTTTCTATCAGCAAAAATCCTTTGACAAAGAAAACATGTAATAGTGGGTGATATGAAAATGCATTCTGTGTACTTAACAGAAATATGGTGCTAAGACTTCTACAAAGCCTATTTGATAATGCAAATTAATTGTGTTTAAAAATAAATTTAGGAGACAAGGATAAAAATAAGTCTGAGTTTCCGAGACTTATTTTTGCTATCAAACAATGTTCTTACTGTAAAATGGACTTTTAGCAAACACTGGAAACAGCTGGCTGCATCCATGTTTACTGTACAGTATCTCTGTCTTTTTATTGTTCAACATGATATTCCTGTTGAAGTAGAAGATGTACAGTTCACCATATATATCCCACTATGTCCTATAACTGGACTTTATGTTTCTCATATCTTGAGCCTCGCCAAAGCCAAATTCCTATTAACTTTAGCCGACATAGTAGCACAGTATTGGATCTTGTTAGATGACAGCGACTGAGAGATACAGTTTTCTGATTCTCACAGAAATGGCTTTGGACAGGAACAGTGGTTCTCGATCTCCAATTCCCCTCGGGGTGCGTTAAGTTTTTGTTCCAGCTTATCCCTCCATCTAGTCGACTCAATTGTGCTGTTCAGTGAACAGTGAAATGGACTTAGCAGCTCCTCAGTACTGTCAGGTGTGTTTGTTCTCTGAAATAAATGAACAGATGGCTCACAAACCAGCGATGGGTCATCTAAGCCAGAGGTGTGTGTGTGTGTGTGTGTGTGTGTGTGTATTTGCACACATGCATAGAAATCTCTGTGTGTGCATGGACAAATCTGTGTTTGTTGTTTCCGTGCATGATTGATGTGTGTTTATTTGTGTGTATATACTGTGATTTTCGGCCTGTGCAGTAGGTATTTTGGCCGACTGGCATTTGGCTAAGCTTTAACCTTTGGATTGTGAGGTCTGGCAAACAAGAGGAAAGTGAAGATGATGAAGAAACTAGGGATCAAGAAAAGAATAAACTGGGAATGCAACTGTGCAATTGTGGGAACATTGTAGCTCAAAGAGATTGTGCTAGGTGATAATTAAAAGAAAAAGCGAAGAAATAAATGAAAGGTCCCTAAGTAGAAAAATGTAGGAGGTGGGAAGGAGTTGGGATGCAATGTAGTGTGTATATGTAGGTGATAACAAAGGGAATAGAGATGAGGATAGACTGAGGAAGTCAATATGACAACAAAACAAATGGTTGAGTAATTACATAATTACGGGAGGAAATAAAAGGACAGGTGCTTTTGGACAAGAGGATTTTGGTCATAGTTCTAATAGCTGTAACAGGAAATAGCCCCTTTTTTGTGTGTGTCAGCATGGCAGGGCCTGAGGTTGATCATAATTCTTAGAACGCTGTTTAGGGACTTTTTTTTTTAGCGCTTACTTTAGGTTAGGTACTCTCCCACGGCAAGGGGAACCTTGAGTACTGTGAGTCACTGATGTTTGGACAAACATATGAGCCAGCACCCGCAACTGACATTTGTAAATTATCTGCGTAAAACGTTAAACAACAGCTCTTAACGTTAGCCTGAAAAAAAAAATGGAACAAAATATGGACCAAACCAGCATCCTCCATCTTGTTGTATGTCACGCAAAAGTAGTGTTGCTATACCAACTGCGAGCCGACTTTGGCCACTTCAGTGTTCCTATTTGCGGCGTGAATGTAAACAGAAAAGGGGAGCTCCCCAGTGGGTAGTTCCTTTCAGGAGCCTTAAGAACCGTCCGGTCTCGTAAGCATCCACAGACTTAAAGCAAGGTGAAAGAAGAAAACTTTTTGTGATGATATACATTTTTGCAGAGAGAGGTAGACTAAAGCTTAGAAGGTAAAAGATGTCAGATGAGGTCTGACATCATTACCGAGGAAGACGTGAGGATGAGACAGAGAGAAGAGCAAAAGAAATGCAGGCACAAAAGGGAAACCGAGAATAAAAAATAAGATCGAGAGGGAGATGAGAAAGTTAAGACGGATCATAAGGAAGGGCATCATTAGGATGAGATGCACAGTGTGGGGTGATGTATGATTATAGGAAAGGAGAGACAGAAAGAAGGAGGTAAGGGTTGCAGTGCCTTTGCTTCAAACAAAAATAATCACACATTCCTACTCTGAAAATAAGGCTGGAGATAAGAGGAAAAAAAAAAAAGGTAGAACTGCTGAAGGATAGATGAAGAGTGGCTGTGAGGACAGACATAAGGTGTGGAGGAACCTCTGACATGAACAGCAAGTGACCCAAACTAAAGTTTAATTAGCATATGTAAATTACAGCTGCCTCTCGCGTGTCAGCTCTCGCCTCACCATCTTCCTCCCTCTTCAGTCTCTCACCCTTTTTCCTTTATTACTCTAACCCATCACCTACTCACCCTACTTTCCTTAGCCTTCTAATCTCTTCATGTCTCCCCTCAATCCTGTTCACTCTGTCACCGTTTTACCCTCTACAATCCCTTTTATTTACTTTTTACTTTTTTCTGGCTGTCACCTTTTGATTTAGTCCCTGAAACCTCATTTTCTCTCCTCTCACCTCCTCATCATGTCATCTTTTACCTCTCGTTCCCTCTCTTGGTTGCCTGGCAGATCAAGTTGGCATTTTGCTAAGCAATTGTTGATAGTATTATGGGACTTGTCGCTGGGATATTTATGTGGTTCATAATCTAAGCCTCTGAATAAACCAGCCGAACTGTGTGATATCCAGTCTAACTGCATGATAGTCAGCCAAACAAGGCAGCTTTGCAGCTTTGCAGCCATTCTACTGAACTATAAGGGAAATCTGATCACCTTGAGCTTATCAAATGCAACCCACACATGCACACTCAAATCTACACATGTAACACATCTGACCCTTTACTGATACCATGACCCTTCTAATAGTGCTGAACCATCTTTCTCTTTCTTTCCCTCTTTTCTCTCCGATGTTCACAGCTAGTGCCACACACACACACACACACACACACACACACACACACACACACACACACACACACACACACACACACACACACACATACATATACATCCATCTGCAGTCTTCACATCCTGTTTCCTTTCCTCCTAACTACTTGGCTCACTGCCTGAACACACTTCTCATCTCCAATTTGAATTGATTTTGTTGCTCTGTCTGAATCAGAGTAGGGTTTAGGTTAAAGCCTTGTGGCACCTAAATCAGGATCCTGCGTATTGTATTTTACACATGTGTTACTACTGCTGTATTATTTCATGCATAATGTGTGCAAACACTTGAGGTTTCAATATGGATCAGCTGTTTAGTCAAGAAAACACCCTCACATATTTATTCTTTTTTTTTGTCATTCATGCAATGAATAATTCAGTCATTGAATCCATTAGTTCAACAGTTTGCCTGAATGTTTCCATGTAACTGTCCACGAAGGGTGACACGGTTTTCTTAACATTATGTGACTCTGTTGTGGTTTGCATTCAATGAATTGTATTTATACCAGACAGACTGACTTGCCGTGAAGAGAGGGATGACTGGTGCAAAGAAAAAGAAACCGCGGCCAATTGCTCCTGTTCACATTGGTAGTACGTAGCAGGAATAACTCTGGCAATCTAACAGGACAATACTTCACATATTTATTTGTTTTGGGATTTTTCATAACAAATCAGCTGTCTGCTCTCAAAATCTTTGACAGTTATCCCATGAAGCAAACACAAACTTTAAATCTAGCTGCCTGTAGTGGTCCTTTGGTCCTCTTGTTCTCAGAGTTAAACAGCACGCTGCTCCTAAATGTGCGTCATACATTTTCAATTGATATTGTACATCAGCAGATTTTATAGCAGTGACCATTTGCACCAATAGTGCTCATATATTTAACACTACAAGGATCAATACACTCGTTTAAAGTAAAAAAAAAAAAAAAAAAGCCAATACATACTTAAGATATCGAGTAATATAAGCTCACTACTATAAATCTAACTGATTTAGAGGTGTATTGTTTATGCTTATGCCTTTTATCATACTTGTAAAGTCATGCTACACAAGTCATCGTTTTTAAATTCTATTAGTGTGTGAAAGAAGGCCTTGGTACCACACTGTACTCTCCTCAAGGAACCAATAATACGTTTGTAGAGTACGAGCAACAGCCAAGTCACCATAATCATGTCTTAGGAATGGTCATTTCTTGAATTCAGGAAAACAGCTGCTATTCAAAACTAGTGGCTTGTTCACCAGTATTAAGACTTTGAAACAATGCAGTTATGTTACTTATAATCGCCATCGCATTAAGAGCGGAAAGAAAACTTTGTTCAGGTGATACAAATAAGAAAAACTGTAACCAGGCAAAGGCCACCTTTTTGAGTAACAGCTAATATAAGTTTATATATATAATTAAGCCTAAATGAATTCATACTATTTGGGCATGAGGAATGTACTGTCTCCCACAACTGCATCTTGCTTAATGTTCTTAATGTCCTTTTTTGTTTGGTAAACTCTGGTTCATTTCATGCTGTTTGTTTAACAGCATGTCTTTTTCCATCTCATCCCAGACATCAAACGTGTGTGGAAACCCTTGGGTTCTACGCATACTAAAAACCTTAACAAGGTGCACAGGCAGGGGAGGGGTCTCGATAAACACTCCCTTTGATGTCTGTGTGCTTAAGTTCACTAAGGCAGCATCATCATATCCTTTGTTTCTACGAAGCTTTTCGTGTTAAAATGATTAGAAATCACTACTTTAACTGAACATATATTTGTTCTCTCTTCGCAGTCTTATGCCACAACTTGTTTTTCATTCTCCGTTAAGCTTTGTTCCCTTAACTCCTCATTACTGTCTACGTTCAAAGAAGGACAGACATGAGAGCTCTTTGAATTACTGTAACCGGTAAATTTAATTGCCAAACTGAACAGACAGTTTCTGACTGACATGTACTTTTCATTCTTGTAAACTGTTGCACAAGAACTATGAACGTGCTTTAATATGTATTGTAGAGCATGTTTCCAGAAAAGAGGGATTTTGTTTTTATTCAATGTCATGAAATTCTTTTGCAAGAATCTATCAAAATAAAACAGATGTGGACCAAAGATAATTGTACGAAACAAATAAACTGTTAGGGCTTATTTGAACATTTATGGATTCTTAATTGAATGTTTACTATTCAACTTTTAGTATTTCCCCTCTTTACTCTGTGATATGCATTATTCAGATTGCCTCTCTTTAACAAGTCAGTTCCTCTTTTTCTCTCACACCATTCAGCTCTTCTGCTTTATCAGCTCAATAGACTCAAGCTCTAATTGATGGCCGCTTTATTTGCATGGCACAAGAAGAGCATTCTTTTTCGAGTCAGAAGATGACAGCTGAGTTGCGTTCATTACAGACCAAAATTATAATCCAAACAGAACCATTAAGGGTATTTAATTTGCACTTTTTCATTAATGTGTAAACCATTTTTCCAGCCATTTTTAATATCCACTTGACATGAATAGACTTTTCTTTACTGCAGGACTGATGTTTTGCTTATTTTATGAGTATTTTCTCAGTCTCTTTTTTTTTTTCTGTGTAAGTCAGTGCATTGCTAAAACATTCAGGCTGCAGCAGTGACTTTGTCACAATTGATTTATGTGGATGCTCTGAACTTGTCCTTAGTTGTGTGTTTAATTTGGCTATTTCTGGCAATATATGTTCCAATTTTCACGACTAATACAGATATTTATTTGTCCTCCGAATGCCTTCATTTGTTTTTGCGCTCGAACATGAGCACATCTGGTGTAAAACTTAGCAGCATATCAGGGTATGCAGCACAATCGTCCTATGTCTTCCCAAAAAAAACAGGATTTTTACATTAATCATTTCAAACACTCTGTGAGTCAGACTAAACATGATCACAGAAATAAGCCACCTAGAATGGCCCATTAAGCCACCTGCATTGGGAGCTATATTCGGGCTGGGCCAAGTCGCCCGTTGAAAAGCCTGCCTCTGAGATGTTACACACTTTTTATTTTTGTATATTGTTTTACCTGGGGCTAATTATTCAACATAACTGGAGCCTTTTCTGTCAGGTACCCTTTTAATTTCTGCCCAACCGTTGTGGTGAGTGCAAAGTTAGAACCCAAATGTTCCTGTAACGCTGCTGACACACAATAAGAAGTTAAATTTTTCAGATTGTGTTATTCCTCTTTCATATACCCAGTTCTTTAACAATTTCAGAACTGTGGGCACCATAGCGGGCAATATTTGGCATATTTGTTTGCTGAGCCTACAATATCAAAAACTGTAGATGTTTTTAAAGTAGTGTTTTTCCGATGATGCATTTTTTCCTCATCCCTTGTCAATTCACCTTGTTTTTGCATTTGTAACAGCGGTTACTTTTCAGTGTCTCTCCAGTAATTCCAAACTCTCAATCTCCGTCTATTTTCCTCTTCCTTATTCAGCGATCTTTCTCTCCTGTGTGATTGGCCTTGTTGTCTATTTCTCTGTGATATGTGCCTCCTTCTCCCCTCCCCTCTGTTCTGCTCTGGTGTCCAGGGGCCTGAGGGCGGATTTAGTTAGAGAAATGGTGTGGGACTGACAGAGAGTACGAAAGGGAGGAAGGCAGGGAAGAGAGGAACAGGCAGCCATAAGTTAGTTTCTTGTCAAGCTCTTGATGCTGATCCAGTATTGTATCTGATCCAGTGTCATCCATTACTCTGCACCATGAGAGACGAGAATAAATATCTGACTTGAAATCAGTCATGTATTGGAAACATTTTCCGCTTCCCACAGGACTCTCACGGCAGGACCCCCTGTGTCATTTGTATTTTTGTAATAAATGAGGAGCCAAGCTTCCCAAATATCTAAATATTTGTATCTTTTTTTCCACAAAATTATTTTCCAATTCCAGCAAATAAATAAAAATGCATGAACGTACCAGCCACTGACCCAAAACCTTTCTTTGAGGAAGTTCCCTATACAGTATACCTATACTATATACCACAACTACTATACCACAAATGCCATTCACTGTCAATGTGTTGGTGTGGCACAAGAGGCAGATATCTCCAAACGTATCTGAATCAAGGCAGAACTAGTTGCATCACACCTCACATGCAGACGATCAGTTTGAATTTTACAGATCTTCCCTGAACGCCTCACATGTGCACAGAAGAGCCTCCAGTCTGCCACAACCATAACTCAGACAGATATCTGTCTTGAAAAGAGTGAAATAAGACTATGTAAGATTTACCAAAGTTAAAAGTGATTTTTATCTACATGAGAAGCCCACCCATGTACTTAATGTTAATGTGGCCCATAGATATTGATAATTGGTACTTAACAAGGTATTCTTCGATACTAGATGTTATTGAAGCAATTGGGTTGGTGCCATAAAAGTATTGAAGTTTGGTACGGCTGTAGTTGTCTTTGCATGTTTCCCCATGTTCGCACCGGGACATCTAATACCGGGATAGTTTTACTTGCAAACCTGCAAAGCAACATGTTCTTCTTCTCCCCATGTTATTTAATGCAGCTTTTAGGCACATCACCGCCACCTTCTGATGGGAGTAATGCATTACAGCCAGGCGCCGGTAAAAACGGGAAATAAGAAAGAACAAAAGTCACGTTTTAATTTTGGAAGTTAAAACGACTATTCAAATATTCAAATCTCTACTATGAACTATATACTCTGAAAAGAAAGTAACCCTGTTTCCTGACTTTAAATTACATTCGTATAGAGTAATTTTTAGGTGCAATTGATCGCTGACTGGAAAAGGTTTAGAGGTAATCTTTCTTTTAAGCACTTCATAAATTACGTTTTTGAACTGCTTTGGAGTCAATAAAAGGTGCATGGTGGGCATACAAAGCACATGATTCTCACATCAGATACAAGGGTTCACACCAAGAGCCCAATCTGTCATGAGGCTTAGACATCAAAGCACTTTGGTTAAGGTTAGGAAAAGGTTCTATTTAAATGTAAGTAAAGGCTTGTGTGTCAAAGATACTGTGCAGCATGATTGGATAATTTGGCCAAAAAAAATACGTTGTCAGTGAACGTATCAGTAATATCAACATATTTGTGACTTGCCAAATGCGATAATTAACGTTTTCTTGTAACATTTATATAAAATGTAGTTCTGTTGCCATTACTTTACACAGCCTTTGCCATGACACTCAAAATTGAGCTCAGGTTCATCCTGCTTTGACTGATCATCCTTGAGATGTTTCTACAACTTGATTGGAGTCCACCTGTGGTAAATTCAGTTGATTGGACATGATTTGGAAAGACACACACCATCTATATAAGGTCCCACAGTTGACAGTGCATGTCAGAGCACAAGCCAAGGCATGAAGTCCAAAGAATTGTCTGTAGACCTCCGAGACAGGATTGTATCGAGGCACAGATCTGGGGAAGGGTACAGAAAAAAATTCTGCTCCAGAGCGCTCTGGACCTCAGACTGGGGCGAAGGTTCATCTTCTAACTGGACAACGACCCGAAGCACACAGCCAAGATAACAAAGGAGTGTCTTCGGGACAACTCTGTGAATGTCCTTGAGTGGCCCAGCCAGAGCCCAGACTTGAACCCGATTGAACATTTCACACTACTCCGCTTTCACTCACACTACCCCGCTCCTCTGCTCCCTTCACTGGTTACCAGTAGCCGCCCGCATCCGTTTCAAAACATTGGTACTTGTGTACCGTGCTGCGAACAGATCGGGTCCAGTCTACATCCAGGACATGGTCAAACCTTACATCCCAGCCCGCTCACTCCGCTCTGCATCTACCAATCGGCTCGTTGCTCCCTCACTGCGAGCTAAACACTACAAAATCATGACTGTTTGCTGTCCTGGCCCCTAAATGGTGGAATGAGCTCCTCAATGACATCAGGACAGTGGAAACTTTGTACATCTTCCGCCGCAAACTAAAAACATATCTCTTCCGACTTTACCTTGAACAGTAGAACTTTAGTAGCACTTAAAATGGCACTTACTGATAGAACTTTGTAGTTTGGCTTTCTTGAAGAAATTGTATTTTCTTGATTCCTGTTGTTCTGGGTTTTGTACCCTCATGTTTGAAATACACTTATTGTATGTCGCTTTGGATAAAAGCGTCAGCTAAATGAAATGTTATGTAATGTAATGTAACATTTCTGGAATTGCTGCCAAAGGTGCTTCAACAAAGTATTGAGCAAAGACTGTGAATACTTACTGTATGTACACATTATATTTTCATTCTTTATTTTTAACAGATTTGCAAAAGTTTTAAAAAAACTTTTTTCACTTTGTCACTATGGGGTATTGTGTGTAGAATTTTGAGGAACAAAAAATAATTTAATCAGTTTTGGAATAAGGCTGTAACATAACAAAATGTGGAAAAAGTGGAGCGCTATGAATACTTTCCGGATGCACTGTATGTCACATCACCATGCAGGCGTTTGAGCTGCTGTTGTCTTTGAACCATGTTTTCAGAGACCTCCTTATTCAGCTGGTCAGAGTGGACTGATACACACCATGCATACACATCCATCCATGTGAGCACACAGGGTGCAAACTCATTATAATATATAATATGGCCATTATCATATTCCTAATTTGCACCCAAATGGTGAAAGACACAAAAGGGATGGTGGGGACACAGAACAATATTCCATAGCAGGGTCATTAATCTTCTGTCCTCATTGCCCCCCCCCCCCCCCACTCACTACAGTCCCAACACACAGACGCACACATAGACACACACACTTCTGTCAGATGTGCACTGCTGTAATTAGGTCTTTCAGGTTATGATAATGTTTGCACTGTTTTCTGGTTCATCTGCTCACTGGTGCACAGAATGCCATTAATCACACCAGTCTAAATCACATGCTGATTCCGGCACAGTCTTTCAGTGTGTATGTATGTGAGTTTGTGCATGCCTCATTTGATAGTGTATGCTTTTTTCTTAGATATATATATATATAGGATATAGAAGTAGAGAGAATGATTAAGGAGAGAGTGGAAGAGTCCAAAAACCATGTCAGAAGGAAGATGAAAGTAATTAAGGTGTTTCCCCTAATAATGTGCATCAGGCAGGCATCTCAGTCTCTCATCTACTTTTTTTCTTTTCCCCTTACAATCTCATTTCTCTTTTTGTTTCAGTTTTCATGACTTTTTTTGTTGTTCTGCTGATATCTCAGTTTTTATAGCAAAAATCTGATCTCGCTCCCTACTTTCTCTCATTAATAACTTCAAACAAATTTCCATTGGTGTAGTGGGATGGTGTAGATCTCCTTTTACTGAAGGAGAATATGTCAAGCCCCATGCATGTAAGTACCCTCCTTTTTGTAGTGTCCTTGAGCATGACCCTGAAGCTCTCCCTAAAGCCTCAGGAGTGCTGCTGCAGAGCTGATTCAGGCCCTGACCTTCCCAGCAGAGGCAAGTAAAAAGACAGTGTCCCTTCAGATATCAATGGAAAAATATCTTTTCATATGTGACCCCATTTGGCCCCCTCGTAAAACACTGCCGGTGTTTGGTTAATCCGTGATCGAAACATGTCACCAAAGACCACAAGATCACATGAGTTCATGCAGGTGACCAGCTCCACTTAACCACAAACCCACATACACTCACACTTAACATACCGGTTGGTATTTTTGATTAAATGTTGTTTTAGTTCAGAGTCGCATAATTTATCTTGTTTGTCAGACCAACCATGCAAGTGTACCGTTTTAATCTAAGATGAAAACCATTACATAAAGCGTTGTACAAACCCCTCGGGACTCAGAGATGTAAAAAAATTACCTTCTCCTCTATTGTGTGCCACTCTAACTGCCATTTCCTGTTAGTCCCCGAAATACCATTGGAGATTAGATTTTTGAGCTGCCATTTATATTTTATTAAAAAAATGTGGAAAATATTTCTATGGGTCACTACCAACAATCGTAGACATGGTTTAGTAATAAAACCAATATCATGGCATTGTTCTCTTCTCTCTTTTAGTTTCTATTCTCTAGTTATTTGTATAAAGAGCGTGGAGAGAAAAAGCGGTTTTACAGCATACCTGGATGTCCAAGCGAGCACAGAGATCAATGACCGTAGAAAAAGCGACAGAGAAAAAATGAAAAGAGCATCTCCAAGGACTCAAGATCACATACAGTCTCACATTTTTTTCCTTAGCTGCATTTTCTTTGGTTCTTTTTCATTGGCGGTCTCTGCCACCTATCATTTCTCTTCTTCATCCTCCTACTCTTTTTTCTTCTTGCTCTTTTTCTGTTACCTTGTTCCCCCACACAACACAAAGACATAACGCGTAGTGTATAGAGAAACTGATATGTAGACATGATGTTTTCTGTGAAATATGCTTAACAGTAAAAAAAAAGCCTTTGATTTTTCCATGTATTCATCTTCTGTGTGTGTGTGTGTGTGTGTGTGTGTGTGTGTGTGTGTGTGTGTGTGTGTGTGTGTGTGTGTGTGCGCGCGCGCGCGCGCGCGTGGAGGCGCGTGAGAGAGAGAAAGTGAGGGGAATTAAGAGGGATTAAAATATCTCCTTGTTAAAATGACCTCAGACCGTAGCTGAGAAAATATGTCATCATATCACTGCTCTGCACTTTACACAGCTGATACCAGAGGAACGTGTCTTTGTTGTCTCGCTCTAAAAAATAATCTAACTCCTATTACAGCTCTGATGCAAAACTGTTTACATAATGTTTCTATTTTACTTTTCATTATCAAAAATGCTACCCTGTTTTCACTACAGATCCAATTTAATTTACTTAAAAATGATGAGACCAATTTACATATTATAAGTGAGTGCATTTTCAGCCTTAGTTAATTAGCTTTCTCCTCTAAAATGATGTCCAGGGTATGATAAAGCTCAAGGATCAACATATTTATAGTGTTAGAGACTAGAGATCGAATGATGGAAAAGTGCCTGGACGTAACATGACAGCTGTTTGCAGCTCGCTATGTGATATGGCTCCACTTGTAGCAGGGTGAGCCCACTTTTCCTGACTGAGCTGCTGTATTGACATTTATGGCTTGTAGCTCCACTAGATGAGTGGACAGAGCACTTTCATGAGACTGCTGATGGCCAGTCATTTTCACTCTTAGCCTCCCCATTCATTTGAATGATGCCAGACGGTGCAGTAAGGATGCCAATACCTGGGGCTCGCGCTGGATGAGATGGTAAAAAAGTTTCATCATGTTTAACTTTTGTTGCATTAGAACGTCATTCAGCCAGGTGCTCTACTGGCCGGTGACAAACATCCAAGAACACATTCCTGCTGGATTGTTTTGTAAAGTGAAAACAGTATTTCTACTGATAAAAAAGTTGGCTCTGTGTTAACATTCCAGATTTGCAATGTTCAGTACAGGTTTTGGCATCTAATCTGTCTTTAGATGTGTCAACTTGTGAATTAAACTGGACTTTCTGCTTGCTGATACCTTAAATGAATACCCCCACCTGTGCCTGCTATTAATGCAGAAAATATCCTGTGCTACCACATCCCCTGGCAATGATTAAACCCATAGAAACTCATCTTTGTTTATTAAAATGTCATACTTGGACATTTTATCCAAGAAAAAAAAAAAAATTCCTTTATGTATTAAAGGGGACATAACAGTCCGTAACAGCAGTTTAAGCTGATAGAATTAGTTCCTCAGGTATGGGACGTATAAAGCCCTGGCTGTCTCAATCCGTGTTTTTAAGACTGTCAGACTGTCACAGCAGTTTCAAAGCAGAAATGCTCAGCCATGGCATTGACTGTTTATACTTATTTTGTTGTGTGTATACATAAAAAAACACCACATGGACAATGTTAAAAACATTTAAACTTGAATTAAATCAGATGGTATGTCTCCTTGTTAATAATCTGCACTTTTGAATTGTGTCTGTACATACCTTATTTAACTTGACCACTAATAACAAACATTTAGAACGTTTCAACACATACTAGATACAGTAGATTAATATTTATCGAAAGCACACCATCTATGTAATTTCCACATGCCGGCTCTCTGAAAACAATAGTATTGGCTCACTCAGCTGTAGTCCATTACCTTTGAGCTTACGCAGCTGAAACGCTTAAAACCCATTCATCAGTTCTCTGACAGGGCAACCTACTGCAAACAGATTCAGTCATGCAGTGAATCCTCTCTGTGAGCTCCCCACAACATTTCAACTTCTGACCTCAACATCCACCTGCACAGAGGCTCTTTCATCATACAACACATCTCACTCACTCACTCACTCATTCACTCACTCACTCACTCACTCACTCACTCACACACACACACACACACACACACACACACACACACACACACACACACACACACACACACACACACACACACACACACAGGAGACAACCTGTGCAGACCTAACATAACTCACCTACACACACGTACACAAGTGCACACAAATATACACACAGTTAAAAGCCTCATCACCTTTGACCTTTTCACCCCAGTTAACTAACTAACCTCTTGTTATTTCCCCTGTTCACTGCACCTCTTTGTGTGGGGCCTCACTGAAAAGACCCAGTCATGCAGCACTTGTAGCCCCCGGGCAACTTGAGCCTTCAGCCTATCAACATCTGCATCTTTTCTCGAGATCGATTGACATAAACAGAAATACTCAGTCACTTATTCACTTCAGGATTTGAACTTCTAACCTTTGCCTCTCTTTAGCCATGGCCAATTTCCTGGCATCTAGTATTTCTGATGGCCTTTATGTGGTTGCTTTCAATGCTATAGTAAAGCCCAACAGAAGGAACAGAAGCAACAGCCCCAGCACTCAGCATTTTGTTTTGTGAACTTGATTTTGTTTACATGCAGACGTGTTCTGTATAATGAAAGCAGTATATTCAGAAGTTGGTAAAGGCAAAATCAAAACAACACTGCCCATATTTTCCAATGAACAATTTTCCAGAATGATTTGAGTTTTATTGACAGATCTAATGTCATAGTTCCTGAGGCTCTAGGATTTAATGAAATCTCCTTCACTGTTTCCACATTTGAACTCCCAACCTTCTTGTTTATGTATGGCCATGTGTTACTAATGCAAAGCGTCCTTCAGCACTATGACTGGACTGTTAGGAATCTGGAACCCAAACTAGTCAAATAAAAGTTAATGATGCATACAATGAACTCCTTTCCTTATGAACTGAATCTGAACTTCATACTTTACTGCATAATGCTGTCATGTATTTTCTGAAAAGCAAATGTGTAAATTCATAATTAACCACGCAGTGACTCTGCGTTAAGTGGAATGAAATTATGTTTCAGAATAGCCTGAAATGGAAACAATGCTTAAAATTAAATCACCTGAGATTGAGCTCGTGACCTTTAGCCATGTTTCCATATTGCAATTTTCCTATTCAGTCTTGCATTAAAATCATTATCTTAAAATAGCATTGTGCTTTGATTGACTTTCTCTTGATGACTATAGTTAGGGTTCGTGGGTTCATCTGTAGGAACTGAAACTAACCTTTTGCTACAGTAATTTTATCTTTTGATCCACAGAAACTATCAGCTACATATAGGACTAAAAGGTACAATCTCACAGGGAAGTGAGATAGTATAAGACATGGAGCCATGGGGCTTCAACTCTTCTGCTGCTGCCCCAAGTGCTTAGACAAGAAAAAAGGGAAATGTTTCAGTTCAAAGTGAAGATATATATTTTCAAGGTGGAGAGACTTTACTGGCAGAAGTTACTTATTATTCCCCTTGCCCCATTAAAAACATTTTTTAGTCTTGGTGCCTGCTGCCAGTTGGGCTTGTGAAGTCTTGCACAGCTTTGAACTGTATACCCATGCCTTTAAGCTTCACCATCATTTGTGCGCTCACCAGCAAGGGTTACATCTGGGCCACATGTCAAAATGGTTAACAATCAAGTGCCAGTCAACAAACCAATGGCACAACAGAGCCACTCAGGCATTCCCGTAGCCTGCTCGTTTATCCACACCAACGTGATTCCTTGTACTCTATGGGTGAAGATGTGTTTAATTTAAGTGTGGCTGAACAACTGGGACACTTCCACCCACTGTACTCATTTCCCACTGCTGAGCGAGGAAGTGTATGTTTATTCTTACCAGTACTGTTTATAGCACCAAGAACACGAAGAGGGCATGTTGAGGTTATGTTGAAACCATCTTAACTATGAATATATTTTTAATCATCGTGCAAAAGGTCTCTCCATGAATAGCAAACAAACAGTCAACATGGCACGTGTTGAATCATGTATGAATTTGCAGTACGAGTGGAATGTTATAATCACAATTGATTATCCTATTCATGAAGTTTCTAATGTGAAAGATAACAATATATTTATTTGATTTTGCTTTGTGAAATTCCTTACTGAAGTGGCCTGATGTTTTAGCCCTTGCCTGATCCAAATAAGTGTTTTGGCCCCAGTGTGGGCTACTACTTTTTTTGCCTAAAAGTCATGTTTCAACAGCCAAACTTTTTCTTGGGAAGAGAGATATTGGTGCAGTACATACATAATTTAGTTGAGTGTTTATCATTCACAAATCTCTTTGACATTGCTAAATCTTCAAGTGTGGATGACGCAGTGAATTTTCTTAACCAACTGGAGACCTCTAAAATATATTCTCGTTCACTCTTTGAATTGTCTTTGACTAATCATCCAGCATACATTCAGAGTTAACTAGCTGGCAGGCCCTGACCTGTTGTCTCTCTTCCACTGCAGCATTTGGGTAACATGAAATGAGGGAAAGAGGAAAAACATCACTGCACTCAAATGAATTATAATATAATTACTGAAAATTATACTTAATTGTAACATTTAATGTGTCATAGTAACATGATTTAGGTCTAAACTCAAAAATGTCAGTTCCCTTTGAGCACAGACTGAGACGTCTTGTGTGAAAGCCTCGTGATGGCTTTCATTTCGGTCCACTTTGATTTTTTTTTTTTGTCACTTGAATTCATCAGTGATTCAGTCTGTTATGGGCTGGCAATGTTTTTTGCCCCAGAGGCTGATGAAACCCATTCAAAGCCCATTGTGTAATTTTGAAAGTCCTTGGATTTGACCAAAATAAAACTGAAAAAAAATAAGGCTTTTTCTCTCCTTCTTTCCCTCTCTCCCTCTCTCCCTCTCTTTTACTCACAGAAGCTTACTGTTGAGATTGTTGTGCTCCTACACAGTAACCACTGCTCTAGTTCTCACAAGCTCAAGCACAGCTCATTTCAGAAATTAGTACTGTACTTGTGAGGGTAGCAGACCCAAGATAAAAGTTAATTAGGCCTCTGGCAGCAGAGAATCAGAAAGAAGGAGAGACAAGATAACAGAGATTGTGTAAAAAGAATCCCCTGAAATTGACAAACCAAAAATCTCAATGTGGGCACTTGAGACTTCAACATAGCATGCTAGCACTGCTGGCAAGTATTATTGTTATCAATGTTAGCTGTGAGCTATCACATTACGTTGCAACCAAAGACGCTGATTTCAAGGAGACATTGCAGCACTAATGATGCAAAATCCCTGTAGAAGACAAATAACACCCTAACAATTCCCAAATGTTGTTATTTCTCATTAAGATTAGAACAAAATGATAATTTGGACAAAATATGTGACCCACAAAACAGCAAATGGTGATAAGAATTGGCAAATGGAGAGGCTGTGGTGAAGAGTATTGCAACAAATAGGAAATATGTAATAGAGCAGTAGATTTAGTACCTTAAGTTGTGGTTTAGAGAGAGGGTGTACACATTATTGAGATTGAAGAGAGATGGGGGAAACAGTTGTGTGCATTGTGTGAGTATGCATGAGGAGAGAAAGCAAGAAGAGGGCAAGAGGGATGAGTATGGTCAGTAATGTCTCTGTAATAGGGTCAGAAGCAGAAGTCCATTATGAAACCCCCTTGAGGCTCTATTTATAGTGACCTAAGGAGAGAGGAAGGTAGGAAACGATCAAGAGAGCAAGTAACGCAGTGGAAAAAAAGAGAAGCATTTGAGATGAAGAGGTAGAGGAAGGAGGAGAGAAAACTAAGAGGAGGAGGTTGGAAGTGGGTGGTGGGTATAAAGATGCCAAAGAGCAAAGCAGGAGGATGAAGTGTTGGGGGAAGAGTGAAGATGGGTAAAGGCGGGAAACGAGTGAAGATGAGAGTAGGAAGTGTGGAAATATGCCAGAAAGAATGGGAAAATGATACAGGGGGAGAAGGAGGAGAGACACAGCAGGGGAGGTGGAGAGATTGGCTAGGTGAGAGAGAGAAACTGAGTCGTGCGGTCGGAAGGAATGAGGCTGGTAGGGAGAGAGGAGGGATAAGAAGGGAAGAGAGGAGATGGTGAGCGTCCAGATGGAGAAAGGCATGAACAGTGAAATGTCTGATCCAATTTTATCTTCAGCTCTGTGGAAAATAGCCAAAATATGGGAATAAGCCTGTAAGCTGTTCTTTATCATTTGATTTTCGGCCATCTTTATTATTTCACTGTGTTGTGTGTGTGTGTGTGTGTGTGTGTGTGTGTGTGTGTGTGTGTGTGTGTGTGTGTGTGTGTGTGTGTGTGTGGTGTGTGTGCGTGCGTGTGTTTGTGTGTGTTTGTTAGTGTATTGTACCAGTCTTACCTCACCAAATAATCTGCAAAACTGGGCAAAGCACCGTGTTTTAATTCCCTCTTGAGGGAAATGGATGAAGCAATATGAAGCAATATGGATCAAGAGATCGGTGATGGGGTAAAGGATGGATGGAAGATGTGGAAACACAGATAAATCTGAAGAACACAAGAACAAAACAATTAAAAGCCACCAGGAAGAGGAGATCTAGTCTTGCACAAAGGGGCTGGGTGGGTAGAGGTCGATGGTGAATGTGCCTCTGTGGAAGTGACCTAAGAAAGAAGGATGGCTAAATCTATGTCATCACTCCAAAGCAAAAGCAGAGAGAAAGTAAGCTGCAAGCAACAGAAAGAAAGAAGAGAAAGGTGTGCAGAAAATATGAATACAAGTACGTTTTCTAAAGAAACCAGGAAAGGCATCACATGCCGAGATGGAAAAGAGGAGAGATACTTATTGGACAGATAGAAAAACACAGCACAGAGTTACTGACAGGTTGGACAGTGAGATGTGGATCATACAGACACAGACATGCACATAAGCAGCTCTCCATACTATCAGTTGTCAGCCTCCCAGAAAAGCATTATCCTATCTCCCTGAAAATAGAAATCCTTCCCCAGCCAATGTTTTGATATTCTAATGCACTGCCCTGTGCTCGCTGCTTGTATTAATAGTGATACTGAGCTGTGATAGTGGAACATGAATGAAAGCAAAGCCTTACTTTTCCCCCCAGGCCTTGAATAAGGGAGACTAAATCCATCTGGAAGATAACATTACACAGCAACTTGCACAAGTTTGTACCCCCACAAGCTTACATAAGACTATGCATATGAATGAGATATTCCATCTGCATGTGAATGTGTGTGATGAGCGTATATTTGCGCCTGTAATACAAAATGAGACTAGTGTATTACAGAGATGGTAAGAGCTCTTCATGATTGTGAAATTATTAGGACAATTTTTCTCTGATTGTCCATGTGGTTGCCTGTTCCTCCTCATTTTCTTATGTTTTCCTGCTCCCCAAATGCTTGGCTTTATTACTATTGTGTTCGTGGAGTATTACTGCATTATTTACCTTTCAACAGACCCTGTTATTAAACTTGAATTACACTGGTGATGATTTGTGAACTGCGGTTTTATATTTTATATTTGACACAAGAAACATGTAATACTATGCTGTGAATTTGTTCATGCAAAATACTAAGTTGCGGAAATACAATACAAGTTGTCTTTGCAACATGACACATTTCTGGAGTCTCATGTAGTCTGGTTTTTACCTAGCATGGCTGAGGAGAGGCAGAGGGGAGGAATTGAGAGATAGGGGAGATGAGACTTTCCCTAATTGGCCTGCCATTACTGGTTCTCACACCAGTGACCTATTTCGGATGAAGGAGGTAGAATTAAAACCCACAGAGCAGCAAAAAACTCAAACAGACTGGCTCTCATCTAGCCTCACCGTGATCGCAGTGGCTGATAGTGCAACATTTAGGGTTCCACCCACGTACTGAGCCATATGAAAGACACATAAAAAAAAAAAAACTGTAACCAAAGCCTCATTGCTTGTTGCTCAACCTTGAAAGAGCAGAATCGGATATAAACCCCTGCTGCAGACCATCGTCTGGTGTCCAGCGAGTTGTATCTGTACACCTAAGCTGACTTGTACTGCAGAAAGTGGAGATAAGCACTGGCTTAAGAGCCATTTCAGGACAAACGAGGCGTACTCTGTCCCAATTTCTTCATATAGAGCTGTGACCTGTATACCTCTCCTCTGTATCTGACTCCTTCTGAGCCTCAGAACCAGAATAGTTTCCAAAATGTTGGAGTGACGAAGCAGAGAAAAACCCCATGCAGAAAGATGCTTAAAGCGTGGAAACATGCTTAACGGTAGAGAGAAAGACAAAGAGGAGAGCAGAGGAATGACAATGGAAGAGAAAGAGAGTGAAGCTATACAATAACTAACAACAGTGCAGCAGGACAAGCAAAGATGCACATGCAGTCCTGTGAAGTATCTGTGTGTGTGTGTGTGTGTGTGTGTGTGTGTGTGTGTGTGTGTGTGTGTGTGTGTGTGTGTGTGTGTGTGTTTGTGTGTGTTTGTGTGTGTGTGTGTGTGTGTGTGTGTGTGTGTGTGTGTGTGTGTGTGTTTATGTGCATGCAATGCTTGGCAGAGACGGACATAAAAAATAGCTACAGAGTGCTCTCACACTACCTACCTGCAAACACCCACTCATCAGATGCTCCTGCGCTGCATGTGTCCTTGCTTAAAATGTGCCTGTGCCCAATTGTATATACGTGTGATGCATGTCCAACTGTGAGTGTGTTAGTGAGTGTTTCAATGTGACTCTCAACCAAGCAGTCTGAGATGCTGTGTATGCCTCAAGTCAAGTGCAGTGATTTCTTTGTACTTTTCTTTCTGTTCCTTTCCCTCTACTTATTGTTTTAATTCCTCTGCTTTCATTTTGAACTTTGTGATCTCATAACACAAAAGTGATCAGTGCATCCAAATCCTTTTAGTTTAAATTATCTTTAAAATATTTTCTGTTGACTTTTTTCAGTCCACTGGAGTGTTGCAGAAACTCTTAGCCTCGATAGATTTTTTTTCTTCTTCTTCTTCTTCTGAATATCCTGGAGAGTAATTTGTATGCTAAATTGAAGTTTGTACCAAAATTTACAAAATAAGTTGCATCCAAAAAGTCATGGTATCATCAGTGTCAGTAGGCTTCTTTCCGTGGTTATGATGAATGTCTGATTTATGGTAATGATGCAGAGCTATTTAAGACTGGACTGAAGACGGCTGACCAACCACCCCTACAGTCATACTGCTAGCACTGCTAAAAAACTAGAAGGCATACTGAAGAAATAATAACCAAGCTAAGATTTTCAAATTTCAAATTTAATACTGTTTAGCATATTATATGTGGAAAACTGTTGAAAAAGGTCTTTAGAGTTGAACTGCTCATGGGAAGACAAACGTGCAGGCACGTGTGTAAACGCACACAATGCTGGTATGTACAAAATATACTAACATGCAACTGTAGAGACAATAAAATGCACACCATTCATCTGCATAAATGCCCATGCACACACAAATGCATATACATATACAACTGCAAATAAATATAGTATGCCTGTTTATAAATGCATGTGCGCTGCCAGCCCCTCTTCCACAGATAAGCAAAACACACACACACACACACACACACACACACACAGTAATATGCGGTTTAGCTGTGCTCTGACCTGATAACTAAAGGCAATGTAACTTTAAGAATTATAATTCAGGAATAAATAAAATATGCATGTCACAGGCACCACTCTTGTGTGTGTGTGTGTGTGTGTGTGTGTCTGTGAGGGTTTTGTATTCATATACTGTAAGTGGCTGGAGCTGATTGTGTGTGTCAGTTGGTGTGTGTGTCCCTAATGTAATTATTCAGGCTATGAATTTTACCCTACAGTGTCAGTGTATGAATACATTTATCATGCAGTGGTACCTCTTAACAAAATGGAGAATGTCAAAAAGCTGTCATAACATTATTGGTTATGAAAGGGACATAATAATCAAATAAGAATTCTGACTTTGAGCTGAAGAATTTGTATATGACTTTTTGACAAAAAGTTTTGCTTTTCCCTTTCTGTTTCTTGATCATGTTTTTCTTTATTTAATTTTCACCTCTTAATATATACATACCTCATTTTTACCAAGTAGTAGGAGGAATTATTCAGACTGCATAGACTCGATTGTGGTCTATGGTATGTGTTTTAACCACTAGGCCACCAGGATACCTCAGATTTCTTTTTTCATTTTACAAACAGGGCCTCTCTTTGGTTCTTTGTTAACTGAGGCCAGCTGTAGCCTGACAGTCACCCCTCTGCAGGCGAGGCTGTAAATCTAGTTCCAGGCTTTAGCTGGGGCCGCACATTGAGAGTCAGAGGACACCAACCAGCTGTCGCTGTCTGCTTTATATTGATATAGTTTAGCATTTAACTATTTTCTCTGAAATCCTGGTGGATAAATAACTGGCTATGACAAGTAGAGTGTGTGTGAGTGTTTTATGATATCTTTCAACAGTTATTTCTGTCATAAAATAGACATGGTTGGCCACCCAGTGTTAGAGGAGCTTTACTCGTTTGTAAAATATTGCAGATGTTTTTTTGTATTTTGTTCCATCTTAAAAACCTATCAAAACTGCAGCCAAGCAAATGTATATGTTGCTGTATGTACATCAAACTGTACAAGTTTCCCTTTTTTGTTTTTCTGAAGTTTATATTTAAATATATGTAAATGTAATTGATCCCCTTGGACAAAGGTAATGGAGTGATTAAGTTCTCTCACTTTGCATGTTGGCTCGTGTCTTGAATAATGTGGCTTCTATCAAAGTGCAGATTGAGGATAAAACCCTGATTAAGTTCCAAATGTAAGCAGATAATGTGTGACCGCGTGGTGTCTTGTTTCAGAAGGGATATGTTACTCCAGGACGGGGTGTATAATTCTCTGGCATGCTCTGTGAAATAGTTCAACTTACTTAACCTACCCTTGATCTCTCTTTTTTATTAATATATTTAACCCCCCCCCCCCCCACCACACACACACACACACACACACACACACACACACACACACACACACACATCACCACCACCACCACCACACACACACCCACACACCCACACACTGTACACTGGTAGTGTATGTTTTCTGTCATGTCTTTTGTCAACCAGCATAACTTTGCTCTTCTTTGTTTTATCACCCTCATATGAACCACGTATCATCACTAAACAATTCTGGATAAGAAATATGGCAAGATAAAGAGTGTGTGATCACTGAAACTAATCAGGTTTTTTTCTATTCTGTGTCTACTAGTAAACAGTTCCCAGATGCTTTTGACATATCAGACCGTGATTGGAAGTTCCAACGAGTGCTTTGATTGAGTAAAAGAGGCTTTGCTGTCGCATATGCTGCTGAAAGAATTACCAAAAAAAAAAAACAACAACCTCAAAACTGTTTTTCATTAAAACAGATTAAAAACGTTTATCTCAATAACTGTTCTTTTCTCCGAAAGCATCCTTATAGTTACACGACACTACTTCTAACAATAGTATTCTTTGTTAATGCCTTTTTAAATAAAATTCCTTTATTGCTCTGCTCAGTGACCGTAGTTTACAGGTGTATCTATGGGCAAAAGTGTGTAAACGAAACCTTACCCACACATAGGGCTATTGTTTCAAAGCATGAATAATTGAATAGTGGATGGGTAAACAATTAAGAAAGTTGAGCACTGAACTCCCAGTGGGAGGTTGTAAAAAATATATATTCAAAAGAGAATTGTAAAATGCATTTGTCAATTTTCTTAAAGCAGTAATGACAGCAAATTATAAATGCAATTGAGAGGAAGAGAGAAGCAGAGAGAGGAAAGCAGGAAAGCAGAAACCCCCAAGTGCTGCTCTATAGGTGAAAAGCTGATAAGATTATTTCTACCACTGTTCTGTGTGTGTGTGTGTGTGTGTGTGTGTGTGTGTGTGTGTGTGTGTGTGTGTGTGTGTGTGTGTGTGTGTGTGTGTGTGTGTGCCTGTGCCTGTGCCTTTGCCTGTGCGCATGGTCTGGATGGGTTTGTTTGCATGCTTGTGTACCTTCTGTTTGCATATTTTTGTCTACCTACATATTTGTGTGTGTGTGTGTGTGTGTGTGTGTGTGTGTGTGTGTGTGTGTGTGTGTGTGTGTGTGTGTGTGTGTGTTTACGTGTGTGGGTCTTGATGTGTGTGAAAGTGGTTGACATCATATATCTAATTTAATCGAATGATACACAACCTCTCTGCTGTGCTACTCTCTGAACCACCTTCGTAAACTTTGTTTTTATGGTTAAATAGGTATTTTAAAGTTGTATGCGAGAACAAAGAGTGAAGGATGTGTGCGTGTCTGTGTTTTTGCATTATGATTGTAGGAAAGAGTTCTGTGGGTCGGAGTTTTGCAATGTATGAGTGCCAACAATGGGAGTTTGTATTTTCCTGTGATTGTGAAACACTGTGTGAGTGTTTGTGAGATGGAAATAGAGGCTCGAAAGAGGAAGAGAGTTAGCAGGAAAAAAGATCAGATATGTGACAGACTTTGTCTTTTTACTTTAGAGTACACAAATGCTGCTTGTTTTGGCATGTGCATTTTCTTTTTGTCTGTATGTTGGTATGTGTGACTTGTATAATTTGGCAGCAAAGAGTCTCAGATAGGTAGAGATTGTTCCAGCTTTGTTTGCTTGTCAATGGTTGTGTGTGTGTGTGTGTGTGTGTGTGTGTGTGTGTGTGTGTGTGTGTGTGTGTATGCTGTCAATAGTGGTTGTGTTGGAGGATTATGGGTAAAGGGGATACCAGTTTTAAAGCTGTGTTTGTTTGTCTATTTACGGTATGTGTGAGTGCCTGTTTCTCAGTCTGCCTCTGTTTTTGCAGCTGCCTAACTAGCTGATAAGACGTTAAGAAGTATGATCTCATGATTTCCACGGTTACTGCACTGATACACATCACGGACCACTTACAGCACCAAGAACACAATACCCAGACACACACATTCTTACCCATGAGGCATTTTGACCTTATATGGCTCACTTTGTCTTGCTTTAGGTCGCAGGCATGGTTGCATATTTTTTAGCTCCACAGCTCTTGAATATACTAGTGCCTTTTATTTTTGTTTTTTAAATGCTACAGAGTTATCTATCAGTATTGTTTGTAACTAGTCTCATGGCAGTAAATTTGGTTTAAACTTTGATAAAGATGTTTTTTGTCCAATGATCAATATGTGTATATGTATCATTTTACCCCGGATATTAGACTCTTTGAGTCTTGTGCCAAAGCATCCCGTTCTTTACAGAAAATACACAAATCTGACAGCTCTGCACATATCTTTTACCAAAAAACATTACTAGGATTTATAATGACAACATGATTTACAAAAATATTAGTGGCGACAATTCAATAATGCTTTAACATTGGTAGGGATATATTCCTACTGTCCAAATAACTGCCCATGACTGACCCGTATATTTTTTATTGTAAAAGTGTTGCAGCGTTTGTAGTGCAGTGTTGGGTTTGTTTCATACCATATCTGCCAATGTTAATAATAGAAACCCATTTCATTATTTTTTTGCTCCCCCAATTTGTCTTTTCTTTCCCTCTGCCATTGATCCATCAATTTCTCTACCCATACAATAGATCATCACATTGTCTGTGACACTCCAAAATCATTGGTCAATTCTGATTCATCATTCTTAACAGATTTACAGATATTTATTGGTTGGGTTTGTAGATATTTTGAATTGACCAGGCCTGCACGCTTGAGCGGTGGAATAAATGTGTTTTTTGCCGACCACCCCCGGTACATATTTACTACATACCGTAAATCGAACCTGGACATTGTTCTGCTACAGCCATCCATTACTGATGACAGCATTCAGGCAAGACGTTTATGAGCTGGGCTGTTAGGATCAGTAATTCACTCTGTCAGGAGATCAGGAGAGAGGAGTGGGGGTAAAGAGGAGGTGAAACAAGAAGAAGGAGAGAAAAGCTTTTGGAGAAAAAAAAAAAAATGGGGAGAGTAAAAGTGCAAGCTGATGACTGGAAAAGGAAAGATGGTGTCGAAGACAAAGAAAATAGTAGGTATTTCTGAAACAAAGCTTTTATTCATGGTACAATTTCTCCCCATTCCTCCCCTTTTATCCATTCCACCCACCCTTTTCTCTGGCTATCATGTTTCTTGTGCCAATCAATAATTTATAGCTGTCGCTCCAGAGCGATGAACCCCCCCAGCTCTCTGAATGACAGATGAGGGTGAGAATGAGCGTTAGGGCAAAGTGAAAAGCAGGAGGGGCGTAAAAGCAGCAGTGGAGCGATATAAAGTAACAACAAATGGCACTAGTGACAGAGGAGGCACTGCAGCAAGTGAACGACTGACAGAGAAATGGCTGAACATGACACTGGATAAATAACCAGGAGTGGGAGAAAATTTCCCACAGATAATGAAATTATGCAGTGAAAATGTCTACCAATTTTCATACTCTCAGAGAACTAATTACAGAACTAAGAGAGAAAATGTCAGCTTCGTGACATCAAAGTGGGGATGCTGCCTACTCATTTTTCCCCTATTTGGGTCTTGTTGTTTTACCTAAGCTGCTTTTAGCTCCTAGCCCACAGCACATTGCTATTCTCCTAGATAAGGACCACAACTACACACACAGTTAAAGTAGAGGAATGGAAGCTTGTGTGTGCGCGCGCGCGCGTGCGTGCGCAAATGTACAACTGTGTGTAGTTCTTTGTATAGTGTGTGTTTGCGTGTCTTGTGTTTGTGTGCCACTGTAGCCACAAAACTTTAGGGTTGTAAAAAAAGGGTTTTTACCATGAAGGTGCATCCAAAATGTTCTCATTTAAATTTTGCCATGAGCCATAGCTCTCCAGGTGAGGCAATCACACTCAGAAGCACATATGTGTACGCAAAGTCCCCACTGTCGTAATAAAAATGATGATGGAGTGGAGTGAAATTACTAGTTAGAAGGCAATGTGTGTGTGTGTGTGTGTGTGCGTGTGTGTGCGTGTGTGTGTGTGTGTGCGTGCGTGTGCGTGTGTGTGTGTGTGTGTGTGTGTGTGTGTGTGCGTGCGTGTGTGTGTGTGTGTGTGTGTGTGTGTGTGTGTGCGCGTGTGTGTGTGTCTGTGTACGTGTATCTGAACTTTTAATATATGTCCATTGTGCTTGTGTCCAAGTGTGTATACGGGATAGAAAGAAAGAAAGGCTACCTCCTCTCTGTCCCCCCTGTGCTTGTAATCCTCTGTGTTTTGGTGACCTTGGCAATCTGGGTGACAAAACACTCTTGGTGTTCCTTTGATTGAGGCCATGAGTGGGCGTGAAGTTTGGACAGAGTGAAAAGATAGCAGAGGAGAGGGAGCAGGACAGAGTGGATAAAGTTCCTGGTGCCCTGTGGGCTAGCACTCTGTCTGTCTGTTTATTTCCTCCCGTCGCCCCGTCTGTCAGTATTTTTCCTGCCCATCATCGACCGTCCTCCATAGTTAGATTTGTGACAAATACTTTATAGTAAAGTTCTCAGAATCTGTCATGTGAGTTTTCACATAAAAATTATTATTTTTATTGGTGTAGTGATGCAGAACAATCAAAAAAGAAAAATAGAACTAACATAGAAGCCAGGTTGTAGATACATAGAATTGAAAATGTACACCATATAAAACAGTATATAAAATGATCCAGTGTAATAATAAAAAAAAAATGCTTATAACTCTGTTAATGTAACACTCTGTTAGATGTTACAGATTGAGATTTGATTAGGATACAGGAAGGATTAAAGTTTATAATAATGATTATGCATTTTTAGACAATATTTTTCAAGACTGTACTAGAAATGAATTGTATATTATCAAATGTATTACTTCAATGGGTTATATATTACATTATACAGCCTATCATTTATGTATTATTTAAATTAAGCTACCAGTGGCTTGACTGAGATTATAGGCACTCCTCTGTCTGTTTTATGTTTGCATGGTTTTGTTTATATTTAGTTGAATATTTAATGTTAATCCAGCTCCCTCTTTTGGGAGGCTACAGGCTTTCTGTACAGGTTTAAACTTGCATGAGGCACATATATGTTTTCAGTGGTGATACTAAGCCCATGAGGCCTTGACAGGTATATGTGTCAGGACTTTTTGTTTTTCTGTGGTTAAAGATGGACAGATACTGCATTTTTAATGATATAATACAATTTATTAACTTACACTACACGTTTTATTTGACGCTTCTGCACAACCACAACCTGTAATTTGTATGCTCACAATGTACACATCAAATGGCCAGCCATAACATTTATGAAAGTAATAACAGAAAAATGCAACATTATTTTTTAATTCTGCTATTAAAGAAAATTGGTGCCTGAAAAATATGGAGCTGCAGACATTTGTAAGATGCAAACAGTGAAATTAAGTTTTATATCACAGCAGTCACAGTTAATGTTCTAGTTTTTTTGCTGAAACCTATAGAATACTCCTCCTCAAATATACTGCAGTTCATTGGAGATCTTTTGACAGCTGTCATGAGGGAAATCAGACCGTGGAAGTGCCAAAACTCCAACACTGTCGACTAAGAATTTCTGACATGTGGGAAATCCAACCAATCATCTGAGAGCCAGATTCTTGATTGTTTAGGTAATTAATCAAGCATTGTAACCCCAAATCACTGTACTGTTTCTGCCTGCCTTAATGTGTCTGAGTAATCCCATAAAGGACAACGCCTATAAGTGAACAGATGTGAAAATACACTCAAAATGTATTCATCCATTTCAGTTGGGTGACATCTCCTGAAATGCTGTTGAATGCTCTCAGTATGTCCCTTCTCTTTATGTGCAGTGTTTATAATACTGTCTCATAAACTCAAGGCATATACAAACCAGGATGTTGTGGTTTTTTTTTTAAAGGACTCTTAATAGTTATTATAATGCCACTAATGGGAGTAAAGCTGCATTTTATAGCTCAGTGGGAGAAAAAAAAAAAGTTTTCTTTCCAGGTCACTGACTTGAAACACGGCAAGTATTGATGATCCAATAAAAAAGGACATTGTCTCATGTCATACACACTTAGTTTCGGCTGTTCTCTGGTGTGAATCACAGAACAATAATAAATGATTATGATTATGATTCTGTCCTTGCACATCATCTGAAGAAGTCAATAAATCAGGGACTGGTTAGGTAAAATAACAAACTGAATACTGACTATCATAGTTTGAACTTTTTCCCTTCTTTCCTTCTGCAGTGAGGGATGACGACGATTTCCTGAGTCTGAGTGAACTCCCAGAAACCTTCCCTTCTGATCCTCCGGAGCCCTTACCTCACTTCCTGTTCGAACCAGAGGAAGGCTACATTGTGAAGAATAAGCCTGTCAATCTCTACTGCAAAGCAACACCTGCCACACAGATTTACTTCAAGTGCAACAGCGAGTGGGTCCATCAGAAGGACCACACTGTGGAGGAGAGGGTTGACGAAAACTCAGGTGAGTGAAATCTACCTCGCACACAATCACAACCATACACGTACCCAACCAGCGGCTTACTTAAAGAGAAGTAGATAGTGGGCGTCAAACCTTTTTTGTTTTACAAGCCTCAAGACATTTTTGACAGAGAAATAAAAACCCAACTGCAGTTACATGTCAGTTTATACATAGGAGAACTATTTCTTAAAAGGAGCACAGTTCAACTCAAACAATAGCTGAGGAGTAAAATAGCTTTTTTGTGAGAACATAGCACGAATGCACGACTGATATTTGCACTTTATTGGTCAATGTCCAACACTGAAACATGAGAAAAAAACAAAGAAACATAAGAAAAAAACAAAAAAACATACAGAGGGTAAAGACAGATTATAATACACATTCAAGTGATACATATTTTATTTCTACAGCAGATGTTATTCCCCATACTTCATTTAGAACACCACCCTATGTTACCCAGTGAGCAGACAATTGGAAAGGTCTTTGAACATATAAAGTGTGCACATATTCTGGTACATTAAAATCAAGTCCCCTTCTCCTCTCTTATAAGTTAACCGCTTCACCTGCATAGTTTTATATGTCTGACCCTGAAGATATTTTGCTCTTTGTGATGTGGCCAAAATATTTTGTCTAACTGATGCTCTGTGAGCAAACAGGTTAAACCCATTACTCACATGTTTAGTTATTTGTGCAGAAAGGCAGGTCACACTGCCAGCGCTGTAGTGTGATGTTCACAGGACAGTTTAATAGGATCCACAATGTTGTACTGGACTCCAGCCAAAGTTCCACACTTGTCACTTGACAGCACACTTGGTAGTACTCTGCTGGCTAGGTAATGATGAATCATGCTGCTGCTTTGGCAGAAAGACAAAGACGTACACAAACTGGTTTCTTCGACTTAAGGTTGACATGAGCTCAGTTTATGGGTCTCCACCTGCTTGATAATGAGCCAAAGTCCCCAGAGCAAGTGATTAAACACAGGCTGAAAACAGTTTGAAAACTGTCGAATGAAATACAGCGGGATCAACAGTAGCACAAACCGGCATGTTGGTGGTTGAATTGCTCAGAGTTTTTCTCAAAGCAGGTGAGAGGAATGCATGCCAAGTACATATTTAAGATATTTTAAGAAGATTTGTAACATAATGCAGAGAGAGGGGCGACTGAGCAGTACAGTTTGAAGTTCCCTTGATTCAGCTGTCACACTTGAACAGTCAAGGCAAAGGAGAATAAATACAACAAAATAAAAATTCTAAAATAAATATGAGAGACGGGAGAAAACAGGTGCAGATATATGCATATATATGTATAGAAACGCACGTAGATGCAAACACAGTGGCAAAGAAAGTTTTGATAGAGTAGAAAATAATGTTATTGTATCTATGTGAGGATGCATATCATATAAGTTTCCAGATTCTCCACTTCTAACCTTTACTTTATTGTTTTCAGTGCAGTATAACTTGTTTTTGATATCTTAATATTTTTATACCTTTTTTATCTCTCGAATTGCTTCCTAATCTAATATTTGTGGGGGAAATGTTTTTGACTCAGAAAGTACAACCACCTGCAAATAATTTTACGTTGTATTTACCAGTAGCTGACTGTGAGAAAGATGTGAAGATCAAATTTAATCATCTGTTTTGTACGTACATGACATTTTTTTTCAGTGTTACTCAGTTTTTTATCTCCCATCTTCCCTCCTCTCTCTCTGTGTTCATTAATGACATCATGTGCAGCTGCTAGTCATTTGTTACTTTCCCATCATCCGTTCATTTGCTTGCTGCTGGGTTCCAAACAGTGTGTTATAAAGAGGAAATTCTGTTCAGTTAATGACCCATGGATTAAGGTACTCATGCTGTATAGTGTATAGTGATCAACACCATGAGGTATCACCCAGTCGGCCACGTGACTGCCAAAAAAAAAAATCATGAAACATCAAGTCGAGTTTGTTTTGACAGTTTCTGTAGGTGTTTTGCGGCCACATTAACCACTCTCAAAACTTAATTTTGTAACTTAATTTTAGAATTATCTTTCTGAGTGCTCTTGCCTGTAGAAATAATCCTCAGGCTGGGGTAAAACATGGATTTGGTTTTACAATTTTGAACTGCTCAAGATATCCTTCAATTCATGCTTAATTTATCTCATACACAGGCCTCATAATGTCACTTTAATAAAAAATGTATTGGCTGCCCGCTACTTTTACTGCTCCAGGACATTTAATCTCTCAAGCACACCATAATCCATACAGATATACACATAAAAATATGATGAATAAATAAATAAACATGGGACATTATGCAATATCGAGAGCTGTTGAGGTCTGGAGATGACTGGAACTGGAAAACTTTCCAGAAAAATGGCTCTTTATGTCACCATTTTCTTTGTTTATCTAAAATATAATTTTTAATAAACACATTTTGCTGAAACAGTGCTAATTTGTGTCTTTCTCTGAGTTCACAAACAAACAAATACAAACAATCAAATCTTTTTAATCTCATGCAAATCATTTAGGTCACTTTTGAACCCCAGACAACGACATTATAAAGACATTATAATTGCTAGATATATGTTATTCAACATAGTCGTAGTGAATCGCATAGAAATCAACTGCAGGGTCTGTGATCAGTGAATTCGCTGCGTGTGTGTGTGTGTGTATGTGTGTGTGTGTGTGTGTGTGTGTGTGTGTGTGTGTGTGTGCGTGCGTGCGTGCGTGCGTGCCTGCTCTGTTTATCTGTTTGTCTGTGAAAACCTGTACTGTGTAAGCTGTTTTCTTCTCTTTGTTTCCTGCTGTTTCATAGACACAGCTAGAAGCTATGACCCCCATACTGCTTTTATTGTCTGTCTTCTTGCTCCTGCTCTCGCCCTCTGTCCCATCCTCTCCCTTTTTTTTTTTTCCCTTTATTTTCTCTTCCTTTCTCTCTCCTCCATGCTGTTTTGCGCTTTACTCTAATTTCCACTGACTGAAATTGGAGCGAGAAGAGGCAGATAAAACCTGAGCTTGAGGAAGTAGGGGAGAGAAGTAGGGGATGATGGAGGGATGCTGATGGAGGGCGTCTATGAAAGGGATGGAAAGGCCAACAGATATCAGGGAGTCACACTGAGGAGAAAGATGATATGAATCCTGCTGTGCTCTTTCTCTTTCTGCTTCTCATATTTGAGCAGTTAAAGGGAAGTCAACATTAGTGCTGCATCCCAATGTTGTTTGATCTTGGATCAGGATAAAACAAAGTGGACATCTAACAGTTAGAGCATAAATGAAAATAGTTTGTGTCAAACTGCTTCGTGTGTGATGTTGTACTGTGATGTATTTAGAAGGTGAGTGATGTAAACACAGATGTTTCTTGTCATAGGATGAAAATGTACAGAGAAAACAAGGGTTTTTATGGCAGGGTTGTATTATAAGACAGCATAATGCATCAGATGGTGCAGAGCAACCATCATAAAGTAGATATGAAGAGGAGTCATGGTGCATGAAAGTACGATTGAAATTGTACCATATTATTTTAAGGTGAAGAAGACATAACGTAAGGAGCAGAGACAGAGGCACATAGCTTGGATGCATAGAGCCTAGGAACATTACTTGATATTTATTACAATTAACTGATGAAACTTCAAAGAATGCTTTTCTTAGGAGGCTGCACTAGCTCCCTCAGTTTGTCTCCATGCTGTATTTCCTTTCCATCCTTCTCTCTAACTAGCTTTTGCATAAATTTCACCAGGTGAAATCTATTCTGATATTTTTACATTTTTCGTAAAATTGACACCACTTAGAAGGTGTTGTGAGCAACATATCTTCTGCAAAATAAATACGAAATATAGCTATATGTGAGCTTCACAAGAGCTCAATACATTACTTTCTCACATGGAGCCTCATCTGGAGGGTGGGTGACCCAGGTGAAGGTCACATGTAAAGGTAGGGGGATAAGAGGGTGGGAAAGGGGCAGCAGGATGGCCTACGGGTTACAGAGGTCAGCTTCCACCTGAAGGGAACAGGTTTGATTCCCTAAGCAGCTCCACCGCCTGTCACAGTATCCTTGACAAACATATCTAACTCGACCCACTGCTGGATCCTCACCCCAGCCAATCCCTCCCTCCATCTCAGCCAAAGCAGGAAAGTAAAGAAACATTTCAAAAAACAAGTGCTTAAAAACTCCAGACACACACTCTAATAGAGTATCATTATCAGCAGTGGCATTTGCTAAAACATGCTTACAATATCACCATCTGAATTGATGTGACTGAAGGTGAGAACAAACATAATTTGTCTCGATTGCATATGTTATTGTGAAGGGCATTTCTGCAGTGTTTGCTTAACCAACGTGCGTACGACCTCAGTATATCTCCATTAGCCTTGAAGTGTGCTAATGACATATTGTGTACTTGGTTACTTACTTTGTCTCCATTAGCTAAAGTGTGAATGGTTATTAGTCGGCTAGCAACGACCTGTGACTCCACATCTACGCACACACGCGTACATTATTGGCACACACAGTATTGGCCTGGGTGATTTGTGACCTCTTTCCCTCCTTTGCTGCCATCTCACTTGTATTGATTTTTTTCTCGTCTTTGTCTTTCCTTTTTTCTCTTCCTCCTAATGTTTCTCTTCTCGTCTCTCTTCTTCATGGTGTTTCTGGCTCCACTCCCGTTCTTCTTTACGGCCCTTTTCTTTCGTTCTTTTCTCTGATACAAAGATTGATCTATTTCAATTATTAAAAAGCATCAACATTTGTAAAAGTTGGCCTGGCAGTGACACTGGATATATAAAACAGTTGTGTATTTGTCTGCATGAATGTGTACATGTGTTTTTGGCTAATTGTGTGTGTTTGCACTTGTTTGTGTGCTGTCCATAAATGATAAGACTTTTTTTTTAGGGAAATTGCCTGTGCATCAGATCTGTTCTTGTGAGTATGTTTATTTCAATGTTTGTTTGCCTGATTGTGTGTGTGTGTGTGTGTGTGTGTGTGTGTGTGTGTGTGTGCGTGTGCGTGTGCGTGTGCGTGTGTGTGTGTGTGCTGTCAATGGTGTGTACGTGTGTGTGTCTCTGGGAAATAATTTCTGTTTGGTTGCAGTTCCCTGTAGACTTTCGCTCATGTCCTGAAATGTCCTGGTTCATCGCCTCTTTAGAGCTGCTGAAGGACTCAAATATGCGCGCTCAATGAAATTCACATGTACACGTGCAAACACAGACACACACTGGGACTGTGACAATCTGTCACCATCAGAATGGAAGTCATTAGGAGGATGTACACATGCACACACGTACAGCATGTGTACATGCACACAATCTACTGTGTTTTGAGTGTTCAGTTGGTCACAAATTGGTGATTCTGTTCTGTCAATGTCCTCCATAATTATTCCCTCCAAAGAACTTTTGCTCTCTTCCTTTCTCACAACACCTCTCATCCTATTGTGATCTCATTTTTATTTATTTTTAATTGTTTGCCTTTTTGTCTCCATCTTTTATACTCTCTTATAATAATAATGCAATCATTCAGTTACAGTACAACACTTTCAGGTCATGCAATGTATCTTGTTCTCAGATCTTGAGCACAGGCTACGAAATGCATTTGTAAATGTTTAACTTCACTGATTAAGGTCTTGAATGGAATGACTGTGGTCTATCTTTTATGACAGCCATTATTGTTTGAATCCTATAATCTGTTTTACATGCTACCTTAAATCCTGGGTATCTTGTCCTAACAATAGTAGCAACAGATATTCCGTTGTTTGGTTTTTGATGATGATGATGATGAGGAAGGATATCTTAAAACGTCAGTATTCAGCTTTGAATACATCAGGGCCCATGTTCACGAAGATAGATTTTAACTTTGATCTACTTCAGATGGATGTCTGTATTTATTGCCCAAAGCTGTACTTAATAGGAATGAGCTGCCATGAATCTTGTTGAAGTAATACTTCAAACTAACAAACATTCCTGAGTAACAGTAACTGTGTCAGTTCACTCAGCTCCTATTACTCCAGCAGAAAATATCCCATGGATATTTAAATATCCTTGAAAACTTGAACATTATGCACTTGACAGAGGCATTTGTTGCAGGGCTGTTCCTGTTGTTGTTTCTACCCTGTGGATGTATCTATTGTGACCTCATGTCTTTGTTTTTTTGTCTGACTCTCTGCTTCTGTGGCACAGATGAAATAATAATAGCCACTGTTGACTTTGTCTGTATCCTCTGTTTCTTTTCCCTAAAGAACTGTCTGTTTGACCTGTCACTGATCACATTTAAACGCAGCAAAGCTTTAGAGTGCTTTTTCCCTTGCTCCCGTATCTCTTTCTTTTTCTAAACCATTTATCCTCAAAATGCCAAGATTTCATGTCTGTCCCTTACTCTTTGGCTTATTCTCTTCTGAATGTATTTCTCTCTGACTTTTTCTTTCAAATTGTTTCCTTTGATTCCAAGAAATTAAGACTGTACATTTTGTCTGAGCCATCTCAGTTTTTCTCTGTTTTCTTGAACTTTATATTGCTGTCAAAACATATATAGAGAGAGGGGAATGGAAAAGAAAAATCAAACAGAAAATGGACAAACAGTCTGAGTAGGTTTAACAGCTAGGGAAACAGGGAAATGGCAGGAAACACATATTTTGGCTTCTAAGTGATGACACAGGCACCAGAGAGCTCTGTTTCCAATGAACAAGTCTGTTGGTTGAAGTTGAACAATTATGTGTCGTACATACACATTTTTAGTCAATGAAATTGATTGCCATAATGACTATGTAACAACAAATATATGGTTGTAATTTTTTCTAATTAATCCAGTTAATTATAACAAGCTCATTCATTTGATTGACATTTATAAAAACAAAATAATAATTCTGGTGTAAATCCATTTTTAGTAAACATGCTTTTCGGCTGTCCTTGTCACTTCAATAAAAGAGCAGCTTATCATTTACGCTCCAAAATATTTCTACAGGTTTGATAATGAATTTGAAAAAAATTCACTCTATAAGCTTCTGATTACGCATTACAATAATTTCAGCTCTGACAAATAGTTACAGCCTTTGTAAGCAGAGTTCTGTCTAAACAAAGTTGCTCAGATTGGTGTATTGTGTATTTAATTGTTTTCTTTTTATTATCAGGGTCTTATCTACGTAGTTTTTGCCTTGAAGTTCACCAAGTAGTTTAATCATACAGATAAATGGATGTGGCAATTCCACTGACAGTGGAGTTATAGCGAGCAGCATGAGCTTACAGATTTGACCCAGGCCATGTTTAATAAAAAATAAAATGAATAACTGCCTCTTTATTATCTAGACATTTCTGTTGAACTGTAAACATAGTTTTTTTTTCAGAGCGTCTCTCTGTTTTATATGTATTGACAAAAACATACGGTTGTCTAAACTATGCTTGAATAATTGCGTCATTCTCATCACATGTATTAAGTGGTACAGTACAAGTTTGCAGTACAACAAGCAGCTGTACAGTACATACCCCTCATAGTTAAAACAATTATATTTATTTATGTCTATAATCCAGACCTGACAAAGCAAATTCACCCACTCTTGTACTTTCACTCTATAGCTGACAAGTAAACTTTGTTATAAGAATTGACAGTGTACGACTAAGATAAATATTCTGCAGGGTTTGTGCGCAGTTGTGTGATTGATAGAAATGTTTGTGACAGTATCCACTTGTCTTGATACTTGTCTTCCATTTTTCATCTACTTCTTTCCCCTCACCTCCCTCAGCTGACAGCAGTGGTTTTGTTGATGTGATGTTCTGTCATGCTACAGAGACCCAAAATTCGACGCTTGTCTCCTCATAACAGATTGATGTGAATGTTGTGAGCACTGTATGTAAACAAAATAAGACACTGCGTGATGTGGGACTTTTTAAGCCTCAGGTAATTCACTCACTTTTTGCCCAGCAACTCTTCCTTTCCGAGCTTTGCATTTGCCAACAACGGAAACAACTGGTGCCGTTTCAGTTTCAACAGCACATCTCCAGAACCAGTGACGTCTGTCTTTATCTTCTTTCTCTATTCTCACTTTTTTGACGTTTTCTTTATTGGCATGACACTCAAGGAAAACAAGGGATCTTTTTTCATGCAGGATGTAGATCGGTATGAATGTGTGATCTACTGCACATTTGTGGTGTCAAAAGTTTGGCAGTTTGGTACTTATTTTTTTTGTGTTATACATTTTCACGCTTACTTTTAGTCCCCAGCTGACCTGAAAACACACTGATGACATTATGGGATGAAACGTTATCCATTGTGTCCCTTCCAGCACATTAGTCATTTATGTCAGCCATTTATCAGATAAGTTCATGTTGGATCAATAAGCGAACATAGCTGTAATAATTTATTTGTTTGCGAAATTGCAGGTACCCTGCTTTGGTTTTGATTTTTTAGTCAGAGCTGATAGAGTTTTTTCTTGTCTGAATTTCAGAAGAAGTTGCCACCACTAGGTTTATATTTATTTATGTTTAGGCTTTAGTGAGATTTTGCAATCCACTATTTTATATTTTACAATGTATATTAAAAAAAATGGGCCTCGTCATGCAGATGGCCGCCCACCTCTGAGCCTGGTTCCATTTGAGGTTTTTCCTTCCCACTATTGCAAGCTTTTTTTTCTGTTAAAGGGGAGTTTTTCCTCCCAGCTGTGGGAGTTGTTGAATTGTTAGGGTTTCTTTGTATAATTTTGTAAAGTTCTATACTATGACTTTACTATGTAAAATATTCCATAGTAAGATATTAGGCTGTAAAGAGGTTGTGTCACAGTAGGTTGCCACTTGTTTTAAATACATGGGTGATATCATTTGATATCTCTGCAATGCTTTTAAAGTAGCCCCTTTTTGAAAAAAATTCGGAATTTAAGTGACTACTTAAGTGCATGTGGATTCATTTGTAAAACCATTACCTTTTCAATTTCGATCTTCCGTCCAGACCAACCTGCCAGGGCCAGACTGGTGTATCTTTTTTGCTTCAGCCTCACTACAAAATTGAACACATTTCATCATTACACCATTGATTCTACACGCTGTTAAGAATGCAGCTCCTCAAAATGCTCTCACTATATGTCCTGTTTTTTGTTGTTGTTGTTTTTCCTTCTTTATCTGTTTTCTTTTCCCTACAATCCCCTCTGCTCTATTTTTTCCCTCTAACTAATATGTTTTCCTTCTTACTGCAACAACACGTCCTGGCTTTGCCCTTATTTATCCAACTCTATCTTTTACGTAGTAATCCAGGGGCTGCCTTGTTGCAATCACAAAAGGTGTATCACCTCACCAAATAAAATCAGTTTATGGCCATAGGGATGCACTGTGAATCTCACTTACTTGCATAACTAGATTATTAATAAGAGTGTGACTAAAAGTACCCCACTACAACATCACTTAATACTGGGTACATTGGTAGCATCAATTCAGTACAAATAAGTATTTTTCTTTCTTTAAAAAATGCACAAAATATGTGTAAGATTAATGCTGCAGATGAGTCCACATTTATTTTGCATTATAGTATAAATACATCTCTGGACACCTAAAAATTATTTCCATGTGTTGGGGCTTTTTGATAAGCTTTGAGTGCAAAGGTTTTTAGTATTTCGATTGATAACAGTGATACAAAAGCTTTATATATGTATATGTTCTCAATTCAATTGTCTTGAAGAGAAGCTGAATCCCTATATCTTACTGAGTCGTCAAATCCCATGGTCCCTTTTATGAACCATCCCATGAGTTCTTTGCATTCGTTTGAGTCCATTTGCCATAACTAGCTGTCTGGCTCATTTAAACCATTCACTTCAATTGCTTTACCTTCCTCATTACTTTGGCAGTAGCATTCTCAATGGCCTCCACCTCCTCCCTTTTGCCCTTCTTATACTCACTGATTTTTTTTTTCCTTTGGCACATTGCAACTGCCTGCCTACTAGTTGTCTCAGCTTTAGCCATGGTTTTCTTGCTTGTTATAATTGCCTCTTTAGCCACCATTATTTTAGCCCCTGCCTCTCTTTCTGTACTCCCCTGCTCTTTCATTTAAATCTGTAAAGCCATATCAATCTCCCTTGTTTGCTTGTTTGCTCGAGCACCAATATTCACACTGTTTTTCACGCTGTCTTTGCTCTTTGCCCTCATGTGTTCTTCCCCTCACTCACTGTGATCCCTTGCTGTGCCTTCCACTAAACTTTTTACTTTCTCCCCTACTTTCCACTTGGCTCTCTGTGCCATCCGTGGCCTTGCATTTCCTTATCATCTAAGGTCCCCTTTTACTCTCCACATCTTCCATCACCATGTCCCATCTTATCAATGTTTCTTCTTTCCCAACTGAAAAGCCATGTCTCCCCATCGTCCAGCTAGCTTCCTTGAAAGCCTGGTTGGACTTGGTTACTCTTTACCCTCATGGGTTTCTATTTAATTCTCTTGCCAGCCATTAATGGCCTCAAGTCCACCACAATCCGGTACATTGGATTTCGCTTTTTGCCTTCCTCTCAGTCCCCTTTGCCTCCATGCTAGCTTGCTTACAATAACTGCCTCTCTAGTGGCAAGAACTTACTGACTGAGAGTCTTCATAAGTAATAGGCCCAAGTCAGATTTGTGGAGCCCCAAAGAGATGGTTTCTTGGGTCTTTGTAACACCGCTGAACCTGAAATAAACTGCCTAGATCTTTTCTCGTAGCATTTTTCCCATCTGCTCCCCATTCCCCACATTCTCCTGCTTAAATCTGTTTTTATCTCCTTTCCCTTTTCCTTTCCGTTTCACATTTTATTGCCCTCTCCCACCTCTTATTCTGTCATCCTGTCTCCTCCTCTCACTGTGCCTCTGTCATGTTGCTCTCCATTAATTACCAGTCTACCGTTTCTCTCATTTCCCTCTCCTCTTTCTTTACAGTCTGCGAGTTTAACCTTTCTTCTTCCTTTAATCAATCCCACCTTGATACCTAATCCTATTTTTTTTTTCTTCAATATTCCTTTCTTTGTCATGCATTTCCTCAATTTTCCCAGTGGCTCTGATTTCTTGATTTTGCTCCTGTGTTCTTCCTTTACCTCTCCTGTGTCACACATATTTTGATCCAGACTTTATCCCTTGCTCCTCATTTCCTATTTTCCTCTACAGTCCTTCTTTATCTGTTCTCAGTCAAAGTCCTATCAGTAGGGTGCAGCTATTTAAACCTTGCAGCTATTTAAACCTCACATATTCTTCACAAGAAAGCTGCTTCCAAAACACCACAGAAAAGGGGGGCTTGAAGGGTGGAGGGAAAAATGGTAGAAGTGCAAAGGAACAATCTCAGAAAGTTTACATTAAATCCAGAGTGAATCAGTAAAATGACGTGGCTTTGTAAACACCAGCCGACATTGAATGATTATCCTCTGCCTATATTTACTTGCTAAGATATGTACTGTGTACTGCTTTGAATTTTGCTTCTTAAACTAACACAAAGCCGTATCACATGAAAAGACGCTTGAATAGACTTTCGTGTACTATTTCTTCAGTATCAGTGGCTCACCAAAAAACTGGAAATGTGACTCACCATTTGAGCAAGCTGTTTTTCTCTTGTTTGATTTGAAATAGCAGCTGATACTATAAATGATGCAACAGTACTTTTCTTTTTTTTTTTTTTCTGCAGGTCTGGTGGTAAGAGAAGCTAGTATAGAAATAACACGGCAACAAGTCGAAGAGCTGTTCGGTCCTGAAGATTACTGGTGTCAGTGCGTGGCCTGGAGCTCCGCTGGAACTACCAAAAGCCGCAAGGCGCACGTCCGCATTGCATGTGAGTACACTTCTGAAAGCACGTATACAAGCTACTGTTTCCACATGAGCAAGTATACAAGCATCAAAGAGGCAATTGTTACTATACTTACAAATGCTTTACTCATGTACATAGAGATAGGCAACATCATAACTGATTAAAATCTTCTTCATATTTTTTTCCAACCTAGTAGAAAATATTTAAGTTTGCAAATAAACACACGCAGACAATAACGTGTACAGATAGATATCATCTCCACTCTGTTGGGTCCAATCTCATGAAAAGAGCCTTGTGTGAAAGTAGACTAGAAGATGGGCAAAGCTGACAGAATAAAAGTATGATTTTACAGAATGCAAATAGAAGCTTCACCACTGATGTGTGACTTATTATAACACTCTATTACAAGTGCAGAGGTGTACAGAAAAATTACAGTACACATTTACTCAACTGTACACACACTATGCTTTCACACATACAAACACACTTACAGTCTGCTGAAAATATATATATATTTTTAAAATAACACTCCTAAATCAAGTACTTTAAAACATTCCAATGTATCATAGAGCATTTAGTAAAATGTGCTTTGTATTGTACATAAGTTGATTGTTTTTTACATTTGGTACAGTAGCTTTTATTATTTAAGTGGCAGATACTTTGTCAACAGAAGAATAACTAGAGTATCTGTTTACTGCATTGCCAAAGTAACATAGTTTTAATAAAGAAGTCAATCATCTGCCCTCTTCCATGTGCAGTTCTGGTTTTATGCTGCACATGGCTGTAGTTCTCTAAACAGCTGGAGACAGTAAAAGGACTTTGTTACCTTGCTGTGAAGTTGGAGGTGTGCGGTCTGACCTATTGCCCCTTGCAATATTTAAAACTGACCTTTGTGACAGAAAGAACCTGAAAATAAAAACCTTTAAAAAAATGTACACTGATTGATGCATGTCAAGGAACTTTTCCAAGCAGAGCAGCTCAATAACTTCAGTTGACTACCAGTAGCTTCCTGTTATGGTCTGGTGATGAATTTAATAAGACAACTGGGAGTTTGACTGTAAGGTCACCAGAAGAACACAGGCCAGACTAAGCTGGACTTGACATCACTTTAGCAGACAGTGTTACCATGTTACAATGCACACACAGTGCTCACATTGGGTAATCATTTCAGGATTATTGTACCCCAGCAGCAGTTCAGAGGAAAGAAAATGTTGAAATGTGTTGTGACTGATGGCCACTTGACAGTTCTGCAGCAACTCAGAGACAAGGAGATAGAGATGTTTATTTGAAATCATCCAAATAACCTTGTTTGTTCTTTCAACATAAGCCTCATATAACACTTCCTTCAAACCCCTTTTACTGAGAACTGAACCCACAACAGTAGTTTTCCAAGCATCATTGCTCTGGTCAATGCAGCCATATAAGACAACTGGGACTTGTGTGAGTGCTCAGGTTATAGAAAGGTCAAACAAAAAAGAAATCCCAATAACAAAATCGACTCCACCTCTCCGGTTTACCAGGCTTACTCTGACAGTTTGGATCTGCTTGAGTGCACTCTCAAAAGGACAACTGGGGACTTTGACAGAGTCCATTCAGCAGACGCACAGAATGAACTGCACGCGTCCCCTTATGTCGTATTTCAACAGACAGTATCACTCTAACAGACATGCACCCTGGAAGCGTTGTTCTCCCAGGTTGGTCTTATTTGCGCTGTAGATGGAAATCCATCATGTTGACCCTTGGGTTTCACCTCAGGTTATTTCATTTGGCTGTAAATATGTCTCACATTTTCACTTTTGCAGTGCTAAGTTGCTTTGTTTATGTATTCACATTATGTCTAGCTGACATGTATTTAGATATTTATTACTGTACTTGCATTTTGAAGGAAGTTAACAGTTTACATTTTCAGTCAAGGTTAATAAAACACAGAACAAATACAAATACATATATAATTTAAAAGATATACTCTCATTTCATATGTTACATTACATTGACAAGCCCAGAAATTACATATGGGAATGGGTACACACTAGTTAAGTTATTTTTGTTATTTGGACTGTAGAAGATTGTTTAAATATGGAAAATGTACAATAATTAGTAAATTTGTTGAGGAATTTGGTGACTCAAGCTTACAAAATGTACATTACAGTGTATGATCACAGTAGTGTGGTAGTACCACATCAATATATTTCTCAGTTAATTTGGCCTGTCAGCTTTAAAGCCTGTTTGAATTTAGAGGAGCACCCTGACTCTTTGCAGTGTTTTGGTATGTGAGGATGTTTTTCTGTCTGTCAGCAGAGAGTTAGTGACACAGTCAGAAATATCCATCTAAGCTCCGCTAATAACATCCTCAAATGGAATGGACCCTCCTTGGGGAGCAATGAGAGCTGGGTAATGTGCTGTTTTTGGCTTATGTTGGAGCTTGATAGATGCTGGGAAACATATGCAGGGAAGTGTATGTATACAGGCTTCTTAGACTAACAGAAGCAAACACATGAATGTAGGGACCAACAGCACAGAAATGCACACAGAGCATTGTTCAGTGACGTAGCTTATCAGCAGGGAATGACGGTATGGAGGACATTGGAGATGCATACATTTGTGTATGAACATAAAGTGTGTGCCTCCCTCACACCGAACACACACTTAGAGGATCTCTGCCATCAACATTATCATTTACTATCAGCTTCTAGCTACATCACCACACCTCGTTTCACCTTTTCGACTTGTGTTTTGTTTTGTGTTTCTATTATTGACTCTGTCTAATTGATTATTATATGATTACCACTGTAAATAGCTGAATAACTTTCCAAAATCCTCTATTTATGCTGCTATCACTTATGATACCATACTACTGAAATTACTTCACTGAGAAGCTCAAATAATTCTCTGTCCGGTATTATTTACGCATAGTATTATGGACTGTTTAAGGACTAGCCCGTTTTTACAGCCAGTGTTCTACACAAAATCACATTGTCACACTAAATATAAAGACAAAAGCTTCTACACCGAATCCAAAGCAAACTACAGCAGCATGCTAATTTTCCTGGATCATTTCTCCCATTTTATCAATCAATCTTCACATGCAGGATAAATAGCTGCACAATTGTGAAGGCTTGAAGGGTCAACGGGAAGAAAAAGGTCATATACATCCTGCCTTTTCTTTTTTGTTGCTCTTTCTCTTTCATTTTTATCTTTCTTTTCTCCACATTTTCTTCTGACTTTATCTGTCCCCCTGTCCTTCACTTTCTCTCTCACTGTTATAACAGTGATTTTTCTCTTAACCAGATCTGATCACACTCAGCCCCCTCTTGCGATAACCTTTTACTTCAAATCGACCCAACCTCCTGACCTACCCTGCTTTCGTCTCCTATTTGGATCTACTGTTGTGATTAAAATGCTTCCTGGCAGCTGGAGCTTGCTGAGCAAAGTGTCTTTCCTACTGCACCAATGCAATAGCAAGTCAGCATTTCTCCTCCGCATTCCCTTTCTTGCTCATTTTCTTCCCCAATGTTTTCACCTTTTGTTCTCACTTTCTGAGAATGCGCTCTTCAGGTGCTCATTGTTTCATTCTGTCACTCATGCTCTTCTTTTCCTCCTCCATCTTTCTTATTCTCCTGCATTTTCAGGCAGTTTTAATAACTACGGAATTAATGCTTCAAGACTCTAACTAAATATGCAGTTTATAGCTCGATAATAGCGATCAGTGTTGTGGCTGTAAAAGTGTCAAATGAACAACCAAAGACATTAAATCTCTCACTGATTTGTTCGATTCTCTGAGCAGAACACAGACATTTATTTTGTGGGTGGCACTGGTTACTTCAAGTTTATAAAGCAGATGAGACACTCACATTCACACACTCAGTCATGCATAACATTGCAGGCACGTACACAAGGGTGAGCACAACACAGACGCGTACATACACATGAATGTGCATGCATTGTCAGTCATGCTCTTTGGCCCTGCAGCTATCAGGTCAAGCACTTCTCCTTCAATGGATTAGCAATATGTCAAGGTCACACACACACGCATGCACACAGACCTACACAGAGCTATATGCACACACAAACACCCAGACACACACACATTTTAGATGATGGCAATTTGTTCTGCCACCTTCCACTGAGACATGCGTGTGCATAGCAATCAGGAGTCCAGACACTCAGGGGCACAGGAACACAAGCAGCTACTTGTGTCAACTGGAAAATGCCTGTTAGTGAATTTCATATGTTGTGTTTATGATGCAAATGTCTCAGCTGCATGCATTTAGGTTTTCCATCAATCATGGCTGAATTAAACCCAAGAAAACAAGTCTCAACAGTGATTTCTTGTGTTAGAGTTGAAGCATTTATTGGACGCTCTCTTCTCTACATTCACTTCGGCTTAAACCTCCATTAGATCGAATCACTCGTAACCCAGCAACTGGAACTAACTGCAGTGGGTTAGCCAACGTCGTTGGTATGACATTTTCTCAGCAACAGCCACAACCACAGTCTGATATTTGACCTTTTTAGCATAAAACGTCATGTTACAGTAGCTTTTTTAGTAATGCACATTCAAACACTGATTCCCATGGTGTATAAATATGCTTGCCTTATATCCAACTACTTTCACCCTGACACTTTCACAAACACTTTCAGTGGAAAACCCGTCTGTTTTTTTTTTCTCTGGATGATATCATGGAGAGAGTCTTGGTTTGGCTTTCAGAGTGACCTCATGGTGGTCGCAAACACTGAATAAACATTTTCACAGTGAGAATCCATGGAGTGTGTGTATGTGTGTGGAAGTGCGGTTATGATGTTTCACCATTGCTGTAAGCCACTGAGCTTTTTCCCAGATGTCAAGGACTGCTTCAGGGTACTCTTATGCGTTAGAGTGGTAGACCACAGTGTTGATTTACTCACACAGAGCTCACTCACTTGCTTTCTAAAATGTCCAAGTGTGGGAAAAATAACATATGTGTATCTACATGATACCATATGTTTACTTATTTTTTTACTGTTATATTCTTTAACATCAGTGTTTTTAAGGAGAAATCAAGGCAGCACTCACATGGCAGCAGAAGGTGTCCCTGAGATGTGTCATGAAAACCATATACAATTTAGAAATCAAATGTTAGAACAAAACAAAATATTTGTTGCAACAAGTTTAGTTTTACATGTATTAAGTTTAAAAGTAGCAGAGCACATTTATTTTTTTTATTTTTGGGGGGGAAATATCTACATGTATCTCCATGTTAATTCTTTCACTCTTTTAACCAAAATGTTGGCTCATCTAAAGAACTAAAGAGAAAAGTTTCATTCAATGCAACTCCAAAACATACATCTTGTTTGTCATTTACAGAACCTACTGGAGGCAGACAAGCCTTTGAGCCTTTTTTTTTTTTCCAATCTAATGAGTCATTTTACAAACCAAGGATCCAGAGGAAGTGTTGTGCTCCAGAGTGCTGGTGCTATGTCAGCCAACTAAGTTGTTTACTTGTTCAAAACCTGACTGTGGATGGAAAGACCTTGTCTGATGTCTAGAGCTGATCACAGGTTGTGAAGTGTTGAAATGACAGGGTGGCGACTTCAGTGAAAGAACTGGTCTGGAGTGGAAAGAGACTCTCTAAAGTCACTTACTGAAAATGACTCCCTATATAGCCACACTGAAAATGACTCTGAAACTCAAGGTCACAGTCTACTTTCATTTCTTAAATTTGTTCTGATATTTTAGAGCTTTATTGGCCTTTTGGGTGGTGCTTATGGGTGTCCAAAGTTTGAAGCGGTGCCTGGTCATTCACGTGTACGGTAACACTTAATACTAATATGACTGGTGATGATTATTATAATTCCTTGTAAAGAATGTAGTCGAAATGTATAAATTTAAGTCAGATAAAATATCTATTTAAATGTTGCTAAGTTTTTTAAGCAGGTTTAAGAAAACATGTTTTATGATGATAATGATGTTATATGATAGCCCTATTAAATTAAGAACACATTTAGACTATTTAATGAAGTGAATTAACTTGTCTTTTGTATACGCTAGTTGAAAAACATAATGTCGAGAACTACACAGACAACTACAGTCAGGCCATGCAACTGATTAGAACTTGAAAACATGTATCATCCTTCCTCCTTATAGCCATTTGAGAGTTAACAATAATTAAATGATAGAATTAACACTGAAATAAAATACTCCCAACACAGAAATGTATAGACAATGTGAAGCAGTGATTTCACCACACAACGCTATATTGCCAGGCAACACAGTGGTTGCCCAATGGTGCATTAACTCATTCAGTATGTACAGAGATCACATCAAGAGATACAAAAAGAAAAGAAAAGAAAGTTTCACTTTATTATTATGACATACACTCACCGGCCACTTTATTAGATACACCTGTTTAACTGCTCGTTAACGCAAATATCTAATCAGCCAATCACATGGCAGCAACTCAATGCATTTAGACATGTAGACATGGTCAAGACGACCTGTTGAAGTTCAAACCGAGCATCAGAATGGGGAAGAAAGGTGATTTAAGTGACTTCGAGCGTGCCATGGTTGTTGGAGCCAGACGAGCTGGTCTGAGTATTTCACAAACTGCTGATCTACTGGGATTTTCACGCACAACCATCTCTGGGGTTTACAGAGAACGGTCAGAAAAAAAAGAAAATATCCAGTGAGCGGCAGTTCTCTGGGCGAAAATGCCTTGTTGATGCCAGAGGTCAGATGAGAATGGCCAGACTGGATCAAGATGATAGAAAGGCAACAGTAACTCAAATAACCACTCGTTACAACCAAGTTATGCAGAAAACCATCTCTGAATGCGCAACACGTGGAACCTTGAAGCAGATGGGCTCCAGCAGCAGAAGACCACCGGGTGCCACTCCTGTCAGCTAAGAGCAGGAAACTGAGGCTACAATTCGCACTGGCTCACCAAGATTGGACAATAGAAGATTGGAAAAATGTTGCCAGGTCTGATGAGTCTCGATTTCTGCTGCGACATTCAGATGCTAGGGTCAGAATTTGGCGTAAACAAAATGATAGCATGGATCCATCCTGCCTGTATCAACGGTTCAGGCTGGTGGTGGTGGTGTAATGGTGTGGGGGATATTTTTTTGGCACACTTTGGGCCCATTAGTACCAATTGAGCATCGTTTAAACGCCACAGCCTACCTGAGTATTGTTGCTGACCGTGTCCATCCCTTTATGACCACCGTGTACCCATCTTCTGATGGCTACTTCCAGCAAGATAACGCGCCATGTCACAAAGCTCAAATCATCTCAAACTGGTGTCTTGAACATGACAATGAGTTCACTGGACTCCAATGGCCTCCACAGTCACCAGATTTCAATCCCATAGAACCTTTGAGATGTGGTGGAACGGGAGATTTGCATCACGGATGTGCAGCCGACAAATCTGCAGCAACTGCATGATGCTATCATGTCAATATGGACCAAAATCTCTGAAGAATGTTTCCAGCACCTTGTTGAATCTACGCCACTAAGAATTAAGGCAGTTCTGAATGCAAAAGGGGGTCCAACCCGGTACTAGTAAGGTGTACCTAATAAAGTGGCCGGTGAGTGTATAATCTCCCCTCTACTTTATCACTTACATCATTTAGTTTTTCTTCCAGGTCAGAGGTCTGATTTTTTTTTTCTTTCTTTTACAGTGCATGTCATTGTGTTGGAAATTGGATGTCCAAATTATTCTCATTGAGACCGATGGAGACTACTTTCCCCTTCTCTTCCCAAGCATCTCACATTGCTCTTTATTGCTTGAGCAGCTGCATCAGGGGAAACCGTTATGATTTGGCATGGGCAGCATGCAGGCAGAGGCACCCATTTTGGATAATTGCTCTGAAATGTGCTTATGTAGTGGAGCCTGAGGCAACAACTAACCACAAACATAATAACAGTTTCAGTTGAGCAATGGAATAAGACGTTTTAGATTGAGAGGGAAGGAGGCAGAGAGAGACAGAAGGAAGGAGATGAAGAGAAATGCAAAGAGGACTTTATTCAAGAAGAGGTCATTTTTGAATAGATGCTGACACTGCTGTATTGTACATATAAGAGAGTTCACACTGAGGAACACTTCACAAGGTCTGTACTTTTCAACCCTGTTGTGACTTGAATACGTTCTTTCGTGTTTTTGCTATATGTATGAAGCTGACTAGTGTTATCTGCAGTTTGGGAGTGAAGTGGGGTCAGTGAAACGACACAGCTGTCCCTCCTGTCCTGTGCACATATTTCCCTTGGGCACATATTTGTACACATGCACAATAACCCACACCTTCCAGTGTCATGAATTCATGGTCCCCTGGTGTAATGAACACAATGTCACTTTCCCTATTTTTCTTTAAAACACGCAGACGAATGTGCACTTTTGTTACCTAACAGGCAGAATTTTGTCAGCTATGTCCTCCTAGCTTAGCTTAAGTGCAAATGTGTGTGTGTGTGTGTGTGTGTGTGTGTGTGTGTGTGTGTGTGTGTGTGTGTGTGTGTGTGTGTGTGTGTGTGTGTGCGTGTGTCTGTCTGTCTGTCTGTCTGTCTGTCTGTCTGTCTGTCTGTTCATCCCCCAAGCAGTTTGCTTTAATCTCCTTTAATTTCATTCTCAATCTTTATGGAAATCAACTCACAGCCAACTCTTCATTTCACCATCTCCCTTACTAATTAAGACCAGGAAATTGTTCCTGGAATTGCCTGGCATGAGAGAAGTGTGTCTCATCCCTCAATCACTTCCTCATTTACTACCCGTGTCTACAGTTGTTTTTTTGCACATTTGTGGGTATGTGTGAAAGTCTGTTTATCTGTCCCACCATGAGTATCTGACCACTTTTGTGTTATGGTTCTGTCTCCATGTGTGTCGTGCCCCCTTTTTTGTCTGCATCTCCAGTATGTGTTTTCCTCAGTGCAACAGTATCTCTCCTTCTCTATCACTTTCTCTTTGTCTTTCAGGATCTGCCCATATACGTGTGTCTCTGTGAGTTGTGTGGGTAGCCATGTGGTGGATTTAGGGCTAAAGCTTTGGGTGATTACTCCCATAATGAACCATCATGCTCTGTTCAGGCTGCCATCCCCCACAGGGATTGACTGTATTATGAAGTTATCATTCAGCCTCAGCAATACTCTGTGTCCTCACATAACTCTTAACCAATACAGCTCTACACACAGAATCTGATAATGAGTAGATTTATATTACATGAAATTAAACCTCACTGTGTAATTTGGAAGTTGTACTGGATAATTTGGGATGTCTTAAACGCTTTGTCAATGGTGTATCCCTGGAAAGCTTGTCTGACTCACCGGATGTAGAGTGTTGGTATGGACCTGTCATTGGCTGAGTATTTCAGTCAATGCTCTCCTCTGCTATCTGCATTTCACTGGTTTCAAAATCCCCATTATAAGTGGAAAAAACAACATCAGCATCTGAACTGGTGACCTGCACCCTGAGAATGGCAAGTTTTGACAAAGATTAGACAGATTTGGATCAAGCAATAAGTCCCCTCCCCACATGCAAATGTTCCACCAGAACAAATTCCCTCCAACACTTTTTTGCAAGGGCACTAACGCTGCATCCTGGGCTTAGTGCCACCCAGGACAATTCTCATTGGTTTAAAGGAATACAAACAAGCCAGAGTGTTTTTTTTCCTCCTATTGCAAAATTATATGTGAGTGCAGCTACATCATTCTCTAGCTCTGGCACAGCAGGGTGGAGATAGAGCTGGCTTTTCCAGACCACTACAAATGTAGCAGGTTGTCTCTTAACCCCCATGAGTCTGTAGCTCATCTCTTGCATACTGCTGCTGACTTATTTAGAAAATTGCATGCATAGTAGCTCTTAGCTTTACAATGTACAGTACTTATCTTGCAATACATTATTAAAACTTACAACATTGACACATGTGCAAGGCAAGAATGAGCAACCTTGTGGTTGTAATCTGTTCTCAAGTCAGCCCTAGCGGTTCCACAGCCTTTAGCTGTCAACTAAACATTAGAGCACTTCTACATAAAGTACAAACTTCTTTAACTTTCATATCTGAGCAAAATTTTATTCTTGGAGTCCTGGTTTCAGCCACTAGCATATCTACTGTTGTTCAAGAGAGCATTATCTCCTTGACAATAAGTCAAAGATGTGTTTGCATTTGCGGATAGAAAACACATTGCTACAATTTCATAATTACGTACATAAAGCATAGGAAATGTCCAGTGATAACACATAAAGTAACTTGTTAAATATACTGAATTTGTATAAGGCATTGTCCTCACATTTCTAAAACCTCTTTCTACTGCTTGCGTCACATCAATAGACATAACTACTGAAGTGAAGAGAATCTGAATCAGCATTGAACATTGGGTCATTTGAACAATGATGAGTTCATTCAGTGTTGCACAGACTGAAGTGCCCTTTGAATGGTGATCCATACACCTACTGTTGTAAGTACTGAAATGCCTTTGAACGATCACTGCTTTGAACTGAACAAAGTGATTTGAATCAGGATTTGTTATTTCTACATGTACTGTGATCTCAATGGGAAGTTTCATTCTTGGGTTTCACAACTTCCCTTTTGGTTTTCCAACCTTAAAATCTTTAGGAACAGAGGTGAGAGTGCATTCATGATCAGACATTTAAATGATTCAGATTGATGAATTTGAGCATATGTGCATTGCTATTTTTAAAGGCTGGATTCTAAGTAGTCTGTAAACAAGACATTTTCTTCCTCTTGTCTTTTAGAGTCAGATTGGGATCTTGATAGGGGAGATGTAATCAAAGTGAGATTGATGGTTGGGAGTTTTGATAGATTGCTGATTTTAAGAGAAATTAGGTTGATAAATGGAGATGGTACAAGGTGGTATCAGCTGACACAAAATCCTAGTGGATAGTTTGGTATCTAGAATGTGGGGACATGAAAAAGACTTAAACAGGTAAAGACCAAGCATATAGTATTGGTATTAAAAAGAGGTGGTCTTGCTGTGTGCTCCCAACTTCTCCCTTTCTGCCTCTCATCTTTCGACTCCCACCTGCTGTCCAAACTCCCACCTTCCCTTTCTTCCCCTCCCATTTTACCTATCTTTCACTCTACCACCTTCTATGTCTTTCAGCCACTGTAAGGTGACTGTCCTGATGAAATACCCAGAGAAGGGCTCAGAGTCGAGCGGCTCGGCATTAAACGATGTTCTATCTAGTGTGTGTCTGTGTGTACCACAGCTGACGGATAAGGTGATTAAGAATACACCTGGGAACCATGAGAGTAAAAGGACACAAGGTTAACACACACACACACACGCACACACACACACACACACACACACACACACACACACACACACACACACACACACACACACACACACATACATACACACACACTTTGTGCCCTCCTACAAAAGTATTTCTGTATGGTTTCGAAAAATAAAGGGCAGGGCATAGAAGATTTGTCTTCCATAGCTGCAAGCCACACTTTCAAGCCACCAAAGTGACTCTCAAACTCTTCAAAGTGAAAAAAAGAGTTTTAGAGTTCAAAGATTGTATCAGTTAAATGCTGCTTTTAATGCCATATCAAATTTTCAGGCAGGCAGGCAGGCAGGCAGGCAGGCAGGCCCGACCGAACGACTGCGAGGTAAAAATATAAAAAAAATTGAAAATGAACAGCATATACAAATAAAATTAAACAACAACAGTGCAATGGTCAGCAGTTTAGTGCAAAACATTGTCAGTGATGTAGGATGGATTTGGCCAGAGGTAACTATTTGAAAGTCTTATGGCAGTGGGCAGGAATGATCTCCTGTATCTGTCCTCGTGACAGCAGAGCTGGATGAATCTGTTACAGCTGGATGAGTCTGTTATCTGTTGTGTTAAATACCACTTAAACACATATTCACACATCACTCCATCTTCAGGTATGTAGCCAGTGTAATTCATCACCCTTACTTGCTGACATTAGTTGAATTTGTGACATGTGACACTTCAATCTTCAGGTTACAAATCCTGCCCTCACATGCAAGTGGAAACACAAACACATACATACATGTCCATACACGCATAAATGCACAATGTACATTAACAAATATTTATTGTAATTTACACACATGCACATTTGTGTATTTTGGCCAGATAATGTGAGAGAAGGTGTGGGTGAACAATTATTTAATCAACTGTCAGAAAACCTCCAAATTGAATCTTAGAGAAGCCACACTGTCTAAACCTCAGTGGGTCTGTCAGTCCTAAGGTTTGGAAATCAAATCATTAAACCTTAAATTACACCCAAAAGACTGGATGAAAAAAAATATTTCGTGCTCTCCTTCCCCTCACCTTCACCCTGTCCATACAATCTTAAATCCATCACAACATCTGATCATCACCATAAATAAAGTCTCGTGCTGAGTCCCTGCAACACTGCCACCTATCTCGAATTACAGTTCACTTCGTTAGCTGTTTTTCTGTGGCTGGCTAATTATTTTTTACATGTGTTAAGATAAACTTGCAGTGTAGGGATACATGATTACAGTATATCGTAAGGCAGCAGACTCAAGAGGTGAGCAGAAAAGCAGCAAATTAGATTTTTTTTTTTAACTCTTGAAATCCATCAAACTAGAGAAAAATAAGCGAGGAAGAAGGAATTGTATATAGAACTACATATTTAGATGGAGCCCTAAACAGAGTTATTGGCAGAAGTTTGTAAAATGGTGTTGTGTCAGAAGCTCACTCAGAATTATTTGACATTCAGTGTTCCTTTGAACTATGTTGAGAAAAGCATCAATGAGAGAAACAGGAATGAAAAGAAAAAATATATTTAGTGGAAAAAAAACTGCCCTTCAATCCATCCATTCATCCATCTGTGTAAGGGTTTATGTATTTCCATTGGAATCCTTCAACACCTTCTCTCTGCACGCCTCTCTCGTGTCTTTCTGTCTTTCTGTTGTTCTTTTTGAAATGTCTGGCAAATTGTTTCTAAGTCTGCTACTGTGAATATTTTCTTTCCTCAAAAAGAAAACAACCCGTGAAAGAAATGGCAGTACATTCCATGCTGCTTTGTAACGTTGTCATTTATCACAGCTTGTGAACCATTAGTGTGAATCATTTGTTGTCTTTGGCCTGCCTGAGATTCCTGAACTCTGGCAAATCTGTATGACATGGAAGTAAGGTTAAATACTGTGCATGGTGATGTAGGGGGCAGGCATGTAGCAAAGCAGCCTGTCTGTGTGCAGCTAAAGCACTTAAGAGGAAGTTCAGCAGTGTATGTGCGTGTGTAAAACTGTTGCAATCGATATGTGTCTGGGAGCGATTACAGTATGTGCACCCCTGCATGACAATTAGTTGACATTAAGATATATACTGTGTTTTTCCCTATTGCGGGAGAGTGTGAACAGTCAAGATATGTATGGCTGACTTCAAACCGCTAATTCCATAATTACTGTGTCATTGTTGCCTCCACAATGAATTATACACATATATGGTTTCCACTGACATCACATCAACTTTAAAAGGGTCTCCATTACGCTGAATCACACAATGTTTTTGCGAAATGGCCTCCCACACACATCCGCTTTCCATTGACACTTTTGTTCCTTTCAATATGATTATTGCTGTTTATGTTTCCAAGAAATCCAGTCTGAACATATACAGTTTATTACCACATTTAAAACAAAGAGTACATCATTAGTTGACCTAGACTATGAATTGATGTACTTCCCACTATGTTTTTTTCATATGCTCCCTAGTTCATATTATAACTTGTCCATGATTCATCTTCCTCTCCGCAGATCTGAAGAAGTCATTTGAACAGGAACCTCTGGGAAAGGAAGTGTCTCTGGAGCAGGAAGTGCTGTTGCAGTGTCGTCCTCCGGAGGGCATACCAGCCGCTGAGGTACGTGCAGCGTTATCGTTAACCTCCACCTGAGGTGAATACAAAGTAAGATGTGAGATTAAGAGAGAGGACCGTTGGAGCAGAACAAGGGAGTGATTGAAGAGAGGGGATGACAGAATGAAGACAACAGAGGATGTAAAAAGATACAAAAATAGAAATCATCAAGTGGAAATAACTTGAAAGCGCCACAGAAAAGTCGGTTATTTCAGATGTGACACGTTTTGAAATTGCCTGCAATTTTGAACGACAGGCAGCAGAACAGAGTGGTTTGATGGGTGCATAAACTTCTTCACAGTCTGCAGTCAGTGGTTGAAGGGTGTGCTGAATAAAAATGTATTGTTCCCCGTTGACACATTTTGTTAAATAGCCATTTTTTTTACTAGTGTTATAGCTAAATTGAACACTGATGAGACTTTTTTTTTTTTTTATCTCAAAAACAAAATAACTGTAAACACATTCCACCAGGGATCATTCTAAATGTTTTTTTGGGAACTATGTAACTGAGACAAACAATGATTTGGATGTAATCACAGTAGCAAATCAATAAATCAACAGTCTAAAGGTTAGCATTAGATGATTTCACGCCTTGCTTTGAAAGATTTCTTCCACATGTTCAAAAATGTCAGCCATTGTTTTGTGTTATGCAACAACATGTGTGTTGAATTGTCACAGTGGAAAATCAGGGAAACAGCCCGAATCCTTTTTCCATTGACAGATGCTTAAAAGTGCTGCTGCACTGAGGTAACGCGGATCCAAAGTTTAAACTTTGACTTAAATGTCCACAGGGAGCCAATTTGAGCACAACTTACACAGAGAAGCTACATTGACTGCAGAGATTTAGCCTATATTCCTGTTATTTTACATCTTCATTGCTCACTCCCTTGAACTCTGCAGAAAATGGACTCCAAAGGGACTGACAAAAAGTCCATGCTCCTATTTACTAGCAAAGATATACTGAACATATTATGGAACATTGAATTAAATACAGTTTCAGGAAACAAAACAAAAGAACACTTGCATATGATCACATGACCTCCCCATGATAATTAGCACATACTGTACATCTTTTGGCCACTTCAGCAGTTAAGTTTGTCGATTTACCAATTTGCTCAAGGACAATTTTGGTCAACGGTTATTACCTCTGCTGTTGACAGGTGTGGATTTCAAATCTATGCATAAGAACACAAGTGTGGCATACGTTCACATACACATTCTCACTAAGCTCCTGTGTGTAAGATTATATTGTAGAACATTGTCAGCACAATAACATTTTATTCACTCATTGAACGTGTCACACGGTAAACATCCACTTTGGAACAGCCACTCATGTCACTTTCACTCCACGAGGGCCGTAACTGCAGCGCAGCCATTTACAATTCAGATTCTTCTTTACTTTCCTGGTTTCATCTGGCTATGTTTCCACCTGAACAGCTAAAAATACATAATTTAATTTAGTTAATCACTGGGGAAGAGCAGTGCAGCACTTGAAGAAGGCTGTGCTACTGCAAGAGGAGTGTGTGAATCAGGTTTCACTCCTCAGGGTTTGATAGTCGTTTTCAATTGCACCTAAGTACACAGCTCCCCTGAGAGAGAGGGAGAGAGAGAAACTGAAGGAGAGGGGGCGAAGAAGGCACTCAGACAGACCAGCATACAAAGTGAAGGAGAGTGTGGAGGAAGGAAGATATGAAGGTGGGCAGAAAGAGAATGACACTGAAAAATGAGTTGTAGGAAATAACAGCTTGATCCAATTCTTTAACGTCTAGAAATATCTAATTCTCGTGTCAATGGGAATCAAGCAAATAAACTGGTCGAGTTTTGACATCGGTTCAGTAGCAGGAGCCACAGAGACATTGATACACTGATACACAAACACGGAGGCTTTTTTTTTTCACTCTGTGTCTCGTTTTGTTTTTACACTCACAACTCGGGCGGTCCTTCATCTTGGAGACAAATCTCCAACACTAATAACTCATTACTACTTCTGTCTTTTCTGCATTTCTTAGTACACTGTATTTTTGACACCTGTTTGAACGTAACACATGCATGCACAAAGGCATACTCACTCACAAATCTCATAGCAGACACACACACACACACACACACACACACACACACACACACACACACACACACACACACCGACATTGAGAGCTATTTTTCCACTGTGTTCAATTTGCTACCTTTTCCATTCCTTTTTCTCCTGTCATAATGGGATCTTGGGGCAAATGGATTGGTCCATCTCCCCTGTCTGCTGAAGCTGATTAGAGGGATTTAGGTTTAAAACCAGCTGATGACCTCAGGTTGCAGCCATGACTTTCGTTTTTATCTCTTCCGATTTTCTATTTTTCTTTGTTCTTATCATGTTCATTTTCTTTGCCTTTCACATTGTCTATTTCCTCTTTCACTTGCCCAGTCTTACACATATACATAGTACATCCACCTCTTTCTTTCTTTCGGTCGTTCTTTGATTGACAGCTCTTGTTGTGTCATGTCCTCTGACCTCCTTAAAAATGTTCTAATATTAGGGGTTGTGGTTGCTGTGTCGAGCAGTTGACGACTGCTGTAAAGTTGTCAATGTGATGGGGTTGGTGCCCTGATATGTGATACCCACATTTTACTGCCCAGCTGGCATCACATGGTTGTCAACATGCTGCACCGAAGCCTTGACTCCCTAAAAAAACTACACAATTTACATTCATATTCATAAAGCAGATATGCACATACCAACGTATGCACACGCAGGTGTTTGTCCATACATTTACACAGATACACGTGCAGATTTAAAGAGTAAACACACACACACACACACACACACACACACACACACACACACACACACACACACACACACACACACACACACACACTACAGCATGCCGTACACTATGGGAAGATTAGTCAGTGATCATTTTAACTGCTGCACAACCACTAGCCTTGAGAGGTCCGGGTCAAACTAATCCGAGATTGCAAAGAAAATGTCGACACACCAATGCCCCATTACTTCCTTTTTCACTTTCCTCTGACAGTGCTGCTCTTGTCAACAGTCAGTCTCCGCTACGTGTTTTTTTTTCCTCTCTCTCTCTCTCTTTCAATCTAAAGCTCCTGAGAGACACAATTTGAGGCATTGTGAAATCCTTGAGACACATCTAAATCTCTTTAGACTGTGATAGAAAGCCTTTAAAAGCTGATGGAAAGCTATTGGACTCAGCAGCGGGAGAGTTCAGCAGTTCAACAGGAAAGGCTTTATGGACACATGTTAAATTCAGAGAACTTGCAACAGGTGCAGCACAATGTTCACTTTCAATGAAAAATAGTGCAGTTTTTTTTTTTTTTATTTAATTCAGATTTGGTTTCTTTTATTTCTTTATTCTGGCCTGAGATAATCCAAATCAGAGAATGGAACCACTATCAAAGTTTCTTCATAAACTTTACCTAAAGTAAGTTGCATGTGAACTTTAGATCTGAGCCACAATCTATCTTACTGTATGTTCTAAGTGCCGTTAGAACATAGAGACAGCCGACTAACAGCAATTTATCGTGAAGTTTAAAAGAGGAGGAGTGACCCCAAAAGCCAGGCAAAGTCAGTGGACTGCACATAACATGTGGAGTTATGGATTTGTGTGTGTGTGTGTGTGTGTGTGTGTGTGTGTGTGTGTGTGTGTGTGTGTGTGTGTGTGTGATTGTGGTTGTCTGTGATTATTTGTGTGTGTGCCTGTCTTCGTCTGTCTCTGTGTGTGAGTGATTACCCCAGCTGCAGTGGAATAAACACATCAGTGTGTGGTGACAGGACCTCCACGTGTCTATCCCTAACAGATGCACACATGCAGACACACACACACACACACACACACACACACACACACACACACACACACACACACACACACACACACACACACACACATACACATAGAGTCAGACAGTAATTGGATATGTTTCTCTGGAGCCTGGTCAAGTTCCTGTCACATTCTTAACCACTCAATCCACACCCTAAATTAGTGCAAGCTATTTTCACGGATAATGGCTTATGATCAACCTCTACATTATCTGTCTGGGTGTAATCTTTCTCTTCAGATGATAGATAAAAGTCAGAGACGTGCAACTGTCATTGAGAAATTTTATATCATATAGTATCGTAATTACACCACAATACATTTCATTGTTATGTACACGATGACGTCATAAGGGCATTGTAACTCAAACTTGGCATTTGGATTCAAGCTCCACATCAAGCTAGAATTTGCACTACTTAGGTGTCCTTGAGCAAAATACACATCAGCTGGCATGTTCAAGGTTCTGTAATACCCGAACCAGCCACCTCTTTCTCTTCTAAAGGAAAAGAGAAGTTTTACTTTCAGGTATAACACAGACACCTTCCCAGGCTGTATCTGGGACATTCACAGTGTACAGATGTGTTTGTGTGAACCCAGGAGGCAGAGCCACACTTCACACACTCATGCACACACATTCGGGCCCTATCCTCCCTCGCAATGACCACCGGTGTCATTTTTTGTGAGTGACTTTCCATGTTAACCAGTGTGGAATAAGTCTAGACATGGGAATTTGTGTAATGAGCCGTGTGTGTGTGTGTATGGGTGTGACTTTGTGACACAAATCACAGCAGACTTTTCTGTCAGGAGGCATCAGTGGTGCTGTGTGGCCGAAAAGCTAACGGCTACCTCACCTTCACACTCATACGGTATACTGTACACAGACACACAGCCCATCTCAGCCCCTGTAGTCACCATTGTTAATGTGTCATATGATGATGTTTAATAGCAGAACCTATCTGGAGGTTATAACTTTGGAGGGCTTGAAATGGACAGTGAAGGTGAATTAAACAAATAAGACATGCTCTCTTCCTGGTACCAGAGATAGAAGCAGATCTATTGAATTCCTTTAGCTTCACACCCATTGCACATAATACCAGTGCTCACTGTTCCTCTCTGCCTTAGAATGTATATATTAACTGCTGCAAGATAAACTATTTACAAGGTCTGAATATATCTAAAACATATTTAGAGAGAACCGTTCTGGCATCAAAATCTCCATCAGTGGATTTAAAGATGAAAGAAACCTTTTATCCAGTGAAATAAATAGCTGCACAGCTGCGATGACTGCCTTTTTTTTTTTTTTTTTTTTTTTTTTTTTTTTTTTTTATAACTTGTGTGTCTCTGAATAAATAGAATTGAATGAACCATAAGGGACATGAAAGGTCTATTGATAGAACTTGTAATATCAAATAAAGCACTAGATATTTCCCTCGTCTTACAAAATGGTTTGACCACTGCACCAGAAGAATTAAAGGCATTTTCATTCTGGCCATTCTCTAGAGAAACACGTGTGTACGAGTGTGTGTACCTCTGTGTTTGTGGGTGTTTGTGCACAAAAACAATTTATGTAATGCTGCTTCCCTGATAGATCCTTACCTTAATCCTTTTTGAGCTAGCATAGTAAGCCCCAAGGCTCATCTCCCATCACATTTTACCTTTATCCTCAACCTCTGTCAGAAATCATCACCGTAATCCACAGATTAGTCAGCAATCTCTTTTTATTCCAACTACCTTGGTGAATTATTGAAATGGTGTTCAGATTATTAAAAAGCTGTTGCGATGGTCTATCAGTGCAGAGTAATTTACAAATGGGGTAGATGAGGGAGAGCCGCTTCTGTCTTGTTTTAGTGGTGAATGTTTTGTGTCTGGGTGCTGGCAATATAGAGAGGGATTATGATCATCATCTAATGATGTGTGTACACTGACACATGAATGGCCTCACAGATACGTGCAAGCACACATAGTGCACTTTATGTGATATCCCTTCACTAAGTGTATGCCATTGCAAGTCTATTATAACCATTTTGCTCTTTCAAAAAGAGCATATACACACACACACACACAATAACAAAATGCTGTATATATACATCCAGTGTAAGCTGTGATTTTAGTAGCCTTGGGAAGCTGCTCATCCAGTGATAAGCCATGTCAGTAAATTCAGGCATTAGTCAGATCCCACTCCAAAGCCAGCAGACTGTACAAAACCGCTTTGGGAAATGTGCCTCTTCCATTGCTAAAACCTCAGCATCAGCTATCAGACTTCCTCACTATTTCATTCTGTTGACTACTTTCTCTCTCTCTCTCTCTCTCTCTCTCTCTCTCTCTCTCTCTCTCTCTCTCTCTCTCTCTCTCTCTCTCTCTCTCTCTTTCTCTTTCTCTCTCTCTTTCTCTCTCTCTCTCTATCTTTATACAGTCATGCAATTTGTGTATTTGCTTGTTTTCTTAGTTCAGGACCATTTGGTTCCAATCACTGGGTCTGTCTAGTCTGGGAGACTCAAATATATTTTGTTTGCAAAATACAGTATGTTGTAAACAAATTCTTTTTTTTTTTTTTACTTTTCCTTCAGCTTTTCTTCCTTTCCCCATGTATTGCTGATATTTAGAGTACATGCCCTGTCTTCAGATTACAGCTGGAACGTTTCTACGAAAACAATAAAGCAAGATGTTTATCTTGGCTTTCTCACACAAGGGGAAGCGATTTGCTATTTCCGCTCTCACAGTGACTGTAACTACAAGCACTTAAAGTACATTCAACCATCTAGGCCATTTAAGGAAACTATCAATCAAACTCCAAAGAGAGAAGCTTCTCATTACCTACAGTCACTCTGTATTTTGTTTCTTAACTGACAACTCAACCTGCATTATTTTCCTCCCTCCTCAGAAAGGACAGGAAATATACAGACCAGTGATCATATGTAGTTTTAGTTCTCTGTGGTCTGAGGTTTGAGTCTTTTTGAAACTGGGACTTTGTTCTTTTGTGTGTAGGGTATATAGAGGGCTGAGTGGGTGCTTGACTCAGAAGTATGAGGGTTGGAGATAATGAAGGCGTTTGGGTTGATCCCCCACCCCCCCACCCAAATTAACAGATACCTTCTCTCTCCCCTTTCATTACCTGTTCAAAAGCTTTGGCAAAGACTCAGAGGATAGTCCGCCTTTGCAATTACCTCTTTTTAATGTCTTTCTGTCGGTGACGTGGCAAAAATATTGAATGTGCTGGTGTTGAAATGCTGACCCATATCCTCTTTTTTTCTACCATTTTGTCTTCATTTTCTGTCCTCAAGAAACCTTGCAGTTTCCCATCTCAGCTTTTTGCTGTTTATGTCTATCCCTTTCGGTATTCTGCCTCAATTTTGTGTGTCTGTCTATAATTTTCTCACAATTTCTTGTCAAGTCTTCTCTCTTTGTCTCTTGGACATTTTTTTCACTGTCACTATCACAGTCTCTCAGTCTTCTTCATGCCCCCTGTCTTTCTTGACATACTTTGAGACAAAGCTGTGGATTGATGGTGACATTAGAGTGTAGAGTGTACTGCATTGTCAGACAGCTACCCGTGCTGCCCTCGGCAATCCTGACAGTGTTGTCATGGATGAATGAATACACTGTTTTGACACAGAGTGCAACGGTGTCAAATAACAAAACTCTGTTCCGTTCTGTCAAGTTTTATACGTTGTTAAACCTTGTAAGTCTTGTAGGACCACAAACTTTCAGATTGATGAATCTGTCACATTTGTAAAAGGTTTCTGTGTATTTCTAAATATATCATAATACCCAAACATTAAATAATAATTCAGCACCTACAAATAATTCGCAGTCATACTGCCAACAAAAATTGCGGATAATGTTATATACTTTAATACTAGAGCAATTGGAACAGTAAATTCCTCATTTGAGACCAAGACTGAAAAAGTTTAATAAGACAGGGCTTTGAATAATTGCTACCAATTAATTGCTTTTTACTTGCATCACTATTCCGTTAAGTAGGCTTCAGTGAGTTACTAAAGGAGGTCATTGTCAGTCCAATTCATATTTTTTCAATAAATTTGACTGTGTTAATATCAGAACATTATCAGATGATGACCATGTAATCTTTATGGAGTAGATAATATGTTTGTAATGATATGTGATCCTCTACTGTCTGATTACTTCTGCAATTCAGTCCCCCTTTAATTCTATTTAACATGTGATTGGTGGTGTGAAATCAGATATAACTACATTTTTGCTGAGCTGTATTAACCACAATACTGCTTACACCCTGGAATTGAAACATTAGCTTATCAAACACTCTGCCAAGAAGCTCTCTGCACGATTGATGCTTTGCTGGTTTCACAAGTATAATTCTTTCAAAGGTAGATGGCTATAGGCTACTTAAGTGTGACCTGGCAGAGACTGAGGAACAGCACTTAGGGAACAGATGCTCCTAATTCTTTAGGAAACCATAAACAGAGGAAATGCTGGTCATGATGGCATATGCTGTTTTATTGTCAGTAAAATCACTGCTGCTTTTTTATGCACAGCTTTGCAAAATTGTATTTTCAAATATGTGTTATTGACTGATGCAGGCTAATTACTCTGCTGAAAAGGGTATTTTTGATGACTGAACACATTCATTTTCATGTGGTAAAAAAAATACACTCTACAATACACTCTACACTTGTACACTTGTTCAGTTTATTCTTATAATAACCATGAAAAGTATAGTTATGGTCAGGTACCATTCTAAATTGGTTGCTTGGTAATGGTTGTGAAAAAAATATTGCCATGGTTAAAAGCCATTAATTGTCGGGAACTGAGAATAGAAATGACTTCAGATCTCTGAATTATAGCCTATTTATCACAACTGTTGCATTTCGTACTGCAACATTTCCCAGTCTGAATATAATTGAAAAGGGCCATTGTATTCAACATACCATAGGTATGCCTACTTTGTTGTTTGTTTACAATGTCTATACATTACACATCCTTCAACAAAATGCAACACGAACAAACGTGGAGGTCTCTAATAGTTCAGCTGACCAGGCCAATAAAGCAAAGCTGATTTTGTTATTGGGTGGTTTTAATAACACTGGAGAGCTGGAGAGGCAATTAAATAGGATTAGCATGCCCCCAATCAGCTCAGAGCCTCTTCATGCTTTAATGATTATGGAGTGTCATCAGCACTCCTACTCTGTACAGTGAATCAGCTTTGAACTGTACACATGCATGCACGTGCGCACATAGGATGTTATTAAAGTAATGACAGGGTAACCTTCCTAACACAAATATATAATGTACATGCATGCATCCACATACATTTTATTTATTTTTTCATATCCCCAAAAAAATAGGGAAAACTTTGAATGTTTAAACTTAAATGCAATCTTTTATTCTCAAGGAACAATAATTAACTAATCATATATTTTCAGTTTGTTAAAATTCAGACCTTGTTTTATATATATTTATATATATATATATATATATATATATATATATATATATATATATATATATATATATACATATATATATTTACCTTACCTTTCCTTTTAACATGCCACTTTTTACAATTACAGCACAAAAACAACTCAACAAGGCTAAGACCCTGGAGTAGAGAAGGGTACAGTATTTATTTGCTGATTACCCTGAATGAAGTACTTTTGAGGTCCTACTTCTTTGTCCTACTGAGAACTGACTGAGAAATGAAAAACAGGAACTGAAGTATAAATTAGCTTGACCATGGAAAGAAAACAGACACTCCTTTTTAGAAACCCCAAATGTTCAGCTCTGATTAAATAAATGTAATTGCTTTAGACACACCTAATTGCATAATCCCAGGATATTTAAATTGTTTATTGTAATTATACACAATAAGTATCTGCATGAAAAATCTAAAAATGAAGCAAAATTAGGTCAGGTTCATGAAGGTGATGGCACAACTTGCAAGAAAAGCATTAATTCAGACGTGTACACAGAAACACTTAAATGCTCTTGAGCAATGTCCTGTGGTATGTTTGGCACACTCTCATTTCACCCCCACTATTTCTGTGTCTCCCCCTCTCTGTTGTTACCATTAGTGATGTTAAACCACTTAGTAAACTGGAAGGTTCTGCAGGAAAGGCAAAATGCATCACTGTCCAGAGAAAAAAAGAAAGGAACAGAGACACTGATACAGAGAACTTCAACACTTTTACCGGACTGACCCATAACCATGCACGGGGCTATTCTATAATTTAACAACCTGTCAATCATTTCAACAGTGGCTCACAGCTACCAAGAATGTCAGTTTGGCAGCACACTGCCTTTAAAGACTCAAGAAAACTCCACAAAATTTCACAAATACACTACTTTACTGCTTAAGAATCAACTGTTATTATTTTCATTTGTAGTAGAAAATGTAGGATATAAGTCAGCTTCTTTTGTGAATGCGGTGATCCATATCTGTCTTTAAATAATGGCTGGGAATATCAATTTCAATCCATTAATCTTTGACAAAATACCAAAGGCAGCTTAAATAAATAAATGGACCAGTCCACCTTTTGACAGTGGTTAAACAGTCCATTTTGTGCTTACATATTCTGACAGCCTGAATTGGTGTCACTATAGTTCATGAAGTCTGTATGCTGTGGAAATACCTCCAGAACAAATACTTCCTTGTGACATTCTTCGCTTGCAGATTAGACAGGAACATAAAGTACACCATGCTTTATTAGAACAGAGGAGAGAGCATGTTTAATCTTTTAATTTCCTAACTTTCAGTTCCTCTATCACAAGCTGAAAGTGTTTCCCTTTTGAACTTTTCCCCACTGATATTTGAGGTGTTGATTCTGATTCCAGCTGTTACTGGGTCAGCATCTGTTTGGGGAGATGTTCCCTCGACGTGTCTGCGCTGCTGAGTGGATTTGGATGTTTTTCGTCTTGTCTCTTCCTCTAATGATTTGAGCCCAGGGTCTCATTTAAACTTTCCATCCCCTAACAGTCTCACCCCAAACTGTCATCTCGGTATTTTTTCCCCTCCCTTCAGCTACTGTTGCTGCTATCTCAGTCCCCATGCATTTTCCTTTCCTTAGTGCTCTGAGTGGTTTTCTCTTAACTCATTTTGTTCATTCATCTATTCATTTTTTTCTGTTGGTTTTAATTTTCTGTATTCCTTTACTTTTCATTAATTTGTGGCTTGTATTTTTTCCAATAATTAGTTGTTGACATATTACTTTTGTCTTTTATTGCACGATTCTAGGCCAGTGAAGATATTCCATTGCAAGCGTGTCAGCTTGGACGTATTAAAGTAGCACATGCTGTGAAAAAGTCTAATTTTATGTTAGGCGGTCATAATAATCCCACCGCAAATCACTTTTCTCCCAGAGCTCAAGCTTCAGACTCATCTGCCTTCCCATGATTACCTTGTCTACTCCCAAGCTTCCCAGTTAATAGTAATATGCATCATAAGGGTATATTTTCAGTGATCTGTAGTGGATGTTTTTTTTTAAACCCCAAATCTTACCTGCTCGTTATCCTTTTCTGCGGTTGCATTAATTGTTATTTTTCAATTTTGTGTATGGATGCATATCTTTGTCTCCCTGGCAGACTTAAAAAACTGCTCTGTTTTAAATAATAATTTGTGTCGGATATGTTTTTGTTTTTTTTCCAATAAAGATTTAATTACATGGTCAGAAGTTTTTAAAATGAAATAGAATCATCCAGTATATGTGAATATGCTAATGTTTTCTAACAACTGTATGGAAGAGGTTTTCTCTCAAAGACCTCGCAGTGTTTGTGTCATGCAGGCTTCCCATTTGTACCCCAACCCCTGTGTGGCCTATCGGACCAGGATCATGTTCATGTTTTTGAACTTTTACTTCCGAGTCACTGGCCTCTGCATTCCTCACTTTTTGCACATCTTTTTCCCATTTATTCACCAACCACCTGCACCATGTCTCAAAGGTGCAACCCATCTATCAATCTTCCACAGTGGTAGTCCATCTATGCACTACATGGTTCTGCTTCTCAGAGAGATGAATTGGGAAGTCTAGCAGTAGCAAGACTTACTGGTGGATTTTACACACTCACACATGTATTATAAACAAGGATTCTGAGGTAAATTATTACCCTCACCAACTTCCTTCTGTCTTTTGCTAATTCCTCCCCCCTGCATTCCTCACATGACTTTTACTTTCCCCAAGTGTTTGGCCTAATAGATTACCCTAGTATATCGTCCACAACTAGTCTGTCCCATTCCCTTTTCTCTCTCCATTCAGCACCTCGGTCTCGCTGCTCCCCCTCATCTTTCTTTCCCTAATTGTTGACATAGTATGGAAATTCAAAATCGCTCCATCTCTCCCTCAGTCTCTCTTACCTCCTCATTACCTTTTTATTTGTCCTTTTCATTCCATTGCACCCTTTCTCTCTCCCTCTCCATTGGCTGCCTCTCTCCCAATTCCTCTCTTACTTCCTTTCCCTTTTTGTTGACATTGTCGGCTTAGCTTGAATGGATCACCCACAGGTATCTGCTCCTTGCCTGCACCCCCTGTTTCCTCGTCCTCCTCCACCATAATCACTGCCTCCCTAACTCTCTATCTTCCCCTCCTTCACCGTTGCCGTGGAAATACCTTTTCTTTATCCGATCCTCTCTTGAGATTGTTCCCCATCCATCTTTCCCTCTCTCTGTCTCTCTCCACTCTTGAATGTTGACATGAGAGGGTGAGTCTAATAGATCACTGTGAAGCATCTGCACCTGTGTTAAATCTCAGAGGTAACACAGTGAGTGCATGTGTGTGTGCGTTTGTGCACGTGTGCACTCTAGAGAAGCCGATGCAAGCTTTCTGTTGAGCACATCTGTGACCTCCTTTAGTGCTGAGCAACTTCCTTTTTTGCCTCTCCTTTACTGTCTCTCCTCTCCTTCATTTCACCTGCTACTTGTTACCCCCTTTCGTCCTCTTCTTTCTTAATTCATATTTATATTTATAAGGTTGCATTGCTGACACTGAGCTGCTGTATTTTAGTTTTCAGGGACGTACTGTAGCAACAAGGTATACTGGTTCTTAAAAAGCACGTGGTGGATGTTGCAAAATAAATGCTGTATTGTGAAATATTTCAAAAACATAATATTAAGAGTCGCATTCACAACCCGAGACCACAGCTGAATAATGTTATACTCATGTATCATATGTGCGTCATGCATCATTCAGTGAAAGTGTACCAAGGTGCAGTGGAGTAGTAGGTTATAAATAGGCCTCTGTAGGCCTGTCCCAGTCCAACGATGTCCTCCTGTGTCCTAATTCTGTCTGCGTGGGACATCTTGGAGAGCGCTCTGCTATTCCTCACACTCGTACACGCTGCACATTGGGAATTTGTTCTCGTGTATATGGACTTCCTCCACGATGCCCAACTGCATTTTAATTCCTAGTGGTAAAACTCTTTTAAGAAGTCCTACTTCTAATTCTCTAATCCTGTCCACTTATTTATTTTTTTCTGTCTTTCACAGTTTACCAGAACATATACAGTATACACTGATTTCATGATATGCTACAGAAGGTACTCTTTTTACTTTAAAATAAGCACACAAAGTCACAGTTCTGTGCAAAAGAGTTTAACGGCCACAGTGTGCATATTTTTCTGAACTGACAAACACATTACCTGTCAAAATAATTTACCACAATAGTTTATCAGGTAAGGGGTAAATTGTCTCATAAGTCCTGTATTGTATATGTCTTATGCTTACAATTTAGGAGCAAAACTACAGACATAATGTTTTCTTAATTGGCTTTTAAACAAATAAATGCAGTAAAACCTCATAAAACGAAAACAAACGACTTTGAACTGCTTTTTATCAAAGGTGTCTTCAAGAACACCAGTGTGGGATGATTGTTGATGGCGACCCAGTTATGTCAGTGTGGTTAATTAGGTCTTTATGTCACTCGCCTGAATCTAGTTAATTAAGCTGTCAGAGCCTCTGAAATCCCCTGTTGGCGCGCGCGCGCGCACGCACACACACACACACACACACACACACACACACACACACACACACACACACACACACACACACACACATATATATATAGGCACTGACACACACACACACACACACACACACACACACACACACACACACACACACACACACACACACACACACATATATATATAGGCACTGACACACACACACACACACACACACACACACACACACACACATGAACACTTTCCCCCCTTACATCCCATATATATGCATACACATGCATCGTGACCTCATGTTAACCTGCACAATCTGCCCAGTCTGGCCAGTTCTGGCATGTATTGTTTTGCAGTGGGGCTGGTGGCCCCAGTAAATTCCCCACAGAAACAGTGGGCAGCAGGATTGTCCTAATCACCTCCCAAGTGTAGTGAAAATACAGGCAGACACACCAGGACATATGGCCAATTAAGACAGTGCTGTGAAATGACACAGTTGTACTGTAGGTGACTGACTGAAAATCACACATCACACAATCAGTGTAATTTAGTCGCAAGGTTATTATTAACAACTGTTCCTGGCTACTTAATGGACATCAACACTGCATTTTAAAGATGGCCTGGAAACTAATCAATATTTTGTGTCTGTATTTTGTGTCTTTTTTCTAGTCTCTGTCTCTTTACAGGTCTCCTTGTCTATTTAAGTATGTTTCCCACGTTATCGTTTGCCCCCTTATTATATTCATAAATCATGTTCAGTGACTGTTGTTTGCACCCCAATTGCAACTGAAGACTGTTTGTCCATTCTTCTTCATGGTAGATGTTCCTTCTTAGTCTCTAAACATGAGATGAATTTCCTCTGACAGATGACATGCTGTATATGTCCTGTGGATTGTACCATGTGAAAAGGAATAGAAAAAAAGCACTGGGTAGTATGAAAAAAGAGCAGATGGATTTATGAGAAAAGTGCAGATGGAGAAAGAGCATGTTACTGTAGAAGAGATGGGAAAGATATGTAGCCCTTGAAGTTGAGAGGACATTAAGTCCAGAGGTTTTGTTGGCAACAAAATGTTGCCATTTGTATTTGTTCGAAAGCAACCGATTGCCAGGCAGTATAGTGATGCCAAAGAAGTGACATCAACAAGAGACGAGCCATGGCAGTGCAGACGAAGAAGGAACACAAACACACACACACACACACACACACACACACACACACACACACACACACACACACACACACACACACACACACACACACACACACACACACACACACACACACACACAAGCTCTCTCCAAGTCTTATTTGGTTCAACTTCTATTTCCAAATCAGTGCTTACCTCTGTTGCACTTGCAAATTACAGTACTTAACTGGTAATGTTAGAAAACTTACAAACATAACAGGCAGATTGTTTAATTCATTCTATAGAACAGGCTATTTTGTAAACACAGCAGGAAGAATAGATCTCTGGGTGTGGTGTGAGAGCTGTCAAATGAAATAAGAACGTAGAGTTAAAGTTTTAAGACAACATTGTCTTATACAAACCATGTATTTCTCTATATACATATTACATTTATTTTATCATTGGGGGATGGTTTGTTTGGATTTAACTTGTGTACTTAGGCTGTATAGTATGGGTCTAAAGTACCATATCAGAAAATCCCCAGGATTAGCATAAACACTCATTATTCCTGTGGTTCTGTTTACACTTGAGAACTGTTGATGGGTATTTCAGTCCATTACACAAATGACTGGATTAAGAATTAAGATTCTCCTGAACCACAGTAGTCTATGTTTTGAAATGATTCCTAGGGAGTCAGATGTTTTAGAGATGTTCAGAGGCTGAATGATGTGAAGCTTTGCCCCAAACAGCAGCTTTAACTATTGTCACACAGGTCCAAGTAGGCTGCCAATGTGTTCATGGTGTGCACACAAAATGAGGAATAAAAATAAACATTCTGGTGTATTGTGGCATTTACCTTTGATACCTTTATTTTTTTAGAATGGTTCCACTTTAAATGTGATATTTATTTTACACTGAGGAAAACATTTTTAGATAATGTATTTAATTTTTTATTTCCATGACTGTTACATGTCTGTAATTGCTTGAGACAACAAAGTCCTTTTGTTCATCTTATCACAATGAGCTAATTGTTTTGTCTAATATCAACACACACACAGACACACTCTTCTCCATATTCAAGCATGGTGTTGGATTAAATTTCTATTAGCTTTCCTCGATTGAGTTTGAAGATTGTTGATTAGCCAGTAATAGCCTTTGTTACTGCACTAATGAATAGCTTGATTACTATTCTACTTAGCTACACATCAGAATGTGTGTGTATGTGTGTGTGTGTGTGTGGGGGGGGGGGGGGGTATGGTAGGTGTGTGTGGCATCTGTTGGTATTATCCTCTGATAAACACACACAGACAGTTATAGCCAATTGTCTGGGTTTGTGTCAAGAAAGCTGATGGCAGCCTGAGAGAAAGATAGATGGTTTGCTCTGCCAACACACATCTCTCATTCTCTGCCTCTCTTCTATCCTTCGCTCCATCTGTATCTGTACCTCTCAATATGTTTCCTCCCACCTGCTCTCTCCTTCTCTTTCCTACTGTCTTTTGACTATTGTCTTTTTCTTAATTCTTCTATCCCCTCCTTTAGGTCTCCCTTTGACCCTCTCTCATGTGGACTATCTTTTTCTTTTTCTTGCTTGCCTTATTTATTGTCCTCCCTTTTTCCTTTCTTGTATATTTTACTGACTGGGCTCTTGAGGACTGGGTTGGCATGTTGCAATGTGTGTGTGTGGCTTTGTTAATACGTCTGCGTGAGCATACAGGCATGTGTGAGTATTTGATAATGGAAGCAAGCATAGCAATTACCACAGTTGCTCTATAGATGCCAGTCAGAGCAAATAATAATGAGTGTGGCACATCTGGCTGTGATGTGTCCGTGTGTGTGTGTGTGTGTGTGTGTGTGTGTGTGTGTGTGTGCGTGCACGCGCGCACCCATAGCAGGTTGAATGGGAAAAAAAGAAAGCTGGACTTCTCCAAACTTATTCTATAGAGAGGTCTAGTAGGTAACCATAGTTTCATAGCTTGCAAAGGAAATACTTTCAAATGTCAACAAGGCTTCGCACAGACTTGTGCATCAAGGAAGTTGATTGGTTGATTCAAATTTGGTCATGGGGCAGTTTTAAATTGAAGAAGAAAAAAAAGTAAATGTCATTCAAGTTCTTCGTGAAGGAAGCAGGTGCACAAACATCTCTGAGTGACTGCTGTGCACGTCTGCACATTGGTTAGTGTTTGCAAAATTCAGCCTCAATACAGGCATGAATCAAGGCCGTACACCAACAAGAGCAAAGTTTCAACAGCATTGCCCTTTGTTGGGGCTTTCACAAAGTAGAATCCAAAATGAAAGGAGCTGAAGACAAAAGTGAAAATAAATTTTAAAAAAATGTACCTAAAGTATCAATGCAGTATATACTTGTAGCAAATAAAACATAACATGTTTTTGATTATGTTTAGGTACTCTCAGTAATTAGTTAAGATTTGGGAAAGATTGCAGTCTTGGTTTGGCTAATACTGACTGAAGTTTAATATCATGTCAATATAACCAAAATCCATTCAAGTACCTTTGCTGACTAAAGCAGTTTTGTTCTTTCTTAAAATCTATTTTAAAAACAATAAAGCTATATTAGGGTGGATCAAAGCTCTAGAGCATTCTCCTATTGTGCGCAAATGGAGCGCAGCACTGTGACGCGTGAAGAGCAGGGGGAAGCAATAACCGTGATGAGTAAGTATTTGAAGTTACATCACTTGATCAAGATCAGGACATAAGCTACATGCATGTCCGTGACTACTGATATGCAACAATTTGTGATTTCATCACGGACATGAGCAGAGGGCACACATCACATGTTGTGTCAAACTCAGTAAATTGGCAAAGGAGACCCATGAAATGCTTTGCAAAATCTATGGCAATGAAGCAGTAAGCCTGGAGAGCTGTTTTGAGTGACATTTGCTTTTAAGAGGGGCAGAACATCACTGTCCAAGACAAAAGATAGCTCATCAGGTCAGGAGCACAACCAGGTGAGTTTTCTTTGACATTCTCAGGGTTGTGCACCATGAATTTGTCCCTCCGGGTCAGACTGTCAACACCAAGTTGTTCTGTGATGTTCGGAGGCAACTGAGGGGAAAAAAAAGTTGGTGTAGAAAATCTGACCTGTGGCAAGATAGCGCTTTGGTTCCCCAACATGACAAGGCAGCCATTCACGGTGCGCTCAAAACTGAGAAGTTTGTATCCCACAACAACACAATTGTAGCTCCTAACCTTCCCAAGAGAAGTTTCTTTCTGTTTCCCAAAAATGTCTGTGGTCACAGAAACACATGTAACTCAGGTACCGATGTTGATCGAGAGACTGATTTTGGAGTATTTACTCACGAAGGGTATAGCTTTCCCCTGCTCCGTGCACATCACAGTGCTACACTTCACACACAACAGGAGCGGTCTAGGAGTATTTTCATATCTCTTATATTAAGATAATCTTGAGAAGATATGTTGGCATAGGTAAACATTCAGTTAAGAAGGAGAAAGCTTCACACCAACTGAAATGCAGAATTTTTAATACACATTTTTTTTTTAATAAAACAGCATTTTGGCAATCTTGTCATTTTTTTTTAACTAATTCTCAGAATGATTCAAACACTAATGTGCCAAATTGAATCATGCAGCTACAAATAAAACTATTGGGTGGATGTGCACCCTCTTTAAAAACCTGTGGTTATTTAATTCAAAGAAAACTGCTTTATCTTTCTTTCCTTCTTGTCTTGGCTGTACCTTCACTGCCTCTTTCCTCTGATGTCCAACACCCCAGCATCAGATCGCAATGAAATAAAGTGACAAAGCTTGCTGGATCAAGTGGTGAGGGGAATGGGATTATTAAAACATGGAAACACGAGGCACACTCAGTCCCCACCCACACATAGGTAGAGTAATCACTGTGAGAGCTCTTTAACCCACTCATCTAAAGTCTTATAGGGATCCAGATAATATAGCTAATCAAGGGGATAATCCTCAGTGACGAACATACATATTAACACTTCAGTGACTCACATACACGCACACATCCGGTATAAATTGATTTCCCTGATTTGATTGCGGAATCAGATTTTATTGTCCATTTTGTGTTTCGCCCCCCTCTTATTGTGTATGTGTGTGTGTGTGTGTTTTGGTGCCTGCTGCTACTTTAAATAAATAATGTTGTGATTCAGTTTCAGATTCCACCCAAAGACCCTGTATCTCTGAGCTGTTATCAATTCCCATATGAGACTCTTTGTAGTGGCTCTACAAAGCATGTCATATTTTAGCATTTGTCATAGATATTCTCTGCTTTGTTATCTTACTTCTTGCTCTGTGGTCTGCCATTTGTTTTGCTTTTGCAAGATTTATACTGTTTCTCTTTGTAACACAGTGTGACTATGATGTTCCTCCTCTCAGTTGCAGATATGCGGCAAAGCTTTGCCTTTCAAAAAATGTTCTGCCGCTCTCCAGTACAACAAACGGGAGTATATATCTCTATATCTTGGCCTACTTTTATCTTGCACAGCATGTGACCAAGCCTTTGTTCCACTGCCAAAGGAAGATGCATATCTCAATAGATTGTGCCATAAATTAAACTTTTCTGCTGCCTTGATTTGTCTTCAAGTAAGAAAATAGAAGGAAGTATCTCCATATTTGAATGTATTACTCCACTACACAGCATATTTGCAATATCCATCACTACAAACAAGTGTATCATACAGAACTAAGGAAATACATTTGCTTTTATCGAGTATACAGCGGGCCAAGGTTTGAAATATACCTGTAGCCAAATAAATGTCAGTTAATGGGTCAAGCAGTAAGAAAATCATGAACAAAGTGATTGTGTAATTGATCACACAAAGCAGTTTTCCTTTTGAAAAAAGAGCCGTTTGATTTCTTTGTCTGAAGAAAAAAAGAATGGACTTTTCTTGAACCTTTTTTAAAATCCTGTTCCAGTTGAAACAGAGGGCACAGCTACATTGTGTGTTTGTGCATGTGCAAGTGTGTCGAAGAATGTGTGTGTGCATGCATTTGTGTATGTGCGTATGTGAGACCATACATTGCAAGCACTGGAAGTATCTCCACACTGGCATGTATAATGCCATTATTTAATATCTACACCATAGCAGTAAACCTATAATTAAAGGTGAGGTTGTATTTCCTGTGTATCAGTGTGTGTTCACGTGTATTTATGTGTGTGTGTGTGTGTGTGTGTGTGTGTGTGTGTGTGTGTGTGTGTGTGTGTGTGTAGTGGGGTGTGTGTAAAGGGAGAGGGACAGGTGATGTGTGGGTGAGAGTTAAAATAACAAATACACATTCTCCCTTGGGCTTGCCTTGATCCAATCAGCCACCCTCTGCCATTCACACACACACACACGCACGCACGCGCACGCACGCGCGCGCGCGCGCGCGCACACACACACACACACACACACACACACACGCGCGCGCGCGCGCGCGCGCACGCACGCACGCACGCTCACTCTTACACCAGCTGTGGCTAATGATGCGGTGGCAGTAGAAGTATAGCCACCACATGTGGTCTCTTTGTCTGAAGCCAACGGAGCACACATCAGTCTCACATGCTTCAACCTTCAGGCATCATCAAAGACTGCGGCTATTTCCAGTGCATCATCACACAAGAACTCACTACCAGTATTAATAGGCTGCTTGAAAGGCGCATGTTATATGTTTCTGGGAAATCATCTAATCTAATTTTGGCATTTTGTGAAACAGTCATCAAACTTGCTGCACAACCTAGACCAACTGCTTGTTTGAAAAACTGATTGCATATATAAATATGAATACGTTATAATTAAATAACTGCAATTAGTTATATGTGTATTTCCTTTTTGTGAGCACTTTTAATTCATTGTCTGAATAACATTACCATCCTTTGTCAGTATTGTCAATCTGACAAAAAATTCACAGATGGGATGTGTCATTAGATGAAACGACCTTTGTTTTATTTATTTTTTTGGCTTATAGCACATATTTTCTTTTTATATGCTCAGACATCCACACGTATTTGTGAATGTGTTACTTGTTTTGGCAACGCAGTATAAATTATCAGAGTAAGCAAGCCACAAAGCAGAAGGTTGCACAGGTTAATTGGAATTGGAGTTCAAATTACTAAAAGAAGATAGACATGTTTGTCTTCATTGGTTTTGCTGACTGAAAGAAGTTTATTAACAACATTTGGAGAAAGGAGGGAACTAAGAAGAAATATAAATGAGTACATGGCGAAAGAAAAGTTTAGATTATAATAAAATAATGAATGGACAAAAGGGTGGATTAGTGGATGAAGAGTGTTGATATACATATTCCTAGGAGTCTCTGATATTAAATGATCCTTGCATGTTGATCTTTGCGTTGTTAAGTCAGAATATCAGACACAGTATGCATTTATTGTATATTTGTCACAACTTGTATTTCTTGTTTCTCATTAAATTCACCTCTATCCCTGCTTCCATATTTGTTGGCCTTTGCTGTTTGGTCAGCATTAACGGCCCTGATTATGTGAAACATTTAATGTGTCTGACAATTGTTTAAATGTCATGAATACTTTAGCAACTACAAGACAAGCAAAAAGAAAAACCCGTGTTTTTCCTGTCATGCTTCACAATTTGAAATATGCTGTTGCAAAACACTGTGTTCTCATTTCATCAGGGCTGTCAAGAGTTCAACAATATCTCTTAATGACTGTTCATTGTGCTAATTCGAAAAGAAGCAAAAACAATTATTTGGTTCCTGACCTTGTACTGTGAATTGCAGCTACATTTATGCAGAATGTGTTGGTGTCCCATAGCACGTGTGACTGCAGATCTAATTTAATATTTCCAGTTTTATGGATTGATGTGACGATGTCACGGTGTTGAAATGAATAATCTAAATATTTAGGTCTGTGTTTGTGCATGTTTACATAGTCTGTGTGATTACTGAGAGGGAAGCTGAGTTCCAAAGCATCAAAGTGTTCTTCTTTGTTCTTTTATCTTGCCCAGATGAAACACTAGAATTGGCACCTTTGTTTCTTTAATTTTTTTTCTCAATTTCCGCTTTGGCCTTCCCTTCTGATCTTATTTTTCTCAATCTAGCCATCCTTTAAAACTCTCTCCGTCACACACACACAGACGCACGCATGCACACACACACACACACACGCACGCACGCACGCACGCACGCACGCACGCACACACACACACACACACACACACACACACACACACACACACACACACACACACACACACACACACAGACATGCATGTACACTTGCACGTGCGGTAGCACTTCCATCACATCAAAGAACATTACAGTGACTTGAATTCATAATTTCTTACAGACATACCTTCACCATGAATACTACTTAGGCAAGTAACTGTGTTGCCCTAACCTTAACCTTATCCCAACCTTTTACCAAGTCTTATCTTAAAATGTACTTATTGACATCATCCCCAAAAGGAAGCCGTGTCCCCATAATGTGACTCTGGGAACAGATTTATGTCCTCACAACATGAGTAAAACAATTACACATGCACATGCTCACCCTGCTTCCATTCACACTTTGAAATGTTGACATGCAGATTTACATAAACTCTAAAACAAACTCATCTTCCACTTCATCAGTTCAGACGTCCAGTTTACTTAAGTGGTTTGATCGTCTGAAAGTTACATTGTAGCTGTAAATAATGAGTATTATTATGAGCCTTTAAATAGGCTTGAGAGATTATTTTAGTATTACAATGAACAAGACACTTGATCATCAATAAGCCACTTCACAGATAGATGGTGTTGTACTTTCTGTGTTATGATGGAAAAAGCTTGAATCATTGGTCATCTTCCCTTCTTTCAAATCATTCTTTTCTGCAGCATAATGTGCTATCATATAAATCCTTCAGATAATTCAGGGGCATCACATTAACATTGACTTACTTTCTGCCATTGGCCACAGTGGTCTCTGAATTAACCACACAGAATTTTTTTAGGAAATATCAGATGTGGGGGGGAAATGTGGGTCTATTCCCTGGTAGAGGAAAAAAATAAATGAGAGTATATTGTATTATAATCTATTCGCACAAATTGACTTAACCAGTTTGCATTAGAATACAGTCAGGCTACATTTATAGTCCCCTCAGGGCTCATGAAGCTTAATGTGACATTTCCTTTTTTTTCAACTTGCTTTTACCCTCTAATACTCCATGTCGTCTGGTTTACCATCAACATACCAATTTTTTTTTATGCTGATGCTTTGATCATCAAGAGGCAAGTTCAGATCGGGGCTGAGACACTTTATGATGACTATGCTTTGAAAATTCAGTGAAATCAACTATTTCATAGTAGTTTCATTGAACAATGTAAAAAAAAAATGAAAGGAAGCAAATTGCCTGTTATTATTTTGAAGGGATTGGGGTCAACTTGATCTTTCCCATGTTATATGCAACTTTCCTCTCAATGCCTTTAAACCACTTCAGATCTCTTTTTGTAAGACTTTATTATGAAGAAGTCTGAAGAAAATAATCAGAAAGATATTAAACCAATTTTGGATGTCTGCGGACATCCATACGTCTCCCTGACGTTGTGTGTTTACTGGTTTATTTTGTCTGTTTAAATCAGATTTTTAAGGAGACATAGTCTGATCAGTGACTTTAGACCACATGGATCAGGGTGCAACTAATAAAACATATTTTATTCTATTATTAATGGAGTGTATATTTCAGCAGAGGCCTTTTTCATTGTTCTTTGTGTACACAGCACATCTCGTTTAACTATCCCAAGCGTGAATAAATATAGATACAAATAGTCTGATTTTTTGTTTCACAACACAATATGTATTGCATTTGTTGTTTGCTGGGGAAAGAGCAACTATTCTATTCTATACACCTACCATATAAAGCTAAACCTGTTGCCTGATCATTTGCGCTGTATATAAATGTTTTTGTTTGTTTGGCTTTGCTTTTTTTCTCTGTATAACCTTTACTTTGTAATGGAAACTGAAAGGTCACACAGCATCTCACTTTAGATTGAGAATTCAGACCTACAGTGTGCCCCATGGCCAAAGACTACTGCAGAATCTCTAAAGATCAGAGAGAGAAGCAGGTGGAATAACTGAGAGAGAAGAATGACAGGCGAGCCTCAGCAGGCAGTAAACTGAAGAATAACACAGAATTTCCTCTTTTCTGCATCTGAGATTTCCATTTCCTAATGTGAAGGGAGGAGGAAATTAAACAACATGAATTAAACAACACTGCTCGGACATTTATGTGCCTCCCATAAAGCTTGGACGGGCTGAATTTATGAGGGTTTGGACCAGTAAATACAGCACTCAGGAAATGTGATTAGGCTCATAAATAGAATAGTTTCCCCCTGTCCTACCCTTCATCCAAAGTACCTTGCGAAAGCATATGTTTGGGGCATTTTCCTTTTCTATGCTGACACCCAAGGGTTCCATATATTGAAGGCTCCACTGTAAATTATTTCAACTGTGATTTCTGTCACTTGATGGATAAACAACTTCCTTAGTTTCCTCAGTTTAATCATGTTTGATTATCATTATTATATTTGTTACACCCAACACTATGAGCTACATTTATTTGCTTGTTAATTTGTAATCTCTAAGAGTTATACTGTGTATGAGAATAATTTTGACAAAAGTTCCTGGTTACTTACAGGATGAACTTTGAGAGATCACACGATTGTCTTGGTAGTCACTACAAGACCTTCTATCCTTCATATACTTATTCACTTGGAATATTGAATGTGACATGTCCTCAAAGCATTTCTGTGTGGAACCATTAAAAAAAGATCACAACATCATCCTAAGTCATTCTATCCCTCTGTCATCTGGAAAGGTTGAAAAACAAGATTATACCATCACCGAAACTTTTTTCTTTTATTTTTTTGTTCTTTTATTCTCACAGATGTATTGTTTCAGATTCATTTCAAAGCCATATATTTTTTTATTTCCTTCAGCTTCCTTCTATCAGCCATTTCTATCATGGAGGCTCAGTTGTGAAAACAACATTATAACTTGATCTCATAATTTCCCCCAGCTGGCAATCAATATTATGATTATTTGGTTTAATTAGCTTTTGGTTTCACAGCAGGGACAAACCTGTCCACTATGAAATCAGATAATTCATATAGCTCTGCAGTGTCATTTTACAGTAAGATCTTGTTGGATGTCATCTTTTCTTAGTCACATTTTTGTAATCTTTTCTCGTTCTACAATATATCAGCCTTGTAGAGAAACCTTTACACTGACCTCATTTTCTCTTCTCTCCGTCTCCCAGGTGGAGTGGTTAAAGAATGAAGAGATAATTGACCCAGCAGAGGACAGAAACTTCTACATCACCATCGACCACAACCTGATTATCAAACAGGCGCGTCTGTCTGACACAGCCAACTACACATGTGTGGCTAAAAACATAGTGGCCAAAAGACGAAGCACCACAGCGACAGTCATTGTTTACGGTAAGTTTGCATGTATGCGCCTGTATGCGTCTTTGTGTGTGTGAGAATTTAAAAATCATTGTTCTTGTTTTTATGAGTGCTGATGACATTTTTGTGTCTAATGTTCAGAATGTTAATAATGTAACACATTTTTAAATGCTATGTGCAGCCACTGAACAATGTCTCTGATCAGCCAAGCCAGCCCCCATCTGCCACATTAAATTAGCTCTACTACCATGCCAACTCACTCTCTTTGTGATTGGCCTGATAGTCTCACATCCCCTTTGACCCCAGCCAATTAAAACCCACCAATCACGCCATCAGTTTTAAATTAGAACACTTGGGCTTTCCAAATGTTCCTTTCAGCCAAGAGTCCTGATTCTAAATGAATAGTGCAGCATATGGCATGGTAACAGCTGTGAAAAACAACAACAGAAAACAACTTTGAATAGCTTGTTTTTTAAGCAAAGCTTTTCTGCTGCTGTTTTTACTAAATGCTGAGAAGAAAAAGCTTGACGAGGCAAGGAACACGCGTGCCTCACTTTCTCCTTTTCTCTTTATATCAAATGCCAAACTTGACACGAAAGGATCAGAAATATTTCTGAGGAAAAACAATGTATAGCAGATCACACACACACACACGCAGGGTTTCTCAAATATAACTTTGACTCTATTCGCTGCGAGGAGTGTTTCAATCAAAATACCAGAGCATGTGCCTGTTCGATGCAGGCAACGAGAGATGGAGTGGTTTGACACTGATGTATCCTTACAGAAATAGATTGTTCAATCTGTGGTTCAATCTATGTTGCTCCACAAGGGCCAGGCTGACATTGTTGACAAGGTGAAATAGTTGTGGAAAAAAACACAGGAACATAAAGGAAAAAAATGAAGCAACTATAGACGGAGGGGAGACAGGTAAGGGGAGGCAGAGGAGAACAGAGTCAGGGAATGCGGTCAAGTGAGGAAGAAAAAAAGTAGAAATCCTGAAGAAAATTGATGCTATACCTGAATTTACTGGTTACTTTCTCTCTGATGATTCATTTCTAATTGGGCATTGGGAAAGGAGTGGGCACTGTCCACTGGGCTGAGACAGAGCTGTCAAGATACAGCAGAGAAATTTCAACCCACTATACCTCTCCAGATGCCAGCTCTCTATCTGGGTGTCCTTGTGACTCATTCTAACGTTATACCTGATTTCTCTCCTTTTAGCTGTCGTCTGCCCTTATCGTTGTCTGTACGGCCATGCAACATTTTTCTCTTCTAAAAACAACAACAATAATGCAAACTAATGAAGGAACAGACAAGCCTAATGTGACAGGATGCAGGGGAATAATGTAGAGGTACAAAAAGAGTAAGTAAAAAGAGAGAGACAAAGGAGGAGACGAGGTACAAATAAACAATGAAAAGATAACTACTTTCACTAGTGGGGATTGACAACTCTCTGAATCCTGATTCAACTATTAATACTTACTTTTGCTCCTTGTGTTCTCTCCAGCAAGGGTTCAGGGTTGAGTAATTGGGCCAGCAGCACAATACCCTGTGATTTACAGTGTGTTTAGTGCTGTACAACTTCATGTGTGTACATATTTGTGTCAGTCTGTGATCTTCACTGATTGAATTAGTGAGTGTAAACGCAGTCTGGGAAAAAATGTGCTACAGTAGCTGGAGGGTAACTGAAAAGCTGCGCGTGTGTGTGTGTAGGAAATCTGTTTTCACTACACTCCAACAACCCAGCCTTCTGACACATACGGTCTTCACTAAGACCTAGTAAAGTTAAATGAGACAACGTAGTAAAATCACAGATTTTATCAGAAAGGATATGTTCAATATTAAGGTGTGCAAGGCATCTTTGCTTCGCCGATAATTTCAGAGCTGAGATTAACAGCACTTTACATGTTCTTCTAAAAGGGATTTAAACCAGCAAATAAAGGAAAAGTTGTGACAGCTTAAATAAAGTCGGTCAGTAGATCACCTGCAGGAAACAATCACAGGCGGCTCGAACAAACCAAAGTAGCAAGAATATTGCATACACAATATGCATCAATAGATTACATTCTCGCCACTTCAGGAGGTGTGGGCATGTTAAAATAAAACACCTACCTCACTTACACATGGCAGAGTGCACACTAACACCTTTGGTGCTATTGTGCCTCCAAAAGGGCAGGTGTTAAAGGGTTAACGCATGGATTTGATAACTGTATTTATTAAGTGACTGATCTCTGTTTCACAGTGAACGGCGGCTGGTCAACATGGACAGAGTGGTCCGCGTGTAACAGCCGCTGTGGACGAGGCTTCCAGAAACGAACCAGGAGCTGCACTAACCCCGCCCCTCTCAACGGAGGACTGCCCTGTGATGGACAGGCTATACACAAACTGCCCTGTACCACACTGTGCACCGGTAATTCTATTCTATTACTTCCGGTTCCGTCCTGAGCTCAGCTTTTGCTATTTTCAGCTCCTATTCCTTAATTTATGTGATTTTTAAAGCTACACCTTGCAAGGTTTGAGACGTCGTTGAAGCCATTGTCCTGTCTCCTCTTGTCTTTCTCATTCCCTTGGCTCCTTTTCCTTTCTTTCTAGTGGACGGTGTGTGGACAGAGTGGAGTAAGTGGTCGGCCTGTGGGACAGAGTGTACCCAATGGAGGAGGAGGGAATGCAACAACCCAGCCCCTAAAAACGGCGGAAAGGACTGCGAAGGGCTCGTGCTCCAGTCTCAGAACTGTACTGATGGTCTCTGTATGCAAAGTAAGTGGGTAAAAAATATCCTCTGCACAAGCATTGACACATTTCTACTAAATGCTTCAAGGTTTTGCCACATATCACATCTAATCATGAACAATGAGTATGCCAATTCAAACAAATGTCCTGCATTATTTGCTTCAAATAACAATTGATTTTAGAGGGAATTGACCGTAGATGAGGCAGTCCACTGAATGTTGACACATGGTCAGATTTTTTGCCCAAGCAGAAGACCCACAGTGAGCCAAGTGTAACGTGACAATTAATGGATTAATGTAAACCACTTTTGATCCATATTAAGAAATCCATATCTGTATTTTATCACAGAAATAAATCATTTAAAGTGTTTGTGCAATATTAGCAATATACTCAGAGGAGAGATATATTTAGTCTAGAAAAGGCAAACTATAGTTTTAAAATCAGACTTAAATTACCTCCTTTTTCACCTTTTATCCATTTGTTTTGCATCAGTTTAGATGTTTTCCTCTCACTTGTTCCTGTCCTCCTCTCCTGTCTCTTTGTCAATGTTCTTCTTCCCTCTCCTCCTTACCTTCGTCATTCTCCTCATCTTGCTCTTCTCCTTCAGACCATACTATCCTTTACCTTCAGTTCCCTATCCTTACTGTCAACATTTCTCGCCCCTTCCTCTCAATCTCTCCGGTTTTATTCCTTCCTCCATTCACCTTTGTGCTCCTCTCTCTCCTTTTGGCTGGCCCAACCTACAGGGCCAGCACTATAAACACCAATGTCTGTCACTGACGGAGTGATAAAGGCACACCATGTATCCCCTGAATGATGCATGGCTGACCAAATGCAGCAACCACCTGTATGAGTTTCAAATTGAAAGCCCTTCTGCATTTCTTACACAGTCCAGTCATATACCAAAGTTTGACCTCTTCTTGTTTATCATGATTTCCTCTTGCTCTGTCTTAGACTTCCCTCCTCTGTGCATATTGTGGATATTTATTGGAGGGTTTCTGAATGTCATTATTAACCTTCCACTTTCCACTTTCCAGTCTCAAGTCAAAAACACCTGTTTTATAAGAAAAGTAATGAGAATTAATTTTATGGAGTAAATATTCCAAAATCTCCCCACAATTTATAAACAGTGATTTCTGACATCAGTAAATGTCAGAACTCCATGGAAAATATGGGCTGAGTCATAATGGCACAAACATAGCAGCAGCAGTTTTTCCAAGGTATAGGCAATTATATTTGTTGACTTGTTGGAATAGTACTTGTAACTCCATGTGCTCAGAGTAATTGGCAGACAAGCATGTGACATGGCAAGAGAGAGAGGGAAAGGCAGAGAGAGAGAGAGAGAGAGAGAGAGAGACTTGACAGATTAAAGAGAGGAAAAAATTCCATTTTTGAAACCCGTACACGTACATATGAATCTTTAGTCTTTCACACAACATGGCAGCCATAGAGAGATTTTTCCTCAATTGTGAAAATGCTTTGTGAGAAATTATATAAAAAAAAGATGTACTAGAAGGAGTTGAAATCAAAACTGACTTGATGATACAATACAAATACTGATAGATGATGACATGGAAACCAAACCCAAGGCATGGGGTCAGTCAGGGATACACTCATTTGAAAATAACTGCTCTTTGTTGAGGAAATTTAAGGGGGGAAAAAGTTTCACTGTTTCTCTTTCCATAAACTCTATCCTAAACATTAGTTTTAGTGCATTTTTTCCATGCCAGATAGATAACATCAGGTTACCAAGGTGTCCAGATCATTGTATATCCCTGGTGGAGAGGAGCTTTTTGAAAGAGGGTCGGCTGATCCCCCAAAGCAGGTTTTATCCCAGGTTCCAATATTAGTTTTAACGGGGTTTATGAATATATGGTTGTCTATAATTTCTCACGGACCGAGGCGCTAGTTTAACTGTGCCGCATTCATGGGAATTTATTTTGACCCTTAGTTTCTACCTTAGTTTGGTCTCTCATTTGAAAGTTCGTAATTTCTTTTGTGAGCTTTTAAATTAAAGTAATTTGCAATTTTTAATCCACTTAAATTACCATTTCCAGTTCAGCAAAAAAAAAATATGCTTGATCAATAAGCACAAAGCCTCCAGCCAAGTGAACCGTTACTTGTGTGAGGGACTTCTCTCAGCAGCCCGAGGGGTGTGGATGATAGCTTATTTTTAATGGATGGTCTATGTCATGAGCAATGGAATAATGTGATACAATTCCTTAAAAAGCTTTGTCATGGGCCCAGTATTGACAGCATTTACTGTAGATGCAGCCCTGCCTCCTAGCGTGGTGTATTGTATACCCCGACTCTGATCCATCAGGCGGATTCCATCTGGTCAGTGTGAGGTATAGCCACAGAATCTGGGATTAAACCAAGGGAGGTATAGATTTAGGCTCATTTCCTGTAATTGATTTTCTGTCTTTAAAATGACTGCACAGACAGGGTTTTATGTCAGCACTAATGTTTCAACTGTTTCCTGTTGCATTAACAGGAATCCATGAACTGTGTCTGTGTATATACCCCTGTAAATATAATGGTTCGAGGGGGTTTCTGCTTACACAGGATTTTCTAGACAGTATATTTACAGTATGTTTGAAAGGTGTGAAGTAATTCTTCTACCATTTATACATTTGGTTTATGAATGATGTCTCTTTTAAAATGTGGTCTTTATACAGGCAGTAAAGGGTTCATTGGTATGGTATGGCAGTGCTTAGTTCCTGGTTAATAGTAACTTTGAGGTTTCAGGATTTTGACTGAACAGATAAAACACTGTCAATGTAGAGGAGGAGGTAATGTTTTAGATAGTGCTCTGTAATTGACTTTGTACTCAAAAGCACTTCACTCGACTTTTTCTCTTTTTCGTTCTCTCTCCACCAACGCCTCCTCCCTCTCTATTCATCTCTTCCACCGTCTCTCGCTGCCTTTTTTCTAAAGTTGTCCTATTAAAGTCTGAGAGGTAGAAATCCATTTGACCTCACTTCTGCCCTGCATGGAGTGACTCCTTTCTCTCGGTGTTTATGTGTTTATCTGACAGTTATATCAGTGTGAGCCTGTGTGAGTGTGTGAGTGTGTGAGTGTGTGTGTGCGTGTGTGCGTGTGTGCGTGTGTGTGTGTGTGTGTGTGTGTGTGTGTGTGTGTGTGTGTGTGTGTGTGTATGTGTGTGTGTGTGTGCACGTGTGTGTTTGTGTTTGTGAATCTGTTTCTGTCTTTCAGGAGTTTTTTTTAGTTGCTTTATATGTTTTGGCCTGTTGGCATTTTTTTTGACACATTGATCAGGATTCTTGGGACAGACACTCAGACCTTCTCTGTGTCATCCTAGAGAGCATGACAATACACTCACTACTCACTCTGTGTACACAATGCAGTATGCATGAATGTGCATACTACATAACAGTGCCCCCACAGCAAATATAATCTGATGCACGGTCTCTGAAACTTCAGTAATCACTAGAGATACTGGCTGTTATGCAACTTTAGTGTTTGGTTAGAACACTGAGTTGTGTTCGTGTTGTATTATACAAAACGATCAGCAGGTACTGCACAGCACCAAGCAGTCCATTTCCCTTTTTGTTCCTTCTCATTGTGCCCACTTTGTCGTATTGTTCCCTGCACAGCATGGTAGCTATTTTCTACTAATTTTCTGAAATGTTTTGTCCTCATCTACTCTGCTATCTTCTTTTTTTTCACATGGTGATTGTGTGGGCTCTCAGTAAATCATTTATGCTTCATTTTACTGCTACCACATTTCATTATTATTGTTTGTTGGAACAATTGTGTTAATTAACACATGATAAATCTATGTCATGGCATCTTGCTCCTGCTGTCATTGGCGACTCAGACATGAATCATTGTGACATGTTACATAAGTGCAGTCAATTGCTAAGTCCTCTTGTACAAGAATAAGAAATCTGATAAAAAAAATTTTTTAAAAAACTGTTCTGAAACATACCTGGATAACAAACAAAATGCTACAATTTCCCTGTCATCTGTACAAGTGTTCGTGTATTTATTTTTTTTGCTTACCACCCCACTTAACCTTGCCAGTGTTTCTTATCACTTAGTGCTGAATCAGTGTGTCTTCTATGGTCAGCTGGTCTGACAAGAAGCTTTTAAGCGCACCATGTTGCTATGTTGCCTTTATCAATTATACACAAGCACTTCAATTATACATCAGTGCATCAGCAGTTCATCTGTGTCATAGACCTTCTGTCTGCCACGACTAAGTGGACCACTCAGCATGACACGACAGTAACAGCCTTAAAGAAAGGGGTTCTAAAAAATGATGTGTTTTTTATTATTATAATTTGTTTCCATTTTGGGGAAGTGACCAACAAAGAAACATTGGCATGTCAAGGTCTGTGTCTTGTCATGTTTGTCCCATTTTATTTGACTTATTTGTTTAATTTTTGTTGTTTTCCTGTCCCTTCCTCCATCCATTCCACCATCCCCTTTCTTTTCCTGTCCCAAGGTTCATTGTTTCAGAAGTCCACTGAGTCCAAAGAAAAGAGTGATTTGGGATTGCCATGTAAGTTGATGTTTTCTGTTTTATCATCATCCATTTTCCTTTTTGTCTTTCTCATCTTAGTGTTTCTTTCTTTGAGTGAGCGTTGGCCTTTTGATCTTGCTTTGTGTTTTCTTGTTATTGGACTTGTGTTATGATCCATTTTCTTGATGTGCGATCATCTTGCTATGCTTATCAACCAAATGAGAAAAGCACAGCAAAGTTTTCCAACAGTAGCTTCACTAGTTCTGAAGCTTTATTCTGTTCTCAGACAAGGGACGTTGTGGTGGCATGTGGCATTGTTCCATGCTATATATCTGTGCCTACACAGATACACCAATGAATAAGTTTATGAATCATTTACATCTTTGTTTATATGATAAAAAAAAAAAAACTTGGTAAGGGTTGTATAATCATTCCAGATTATTTGTGCTCAATGGGCCTCATTCACTAATATGTGCATCGAAATGTTCTTACTTTGCGCACAAAGTAAGTGTGCATGCAAAGTTACCGTGGGATTCATGACACGTGCGTACCGACCAAATTTGTTCTCACCACCTTGCGTATGTTAGTGAATCGGAATTATTCTAAATTGACAGGCGCGTGTACCGGAAACTGTTCAATTATCTGTGAATATTTAAATATATGTGAATATTTTGATTACGAAATAATTGATATGGATTAAAATGCGTCAATTTAATGGCTAGCCTATTTAATACATTTGGTCAATGCATTAGTAAATTTAGGTTTTCAATATTGTCGTTTAGCAGTTTTGATATGTTAAAAGGTGTATGTTTACATTTTCTCACACAGCCAGGCAGTCATCATTTGTACGCATTGTCTAATGTCATCCTAAATTTGTTCGCAGAGTACGAACAATTTCAGGAAAGAAAATATTGATGAATCCCAGATTTGTGCGTCAAATGTTTGTACGCACGGTTTAAGCATAGATTTGTGCCTACGCACTGTTAGTGAATGAGACCCAATGTTTCTGTGAATATTTTTTATTTAGCTGTAGCTGCACAACTCCTTCACCATCCTCTGGGCATTTAAGAGTAACAGCAGAAGCCACCAATTTAGGTTTTTGCCCTTCAAATTACAAGTAAACGCTACACAACTCTTAACGATGCTATGTGTAGTTGACTTTGAATGCACCTGTCTGTGTGTGTCAGCCCTGTGTTTGACCAGCAACCTGTTCAATGTGACCTTCGTCTTTAGCCTCTAAAGGATAAGCAGGTGAAGTTGTCGATGTCAATGTTGTCAACAATGCCAGTTACAGTTGGGTAGACGGAACATCAAGGTTTACAGGTTATGCCTCAAAGCCTAATTAACTAATTATTCTGTATGTATCTTTAGGTTTTATTTATCTTGCGTAGGAGATCTACTAAAACAATACCGGTCTTCCACTATTTATAATGTCATGCGGGATCCCGGGATTGTCTTTTGAAAATGACTCCAGCATAGTGGTGACAGATTCCCTTAATTAACCTGATTCTTTCTTTCTTCCTGTCTGATAGCAGTGAATCAATTCAGCACCAGTTCACTTGATTCACAATTTGTTCGTTTGTTGCAGCTGTAGCCGTTTTGGAGAGTAGCCAGCCAGCTTTGAATCATTGCCAAAGCAGGCAATTTGCCTTCGTTCTGAACACTTACTTTGTGTTCACAAGCTTATTGGCTCACTTAGAACTCAATGCGGTCCAACTATGGTCACTGAACTGACAAAAAGTTTGCATCATTCCTACTGATTTGACCCATTGTCTCTGAAGGTACAATATCACCTGGCAAGGGTAGTACCACTATGAAAGGTATAAAAGCATATTAATGTGTCATAGAAAGGGTGAAAAATCATAGGATTTAAAAAATATACGCAGTTTTACTTGCTGTCCTCCTTTCTTCCTACCCTCCCTTCCTCTCCTGTCTATCTTGCCAACTCCTATTATTTCCATCTCTCTCAGTGGTAGTGACATAACAAGTGAAATTTACTACAAACTGTGAGGAAGACAGAAATTGAGAGGTGCAAGAGGAAAAGGACCTCTGCCATTTCTTATTACTGTATTTTGTACTTCTCTCATTGCGGGAGCTTTCGTTTTATCTTCAAAGCAATCTATGAGCGTCTGTTATGTGTTCTAATGACTCTCGTTTAGGGTCTGCTGAAGCAGTTTCATCATACGGTGTGTTTTGCGAGAAGACTGTCACAGACTGATAAAGGCACGGAGAGAGAAGCAGTCATAGCTCATTTAACAGATCGTCACTCTGTTTCTAATATTCAAAAGCACAATCTGTAATGTGCATTGGGAAGTTGCGAGAGTGTCTTCGAGACCCACAAATCACCAAGCTGATCTTGTTCTCTCAGAATATGATTACAGTTTTTATGTGGTTTGAACAATCCAGTTTGTATTTATGTATTCGTCATTGAGCTGACACTTTTTTCAGAATCATCCTGTTGGCTATATGTATGTTGTGGATGAGGTATATGTAGATTGAAGCTTATTTAGATAAATTATTATTCACTTCCTGAGAGTTGGTTCTTGATTTCCTGAATGGAACTTGGTTTTGGTCTTCTCACAGATTTTGGGCCAGTTCAGACGAAAGATTTGCAATGAGATGATTTGAAACTTGCAACTACATTTAATTCATCTGTCTGCAGCATTTTCAAACCTGCCAGTTTACACCAAAGCAACTAGACAAGACCATGTAACATCTTCACAGATACAACTCTCTGTACTTCTATTTTAACTGCTGATTTTTTTTTAGCCTTTTGTTAGAGCTGGATAATTTTTTTAGTGTCATGAATAAGGATAGTGACGGTGAGGTACTTGCAAAAGTTGCAGTTTTGCTTGTGATGGAATGGCAAAAACATTTAAAAAAAAAAAAAAAAAAAAAAATTAAAAGGAAAAGGTAGAGAATTTGGAGTCAACCATGAGTGCTTCAAGGGAATACCCCTGGGGCTTACACAAATTTATACCATGAACCGGAGACAGGAGATCTATTCAATTTATCTTGTCTTTTTCCAGAGCAGTTCCAGGGTACAATTGGAAAAACAGCCTATTTGTTGGTCTTGACTAAGTAGTTTAATTTAGACACAGCCTTTCCTCAAATAATGTAATGAGGTGATCCTTTCTTTTTCCTTCACTTCAGTCACTGACATGATCAGCTGACTCTGCTATGAGCTGATTGGCTGTTAAACGAGGTGACGTGCCTTACATTGTGAAATTTCCCACTTGCAATTTAACAAGTTGAGTCTCAGGCAACACTGTCAACTGCCTTGAGTCGAGTTGAGAAGGGCAAGGTTACACTGCTATAACTTTGCCATGGCAATAATCTTTGGTCTGAACTGGGCTTTAATTTCGACTGATTGACTACTGGCAAGTTCTGTAAGTCATTCACGCTTTTAGCAGACACCACACTGAAGTCTCTGTCAGTCATATTACAGTTACTCTCAACTGCTTCATAAGTAAGGGTTGGGGAAAAGTTGATTGGATATTGTCACAAGGTGTCTCATGATGCCTGAAAAGCATTGTCCTCAAGCCCAAAAGGAAAAGTATTATAATGATCATTGCTTTATTATGCATTTGTGTCATACTTTGTTTTCCCCAAACTGTGACACAGCTGTTTGTGTCAGTTAAAGACCAGCTTAACTTGAGAGGATGAGCAGGGAGGGAGGATGGTGGCTGGGCTGTAGACCTGTGTAACAAGAGACTGCGAGTGTTTTGTGATTCGTTATTGTGACCAGCAGACACTGAAAGACGTCACAATGTGTTTTTCAATTGGATAAAACAAGTTGTGCTGAAAGGCTTGTTTTCAGTCCATTTTTTAAATAGCTGCAATTACACTGTATTTCAGGGTGGAAATATAATATACAGAGTGGTCACAGAAATACACCTTCTGGCCTCAGTGACTCCAAAGTGACTTCGTATTGTATTTTCTGGCACCATCAACCATCAAGTGCTTTTCTCCAATCCCACTGTAGAAAATAAACATAGATTAATTTACAAATGGCCGCTTGATTTTCCTCTCTAACTCTTGTATTTATCCCTGATAGTTACTTAGGGCGGATGTGTCTGCCAGGAGTGCAGTATGGGTGGTGTTTGCATGTTTGTGCCAAGCAAGATCAAAAAGGCAGTTGAATGAGTTTCAAGTAGTGATTGTCCACAGGTCTGTTTTGGATGCAGATCACAGAGAAGATAGAGACGAGCTAATCTAAGCCATCCTTGTTTCCCCCTTCTTTAAATCCTCACCGTGGCAGGTTGGACAGACTCCGAGAATGACAAAAAGCTCAGCCAATCAATAGACAGTGATGCATGCTGACTGAGGGTGAGCCCGGGCTTCTGCTCTGCTAGCCCATGTGTGTAATCAACTACATGAGAGCGTGTGTGTGTGTGTGTGTGTGTGTGTGTGTGTGTGTGTGTGTGTGTGTGTGTGTGTGTGTGTGTGTGTGAGTGTGTGTCTGTGTGTGTGTGTCTGTGTGTAAAATCTCTGCAAATTCCTAAGCCTCCAGGCTTCTGCACATGTAAACATACACACTTTGAGTCACTAAGTTCCCAGAGATTTTAGTTAAATAAATTAGCTGTGCCAGTTATGATACCCTTTATGTCTGACAGTGAGATGCAGCATCAGTCAGTCCACACACACACACACACACACACACACACACACACACACACACACACACACACACACACACACGCACGCACACACAGATGCACACTACCTACCTCAGCAAAATAATTGGTTTTGCAACTGAAAACCATTTGGCTTTGATCACACACACAAGCACAGCACAAACACAATATTCAGCTTTGCTCTCATAAAGTAACACTGCCGTGCAAAACCATTACAAATTACATGTACTCATTCCCATGAAAAAAAAGGAAATATGGTATTTTGTTAAAATTGTGTACCCTCTTTTGGCACAATTCACCAGCAAAGTCTTTTGTGCCAAACATCAAGATTTCCCAAACCAGCATAGATAAAAAAAATAATAATAATAATAATTATATATATATATATTTAAAAAATGTAAGGTTTAGATGACTTTTATCATCTAATAATATTAGTTTGTCCAAAAATCTCTAAGAATAAACATTTTTCTTCCCTTGGGATTCAGGTTAATGCGTCGTTTGGTCAATAGAACATGCACACACAATCATTCAGAGTTATTGACACACAAGTATGTATGCGATTAGACACACGATCTTAAATAGGAGGAGGCAAAATATACTGTATATAGGTAGAAAAAAAAAAAAAGGCGGGGACTATATTAAATAGAGTAAATGTATTCTTAAAAAAGCAGTCGTTCATAGCCGCACATATATCCCTGCACAGTACTGTTTCTATGACTTCAGTGGACATTACATTCCTTACATTCATTTTCAGAAGACTTTTCACACTCCAGCCATCACAAAAATTTGCAAAACTTTTGCCTTTCTTCATTTCAAGTTCTGCCATGATAGATATGTACATGTGATTGTGTATGTTCTCCATTCATTCACCTTGTGTGTATACAGTAAGTTAATAGTGTGTGTGTGTGTGTGTGGGTGTGGGTGTGCGTGTGCGTGTGCGTGTGCGTGTGCGTGCGTGCGTCTGACCTTCAGTACATAACTCTCCCCTTCCTATAGAGAGCTGTCAGGTAGCACTTCTGGAACATCACAGATGGGCTGTCTCTCTCTCTCTCTCTTTTACCAGGTGATTTATTCTACCTTTAATTCCTCTGTTGCGTCCATTGAAAGGCACATATTTTTAATCTAAATCCAATTTAGCTGGTATTGCCGGTGAGTGCTTCAAACATGAAACTACTTGTCAGGTACAAGGAAGGAAAAGCTTGGGAAACGGTTGATTTGCGTATGGAACTTTACATGGATGTGCGTGGGCGTGAATGTCTGTCCATGCATTCATTGTGAGTGTCAGTGCTCGCATGAGTGCTCATCAAAATGCACATAGGTGTGCACCTTTCAGTACTTAGTCAAACTGTGCTGCCATCTCATTCCATCACTGCTGATTTTGTCATTCTGGCTTCTCAGAGCATGCTTAGATACACACAGACGTCCAAACACATTATTCATTTATTTGGGTTGGTCAAAAGTGCACACCCTCATACAGTCCCTTTTTTAGTCGTCATCTTGTCAGAAAAATACATCCTATTACGCAAGGCTGTCAGACAGTAAAAGAACATCAACATTAAAGATTTGGCAGTTTTCAACCAAAGCAACACTTTGCTTTTCAGTAGAAGCACAATGAAAATGAAAGACTAGAGAAATGGACACATATGTAGCAAAGAAAATATGTGAGTGCTGAAGAAAAGCTACTGTACATTAGTGCAATTTTTTCCTAATTCTAAAATTACAGTTATCGAGCAGTAAAATCTGAAAAGCATTTTAAGACTGAGCTCAAATGAAGCATACAGTTTATCAAGGGATACATCCTTTTAAACTTGTAAAGGTCCATTTAAAAAAACATGATTGGTATAAATGGGATTTCTGCACAGACTATAAATTCAGTCGTGCAGAGGATTGTTTTTTACATTTAAACCAGTCATTTTATACTGATTTTCAGCAGCATGACTAGGTTCTTTCATCTTTGCAGTACATTAATTGCGCTGAAGGATATCAACACCAAATAACGGGAGCAATAACAAATACAGTACATGACCTTGTCCAACATTGTTGTTTCTAAGCACCATTTGAAAACAAAAGTGCTACTTTTGTCAAAGTTTAGATTGTGATGTGAAAACAAAAAAGCAAATTTAAGACAGAAAAAGGAATAGGTAAAGATTTTAAGAAAAAAAAAAGAAAAAAAGTTGATATCCAGCAGTTGTATGTAGGTTACTTAGGCAGGTAGGAGCTCTAATGGGACATGTAGTTTCATGCATCTACAAATCAAACAGATGGAGACAGAGGAAATCGAACAGAGAGGTGTGAGTTACGGAGGGAGAGAAAAATCTAAGAGAAATGGGATATAAAGTCATAGTGAAGAAAGGCTTTGTAAGCCCACTGGTATAAAACAAGTTACAGTCTGTACACACGCATATATATTTTGAGAAGACAGCGGGCTAACACCTAGTTAACTTTCCCAAGTGTCTCCAAACACAGTATAGGAAAATAGGATAAGGAAAAGTAAGTTTAAAAGTAATACTTCTTGTGGCTGCCTGACATCGCTTGTGCTCTGAAGTCGTAGACCTTCAAGTTAAAGTAGAAACAAGATAAAGATTCCTTAAATAGATGAGGATGATGATGATCATAATTAAGATCAGGGAGTTGGTACTTAAGAGGATTATCCAATTCTATTCCCCCTTGGCAAACGCAAGGACCTTGATAACAGGGCAACTTTGTGCAGCAGTAGTTGGGGCACCAGGGAATTTATGCCCAACAGCATCAGAGGGAAATTGGTAACTGTATCTGACAAAACCCATTTGAGTTCAACTTTGGAGATTTAAAGGTGGTTCTTAGAGGAGTTAAATCTGATGAACAGACATTTGGCAGGAATGTGATGTATGTAACAAACATGTAATTAATCTTGTTGCGACCGAGTGCTGTAATCATGCATTATGTCAATGTTTCACTTCCTCTGCCATAGTATGGTTTGTGTGACACATTTTCACACATTCAACATTTTCACACATTCAAAATTCTTGTGGAGATGAGCATTCAGTATGCAAGATAACTGGTGGAGGTAAGAGCATTACAACTTTTTGGATTTTGGGTGGAACTAACAACTATAGGATAGGATTTAGGTCACAGTTACATAAGCAAAAACACCACACAGAAATATATTGTCATAGTATAAAACAGAAAAAGAAAACTTGATCTGGGACTTGAACTCAGATTGTTTGAGCCAGTTACATACAACCACCCTGCATAACTTCTCTGTTTTAGACAGTGCTTTACATGCACCACTGTGGAAAACAATTACATTGTGTTAGTAGTTGATTTTTATATACAGTGCACATGTGGTAAATAAACATGACGTTTGTGTCCCCGTTTGTTGTGCACTGCATCTCAAGACATTTGTTTAGATGGTAGATCATTTACAAAATTCATGGGGTGAAAATCACAGGGGTATTTTGAAAACTTAATGCTTTTTCTGTTCATAAGACAAAGTGCCCAGGGAGATTTGGTGCATCACAGTGTCAGACTTAAATTTTCTCTGGGGAGCTGAACATATGAGGGCAAAGCATGATCCTCATATGTTCAGCTCCCCAGAGGCACTGGGTGGTTCATAGCTCCCTCAAGTGGTAAACGTGTAACTAGCATCATCACGAGTGACCTCTCTTCTGTGAATGTGTATATCATGCTTAGGCATATGTGAGCGTGAATGTTTGTACACCTCATCAAAGGATTCTTTCATGCATAATCAAATTCATGCTTTCTGAACGTGCTCTGATGCAACAACAGCAAATCCTTTAGCAAATGACTCAGGCTGTTTGTAACTAAAAGCCTGTTATCTGCCTCTCAACTTTAAGGGCGGATTAAAAGGAGGATGCCTATACTTTTCTGTTTTCCTCCTAATAGCTGCAGACAAATCCCCTCCTACCAGCTACAGAGGACATGATTATATGAGCAGTGCTTTTAGTGTGAGACTTCTCAACAAAGTTTTGCAGGCACGTTCATGTTAAATATGTAGGCTTGTTTGTTTTGCTGCTTTGAAGTTCAAGTGCATTTATACCGCTTTGGCCCCATTTCTCTCTTCATCGCTGTTATCACCCCTCTCCTCTCCTCTCCTCTCCTCTCCTCTCCTCTCCTCTCCTCTCCTCTCCTCCCTGCTTTCCTATTCTCTTTTTTCAAGTTACCTCTTTTCTTCTCTTTATTTCTCCTTCCCTTTCTACTCTCCTCTCATCCTATCCATCAACCTATCTCTTCCATCCCTCTCTATTCACTCCCTCTGCTTATGAGCCCTCTTTTCGAGATTCCTCTCCACAGATTGGCTTTCCCCCCTATTAATTCCTCATCTTAATCCCCAGAGCCCTTAACTTATTATATTTCATCCTTTTCTCACTTCTTCTCTTCTTCATTCTTAAGTGTGGCTCATACCTTTTACCATCCACATCAAGGATCAGTTAAAATTTTAGTCCCTTCTTTTGCTTTAAAATATGCATCAGGAAGGACAATTCCACCGTTGTTCTCGCGGAAACACCATTAAAGTCTCAGCCGAATCGAAAAAGGATGTTAGGACCCCTGTAAAATAATTAACAGCCTTATTAAGTTTTGAGAGTTGGCACCGTTCTTTTTCTATGAAAGGTGTCTCTGTCTCTCTGTCTAGACAAATTATCATATTACACAAGCTGGAGGGCTCTGAAGGTTTCATTTGAAATAGAACCTATGGACATCGTCCTTTGAGTCTGAACGCTGGTCAGAGTTATAAGTGAAACTGTCACAAAATTAAGAATGACAGAGAGCTATACAAAAATATTGTTTTATTCTTTGCCACTGCCCCGCTGTTCCAGAGGAAGAATTATCGTTGTTGTAGCTGTTTATATCCAGTTTAATTTCTGATGTACGGTTACTCTTAAGAAGACCTTTTAAGGGTACTCGGTTCTTGCTTCATGCTTACTGCAACAATATCTGTCTAACGCTGTGGCTCTCTTTGTCTTTGTGTCCCCTCCAGCTGCCCCGAGTACAGATGACGTGGCGCTGTACGTGGGCATCGTCATCGCCGTGATAATGTGCCTGTTCATCTCTGTCATCGTGGCGCTCTTTGTCTATCGCAAGACACACCGTGACTTTGACTCAGACATCATTGACACCTCGGCGCTAAATGGAGGCTTTCAGTCTGTCAATATAAAAACAGCCAGATCAGGTAATGAATGTTTCAGAAATTTACATTTGGGGAAAGTACTGGAATATCTATATATTTATTTCCATCCATAATGGAAAACAAACACGCTATTTTGGTTCATTTACAAGGTACAGTATCGTCTTTGTAAACAAAAACACAATACTTAGTATACAAACTTGAAAATGTTATCCAGAAAGTTAAAGTCACCACGTTGATGCTTCATGATGGTCAGGAGTTGCAACAAAATAGGTATCCCAGGACTGATGGGGCCTGAACTGCGTCTCTCAGGCTGGTCGGACACTTGCTGTTAAAGAGGAACTGGCCTTTTCCTTACACTCTCATAAAGAGAGCACTACAGACTCTAGTTCTCCTTAATTTGGGCACTACATACCGTGCACAGTGATAGAGGTAAATAGGTAGATGGACAGATACGTAGATTGATACATGGATGCAGAGTAACAGATGGTACCATGAGTCCATGGAAATAATTGTACCTGTCTTTCATGCTGGTATCATTCTGTTTCTTTGCTCGGCCTCCTACTGTCTATCTCCGATGGTTTGAATTAATCTGTCTCAACCGGAGATCCCTCTCTTCCATCAATGAGTCTCTCCGTGTCACTCTCATTCAGTTTATCACTATTTATTTTTCCTCTCCCTTACCATCTGCACCTTCAGGTCAATCAAATTTCCTCTTTATCAGCATCCTCCTCTCTTTATCCCAGTCTTTGTGTCTCTTGTCTTTCCTCAGCTATGTCTCTGTCTCTCCCAACACAGCGACTCCAACCACAACAGACACTCCCCCATGTTTGTCTTCCTGTTAAAATGGCGCCATATTTCACTCTCTGCTGTCTGTATTATCGTTTCTTCCTCTCTGCAGACATCCACACACACTCGATAGCTTACTGGAAAAGGCAGGAACAGACGGGGAATTTGTATGAATCAGGTATCAGTCCACAGAAGCCATTAACTTTAAGCTTTTCCCATAAGCATCTTTATTTATCAAATAAATGACAAAAAACACTTGGCTTTAAATCTCTAAAAGCAATCAATAAACTTCACAGACATGGTCAAAAATGCATCCAAGTAGTAGGTGCACACGCCACCAAACATGCACTCATACCCGCCCACAAATTTGAATTACTGTGAATTAGGTTCCTCAGAATAAGCAAAACAATATCATCACACTTACCTGTACTTCATGGTCTCCATTTGGTCAACAAGAAACTAGCAAGCACTTTAGAAGAAGGTTATTTTTACCACACGGTGTTTAGCCACCATCAGATCTTCTAACAGCATCTCTGTACACCTTAGAACGCCTTTACCATGATGAGTAGTGGTTCTGGGTGTGTATGGGGTCAGTTGTGGCTCCACGATTAAAATTCAAATCATAGTAGACAGTTAAAATAAGGAAGTGAGGTCAGGGAGGGTACGATGCAAATTGGTAAATGGCGAGCTAAAATAATTGTGCATTCATGTGTGTGTGTACAAGGGTGAACGTCTTTGCATGTGTAGAGAGGGGGTGACATTTTATCAGTGAAGCATTAGGATGCTTGTCACTCTGCGTTGAGGGACCATCTCTGATTACTATTAATGAAGAATTATGTCCCTGCATCTCTCTCTCTTTCTCTCTCTGTCTCTCTCTCTGTGGCTTTCCGTTAGTTGTTAATTAAATTTCAGCAGGGATGATTTGGCAGGAATACCCGCTGGCTTTAAGGGTAAACAGCCTGGTGATTGAGAATGGAAAAGAGTGATAGGTGGCAGATGTGTGTGCGTGTTAGTGGTGGTGGTGGTGGGGGTTGATAATGAGGGATTTTAAAATTAGAATAAATGGGCTCTTGGAGGAAACAACAGGATTTCAGGCTCTATGCCCAAAGAAATCGAGCCTGGTGCGAACAAATCTGGATTTGTTCTCAGTAGGTAACTGGCCTTCTTGTGATGTCAATCCCAATTAAATCTTGAATATTTGCTGGATTTTGTGATGGGAGAGGGGTGTTTGTGAGACGTAAGCTTTGATGTGTTTTCACGCCCAGGGTAAGTTGTGTTCAACTAGCAAGATGGCTCAACAAAGCTAGCAATAAGAGTGACAGATGACTTCACTTGAATAACGTTGGGAAAGAATATTGTTGTCACTATTACTGTTGTTAAGGTATTGGTAATAAAGGGCTTTTAGCGTCATGATTACAAAATATGTTACTGAGCATGTCCTGCTCGAGATCTATATTTAATGAATAAAACCTCATTGAAACTACGGATTAGCTACTTCAACAAGTTTAGGACCATTAAAAACAAATGGGTTGATAAAACCAGGGGGCAGTAGCTGCATTTCATTTAACTAAAATCAACATACTGTAAACAGTACTTTCATATTATATGCACAAAGATCATTGTACTGTACCAATGAGGAATCCCCTGTTAACCCCTGGTTTACATGTATCTTTCCATGATGAGAAACAGAAGAGAATCTCAAAGAGACTTTCCATTCCCATCGTTGTTGTGATTCCCATTTACTGCATGTGGCTTGTGTTTGGGATGTGTGTGTGTGTGTATTCATTAACGTTCTATTTTTTTCTTATTTATACAGCACCATATTATAGCATAAGACATGTCAGGGTACACGTTACATAGTGAGGTCAAGATCTCACAGTAATAAAAAGAGAAACCCCACAGTTCCTCCTTGCACAAGCACTTGGTGACAAGAAGGGAGGAATAACTCCTTTTTTAAGAGGAAGAAACCTCCGACAGAACCAGACTCAGAGGTGGGCGGCAATCAACCTTCGACCAGTTGGGGTGTAGCAGCGTGTTCACTATGGTGCATATTATGGGTATGCAAATCACATGTTGTCATGTGTAAATGCTAATACCAGTGTTTGACATTGCTGATGTGTTTTTATTTATGACAGTGCTGGATGTGTGTGAAAGTAGGGTGCTTCAGTGTTTGCTTGCAATACTAATAATGAAAAGTGTCAAGGTTCCTTCTTTCACATATATCAGCTATGACAATTTAAGAGAGAGCAGAGTAAAACATCAGGCTAAAGACAGACTGTAACTGGTTTAACACACTCTGTAGCCTCAAAACACATCTGACCCAATACTGGGGAGAGTTTTATTTTGTTTTCATCGGTTATTTCACTCAGTTTCAAAATTCGTCCTTTCTTTATTAGCATGACTACTGCAACTTAATAAAGAGGACGTAACATATTCTTACCCTCACAAATGGAATTGATATTTTGCTGCTATAGACTCAATTGGTCTGGCATAACCACTATGACAATTAGAAAGATGAGAAATTCTCTGAAAGTCTCTGAAAATGATAAAGAAATTCAATATTGTTCTGTATTTACAGTTGAGACTACAGTGGTTTCTGTTTGGATAAACTATGTCGTTTTGCTTGACGCTTTCATGATGGTAATACAAGCTTAAGTTCTTACTAGGCTGACATTGGTTCGCCCACTGACTTTAGGGTTTCTGAATATGTGCATTATGAACAGATGTACATATGAAAAGGTTGTTTTACATAGCCTACAGAATAACGAGATGATTTCCAATTAACAGAAGTCAATTAGATCAGTATTAAAAATTGTCAGTTTCAGTTAACATTGTTATTATTTTGGTAAATATGCACAGCAGGTTTTGTCACTTAGATTCGTGACATGGGGGGAGTTTCAAAAATATGCAGCGATGTGATTAAAGTGTGACAACCTCTTTTGAGGGTGATTGTGTGGAATGTGTTTTGTTGAATTAACTATTCAAATTTTGTAGGTTTAAGTGGCTTTGAGATAAAGTCTCCCAAAATATACACACTACGTCCCTGTATGTATCTTTTTCTTGCAACAAACACCTCTCCACCTCTCACCCTCTTCATCTCTCTCTCTGTGCCCCTATGACTAGTCCTTCATCCAGGTCATGACCCTGTGTACTACAAAGTGTTATACCAGAAACTGATACCTTATCAACAGCTTTGCCTACCCTCACTTTACTCCCCGTATTCCTGCTCACTGATCTTGCTTGGAGTTCTGCACACCTGTCCTATACTGCACCCATGTATTAGACTTCATAACACTGAGCATATAAAATATTTAGCTTTAGCCTTTATTTTACCTCTGTCTCAGACATCGTTTTCTCCGACACCATCTGCTTTTAATTGTATGTTGTATGTACTCTCATTAATTTATTTGTTCTCTCTCTCTCTCTCTCTCTCTCTCTCTCTCTCTCTCTCTCTCTCTCTCTCTCTCTCTCTCTCGTTTCACTTTATCCCCTTAGCCGATCTACTGACAGCTCCTCCAGACTTAACAAATGCAGCTGCCATGTATCGCGGTCCAGTGTATGCACTCCACGATGTGTCAGATAAAATCCCAATGACCAACTCTCCTCTCTTGGATCCTCTTCCCAACTTGAAGATCAAAGTCTACAACTCCTCCGGTCTGGTCACACCACAGGATGACCTCGGAGGAGACTTCACATCTAAACTGTCTCCTAAGGTAATGTCGCTGTTCCCCTAATGTTCTTCTACTATTAAGAATTATGTTTGAGCGCAGTAGGACATTCCTTCCTGTGTATATTTACACTGCAAGATATGCTCTACGACACAGCAGCTACACTGTATGTATTCCCAGTCACATAAAGACAAAACCAAACACCATTAGTATACATGCAGCTCAGTGCCCCAGTTTCCTTCCTCTGCTCTGTCAACTACATGGCATGCACATGCGAGTCACTTGTCACAAATACAGATGAAACTGCTCAGGTTCATCACAGCAGCTGTCCCGAGGCAGTACGAGAGCTCAACTCACCATCTTTGAGCTCGACGGATCATTGGCATGTTTTGATGATTTTATCTGTTAATATGCGTGTTGTTGTTTTTTTGTAATATGCACGCTGAGGTCAAATCTAGTCAGCTTTGGTTATTTAGGCGCAAACTAGTGAATGTTAAGTCCCTATTTTACATCTCAGAGCACACAATTCCATGAAGAAATGCAGAGCAGATCATGTTTTGCCAATTACCCTGAGGTTGTTATAGTTTTTATTGTAAATCCATTCACTTCTCCCAGACACCCAGCTCTGCCCTATCGCAGTGCTCCCAGGCATATGCAGATCTTCCCTTTAGCATCTATGTTTGTTAATAGATAGTAAAAGAACATACACGCAAGTATATAAAATATATAAATGCAATAGAACTCCAGTGGAATTGGCGACATTAATATGATCCATTTCAATACTTGCTCTGATCAGGCTGCCGGAAATGAAACTCAAATTATCTATACAACCAGATTGACCTTGCGCAGGGAAACTTCTCTGGACCTCCTTGAATCTTTGGTTTAATTAGATTACATCTTTACAGGGCTTGACATCAGCTCTTGCAGAGGAAGTTTGTCCTTCAGACCACACCACATTGATTTTCTGCATCTGTACTGTATATGTTCACATCATTCAGCCTCCGTGGGTGCAGCTTGCTTTTATGCATAACGGTGCACAATGCCTGCCTATTTCATATGTCTCGTAAAAAAAGGTAACTGGGCACATTATTCTGTACACTAATCTTTACTACATCACGACTCTACATATTTATTTAGTCCCAAGAATTTTTCACATCATCTGCCATTAGAGTGCTGCATCCCTTCAAATTCTTCTTGTTTCATAGAAAAAGCATATGGTAATTGGTCTGCACCTTTTTACCTTCGCGGTATACCAAGCGCTCTGCGGGTGTTGCCTACCAGTCACACACACACACACACACACACACACACACACACACACACACACACACACACACACACACACACACACACACACACACACCAGCAGCGACAGAGCTGCCATGAAAAAGTGCCATGCAAAGTGCTTGCTTGCCACTGGGAGGCAACTTGGTTCTCTGTCTTACCCAGGGATTCTTTGGCATGTGGAATAGGAACTGGGGATTAAACCGTCAACCATGCTTTAAGAGTGCAACCCGCTCTACCATTTGAACCACAAGATGGTAGATAGAAAAGCATTAGTTACAAAAAATAAATAAATCTGTGATTTCTAAGATGAATGTGGCTCTATTGATCTTTGACCGTGCTCTGCCAAAACCAAATGTTTGTTCATCATTTATTCATTATTGTATGCTACTTAGTCAGATTTCTTGTTGATTCAGTATCTGCTGAACAGCTTCATACCCACTACTGTGAAGTGTATTACGGGTTATGTTTTTCCCTGTACTCTTTGGTATTTTTTTCCTCCTCTTATTACTCTGAATGTTGTCCTTTGATTCCTAGGTAACTCAGTCTCTGTTGGATAACAGTGACACCATGACCCTTCGAAACCAGAGCTTGGCTCGAACACGAGATCCTTCCTGTACTGCTCACGGATCCTTTAATAGCCAGGGAGGACACCTCATTGTACCCAACTCTGGTAAAGTCCCTCAAGTACCTACTGTAACAGCTACTCATTTGTAAATCTGGTTGCTATTCAGTGATGATGTGGCAGCCTGGGAGATTTTTTTTTTTTGCTTCTTCCATAGTGATTACAAATTTATTGAAAATTCAAGACATATTCATTAATTTATTTGCTGGTTCAATAACAACTAATAAGACATTTAATTAACTGCTATTAGAGTGACATCAAAGTTCACACTGTCTTATAAGGAAATATAAATTTGATAATTTCTTCTACTAGCCACTGACTTCATCAAGGATCTATCTACTACTGTAGTCAACATGCTACACGAACAGCCTTGAGGTGTTCTCCAGCTACCAAGATTTAAAGAAAAAAAACAAAACTTTCTGTAGACTTATGGTCGGACTCAAGAGTAGTGGGCAGGCAAAAATTATGAATAATGTAAGCTGCTGATCGGAAGCAGCTCTCAGAAGCTATAAAACATTTCAGCACAATTCACTTGATGATATATTTAAGAGAAGATTTTACATGGGTTGCCTTCAAAAATGTATCACAATGATAAACTGATAATGGGTTGCATATTCAATATTTCAGTTGAGCAGAGTGAATTGAATAAATCCTCTGCCTCCATCCTTTCTGCTTTGCCTCTCTTCCCTCCTGCAGGTGTGAGTTTGTTGGTCCCAGCGGGTGCTGTTCCTCAGGGTAGGGTGTACGAGATGTATGTGACTGTGCACAGGAAGGACAGCTTGAGGTAAGTTTTGTGTGACTGTCTGTTGATCCCTATTGTCCCTGTTTTCCTCTCCATCTCTGCATCTCCCTCTCTGGTCGTTTTGTTTGTTTGTTTTCCTTTGTTTGTACCTGTCTCTTCTGGGCGGTCGCTTCTCACACCTGGTTTTATGGATGGCTGAGGAGGCTCTCACGGTGTGACACATGGCTCAGGATGAACAGAAAAGGATGAATCATTATTATTTGTAATATATCCACATATGCCTTCTTTGGGTGATTCATTCAGCAGAGGTCACTTCATACCACAGTTAATACACTAATACCAGAATTAGAATTAAATTGAGCAGATTATAATGGATGGAATATCTGACTCATTAATTATTACCTACTTAGCGTTATAATCTGTACAGTAATCCACAGAATTTACATTGTTAATCAGCTTTCCAAATTTTAGAACCAGTTCTATTATCCAAATGAAGAGCTCCTAACACCCATTATTTTAAAACGTATCAAATGTATGTTGTCTGTCGTGCAACCAACTGATTTGTTTTCACTTCACGGCATTTTATGGAACCAGAAAACTCTGACAGCCAATGAGCTTTAGAAAACATATGCAAAGAGATTGCTGCGTCCAAATTAACAAAAAGATTAATGGCTAATTGTGGGATTACTGTAATCCTGTTTCTTGTACGACAATTCTTTACTCCTGAACTCTGTACATGAGTGAGGTGGAACTCTCTGTGGGACACAAGGGACGATGGAGATGATTTCTATATTCCATCTGCTGGTACAGCTTCTGGTGAAATTGACAGGACACATTGTATTTGATTTAGTTAAATATGTGGAGTTTTTTTTATGCTGCGAGCACTACACAGCAAATTGCATTCATATTGACTGAATTGAAGATTGTTTTGAGACAGCAATCTCAAGAGCTTGATAAATGAAAAGTGTCTGCATGGCTAGATACAGCTACGTGTCAATGACAAATATTTTCTTTAATAAATTGGGAGAACCAATCATTTAAAGCTTCTGGAAGACCAAATATATAAGTAGTTTTATATTCTGCCCCATGAATCCATTATAGCTTCTCCCCCAATCAATAGCGATCAATAAGAATTCGGCTCCATGAAATGTGCTACAGTATTACTCGGAGTCAAACGTCTTCTCTGTCCTCTGTCTATATCTCAGCCAATAGCTGGCTAGCAAAACTCACATGGCTACATCGACTCACGTCAGCAGCACTTTGCAAGCCAGAGTCATGGGGTTTAGTTTATTACAATATATCCCTTAGGTGTCAGTTTTACCGCATACTTAACTCAAAGTGTCTATTTTCCCTATTTGTGTGATAAAAGATACATAACATTATAAATCAATAAAACTGTAATACATTAAGGGGTGACCTCTGCATTGGGCAAGTCAAAGGGTGCTACAGTTTGAGCCATACTGTTTTTATCTTTTAGTTTCTCCCACACATTTGAACCCTTCATGAGTCAATAATGAGATCCTGCAGCTGAATCGATAACACTGCTAAGGATTAGTTACCCCCCCCCCCCCCCCCCCCCCCGATACAAGGTGGGCTGGAGGAAAAAAAAACAGTTAAAATTTAGATCCATCTCTAGCCGTCTGAGCACTTTCCTACTTTCCTAGTCAATAAAAATTTTCAGGAACATAAGGGATAATGGATTACACAGACACTCTCTCAAGTGTATTTTTACTGTGTTTGAGTATTGTTTAAGAATGTGGTTTCATTGTTCAATTTACTAATGAAAGTAGGCCTCTGAATAATATATACTAATGTAGTTCTAATGTATAATATCACCTTTTCTCACAGTAGAAGAGCCTCAAGTATTTTGCTGCTGTACTGTAACACACATACTTGAGGCTCCAATGCTCAGATGAACTGTAAAAAGAAACAGAGTCTATGATCAGTGGTCATTTATTTTCTGCCTGTGAGCTGAAAGGCCCTAATCATTCTCTCATTGAGTTTGTGCTGCTCTGATCTGTTCTGTTCTCTGATTTTCTCATCTACTTGAAGGTACTCTACCCCATGCTCACCTGACTGTAGACCTGTATCTCTATTAAGGCAACCGCTGTTTTCCATATACAAAAAAAAAAAAAAAAAATCACGCCCCAAAAAGTATTTGGACACTTAAGCCACACTTAAAATAGTATGACTTTCATTGCATCATTTAAGAAAATGTTAAATCAAATGTTATGTATTTAAAAGGAAAATATAGCACAAGCTTGCAAAAGTTTGTTATTCATGATAAAACAAATAGATGTGCGATTTAAAATTCAGACAAAAATTAAATTGGACACTTAAAAGTGGATTTATAAAAGATCAAAGATACAATATTTCCGTAAATGCTTTTCCAGCTGGGAATCAATCAGTTTCTTTATTGGCTGTGATTACAGCCAGCAAAGCTTTCAATTTATCTACACTGGAGCATCAACAAGATGACATTTACACTCTCCATTGCATCCTTATTGGTGAATGAAGCATGTGTGGAACTACTAACATGTTTTTTGGGTTTTTTTTTCCATTACATAACCTAGAAGCCTGTTGAATGAGCCAACATGTTAAACATGTCAAACCTTGCACCCAGCTCACATGTATGATACAGTATAGAGAAAAAAAAAAAATATATATATGACATATATATATACAGACATCACAAATTTTAGCTGTGTTCTCTACTATGACATATTAGATTGTCTGTTGGGAAGAATATCTATTACCCTTATATTGACACAGCAGACAAACCACATGTGTAATTCATCACATTAACAGTGGGTACTGCTGTTCCAATACATTTCACAATCTGAATAAATACTTTTATTGTGCCATGTATATTATGTTCTTACTTTCTCAAACTCAACTTTTCTTTGACAAATTTATATTAGTGTGTGTTTAGAGTCGCGCTAAGTGTGTGCGTGCGTGCGTGCGTGCGCTAAATAGATCAAGCACACTTTGAAATATTGTGAAATAACATTATGCACCTCCTGTAGGTTTTCTGATAATTTCACACTCCTCTTTATGAACAGCGTGACAGCATGACACAGAGCAGAAGGGAAACTAATACAGCCGAGGCTCACGCTCACTGGAAGCCAAAACGGCAGCCTTCTTTTGTCCTTCTTGTCTATCATTTCACCTCAGCGTTATCTGTTTGTTCCAGACCCCCGGTAGAGGATATCCAGACAGTGCTGAGCCCAGTAGTGAGTTGTGGACCTCCGGGAGCCCTGCTGACCAGACCAGTGATCCTCACCATCCACCACTGTGCTGACAATGTCCAGGAAGACTGGCTTATACAGCTGAAGAACCAACTGTCCATGGGCGAATGGGAGGTGAGCACTATCCTTTGTGTTTGTGTATACTGTATATGTTGCACAGAGCTGTAATGTGCATCTTTAAAATTCCTCTATTCCCCTCCAGAGAGAACAGCTGTCACCTTGTTGCCAAATTAAGATCCATCTCCTGTAGATATACAAACATGTACACATGTTGCTCAATAATCTACACGGACAGCAGTTTTTTGAATAACTGTTCAATCTAAATAATCACACACCTGCACACAGTCACAGCCAAATTATGAATCCACAGTAATGTATACACATTTGTACACACACACACATGCAGCTTGAATACACAAGCATGCACACATATAAAGAAGTAACCTGGGAGGGAGGGAAAGAGAGGAGAGGAAAGGAAAAATTTGGTAAACAGAAAGTGCCTACAGGCTAGTAGACAAGCAGGGGGTTGAAGACTCCTATCAGAAGCAATTTGTTATGCTCCTGCCATCCTCCTCTTCTCTCATCTTTCTTCTTATGTTTCTATTCCTCCTTTTTTTTCTACCCATCTCTTTCTCCCTCCTCCCGTCTCTCGGCATGAAGTCTCTACCTCAGCAATCTATTGCGTGTGCGTGTGTGTGTGTGTGCGTGTGTGTGTGTGTGTGTGTGTGTGTGTGTGTGTGTGTGTGTGTGTGTGTGTGTGTGTGTATGTGTGTGCATGTGTGTTTCCTTGTGTGTGGGTGTGGGTGATAAGGCTGTCTTGCAGCATCACTGTGTCTACAAGGCCCCCGTATGCTGTCGTCTGTTGCTTATCACAGCTCAACACAATGTCTCTGCACAATTAGCCATGCATACGATTCTGTGTGTGTCTTTGTGTGTGGATGTATGAGAGAGAGAGAGAGAGAGAGAGAGAGAGAGAGAGAGAGAGAGAGAGAGAGAGAGAGAGAGAGAGAGAGAGAAAGAGAGAGAGAGAGAGAGAGATGCACAGAAGGGTTCGGTGCAGAGAGGGTAAAGAGGAGAAAAATGAAAAGTGGAATTTCATCAGGAAGTCGTTTTGTTTTTCTCTTATTGCAGTAGAACATCCATTTCCTATCAGAAAGTTTTCCCCAAAACAGGGAAAGGAAGGTAATTGAATTCCCCTTATATCAGGGGGGGGGGGGGAGCAGCCACAGTTGTGATTTCCAGTAATAACAAATTCATACCATATTGCTTTCCTACCTCTTTGTATTGATTCAGCTCATCTGTAGGAACACAACTCTGCAGGAACTGTGATTCAAAGCTCAATATTTGTGTCCCATGTGGATGTAGAACATATCCATTCAACGGTACGCTGGCAATTGCAGACATGGACACACAATGACTCACACACAAAAATATGGATGTCTGCACAACTAATTGAAGAGCCATTGGTCAGTACAGCGAGCCTGTGCATCCTCCCTCAAACCAAACATCCATATGGATTTTCCATAACTCCGGCCGTGACAGAGAGCTGTAGAAATGACGAGATACAGCCATCAGATAATCACAGAGGGATTGGACACACTTCACAGACAGTGGCTCTGAACAAGTGTTAGTGTTCTCCTAATAAACACCTTGATTTGGTTTCAGAAGTCATGTCTACAACCACACTTTTCAGTTCAGTGTATGAACTGTAGCACAGTCACAATCTGTTGAATCAAACAACCTGTTAATTGTTTTCTGATATGAATTACCAGAGTGCCGGAGTTTCAAACTGTTTGTTTTCTTAAACAGACCCACAAGCTACAACCTAACAGTTACAGTTGGGCTTTTTTTCCCTGAAAATAATTCAGTATGGTTGAGCATACGAGTGCTGCCATTACATTAAAAAAAATACCTGTTCATAGTAATGTATCTGGAATCAAGCACAGCTTTGCTTACTCATGGGTTGTTTACATTGGAAATGGAAACAAATGCAGCTGCCGTTGTGTTAACAGACTGAATGTGGCTTGACGCCCGAAAATTCTCAGTTAAAGCCGATTTCAGGTTTTAACAATAATGGTCTCCGTGAACAAATTAATACCCAAATAAAGGGGAAATACAATACTAACTGGACTGTGCCCCACGGTGTAAATTCAGAATAAACTAAATGTCCGCAGTTTTTTTCTTCAGCAGAGCAGTGTTGTTTTTAATAGGAATACTGTTGTCACACACAGTTTGATTAGAACAGATATTATATTGACATTTTTCTTGGTTTTAATTCTGATGAAATCCAGAACTTCCTTTTACGGTGTCAAAATAAAAGCCCTCGAGAAAAGAAAAGGAAATATGCCCACGGAGGTTTTTTTTTAATGTGAAAACAAATTGAGGAAATGTTGAGTTTACTTTGACGGCAGCAAATTATCGCGAAGTCTCGAAAGTAGCCTTAAATAAAGCTACATTTCTCTTCACGTGAGAGGAGTAAAGGCTCACGTGATAATTTCTGCCAGAGTAATTGAGAGCTTGAAATATACCGGTGTCAGCCATCCCTCACAGACCTAGCATTACACCATCTTAAAAAAAATATGTGAGTTTTTGTGTGTGTGTGTGTGTTTCTTACAGGACGTGGTTGTGGTGGGCGAGGAAAACTTCACCACCCCCTGCTATGTGCAGATGGACTCGGAGGCATGTCACATTCTGACAGAGACACTGGGGACTTACTGTCTGGTGGGCCAGTCAATTGGCAAAGCAGCTGCAAAGAGGCTCAAACTGGCTGTTTTTGGACCGGTCTCCTGCACAACTTTGGACTATCACATCAGAGTCTATTGTCTGGATGACACTCAAGATGCACTCAAGGTATAGTTTTGGAAGTAAATAAATCAAGCCCAAACATTATTTTTCCAATGCCTCGAATGTGTGTTACTGTGTTCGTAAGTCCTATGAGTGATTTGTTTGCTCTTGGACCACCCATACTAAAATACTTCCCTGTTAATTTGCATTTGAAATAAAACACATTGGCGCTCCAATCGAAAGGATTCATAAACAGAAGTTTCTTCACCTCTTGTCTTCTGCAAATGAGCTTAGGAGCAGTAAACAGAACAAGGTCAAGCAATGTCAAAATAGCGATGCTTTAGAATTTAAACATATTCAAAGCACTGGAGGGACCATCTGATACGGGAGATTAACATTGGTAATTTATGCATGCAGTGATAAGTCAAGTGTCAGTGTGGCACACAGCCATGTACACACTTACACAAACATCAACAAACGCTCAGTTTTACTAGTTCAAACAAGCAATTGTGGCTTCAAAACAAAGTTCAGAGGTGGACTTTTTAATGATGGAGACTTTGTGTAGCATAATTGATCGGTTGGCGTTTCACAGGGGAAGTATCTGCTTTATATCGGCGGCACAGCAGGGGGTTTGTGTTTGTGCACTTGTTTGATCATTTAAGTGTATGCAATTCAATAGCCTGCAAATATGTAGATGTTATCGGTATTTGTGTTTACCATTATGAGTATTGGTGTGTGTGTGTGTGTGTGTGTGTGTGTGTGTAGGGGGTACAGATATGTTATTAGTACTCTCTTGGTGTCTGTTAGTTGACATAGAGGATTCATTTTAAAAAGGATGAGCAGAGACCCCCACAGGACTCTATGCAATATATTATTGAAACAACTGCAGTACAGCAAAGCAAAATGTGCTGCTTTCTTTCCTTCACAAAATGGACAAGAACATCATGTTGACAGTATCAGTTTTTCATTGAGGGCGTTTTCCCACCTGGAAGTCCAAAACCAAGGTCCTAACCAAGGTTCATGTTTTATTGTATACATTTATTTTGGTTTCACTGCAGTTTTGCGAGGGCTTTGCATGACATACCTACAGGTGTAAATCTGACATCGGCGTGTGTTGTAGTCTTTTTCTAAATGGGGGGGAAATTAATGAACAGATTTAAATTCATTGCCTATATTATTATTTTTATTGCATTACGACAGCATTTATTTTCCATTCAGAAGTTACAGGTTTTGGCATTTTTATGTATTTCTTTTTAAGTTGGCTTTTGATTCCTACGTCAGACTAAAATTAAATGAAATACGCTGTCTCCTCTCCCCATGTGCTACCACAGCTCATTTCTAATTCTGTCCGGCTCTTTTTCTTCTTCTGTTTAATGGGTGACGATAGCCTGCCTATACTCCTGTAATTGGTCTGAAGGTTCAAACCGTCCAAAAAGTGTTTTCACATTGCAAACAAACTGATATTTTCCTCTTTCTTGAAATCGGAGATACTACATCACAAGGAAAAAAAACACAATAAGTGCATTCCATCACCTTTTCAATCTAGATGGGATGGTAGTTCCAGTATCCTTTAAAACTGTAAAAATGATGTTAGTAACAAGAGAAGGGGTAATGGAAAAGAAACAAATTATATAATCACATTTTAAGTTTATTTCTCAGTGTGTGATTTCCGTAAGTAATACAATGCATTGAGTTCATCTCTTAATATCAATTAAAGTACATTGCAATTCAATTTTCCTGTCTTACATTAAAGATATGCTTCATTTCCCCACAAGGTTTTTAAAGAACATCTTAATGTTTCTTTTCAGTTAGACGCAGTTAGCAGAGCTAAGTTTGACTTAAAACCAGAGTATACAACTATGGAGTTGTGTGATGATTTCTCAGTGAAAACTTGAATGTGTTCCAAGTGTTTTGTGGTGCATTGTCTGCAGTAATTATGCAAGATAAATTAAAGGCTTTCCCCAATCTTTAATATATGAAAAAAAAAATGGTTCAGAGAGCAAGATTAAGCTCAGGCAAACTTGCGCAGGAATTCTGAAGTAGTTATTTCTTTTTGTGGGTTTTTCTGTAGGAGGTTCTTCAGATGGAGACCCAGATGGGAGGGAAGCTTCTGGATGAGCCAAAGACTCTGAACTTTAAAGACAGCACACATAATCTGAGACTCTCAATCCATGATGTGCCCCACACACACTGGAAGAGCAAACTCATCGCAAAATATCAGGTGAGAGGGATTCCCCTATTTACATTTTTACATGCGAGTAACATATTTTCACAATTATTCGCACTTTGATGAATTCTCATGAATAATAAAGGTTTCTAAAGAAAAGCACAAAACTCACAGAGCATCTCCAGTGTGATTTAAAGATTAGCAACAAATGTAATATTTCATATGGTACAGGTAATAATGTTTTATCCAAATCAGAGACACAAATATACTTTATTTCTATCAGGTTACCCCTCCTGAAAATGTGACATGCATATTATTTATTCCTTTGTGCATCCTGTAGGAGATCCCATTCTACCAGGTGTGGAGTGGCAGTCAAAGAACTCTTCACTGTACCTTCACCCTTGAAAGACTGAGCTCAGCCATAACAGACATCAGCTGCAAACTGTGTGTACGGCAGGTAGAAGGAGAAGGACAGATCTTTCAGCTCAGCAACACATTGGAGGAGGTAAGTTTGTCGAAATTGTTATGCCTACACCAAAACACTAGGACTCCTCTATAAATTGGTTGCATGTACAAGATAACAGCAGAAGACACAACTTTTATTCCCACTGGCTGAGGGCAGAAGAAAATCAGAGTAAAAGGAGCTGAACACAGTCATGCAGAGGGAGAGGGGTTCCTTCTACAGCCTTTCTCTTACTTCGTACTTCTACATTCCTGTACAAAAGGTCTCGAAGTCACCAAGTTTCTCTCCATCTGTCAGACAGTCAGGGTTCCTGCTATGGTTCTATGACTCTGTTCAATCATTCATACTCGGGCGAGAGGTCACATAACACGAGTGGAATAACTTGTCTTTGATGTTGCTTAGCCATGTAACCACAAAGTCACTGAATGTGGGTGCGTCTGTGTCCATGTGTGAACAGTTTTGGTCGAAGGTCAGACAGTTCTTTTGGAATGTCAGTGTTGAATTCTCCCATGGTGGTCAGGGCTACGAGCTTCTTTTACTTTCGATTTTTTTTTTTTTTACCCTTATATAAGCGGGTAAGCTTACAAAGAGCAATTTTCTTTCACAGCATATAGAACATTTGCAGTAATAGGGAGTCACACGTAGTTTTTCTCCTCAGCCTTGGTCGATGAGCAAAATGAGAATGACAGTCAAGGTAGGTAATCTAAACAAAAATCTAGTGGCGTTTGAGTTGCTGCTTATCAGAGTTATATAATAGTCTCAAGGTATCTCCAGTTAATGGAACTGATACACCTTGACCATAATGTACACAATATTTGAACATTAAAGTGAGTCATCTTTCTCTCCCGCTTGTCTGAGCATATTGCCTATGTTCAGTATAGGAGCTTGAATTTCCTCAGCCAGCCTGCCATCATTTGAAGTGTAAAATCACACAGTAAAAGTAAGCATGGTTCAAATGTTTCTGCATCTCCAGTATTACAGAATGTGATACTCCCCCCCCCAAAAAAAACAGCCTTGATCAGGCTGTCATGTGATCAGCTGTAATCCATTTGAAAGGAGTACCTAGAAAAAGTATTCTATCCCATGCAGATTTCCTCACTAAATCTTACATAAAACAAAAGCAACCTGGAAAAACACAAAATACAAGCTTTTAATGATGAATTGTATTTAGTAGTGGTTCATCTTTTTGTGTTGACGGCATTAAGTAAAATTCTGCAGCCAACTGTAATGTGCATGTTGAACGATGATGCAATAATGTGAAGCAGATTTAAAGCATTTATTATTTCAACAGAGAAACAGAGATGTCCCTTTGCATCAGTCAGTCAGTCTCCAGCAGCAGAGAGCTTTGTGCTGTAAATTGGGGCTAAGTAGATGCAGTAAATAGTAATCATTCACATCAACAGTGGCAGTTGTTGTTTCCCTCTGCCAAGCCACATTCATTAGACTGCTGCCTCCTTTCAACCCAGGAGTGGCAGATTAATGGGATAAAGGTTTAGAAAGAGATGGAGATCGACAGCGAGAAGAGAGAGTGAGTGCTTGAGAGCAGATTTTTGTGTTTGTTTCACTCTTGTATTAATTAGGAGACTCGTGTAATTGGTCACACTAAAGGCAAGCAGCGGAGAGACAAGCAAAATGACTACGATAGAGATGTATTTGAAATAGAAATATAATGAATTAAACTTTTCCATGAGTTGCCACACTGACGCACTTTATGATCCATATTTAACTCTTAAAGATGTCTAATATATAATCCATAGCGCCAGCCCTATACTCCATAGTCGCTCCTGCAGAAGCTATACTGTGATTTTCTGAATATAAAACAATAAGCAGGATTTTTCAAAAGGTGGTAAACATTTTTTTTTTCATCATTTCACCGTTTTTTTCTTTGACTTGTTTCCTTATGTCTTTCCAGGAGGTCCAGTGCATAGACACGTCCCTGATGGACCCTGCCAGTAATATCACAACCTTAGTGGGGCCCAATGCCTTTCGAATTCCTTTATCCATCAGACAGAAGTTATGTGGCAGTCTGGATGCACCACAGACCAGAGGCAATGACTGGAGGATGCTTGCTCACAAACTCAACCTTGACAGGTGACACCGCCATTGATTTTGTGTATGATTTTTTTTTTTTTTTTTTGTAAATCAGGATTTAGTGAGAAACCTCTTCACAAATAGGATGGGACATGTTTCACCTCTTTGGCAACAGAGGGAAATGTCAGTCAATGTCTGTTTTCAACTGGTCTAGCCTTAGAACCTACATTTTTCTTCAGCTATTAGGTCCCTACAGAATGTTTTTAGTTTGAGTTTTGAGCCACTCAAATTTATTTCATAAAAAATATTGCCGTAATACACAATGTCTTCACGCACTGTTGAAAACATAAATGAAAAATAAAATGGAAGACAAGTCTGATCTGGCAATAGTCTTCGAGACTCAAGAATCACAACAAAAAAAAAATTAGGAAACATTTGCATTGACCTCACAGGTACCATCCTCAGTATCTCTATCCGCAGATGTTCGTCTCAGTGATTCAGTGTGCAGGTTCATTTACCAGCAGCTACCGACACAGAGCCATATATTGAGAGCATAATTGGGCACAAGTGCTCAGCCTGAAGCAGTCTGTTGATGTGAGCACCAAATACTTTCGATCAGTGGGGGGAACAGGTAGCCAAATTGTTGTTTACTTCCACATTTTCGCTAAAAGGTACTCTTGAAAGGAACATGATAAAACGGTCTAACAAGGGAATGCCATCCTTTATCCTCTCTGCTCTTGTAACTGCCACGTCATGGCTGTTTGAATTCAAAGTATGACTCATGGTTTTCCGTCACAGCCACCTCTCCTTGCATAACTTTCTCATGTATACAAACAATGACACCCGAGTTATATCCGCTGTCACACACAGAGACACATTCATACACTTATGAACTTTTCGGTTCCTTTTAACAAAACAACTCTAAAAGAAATGTCGCAAACTCACACACACACACACACACACACACACACACACACACACACACACGCATAAAAAGGTCGATCTCAGCTATTGAGTTCACTGAACAGCAGGATACTCCTTATCGCACACTGCAGGCTGATGGAATTTGACGCACAGAGAAACAAAGTAAGAAAGAAAGTAGTGAAAATAGTTGTTTGTTGTGTTTTGGTTGTTTTGAATGAGAGAAATGTGGGGGAAAAAAATGAAAAAAAAGAAAATCTGTTGGAGGAGAAATTGACAGAAAGGATCAGAGAAGTGATATACATGTCTGAGGTTATCTTTAAACTCTACCGTGCCCAGAGTGTGCCAACAGTACAATCACAGGATTTACAGAAAAAACAGAAAGTCTCAGTCTTTACCACCCATGGGACTTACATCTGATGGCTTTCACACTTAACAGCAGCATTGAGATCTTTGTCACAGATGGCTCAGTGTCTGACTTTTCCTGTGCAACCATTGTGTACTTGACTCCCGACGGCTGTGATAGTTACCGGCAGCGAGTTCCTGTTCAGGTGCTGAAACTTGTTTTGTTTTTTCCCTCAGTTGTTTATAAAGGATTTGGATTGACCTAACACAACACCAAATGTTCTAAACATCTTCATCTGCCACATTTAATTAAATTTCTTTGCACATTGCATTTGATATGGTGTGGTATGGACAACTTAATGAAGGATGTTTCTTCACAGTTAGTTCTTCTTCTCTTTGTCTTGTTATATGATCTGCTTTCAAGTATTTTCAAAACATTTCAACAAACCAAAGTTCAGGCTATAAGTCACAGTCTTGAAAAGAGCAATATTATGTAACCCTTGCAGTGCATTGTGGGAATATTAGAAATTAATCCTTTTCTTTTTTTTTTCAAAATGATTTCTTGTTAGATATCACATGACTTTCAAAAACGATTTTATAAAGGGATTTTTCCTGGAGACTTTTCAGGGTGGTTATAACATCCCATGACATCAAACTTCCCTAACGGGCTGCTAAGAAAATCAGTATCGCAGATTACTTGTATACAAGTCATGTATTTGTGTCGACATCTGTCGTTTCATGTCTCATGATTATTAATGGTATACTGCTCTCTCATGTTTCTGTTTTACATTGTGAACAATGAAAAAGTGTATCTCTAAAAACTTGCTGACAACGTGTAGGAATTAAACTATTTCTGTTGTACAATATTTACCATATCTTTTGTCCCTCATTGTGTCCTCGAACCTTTTCAGGTACCTGAACTACTTTGCCACCAAGTCAAGTCCGACAGGCGTAATCCTGGATCTCTGGGAGGCCCAACACTTCCCCGATGGAGACCTGAACGAACTGGCAGCTGTGCTGGAAGAGATGGGTCGCCATGACAGTAACCTCGCCTCCATGACAACGGAACACTGACGAAACCCTGTAGTTACCATGACAATGACAGAACTCTGGAGATGATTACACGTGAATTCTCTACTAGTTGATACCGCAGCGAGGGCAAGGAAACAATTTGATGTGAGCAAAAGAAAGGTTGTCACCGTGGTGATCTTGCACCGGTTAAATACCACGGTAATCATGCCAACATGGTGACAGATAGGATGAGAGGTGTTCTAGCTGGTGCTGGAACGATGTTTGCATCTTATGTGTGTGTATTTGCGAGATGTCGCAGTACCGTGTGTGACCGAAGGAGAGATGGCCCTACCCAACTATCAGGAACAAACAACACATACTCACGCCTAAAAAAAAAAAAAAATGACCTTGTCTATAGTAACACCGGTTGTTCGCTTGCTGTTACTTTTATACTGAACAAAGACGAGCAAAGAAATGAGAAAAGAAAGCAACAGAGGTACTGACCTCGTAGGAATGGAACAGATTCATAAAGAGAGAGAAGGTAAACGGGTTACTGAGGAGTGGGAGAAGGCAGATTGAGGAAAAATAAAGAGTTAGAGACTCTTTAGATAGATTGGAGCGAACACAGAGAGAAGCTAAACGGATTACAGAAGAGAGGGAGGACATAAACATAAAATGATGGAAGCAGCGGCAGGTGATCATCTGGAAGGAAAACAGATAATGAGAGGGGAGATAAAGAAGTGACTCTTCTCTTGTGAGTCTTGGCTGTACATGTTTGCCAGTACAGTTTGTTGTCTTTATATCGTTTCTTATGGAACGCTCTATGTATTCTTCTATCCATATGTGTGGATCATTTCCTGCTAAAAAAATAATTTGGTACATGGTGACTGTCAATCAAGGGTCCTAACCAGAAACAAGCCCGAGACATCAGGTTTTTCCCTTTTGGCTGATATCATAAGTAAGACTTAAATTTATTGTAGGGTAATTATGGAGTTTGTGGCTTTCTCCCATAATGCATGAAGACATGACATCATCCAGGTCACAGGACACTGGACACAAAGTCAACAGAATTTGCTGTCTATGCTTTTAATTTTCTTTAAAAAATTAAATAAATAAAAAAAAAGCTAATCCAAAGATGATGACACTCCTGATGGGTGCAAGTAAGAACTTTTTATTGTTGCCATTTTTAGTTGTGTATGGTCGTGACAGACTTGTGAAATCATAAGGACACAGATGAGGCAAAGATCCACACCGTTCACTCTGATGCACAGTATACTACAGTACAATATAGTCAAATGTTTTGTTTTAAAGAAGTCAGCATTTCAGTATTTTTTTAATTGTACACATTTTTGTTTTATAGACAAATTTCCCATGACCGAACAGTAAAACCATTCCATGGTAGGATCGCCTTAAGCCACTGTAAGGCACTAAAGCAATGATCTTCAAGCCACAAACACATTCCAAACAAAATTCAAGCGTCGGCATACTATCTGCAGCAACGCTGCTGCTGCGCTATGCTCACAGAGAGGAGTTGTTTGGTGATGCGGAGTGGTTAACACCACGACCTCCAATTCAGGAGTCTCTCTGAAAGACTGCTTTGGCTTGTTTCTGGACTGAGTCTAACTCAGAGGAAGGACAGAGAAAGCAAAACGGGATGAACCAGAGGTGAAAACAAGTTTTTAAATACAGTAACATACAAAGTACCATGGTATTATGTGATAGTGAATTAAATACAGCTGATATCATTCATTACCGCTGAATATACCCAATATACTGATCTTATCAATCATATTTTAATTTACTAATATATATATATATATATATATATATTTATATATATATGTATATCCAGCGCACACATATATTTTGTTTTCCTATTTTTGGTGTCCCAGATGTCCGTAGTGCTGTCTGGCCACGTGATTTCATGCGTGATCACCACTGTGACTTTGCTGGTCACTAGCACCATCTAGTGGCCTTTGAGGAAGAACAGCATTTGCATCTTTTTGATTGTCTTGAAATGTGTAAATACATGAGTAACACGTTCATCCTAATGACCTTGTATTATCGTAATATTTTTGTTCAGTGATAATTATTATTTACATTAACATTATTTTTTTTTTCTTTTGCCATTTTAATCTGTTTATATGTGTGAACTGTGTGTGTACGTGTGGGGGAGGGGGGGATCTGTAACATACCAGTTACTCGCGCTTTCTCTGAAACAATTTTTCTGTCAGCAACTAACATTCCAACTCCGCAGTGTATTTATGAACAAGTTGCAAATTAGAGCTAAACGTCGACACAACTCAAGAGGCCTGTGTAATATGAAGTGTATTATATTTGTGTTTTGCAGAACAACGTTGTGAACCGAGGCTGGCTTTCAAATGTATGCATTGACTTGAATCAACAGTGTCTGATGACAAGGTGTAACTCCAATTGTCCAGATTTGAGGAAAGGAAAAAAAAAATGAAAAAAAGCCTTACGTTTAGTGGCTTTTGAATACTTGTCTGATCTTCTGGGGGACATAAACTCTATTTACCACGAAAAGGACAACATGAACATTCAGTTTAAAGGAAATGCATGTCAAATATTCCAAAACGGGAGTTACGATATTTCTGTTCTGAATTACGGAGAGACGCCATATGAAACTGAACATCAGGTATGTAAAGGAGATTCTGAGGAGAATATTGTTGGGGAAAAAACAAACAAGTTGGCAAAAGTTTAGTTTAACACCGGCACAAAAGGCCGGATCTTTACCTTGTCATGACAGATTTCATCTTGTGGTGTCCACACAAGAAGAAACCTGGGCATATTGATTTTATTTTATTTTTTTTCACATGGATTTTTCTTTATTAAATCAGTTAGAAATTATTGAAGTGAGATTCAGATCTCCTGCATCGGTGGGAAATCAGATGTAATAGAAACAGAGGCCTCAGCGTATGTATGGTTGGATTTTGGTCATATTAGAAAAGGTGTATGGTTAAATGAAAAAGGGTGGATGTTTTGTGTGTTTTCAAATGCAACTGCTGATGTAAGATAAGGAAGTCAAAGGGAAGCATTTTATAAGGATAAAAGCCTAAAACATCAAGTCATCACTTTAGTTTGTTTCAAAAAGAAAAAAAAAATATGAACCCAAAGGTCATGACAACATCTCTTTAATACAGTCATCAACATCTCTGGCAACTCAAATGCTAAATTCATAGTCACTCAAGATCTAATTTTTAACTGAAGAAATATTTCCAAGGAAAAATATCAGTTAAAAAATAGCTTGAAAATTACGTTAAAATTTGGGTAAAAAGTTAAGTTTTTAACAAAGTCTACAGTTTACCTGCAGAATAGACTTTCTGCTGACAGAGTAAATGGAAAAACGGGAGTTTTCGTATGAGGTGAGCACATGCAGGCCTCCACAAGATGATCCTTCATGATGTGAAATGAAGAAAGTAGTGTTAAGATATCAAAGTGTGTAAAAATATTTTCTATCTACAGTATGTACATACAGTTGTGTACTGTCGGCTATATTTGGCAAATTTCAGAATATAAAAAAGAGCAGTACAGTTAGATAATAGTTTGTACGTTTCAAGTTCTTTTTTTTTTTTAATTTAAGTTTCTTTCCTTTTTTGTAAAAACAGTGTCTACTATGCAAACTTGGCATTGGTTATCATGATAGAAGTCTGTAACTAGATCTGTCCTTGTAAGTGCATTTTGATTTTACTATCAGCAGTGATTTGATTTGATTGGTGTGGGATAGTGTTGGTCCATTTTAGCTAATTCTGGCACGCTTCATGAGTCTTGCTCAATCTTGCTGAATGCTTGCCTCTCTATCTCCTCTAATTGTTTTCTGTACAAAGTGTAAGAAAGAATTTTTAAGACAATTAATAAATTATATTTATAAGCAATGCTGAAAATGTGTAGTGCATTTGGTGGCTTACTTCAACATAACCGCGGAGAGACTTACATTTCTCACGTTTCGCCGTATGGATCGCAGGTTGTGCTGTGATAGTAAGGGGATGTTCAAAAATGCAGTTTGTTGACCATATATACTGAAAAACATATATATTATATAATAAATCATATTTATGTTTTTCAGTGAAACTCATTTGTTGCAGACACAATAAGTAGTTGAATAAAGTAGCCTGAAGGGTGGCAATTCAAACAGAAAATCCTTATGGTGTCACTGTTTAACATGCTGTGTGCTCCGCAGCATCAGCGGGTTGTAATGAGGCATGCTGCTTTTTCTTTTTTTCCTTTTTTTTTTTAATAACGAATAAAATATGGAGAACATGCCTTAACAGTGAGAGGCGCTGCCAAGTGACTCGTTAGTATGCAGCTCATTCAGGCACCACAAACTGTGCATCAGCCACGTGGATGAGTGAAACACTTTATTGGGGGAATGTTCAACCTTTTACTGGAAAAAAAAAAACAACCCACCACTTTCTCTCACAGACAACTACAGCAGGTACAGATTAAATAAGGCACAACACCCATGAGGAAAGAAAGGGCATTTATATCACAACAAATCTGTCACACCCAAATCCTCTGAAAGTGACAAGCACCCCATAATTTTAGTTGACAGAGACCAAAAATGAAACTACTGACCTCTGAAGGAAAGTTTATCAAGGATTTTGCTAATGGACTATGAAAGCTAGAAATGAGTCGGTGCCATTTAAGGGAAATCTTAACTGGCACTCGGTGACAGCAGACAACTGTGGAAGACTTAACAGCCTGTTAACTGTGATGATGAAAGGCACTCGGATTCACCTGGAGGACCATTTGATGCTGAGGCTGCAAGGCTGGTTACGTCCTCTAATAGTGGACTGCTTCTATGTGAGAAGTTGGTGTAATGGAGAAACTCGGCTGATAGAAGCAGGATGATTGATTTTTTTTTGTGTGTGTTTTTTTTGTTTTTGACTCAAGTGCAATTTGGTTTCACTGTGACAGTTGCAAATGGTTTATTGTGGTGAATCAGTAACATGTACTTTAAGTGACATGTTTGAGGAAGCCCAGTGGTCAGGAAAAAGTGACCTTGTCAAGTTCACAAGGTAATAGATGTATAATAGTTTGGAGGTGTCTAGGGTGTTTTTTTTGTGTGTTTTTTTTTACCAATCAATTTGTCAACAGTGCTGTGTGTTTCACTATGAAGTGAATGCTTCCAGTCCCGCTGCTTAAAATACACATTCCCATCATTAGCCTCGTTATAGGAGCCACTTTATATAATTGGGAATGACAGAATGAAAGCAATTCCCCATGATAAATAGCTCGTGGTACCCCTAAACTAACACAATTCCACACATTTATACCAAAGATCACTACATAACCAAAACAAGAAGTCACCACTACAGTTAAGAGTAAAGCAGTTTCAGATTGCCTTGAAACTTCCCTTCCTGTAATTGCAGCGGAGCACCTGCGGGGGGCACTGCTCTGCTTCATCGTTCCCCTGATTTAAAGCCTCCTCCTCTCTGGCAGGTTTTGTTTTAGATCCGAGGGCATTGAAACACAGAGGCCTTCAGTGCCCTAATCCAGGATTTATTTGGACACATACACGTTATTTTTCCACATGTAGTCTTAAAAAGTTTGACTTTTACATGGAAAATGCACTTTTGCAACTTAATTTAGCCTGTCACAACTAAAAAACAAAAAAAATGTACCTCTTCCTTAGTGTCTACAAATGTTACCGCCATAAACAAAAACGTGTTAAAGCCTCAAAGTAATTTTTTTTTCTGTCACATAGTGTCAGTTGTTGTAACCAAAAGCAGTCAATTTAAGAGGGATCAAAATGTATTCAATTCAATTATAATATAAAGCCAGTAGCGGGGGTGATAGCGTTTAGAAAGGAGGTATTATGCTGCAGTAACAGATTGCCTTGACGCACTTCCCTTCAGTTCTATCCATCAGACCTTCATCTACAGGTAGGGTTGCTTTCACAGAAAGCAGTGATACAGTATTCCACTCACTGGTCAGTAGCCTGTTTGCGTATCTCTCCTGCTACAGTGCCAAGTCAAACTCTGCCTCTTTCTCCAAGGCCTTTGGAGCACGTGAACAGGAACCTATAAACTGGTTTTAGAGTCCTCACACTAGTCTGAAATGAAATTGTCTCATCTTCTTTGATGGACAGAACAGGGCCATTTAAGACCTGATTGTTTTTAAGGGGACTTGGGTTGCAGAGTTCTGGGCATTTGGACTCAAAAGTTTGTGATCATGTGATCTCCTAAATGATCTTCTTGCTTCCGTGTCCCTCTTCCTTTTTTTTCCCCAGAAACAAAAGGCTTGTACGGCTTGGACCAGAGCCAGTGTGATTGTTAGAGCCCTTTCTATGCGTGTAAACACACACCTGCCAGTGTCCACTCACAGCTTGATATCCTGTGATTCTGACATTTTGGCAAGTGTCTTTTTGACCCGTAGGGCGGTGAGGCGGCAGGCTGGGTTGTGGGCCCAGCACTCTGTCATCAGCTTCCCCATCTGTCTCAAACACTGAGGAGACACAGATTAGCGTTACGGAGGTCATTCATTAGTGTGTGCATTTGTAATGGGACATATTTTTTTTATATATTTCACCTCATCACTGGTCCATCGATTAGGAAACGATGGTCGTAGTTTCTTGATGCAGACTACCTCTCTCATGTCTTCATAGGAAGGGTCCGTAGGAACCAGCTCATGGTACGGTAACTGATACTCTTCAAGGATCCCTACCATGAATAAATTACAGAAGAAACGCACTCTGTTCAGGTGCAGTCATGCTTTTGGAAGGTGTTTTATATATATATATATATATATATTGACAATATTTACCTCCTGACACACAGCGTCGTGCAATCTCCCAGAGAATGAGCCCGAAGCTGTACATGTCGGCCATAATGTACGACTGAAAATGACTTCTGTTTAGAGTCTCGTCCAGGACCTCCGGAGGCATGTAGCGCTTTGTACCGACTCTGGTATTGGGAGGGATGTCGACCTCATTTGTGTCACTGCAGAGCCAGGGATCAAAGTAATCATTTTAATTAAAGATGACTTAGTTACGCACATTACTAAATCCTCTGAAATGAAGTTCAAAATACTTTAAAAATATTTCCAACCCCCTACCAAGGCTTAAGTAAGCAAGACATGGATTGAAAATCAGGAATTTAGGAGGAACTTTCTGATGAATCTTTCTAAATGGGACATACGATACACTCACCTGATAAATTTGACCGCCAGTCCCAGGTCAGCTATACAGCAGGTCCCGTTTCTTTTCACCAGTATGTTCTTACTCTTCAGGTCTCTGTGAGCGATGGCAGGTTTGCCCTGGGTGCCGAAGATCTCTGTGTGCAGGTGACAGAGTCCTGACACGGAGGAGTAGGCCAGTCGCAGCATAGCTTTGTTGTCTAGAGTGGTTGATTTGAGGTAGTCGTACAAAGATCCATTTTCATGGTAGTCAGTGATTAGATAGAGTTGGGTCCAAGAGCCAGTTCCTTTAATATCTGCAGCTATAAAACCTGTGAATGGAGTGGGCAAAGAACAGATGGAGGATGAAGAGAGAAAGACTTTCACAGGCAGGGAGTAACAATGAAGCCGTTTCGCCCCCGCCCCCCTGTGTAAATCTCCACATCAATAGCTATAAATAAAAAAATTAAAAATTAAAAATAAAAAATTGTGATTATCCCACTGTAGACACATTTTAGGGATTTAATTTTTGCTTTAGCTCCAATAATTATGGTAGACATTACAGAAACGTTGTTCTCCCTTCACTGTGAACTACACCGTTGCACTAGTGTGGTTATAAGATTATTAATGTGTCAATTAGGTTCAATCAAAGAAGTCCGGAACATTCTCAAATGAATTGATTCACTCAACATGTTGAGTATGCCTGTTGTTTTCAAGCGAAAATGTGTTGCTACTAGTTATTCCGAGACTGTAGTTCTGTTTATTGTAAATAAACCCTTGGAAACAATCTTATTACAGTGAAGTTAAGCGAAACAAATGACTGGACTTTAAAACGAGACATCGCCCTAAGAACAAGCCGAGAATAAAATTGTGAGCCATAAACTTCAATCAGATAGAAGCAAATTAAGACAAAGCTGAGTGACGCCTGAATCCAGTCAAATAGCATAGTCAGCAGTTAATCCTATTTACGCTAATCTTGGTAACTTTCCATCTTGTATGTTAAACACGTAGACTGTATATAAAGGGTTAACACTAGGTTTGTGGTTTGTCTTCGTTACAGATCAATTTCAAACAAACAGTATCGACTGTGGAAGGCACCATTATGCATTGCAGCATCTAGTCTACCTTCCAGTTTACAAGCAAGTGATCTTTGGCCCCTGTACTTAATTACAATGCATCTTGTGTTGTTTTCTTATGCAAGCTTTGGTTTGCAGTCTGCTGTTGTCTACTTTAGAGTTTGTTGTGGTGTGCGGTCTCTTGGCAATAGCTGATCTGTTTTGGCGCCGAGTGTGGTGCAGAATAATGGACACACTCCAACTCGAACCATTCCGTGTTTTTAATCATTTATAATGGCTGATTTCTGCTTTTTAAACGTATTGCTCCGAAATACAGACATATAATTCACTTATCAGTAATATCAAAGGTCTGTCAATAAACTAGTTTTTTCCATATACGAACTTCAAACCCAATTACTCCATCCTTTAGGTTATTATATAGAATTGTTTAGAATTACCCATTGAGCACTTTTGTTCATGGCAATGGGACGCAAAGAGTACACTGTAACTAAAGATGATCATTTTGAGAAATAAACTAATAGATTAATAGAGAGGTGCACAAAGACAAGAAGAGTGAGGATTAAAAGATTACAGAGGAGTCGGGTGAAAAAAAAAAAAAAAAAAAGAGAAACTAGACTTACCCAGTATGTTCTCATGTCTCATTAAGACAGTCTGGTAGATTTCAGTCTCTCTGAACCAACTGGCTTCCTCAGTGGTGAAGAAAACTTTAACTGCCACCTTCTCTCCCCTCCACCTGCCCATCCACACCTCTCCATACCTCCCCTTGCCTATCTGCTTCACCATCTGAATCTGCTTGGCTATCGTTCTCTGGACCTGAGGAGGAGGAGCAAGACAGAAAATGCTTGGAAAAGGTTTCCCATCTGGACTATGTGTTTCAGCCCATTCATCAATGTCCTTGTGTTTTAAAATCGACACCCCAATGAAAGGTTCATTGACCCTCTGATGGACGTAGAAGCTGCTCAGCGAAATCAGGAATTCGCACACTAGTTTTCCAAAATAGAGAAATATTGATATTACAAATATCATTTAGGTATGAAATTCAATACCGTTATCTCACCACATGTGTCAAAATCTAATCAAGAAGAACCAATGGGCAATAATGCATTTTGAACATCCATGGAGCATCTTTGTGATGTAACAGGTGTTTAGATGCAGTGTAAGTATCTCACCAACAGAGGGAGCCCCGAGCCAGAGCCAGAGCTTTGTGATTGCTCTATCAGGTCCTTGAGAGATTCTCCAGGAGGAATGTAGGTCTCGTCCTGTTCAAGACCAATACTGTACCGAGGACGAGACTCCTGTCGCTTATACCTGTAAAACAGCATCATACAGCACATGCTCTTACAAAACTCCCATAATATTCTGACAAGAAATATGCATACAATATGTTTACTATAATCAGATCCTACGAAGAGGTGCAGTAAACCCGAGCAGAGTGGTACAAAGTTTGTGTTTGATTGCGACATGTAATTTACCTGAAATAACAGAATACAATGACGACAGCCAATATAATGCTGCAGACAGTGACTGAAATCAGCAAGGCCATGTGGTGGATCTTCCCATCTACATAGACTAGAGAGAGGAGGATGAAAGAGAAAAATCGCAAAATGCATTAAAAAGTAAATAAATCACAAAACATCAAACACATTTGTCTTTTCCAAGCTTTCCCTCCATTTGTTGATCATGTACTCTGATGCAAAGCAGCAACTGCTTATTCTCAAGAAAATGCGTGTAATCATTTTCGAAAGAAATTTCAAAAGATTTAGCTGAAAAAGTTACATTAGAAAAAAAAAAAAAAAAAACGTCAAATCAACATTTCGGATTGCCCAAATACCAACAAAATGTTAACAAACAGAAAATTATATCAAGTATATTTACAAGTCACTTGAAAGAACTGGTGTACAGCAAATCATGTACAAATCATATTTCACTCATCAATTTTTCATTTTCTTCTGGCACAGGCTCTCGTCCCTCAAGGCCGCCGTCAACGGCAAGAGGAAGCCCTCAGCCTAGTCGATGAATTCCCCTCCTGATCCCCCATGATAGGGTTTCAGATTGATGAGTCTGCCCTCAGTGTCTGCTGGGGCTGGTGATTTCCCTGGGAATCTAGGCTTACTGTCTCTCAAATACACAATATGACTCTTATACACACACACACACACACACACACACACACACACACAGTATAGTGTGCACACAGTACACAACTCAGTACCTTTGGTGGAGCTCCAAGACTGTTTGACAGTAACTCCCTAACACTGCCCCCCCCCCCCCCCCCCCACACACACACACACACACACACTTGAGTCTTCTTTGACTCTCTGACAATGTCATGATATCTCTGAATCGTGTGTGTGCTGTAACACCATCAGTCACAGCTCTTGGTCCTCTTTATCGTCGTCACGGCCGTACTGTCAACTGGAGAACAAGTGGCTTCTTAAAATCTTTCTTGTCTATCTTTAATGGGCAAGAAAGAGTTGCAGGAGGGATGAGAGTGGACAGATATACATACGAGGTGGTTTGAGTGGAGGCAGTGTTGGATGCAGGTTTTTGTTACAGTAATCTTCATCTCTACAGCACTCGAGTGATCTCCTTTGACGCGAGTTCCCCGTGTCCTGGAAGACAGAACAGTCATTAAATATGTGACATTGTTTATTTTCACCGTTTCATATCATAGTATACTGAAAAGAGTATTTCTAATATTTTAGATGGTTGACAAAAGGGGGATTTTAGATTTTTATTTTTTTTCAAAATGAATCTATAACCTATAATTAATCAAATTAGTCCAAAAAAAGAAATAACCGACAAAAAAATAATTGTGATTTCCAGCTTTAAATTGAATTAATCTCATGTAAAACAACTCGTGTAAAAGGGCTTACAAATAGTGTATGCGTTTATGCATATAGTCAGGTTAGAATTTCATGCTTTACTCACGATGTCTCGTATAATTCTTAACTAAATACATTTCGGAAGGATCTTTTCTAAAAGGATGGAAAGAAGATGGTTGCAAGAGAAGTGGAGATTATGTGGATTATGAAGTTAAAGTCATCAACTCACCCTACACTGAAAGTCTGATCCGTCCCGCCCCAGGCAACCTGCTGTCTGGACCGGTACTCCTCCCTCCTCCCCCACCATGGTAAAACAGTAGCCATCCGTCCTGGAAAAGCAGATTTTACCACAATAAGTAAAGCAGCCAACAAACATACCCATAACGAACCCACAGTGCAGCCCTTGATAGCTGATAGCAATGTAATACTGTGTATGTGTGCATGTTAAATTTGCTGGTGTCGTTGTTTTTAAAATCATTGCTTTCCCCACACTTTACCTGCATGTGTTATTGGTTGAATCTTCTGGGCAGTGATGATAACAGTGACACCACAGGAGTCTTTGGGAGGATGAAGCAGCAACTGTGCTGCCAAAAGTCTCCTTCCCACTCTCCACTGCCTCCTTGCTGGATGCTTTAAACAACATACTGTCCAATATGTTGCCTGTGAAACAGAGAGAAGGAGAAAACATGGACACAATGTTAAAATCACACGCAACATCCAATACATATATACAGCATGTTTGCGGTAGAGAGAGCAGAGTTTTATTCATATTGGTGTCATTAAAAGTATGGATTTGTGCTTCTATAGGGTGTTTAAAATATAAAACACCAGCAATATAAAAATGTATATCCATATATTTGCAATAAGGCAGCCAAATTTAGTGATTTAATAATCTGTAAAAATAACAGTGGGAAAAAAAAAGTTATACTGAGGTTGAGAATTTAATTAATGTATTTAATGTTTTATTACATTTAATATTAACATGATTCAACATACTTCCAACAAAAAAAAAGACACTCAGCTAATTCAAGCAGACATTTTAAATTGTGCTGCTATAATATCCTGCCGCTGTTCTTGTAGCCTTTCATGAGTAGGCTTGCAGGAGGCTACTTTATTATGTTTATTGTGAGAGAGTCTGTGTTTGCCTTGTTCTTGTTTGTCAGTGTCTTCTAGAGGTTGTGAGGATACTGGTCCGTTCTTTCTGTTCACAGATCTTTCTTTATGAATTAATGAATTGATTTACAAATTTATGAATTAACTCCATTAATTAATTAATCATTTCCTGACCCCGGACTAAATCTCAGCATCCACCTGCAGGTTTGAAAGTTCCTCTGAGCGAGAAGTTTAATATCTGCTGTGCCGGTGTATCCTCGCGGTGAGTCATGGGGTCAGAGCCAAGATGACAAATATAAACTCCGCGTACTCTGTATTCACATCATAAATCGTTTCCACAAGCTGGCTGACTGAGCTGAAATATAACGCAACTTACTGTAGTGAAACAGACATTGAATAAATCCACTGGAATTACAAATAAATGAAGTTAAAATTGGCACCAAAAAAAAACTTGACAAAACGTGCAACGCATAGAAAAAAAACACCCAATACTATGGAATGTGTTCTCTCAGCAGATTTATTTTTCTTACAACTGATACGGCTCCTAAGAACTAAAACAAAGCTGTTGTGTTCCCTGGTTATCCCGTTTCAAAAGGGCACCTGTTTGTCACTTGAGGGGGAAAAAAAGGATCACGGAAGTGTCTTTCCTTCACAGCTTTTAAGATTTTCATTCATTCCAGCATGATCACTGACACCAGATGCTTAACAGCTGCAAGCAAAGATGGTCCAAAACAAGCTGGAGTCTTTCCTCTCTGAAATAAAGTACTGGTAGATACAGAATCTGCTGCCCTGCTCCTCTTTCAGCCTCTTGTTCTCAAGTTCAGGTTTCTTTTTAAGCAGATGCTTACTCTTCCAAATAGTGTTTGAGTGTCAGAAAGTAAAGCCTAAGTGACGGGAGTTTTCTTACAGGTCAGAATTTTTTTAAATATTTTTAGCTCGGAAAGAAGACTTAAGTTCTCAGTCTTTGCGCAGATAAATGTGTGATGAAGTTGTTCTTGTTCGGGGATGTAAAGCTGAACAGTTCCCAAGCACAATGAAAGAACAGAAGTTGATTAGCACACCGTCTTCATGAAAAAAATGTGATGCATGAAAGCCAATATGCAACAGATGTCATGATTGTGGCTCTTGCTACAATAAAAAAGCGTATCTAGCCACACAAGTGGGCGAGTCATAACTGAATGACCTTCGTGGCTAACGTGACCCATTTAGTGTGGCCACTTTCAAATTGTCTGAAACTCTGATCATGTCTGGTGTTTTTAAATCGCTTTCTCTTTTCCCTCTCTACTCTCCCTTTCTCAACTTGTGAAATGGCACAGCAGCAGCGTTATTGATGGCACACTTGCCACTGGTGTTTAATAGTTCAACAAGAAAGCAAAGGGGCAGAACATCTACATTGAGGATTTTCACGGCTTGAAATACCCAAGTATCAGCTCATCCTTTGGTGTCGGTGATAATCTACGCTACAAGATCAAGTTTGAGTATAATACAAGCTGTAAAAACAATCATGCAAGGTCTTATGCTGTTCTGATATCCAAACTTAAAATATCTAATAACTGAAAGTACTGCACAGGTGACAGTACAATATTATTATGAAATATATCCTGAAAGCTAGTGGAACCTTTGTTCTAGTAACTGGTGTGGCTGAAGAAAGGCAAAGGGCATTTAATAATCTGAGAACCAATCTAAAGTATTTCTCTGAGTGTGTGCTGCCCGAATGGAGATATTGACAGTCTGACTGAAAAATGTATTGCTCATTACGTTTTTCATGAATTCCTATCAGCCCTCATCTCTCTATGTTCAGTTAGAGTATATTTTCAGGGTGGTTTATGAAGTATTAAATATCGGCGGTAAGTCGCATCTTCACTTTTATATTAGCTCAGCTCTCTTTAACAAAACCTTTTCCAGAGATAATTAAAGTTCCCTAATAGACTGAAATATTCAGAGACTAATACACATATTACTTGATGCATAATGCACATGTAGAATTTCTGTCTAGATTTGTTTGACTTTTATTTGTATTTTATGTGCTTTGCTGTCACTTTGTTTTGTACTTGCATGAGTTGACATTTCTTAATTTGTAGTCAGGAAAAGTTCAACTTTAAGTGGCATTACGGAGCGTGACTAAGGCTCAAAGAAAGCAACGTTACAACTAATGCTAATAGAAAGATAACGTTATGTAGCTTTCTATTTATATCCTGATTTCATGCTTTGATTTTTCTCCTTTCAATCCAGGAACAAATTCTGTTGAATGAATGATGTGCTTGTGCTCATTCATCTCATTCATGTAGGCTGTGACAAAATGTAAATGTGTACTGACAATTAAAAAGCACTGATTTAAGTCGACATTTCCTTATCAGCTCAAAGCTTGTCAACACAAAGTCCTATTTTGTTTACCTTTCTTTCATCAATAAGGAAATGCGTGTTAAAAAAAATAAAAATAAATAAATAATCCACTACAGCAGGTTTATCATATGCTGGATCAATAAATAAAAAAAACATTAATAAAAAATAACTGGCAAATTATTTTAAACAATTATAGACATTTGTCATCTAGCACTTCCCTTCCTAAATGTCCCTCTTGTACACACAGATAATGTGTTGACAATACTGCAAGAGAGGGACAGTGGGGTTTAAAGGGGTCACATTAACAATTGACTGATTTGAGAGAAAGGGAGCGAGGAAGAGTAGGAGGGGGAGAAGAATGGGGGATTAACAAACGAGAAGTGACAGAGCTGCGGGGAACTGGTGGGCAGTTTAGCAGCACACAGAGGGGATAGAGTAGAGGCCACTGGCCTTTTCCACCCTTTCTCTCACTCGCCCCACCTCCCCCTCCCCCCTCCCTCCCATCACTCCATCCTCCTCCCTAATGCTCACTCACTTTGTGTTCCGTTTGTTGCCGACCTCTTCCTCCCCCTTTCTTCTTCACTCCATATCTCTTTCTCCGGGCCCTTTCTGCTTCTTTCCCGCATGTATTCCTTCATTCAGTGAGAGAGAAACTTTGTATTGCCTCCATTCAAAGTTTTGTACTCTTCTCCGAGACTTTTTTTTTTTTTTTTTTTTTTTTCCTCTGCTCTCCCACACAGCCCCGCTTCTCTCATTCTACCACATCTTCCACTTTCTTTGCCTCGTCTTCCCTGTGTGAGTCTGCTGGATTGTCATGTGAGGTGCTGCTGTGCTGTTGACAAAACACAAAGCCTTTCACATCCATCCTGCACCTGGGATCCTCGGCTGCTGCGCCGTGTGCGTGCGTGCGAGAAAGACAGTAGGAGATAAACCCAGAGAATAGCAAAAAAAAAAAAAAAAAAAAAGAAAGATTATGTTGTTTTATTCATAAAGGCATCCTGTACAAAAATCGGATTCAGTCTAAGGTGAAGTCATTCTTGGGTGAATTTACCAACTGAATACTTTGAATTCATTACTTAATTATTTAATTTAAACTATAGCGTGGTAAAGGAACACATGTATCAAAATGCATTTCATAGAAAAACATTCTTTTTTTTTTTTTGCGGACAGGTACTTTTTATTATATTTCAGTGTGTGTCTGTGCATCTGAGATTTTATTTTATTTTTTTTTTTTTTTTAAAGTATTGTTATATTGTGAAAAATAATTTGGGTAGTTAGTAGTGTCTCAGTCAGATGACAAAGGATTTGAGGAATTGCATTATCCTCAAACTGTGACACTGGCTGCCTCACAGCTCAGCTTCCTCTTTGGAAATTTCAGGCAAGTGAGCAAGTCAACTGAAGTGATGTAGGTACTGGATCACTTCGTATCTCTATCTCGATCCAGGATCACACAATTTCATCATCACACGTTTCTGGTCTCGATTCTCTCCTTATTTTTTTGTTTCTGTATCTCTCACAACTAAACACTTTCTTGCTTTTACACAGGTCGAAAGGTAGTGAGCCGTTTGAGCTCGTCCCATCTGTGTGTGGGAGGGAGAGTGACTAAAGTAACATTTTCCGCTGCTTAAGAAAGCAAGAAGGCTCTGACCTTGCAGTGATATCTTCAACAGCCTCCACGGAATTTAAGAGATTTTATCAGATGTGTAAAATAGCACATGCATTGGTTGTGGTTAGTGAGAAAAACGTGACTTTCAAATACTGACATCAAATGAACTGTTCATGAATATTTACCAATTCCACTGGCAATTTCTTGGATAGCCTGTTTTTTTGTTCTACATTGTAATAAACTGCTTCAAAGAAACAACTTGAAACAATTTATTAATGGAATCCCCAAAAATTGCAACATATTTTAGGCTGAACATGAAGTATAACAAACCTTGCCGAGTGCCACTAACGTCAAAATGTGCTTTAAGTTAAGCAATTTGTGCCGGCTGAAATTCCCAGGACTTCACTGATACTATAATTGTTTCAAGCTCTTTCACTAAAATGGCCTTTCAGATACCAGAATTAACTTTCAAGTCTCCCCGAAAGGCTTTTTGAAGCTCGATGGTAGGAAAGAGGGGCCACTGTCAACACGCAATTAACAGCCATGGCCCCACAAACCCCCAAAAGCTGAAGGCCTCTTTTCAACAGATGTCGCTTTGTACAATTGGAAACAAAAATATAAAGAAGACAGATATGTAGATGGACAGAGGGGATAGAAGTGAGGGAATGGATATTGTGCATGAAAGAGCACGATGAAGAGAGGAGATCTGGAGCAAGATAGAGAGCCGGAGGAGGACAGAAAGAGAGAGAACATATTCATTAGTTATCCTGCCCGTGTCAAACAAGGCCTACCAGAAAAGCCCTTTCAATGAGCCCATGTAAACACTACCAGCCTCCCCCCTCCACTTAAGACACACTCATTTGACAACACTGCTCCCATGCCCCCCACCCCCCTTCTCCCCTCATCTTCCTGGTGTTTGACAGCACAGCAGTCTGTGCGGCAAAAGAAACATGGAGGGTGAAAGGTTCTTTCTCTGCGTCTTGCTCAGGCTCCCTCTCTTAAGTTTTTGCCTCTCCGTCTCTCCACATTCATGCACATCCAGTCCCTGGTCTTATCTCCATGTTCTTCGTCCTGTCAGTGTTGAGATGAGCCGAGCCATCCCACATATGCAGGAATGCGTTAATGAACCCCACTTTGTGATCTGAAAGCTCAATGCTGGGAAGCAAAGTTTGTCCGTCCTGCTGTTTTGGCTAAACTTGCTTTGACATTCAAATGCGTTTTGCCTTCGAGTGCGCAACAAAGCGCTCTCTCGTTTACACAGTTTGCTCACTCTGTTTGCTTGTTTGACCATTATATTGCGCTTGAAAAATAGCATTTACTACATTTGCATATACAGGGGCCTTGAGGCCAGGAAGGAGTTATGCATCAAAATGATGCATCTTTTTCTTCTGTTCCAGACTTTTTACACCTGGATACACCCAGCACCTTGGTTCATTCTTCTACAATGTTTTAACTCCTCTTTTATCCACTCTTCTAAAACTCAGATAAAGTGAGACTAAAAGTGCTACTTCGATCACAAGCGGACGTGTTAGAAAAACTATTTTTAGGGAGCAGTGCATTGACTTTCATTTCAATTTAGTTAAATGATTCAATCAGCGAGTCCTGTGACAAAAACTAATAGGATTATTTACATGTCTAAAAAAAGCTTCGCACCTTTCCAAGAAGCTCAGCAACCAGCATTGTAACCAATCTTCATGGGGCCAATCACAAAAGACGGGAATAATGTTTTTGGCTCAGACAGAAATCAGCTTTTAAAATATTTCCTTTACCAAAAACAGCACAATTGAAGTAGTGAGAGTGCAGATACGGGAAGCTGTTGCATTCAGCCCTTCTATCCTCCGACACAACAACATCATCATCATCAACAGCTCTTCAAACATTCCTTCATTATGTCACACTGATGAATGATGCAGTAATGAGCCAGTGCCACTCTCTGGTTATACAGCTGTCATCTGCCAGCTTTGTGCTTCGACCAGTGGGGTGTGTGCATCTGTGTAAGTCCCCTTTCATGCGGATGAGTGACAGATACACAAGGATCCCGGAACTCTGACTTATTTCCAGAGGGCCATCAGCGTTCCCTTCGGAATACAAGGAAATGATGAAATGGTCCTTTAAAGAGGTCTGAGAGAGCAAAGCAAAAGACAGAAAGGAGACCAGCTGGTCTCTTCATCAAAAACTCCTTTTCTCCTTCTCATGGCCATCTGTGTGCTCCTACTCATCACAAAACAGCCCACATTAATTCACAGACAGCGGGCATCATCCGGCTGGATCAAGTGGGCTGTGGCTGTGTACTGTTGGTAAGTCTGATGCTACTGGTTCAAATCTGACTCAGAAACTTTGTCTTCGCCTGACATTAAATTCCATTGTTTAACCAAAACAACAACTGTTAAAAATAATTTGTTAATAATATTATTGCATTTCCTGAATATTTTGTTCCGTTTACTTGGCCATGATTTGAAGGACAAAACTGCTGTGATGGAAGAGTTTAGTCATGGGACTCACCCTAATATAGACAAATAAAACTGATTTCCAAATGTTTGAGGCATTTGTTCGACTGTAACACTGAGAAAAGCTGCATGATGAACATATTTACTTTAAAACTCAAATGTCATACGTATTGAACGCAGTTGCATTTTAGAACACATGCAAAGAACGTTTATGATGTACTCCTACATCTCCTATGGAAGATAAATTGAGCTCCAAGAAGCCTTGGTGATCTCCTACAGATACCTTAAAGCATCTGCTTTTGTATTCTGTCAGACAAATGTTTATGTCACAAAGGAATGTTTCATAAGAAATAACATACAGAGTAACTCACCACGTACAGTGCCTGACACAACATTAATATATCAGTGATATTGCAAACATACTCTATTACAACACAACCTATTCTGATATGTGGCCAATACACAGCAATACATGTTTATAAAGAGTGAATACAATATACAAGAACTATTTATAAGCATATAAAAAAGTATACAAGAAAATTATCTCTCAGAAACTGACCGATTTGACAGGCAGCCTTCGTGTTGACTCTGTCAGCAAAGATATATATCTCTTAAACAAATTTCAAATCCAAACTGACCGATTTAATGTCCTATTAACAGGACTATAACAATAATCCAATTGTGCCTGGCCACCTGTCAGACCAAATCACATTACTGTATCATCATTAACTCATGCCCTCTCAATAAAGTGATAAAAGTTACATCATTAAAGAATACTGTATCATCAATCTGTTTTGTCAAAGAAAACAGCATATTTATACAATGATGCACACTTATTATAGAGTAATAAGTAGCATTGGGTTACAATACACACACCCTTTCAGTCCATTCAAACTTGGCAGCTATTTTTATCATATTGGATATGCTATTCCAATGATATCATCATGTGACTCATTGTTCCATCATGGTGGTATGCAAAAATCATGCCTATAAACTGATAAACAATGGCCTCACACCTGCCAAGTTGATAGTTGGCCATGGCAAATATAACGGCTCAGGTTTAGAATTTCACTCGGAAACACACTGTGTGGAAAAAACAGATACACTCCTCAGGCTAAGGGTGTTTTTCAAAAATAAAGGGCAATGTCAGCATAGTAAGGATATGTTGCATGTTTGGGAGATGCAGTCCTCTTAGGTTTGAACTAAAATCACATGATGTCACCTTTTGTGTGTGTGTGCAAATGTGTGTGCGTCATGTACTGCAGTGTAGTGTACCGTGAGACAAAGAAGAGAAAGAACCTGCTGAAAACTACTGAAACTATTTACAGTAAAACAACTTGGAGATGTGAAATTGCATTACTGAGCAGAAAAAGTTGAAAGTTGTCCGGGTGTGCGGAGTGTTTTTTATTTTGAGTTTCTAAAGGTTAGAAACAAGAAGGAAACTTTTCAGAATGATTTAAGATCTCAACACCGTTTCACTTTGTGGTGTCTTTTCATTTTGTCACATTTACAGAAATCAGAAAAATGTGCAATATTGCAGTCATAACCACCCTAAAAGCACTTACAAATTGAGAGATCTGCTTTAATCAAACGTCTCTCCTTTCTCAAATGAAGATTGATGCCATGGGGTGGTCAACACAACCCACAGGAACACAAATGCACCCCGTTTCTTTCTGGTGGGCTGAAAAACTGCTCCACTTTAAAAACATATTAACTCCAAGATTCTCTTATATAAATACTTAGAGAGACACAAACGTTAAATACACAGCACAGCACACCACACAGAAAGACCTTAAGTATGGTAGTACACATCCTCCAGAAGTTACTTTGCACACCAAACAGCTTTCCCCGTGGCCTTGTGTTAGCTGGGTTAGTCTGACTCATGTAAACAAGTTAAACTCTTATCTTAGTCAGAGCGTTCACTGTAATCAAGCTAAAGTTAAACTTAGATGCTGATTATTTGAGAATATCAGTTTTTACATTGAGCCTCTAGTTATTTTCACAAATGTCAGACTCAAATGACCTTTGACTAATAATTTCAGTTGATGTTGCCTCAGGGAATATACAGTATGTGCATGGAGATTTGCAACGTTCTGTTACGATAATGTAAATATATTCCTGCCACTCTATTCATGACACTCGTACAGGCTGAGAGGGGACAACGTCAATGTAATATCTTTGTGTTGTTTGTTGCTGTTTTTGATTTTGGTAAATTATAGAGACAAACTGTTGTTATCCTGGCAATCTAGAGGAGATTTACCCCTTTAATAGGTGGTGTTCAATTGTCCTTGACTTTGAACTTGGTATCTTTTTTTTTCTAAATATTGCCATGACACTTATTTCCATACAGTTTTGCATAACTTTGCACCCCTGGACTGCAGTGACAAACAAGCAATTAAAACTCTGTAAAACATACATCCGTTCAAAATACTCCATCACTTCTCAAAAGGTGCTTGCAAGACAAAAACAGTTAAATACATTTGTTTTCATTAATGTCCTTTAATGCGACACATTTTCAATATCTTACGGTTATGTCTAATTAAAACTCCACTAAGAACGTTAAGTATGAAATTTAGTCATTCTCTTTTTTTGTGTATACCTCTTTAACACGGCTTTAGAGTTAATTTAGCTTCCTTTATTCACAGCGTCATCCATTGCTGGGATTTACATTTATGTAAATTTAGATTATGTGCTCATTCAATATCAGTTTGTATGTTGTGAGTCCCAGGCTTTACCAATTGGTTGAGGAGAACAGAGTCAAGTCTGAGTCAGGATTTGCTCTGGAGCAGCAGAGCCTCAGTGCCAAACACAAATATATATTATTGTTTCAATAAAGGGTTTAAACCTTGAAGGGATGACAGAAATGCAGTTTCACTCCATACCTCTGACTCACAACATACATATCAAAGAGGGGTTTAACCACAAACTCGTGTAATTGGATACCATAAACTATAATTTGTCTCTCAGGACAAATCTAGCCTTCACAAGGGAGAATCAAAACACTGTTTTGTCAGTATGCCTTACACACACAATCATTGTCGTGCAACTAGTAGCCAGTTGCCACTTACAATGATTGCTTAGCTTGAATGATAAATTAACAAAATCTGAATTTGAGACATCCAACTGTGAGAACAAAAATCTGTGTAGGTGAGTGTTTTGCTGTGTGCCTGTTGGAGAAGAGTGGGTGTATGCGTAGGGTTTGCGCACGTGCGCATAGGTGTGTGTGTGTGTGTGTGTGTGTGTGTGTGTGTGTGTGTGTGTGTGTGTGTGTGTGTGTGTGTGTGTGTGTGTGTGTACAGGGAGGGCTGATGGTGTCAACATTACAACTGCCATGTGTTTATTTCCAAGAGTTCTGGTCTGCAGCGTTTCAGTCTTCTCCACAGGCTTAAACAGTCAATTTCCATCCATTTACAACCTGTATGCGTATATAGTCTGTGTGTGTGTAGGTGCGAGTGTGTGTGCGTGTGTGTGTGTGTGCGTGTGTGCTTTGGAAGGATATTAATGTATTTCTCATTTTCATGTGGAATATGGACATTAGTGTGTATTCTTGTTTGTGAGTGCAGTTGCGTTTGTTTACAGTTGTACGCGTCTCACTGTCTCCACTGTGTGATTAGCTCCCCATTAACCAAGTCACATATCACCCAGCAGTGGCTCCAGGCCTCCTCTGTACTATCTCACTGACCAAACATGATGTTGGCTAGACCCTTAAACACACACACACACACACACACACACACACACACACACACACACACACACACACACACACACACAATATCCACGCCCAACTGTACACCCATTAGGTACCTATCACAGCATTTTATGATTGCCTCTATTGCAAAGCCATTTGGTAAAATTGTGCATCCTGATATCCACAAATGACCTTAAATTACAGGCTATGTTTGTTCCTTTTCCACTGCCACATTCTCTCTTTTAATTGTTCATTTTCTTTCTTTGCTTGTCTGTCTTGTAACCTCTTGAAAGTAAGTAAGTAAAATATATTACCCTTACCTATAAAGATCTTTGCCTTAAACCACTTAAACTAGAAGATGAGTTAATAGAGCAGTTCACTAAAAACACAACAAGACCACAATACAGTTAAGTCCTAATTTAGGGGGAAACGATTTTCCAAAGAAAGGTGGATTTACAGATAGATTGAAAAATCTGTGATAATTTATCTTGCTACATATGTATAAATGTTAAGTTTGTACTTGTGAGGACAGATAACAATGTTCACTTTTCAGTCATCCTATTACTGACATGGATCCCTTTGCTCTCCCTTTCTCCTACTGCTCCTCGACCTCTCCATTTCTTCAAACTCAGCAATTCCAAATCTTTTGTCTGTATTCAATTTCTCTGTCTGTTAAGTCTAAACAGAGGCCCAAAACAAAGAGAAGTAACTCTCTCCCTTTCCTGTTAGTCCCAGAGCCTGGGAGTGGGTGGAGGGGAGGGCATTATGGAGGGAGTGCGAGTGCATGGAAAACCGTAAGCCTTTATAGTCCCAGCACACTGTGGCTACGACAGCCAGTTTTGCTTTGCTCTGCTCTGCCTCACCTGTTATCTGTCAATCATATTATTGTGTTATACTATGATGTGAAGAGCTCTCAGCTCACACAATGGACCCTGCTTCACAAAAATCACAACAACGTAACTATTTAAGATCGAATTAGTGTATGACTAATGTATCTAAATGCCGAGAAAGTTGTCCAACAGCCACTGTACAGAAAATGTAAACTACAAGAAGACTACTGCAAACCTCTACTCATCAGTGTAGGGACAACACAAGTGAACCTGGCAAAATATCTTCTGCTTATTAAAGTACATTTCTGTTGTAATCATTCAGGTAAAAGTTTGAAATGTTTTATGAAAACATACTCACAATTACAGACTCTAAATAAAACAGCTTTTTTTGCATTAAAGAAAATACTCTACCTCACTCACAACATGTGCGCCCGCGCACGCACACACGCACACGCACACACACACACACACACACACACACACACACACACACACACACACACACACACACTTCCCCTGCTCCAGCTGTGTCTTAAGAAGTCAGCGCCAGACCGGTAATCTGACTGGGATAGAAGTTACTGGATCTGTATCCATTACAGGATGTAATACCCCTCAGTCTCAAACTCTCCACACTTCCCCTTACTGCACCTTTTAGAGGTCATTTCAAGATGACTATTTGTATATGATTTTCTTAACCCCTCAAACTTTGTATATCAGGCCTTCATATTTATGTCTTTGCTTTGTCACCAAACTCTTAGACCCTCAACTCCTGCCACATTAGCCTTCTGGATCCCACCTTATTAACCTCCACCCGCCCACAGCAGATCATGGTTTGTGACCCCAGCTATGTCCGAGTAAAAATATTTAAGATACCCCACGGGGAAATTGAAAGGCTAGATCTAAGGTGCAAGTTTACTTCAGGGCGACAACAGTATGTTTGGACTCCAGGCAGCAACACCTTACCTCTCAGCATTACAGCCAGCAGATAAAGTAGTTCTGATGAGGTATCAGTTTCCGGCAAGTGAACCGAACGCATCCTGCCAGAAAGCTTTGACACTGAAGAGCAGAAAGCACAACTAGCAGTTTAGTACAGTGAGTCAGCTCTGAAGGATTCTGTTTCTCTTTCTTTAAAAGCTGTTTTGTTTTTTTATCAGAAACACCTCAGTCAGCTTTTCACATGGATGATAGTTTCATCAATAACTTCCTGAGACCCAAGTACCCCAATAATTCCTCACTGTTTCTGCCTCTGCGTAGGTTAAACTGAATGCTTTTGAGGTGATGATACATTAACTTCATTATTTGTGAAAATAAATGCAAATAATTGACACCTGGGCATTTAACATTGAGTCTACAGTTGGTATCTTTCACACCATGGGAACTCGCACGCACACATGCACGCACACAGAAAGAGAAAGATAATGTTCTTACATTTTACCCAGCAACTTTATGAAAACTACCATCAAGCATAAGAAATGCAAGTTGAATAGTTGTATGGCTAATTCTCAGTAGTCTGAGAACACAGCAGCAGCATGCGAGTTTGGATTATTTGGGCTAAAAACCAAAAAGTGTTCTGTTCCGTTAAAACAAAGCCTGAAATTCTGCAGAGAGCAACAGTCTCATTAGTGAGCAGTGACAAAAGCAAAGCAACTGGCAGAGCTTTGACTGTGAAAACTGATACAGCGGTGCTTATTTCCACCAAGGACAATGAAATGTAAGCTATCACGCTCGCTCTTCACTTCCCAGAACTCACATTGAAGGCTGCAGCCTGGTGTTGGTGGAAGGTCACAGATGATATGTGTGTGCGTGATTTATAAAAGGTGCATAAGTGTGTGAATTCCCTAAGTTCGCCTTTCGCCTTGTGTAATAATGAATACAATGTCCCATATACATTTGCTGCAGAGACAATGGCCTAGAAATGCTGTCGGGCAAACTGTGACCTTCATGCAGGCACAACATAGTCGCGGTCTACTACCCGTCTAAAACCTGCAATGACTCCAGTTCACCTGTGGCTATACAGCACCAAGAAACAGTACGTGGTCTAGACTTCCGTTCTGTCTACAAAGTTGTCTTGGAACAGAACAGAGTGGGAAGAAACAGGGAGCGAGATATTGGGGGGGGAGGGAGGCCGATAAAGAAAGAGAACACGAGGCACAGATAATCTGATAAATTTAAAAAAAATTAATTAATTAATTAAAAAAAACTCTTCCTACCTGCTTCATCTTTCATTCATGCATTTTTGTTTGGAAAACAAATATTTGCATTTTGAGTCACAGCTGAATTTACTGCCTTGATAATCGGTCATCTGTGTGACAACCACCAATGAATAAGCCCATTGCTGGTCCAATCAATCATCTATGTGTCAACCAATAAACGAGGTCGTTGCTACAGGCCTCAGGTGAAATGTTTTTGAATACAGTTTCTACAATATGGATCAGCTTCAGTGGGAAACATCTCATTCAGCTTTAATGGCAAAATAACATTGTGGGTAAGAGATAAAATGACACTGTTCCAGTTGTTTTTCAGATCAGTCTGCAGAGCAGTAATTAGGAGAGCTAAAACATCCAACATGTAAAAATAAAATGCACGATTTGCTAATTTTTCTAACTTGAATTGTTACGATTTTTGGGGTGCCCCAACGCAGAAAAACCCAAAATATAGCCATATTCTTCGGTTTAGTAATAAACTGTCTTTTTTTAAGCCTATAAAGATTTGTCAATAAAATTAGAGCTGTGCTGGCAGGAATTTATGGAAACGGGATTGAAGCCTAATAAAATATTCTCAGATGTTTTCAGCATTCAGCCCAGATCTGGCAGATATCTTGGACACGGAATCGCTTATATATATTATATATATCATATCTCTACATAGGTTGGGTACTAATGGATCACCTGAAATCTGATGAAACCACTGCACATCGATTTGATAGATTGCACAAGCACTAATTCAGTATTGCAGAAACAGGAGTTTAAACCTTGAAAATTGATTGCAGCAAATAAATATACTTGCTTTGTATAATATGAGGTCAACACTAAAGAAATAACAGCATGAATGACTTGCCAGAAGTAACACAAACAGAAATCCTTGGTAGAGGTCCAACTTTGCGTCAGATTTAACATATGTCTTCTTCATTGGCAGCTGTTCTGTGGCTTCTTGGACAGAGCAGTCAGTGTTACCATGAATCTCAAACATTCAGGCACTTATTCAGTTTGTGTCGATGTGTACTCATGTGCGCATTGCAAATGCTTAGATGTCCACGGCATTCAAAACAACTGTTGAATGATAAAACAGCATGTGCGAGCGAAGAGAGTAAATCAAAAGGAGGGAGTCAACTCAGCATGGACTCCATAGGAAAGCCAACTCAACAAGTGACAATGACAGGAAAGATGGACGAGAAAGAGGGGATGACATGCAACCAGAGGTCACAGGACGACCTCAGCACATAACACACTGAGTATGAGCCTTTGCTGGCTCAACTTCAGGGCTCCCAGCTGAAATAATCTCCAATGACTTTAAATAGACCAACAATAAAGAGAGGGAAGAAAAATATGCACAGACACCATCGCTCATAGGAAACACTGTCCGAAGCCTTATTGTGGACAACGTAACAGTGCAGACACTACCATTCAAATTATTTCAATTCTGAGTCAATGATTGCAAAGAAAGTCGACAGAGCACCATAGTTAAACCTATGCAAGAGAAACAAGAGAAGCAGAGAGTCAAACTGTAATGACACACATCACTGCATTAAACATTACAGACTATCAAATCTATCACATTCTCCCTCTAACGCCTAACAAATCACACTCCAGATACCAAACACGGTCACAGACAAAGCGCCCAATGTGGCTAACGGTAACAATTTCAGTCTATGATGACGCATCTCTGTTGTCTGTTTGAAGACAACTGCAAACATACTCTAACCACAGATATGTGACTGAATATTAAAGCATCAATAGCACTTTGACAGGAGTGTGAATTTCACAAAGTGCTTGAATAATCAATGAAAGGCTAACAAGGCTAACCTTGTCAAATAATAATATACTCTTAAATGCCTTTTCTTTTTTTCTGTAATCAGTAGAAAGGCTTGGTTTCAAAAACATTGATGTTGATTGATATAATGATATACAAATCTGTCAAATTTACAGTTTTCAGACCAGAATTTAAAAAAAAAAAAAAAAAAAAAAACCTAAAACTAAAAAAAAAGTTGTACAACTATCTCAACTGGTACTTTTTTTGAAGTGTTGGCTTCGATAAAATGTTCCACATACTGTTGCTCTAAAACAAGAACATACTTTGTGTATCCTGAGGATCACGTCTGCATCAGCTGCTGCATTTAGGAGCCGATCCCAAAGGTCGACGAGCATCGCAGGTTGTTTACCGACCACAGAAACGCCAAGCAACGTATGACTACAGGACACAAATGTTTCAAAGCGTAAACGAGAAGGAGGTCTGACGTGCTGCAGCGGAGAAACGTCGGTGCAACGCGAACCGGGGTTGAGGGCAGCGGCGAGTGGAGCGGTAAGGTTGCAGGAACTCACCGTGCGCCGGTGCGTGCAGAGAGAACAGTCCAAGCAGTAGCAGAGGACTCCGGCTCCAGAGACAGAGAGAGAGACAGCCCTTCAGCCTTTCTCCCTGCACTGGCATGGTAGAGTCTGCCGCTCCGCTCCGCTCCTCTCTTCTCTTCTATTCTCCTCTCGTCAGCACCCCCTCCACAAGACGGGATCCACCGCTCACACACTGCCTCTCCTTCTGAGTGTGTGTGTGTGTGTGTGTGTGTGTGTGTGTGCCAGGCAGAGAGTACGAGAGAGAGAGAGAGAGAGAGAGAGAGAGAGAGAGAGAGAGAGGTGGGGGGAGTATCAGGCATGCGAGGTCCTGTATGTGTGTGTGGGTCCACACCACGCGAAACACACCAGCAGCGGCAGCAGCAGTTGGAGTTGATTGTCCTCCAACCCGGTCTGACAGTAGTAGCCCAGCTGAGGGAGAGGGAGAGAGGGGGAGAGGGAGAGAGGGAGAGGGAGAGAGAAGCAAAAGGGGAGTTTACTTTACTTGCCTAAAAGGGAGGGCGCGCGCGCGCGCGCACACGCACGCACGCACGCACGCACACACACACACACACACAGGGAAGGAGGACATGGGTGGAAAAAAAAAAACGGGGGCAGGGAGCAGACAGGAGCAAGATGGGGTTTAGTAAAAAAGTATGAGGAGGGTGAGGAGGATTTTGAAAACAAGCAGCAGGATCTGTGGGATTCTTCGCCTTTAACAGCTTACAGATAAAGATTTCTACTTCATGTTGGGGATGAATCCTCAACAAGGTGAGAGGGGGAATACACGTTTTTTTTTTAAACAGTGCTACGATTAAGCAACAGATTCGCTGCAGATAATTAGGGAGACATTGGAAAACAATGATTTTGATCCATCAGAAGGCTAACTTGCAGTGTAACTTAAAATGTCCTTATGACTAAAGTTCTGTGCTCAAGGTAAATGACCTTCAGCCTGAGACAAGACTGGAACGGGAAAATGCAAATCAATAATCAAATCAAACTGCAGAGAAGTTTGTCTCACTGATAACTCCACAGTCTGCACAGTGTGAATTGAGTTTATCTGTCAAACACATATCTCTGTCTTGAGTAGATGCATCTAAGTTTTGTTTTAAAACTTGAAAAAAAAAAAATACTTTTGGCACTCCACATAAATTTGAAATGAAAATCCTACATTCCAGAAAGTCTACACAGAACACCTCTTCACACAGTGGTGTGCTGTTCAGGTAGCTGGCAGAGACACTTTAAAGGAGCTGTCAGGGATTACATCACTCAAGCCTGGAGCTTTTATACCAATAAATGAATGGGTTGAGACACTCTAATAGACTATTTCCTCTCCAGAGCTATCCTCATGCCTCTAAGGCATTTGCCGTGGACAAAACTCTGTGGGTGTGTGCGTGCTGTGAACACTTTGTTCTTAGCAAAAAATAAATACCTTACAGCACAAAATGAGGAGCTATTTCTGTTTTCAACAGAAAATGCTGACCTTTGAAGTTTTGGGGTTAAATGGATTGGGCAAACAGTTTTTGTATCCGTGTTAATCTGTCTCCTTTGTAGCTGCCGCTGTTCTGTGCACTTCTTTTCTTTCTCACACTTGTTAATGTTGGTCATTAATGGCAAACAATAGGCTGCCTGGCTCCCTCGCTACTCAATGAGAGGGGACCAAAAACAAAAATCACTTCATAAACAAACAGTCCTGCCCGGGTCCTGCCTCATCTTCTCCCGTCTGCCCTCATCCCCGCCTCTCTGAAGCCCCTTTCCTATTAAAAACCTTAACAAGCACCAATCATCTTCATGCCAGTTCTTGTAACAAGATCCAGTATCAGGTTTTGAATTAATATGCCATCTACTTTATCATTTCTGCATCTGTTCAATTTGTTTTTAAACTCACAACATCAGCTGCCTTCCTCTCCACTTCTATATTTCTCTCCTCCACTCCTTTTTCCCACTCCCCTCCTCCAGTGAACCAGAATGTCATTTCGAGCATGTCTAACCACGGGAAGCCTTTTAAAAACAGTGACAGCATTTGCCCCCAAACATAATAGCTGTGAAGCTGTGTGTGTGTGTGTGTGTATGTGTGTGTGTGTGTGTGTGTGTGTGTGTGTGTGTGTGTGTGTGTGTGTGAGTAAGAATGTCTCTGGTGATGTGCTTGAGGACAGGATATCATCGGCTGATTGACAAATGATCCCTTTAAAAACAGTTACTTTAAGGTATTGTAATCCGGTGCCCCCACATAACACACACACACACACACACACACACACACACACACACACACACACACACACACACACACACACAGCACTATTCTTCACTCGTGTCACCCTCATGCTGGGTCTATGATGAATGGCTGAGAATGTCATAAGCGAAGGAGGATAAGCAGTAAAACCCCCAAAAAACTAAACAAAGACAAGAAAAGGTTGCCGACGAAAAAAACAAAAGGAGAAATCAGAGCGCAATGATGGTTGTCTGAAGTGGCTTGATGGAAAGGGATTTGAAGAATTGAGATAATAAATGGAGAATGTTGCCCTTTAGAGGGGAAGTGAAGGAGTTCAGAGAGCAGAGGAAAAAGGGAGATGGGAAGAAGAGCGCAGAGATAAAGGAAGGCTGGAGGGCATAAAAATGCAAGTACATTTCTACTTTAGGTCACAAATGAAGTTGCTCAGATATTTATATAGCAGATGTGTTTTTTCTGATTGTTTCTGTTTCTCATATGTTAATGGTATTGAAGCACCTTTTCCACATTCAGATGACGTGTCCACTGCTCGAGGTCACTGGTTTATTCAGAATTTACTCTCATCATTTTTGACAGGCTGTCATAACACAAGAGCTTCACATGTCAGCAGCTTTCAGTGTCAAAACTTTAAAGGAAGAAAAAAAAAAATGCTTTCAGCGTGCTGAAAGTCCATAGGGTGCAAACACATTTACTTTCTGATCTCTGAAATGAGATACAAATGACACATCCAACCAATATTCTGCTCATGCAATGCAAAAGAGTCTTTGCCGAAAAGTGAAAAACTTAGATTTTTAAAAATTAACTAAAAGAGTTATTGTTCCTTAAACGGGCAGAGAAAACACATATTGAGCAAAAAAAAAAAATTAAAAAAAAAATTAAAAAAAAAAAAAAAAAAAAAAAAAAAAATATATATATATATATATATATATATATATATATATATTTGAAAATCAACTGGATGATCTGAAAAATGTATTGCCACTAAACTTCAGTTGAAGGGGAACTACTGACGACTCGAGGCTACAATGGCCACTAATGGCATAAAGCAAACTGCAGGTAAAATAGTCTGATTGTCTCAGAACCATCCTTCCTCCCTCACCTTTACGAATGTCGGATAAGTATCTGTGACGCCCGTTACCTGGAACTTTCTGAAACTTTTTTTTTTTATACGTTACTTAACTATCTCTGGCACTTACCATGTGTAAAAATAATCAAGAGAATGTTGTTTTTAAACAATATTGCATCTCCCCTGCTCTCTGTGACAGCCTTTTTTTTCACTCCTCCAGCATCCTGTGCAGCCGTTCGGAAGAACTACAAACACATGTGACTTCCACTGTGGTCGGATGGGCACGTCCAAGAACCATTTCTGGGAAATCACAACCCAGCCATAATCTGCCGCCAAACTATTGATGATCAAGTTCCATTGTGGGTAATGTTGGCACATCGTTTTGACTAGGAAAATTAATCCGTGGAATAAAAAAAAATTAAAAAATACAGTACGTGTAGTTTTATTGATTTAAATTTTTTGGTTTGAAACGGTCCAATGTGCAACAGTCGAATATTATTATAGGAATACACATCTAAATCAGTGTAGCGCTCTTTGTTTAAAAAAATAAAATAAAAGTGGCCATAAAGGAGCGTCATGTTTTTTACAGAACAGTGATGCCAAGACTTTTTCTGCTGTCATGTGAAACTGCATGACTATGCTTTTTAGAAAATTACAGCAGATCCTTTTGGTTAGCCTACATGAGTTAAAAATACTAAATCCTATTTGGACTTGTGGCTTCACACACGTATTTGTTCTTCAAATACATCATCTCAGCTTTGGGATTTCCATCTGTTCCAGAGGATTTAAAGACCACCTTAGCCTTCCCTGGCTCACCTTTAAAAGCATGTATACCTTCATTTGATGCGTGAACTGACTAACAGACAGGGGATTGAGTCCATTTTCGAGAAACACCTCTGTGGCACAGCAGCACATCTGCTAATCCCCATCCATTCACTTCAGCATGTCTTTAAACTAACAAGCAGTTTAACATAATCTGCTTTAAACCTGTCCATTCACTCCTATTCACTGGTGCATTTACATAGCAATCCTTTCTGCCTGAATGCTTTGTGGAAAGAGAGGCACAATGTTTTATGGGAGTCGAGTTGTATATGTGGGTGAGTTGTCTGAGAGTTACAGAAATAGTTCCTCTTCCTACAGTCCATTTATACTCTCAACTTCTCTGTGTAAGGGAGACCTACAAAGAGTAAGGGAATATTTTTTAAGTGTTGATTTTTGTTTTTGTCTCAGAGTGTTCTTCTAATAAGTCAAAACAAAATTGAGGATACATTTTGTCCAAATGGTCTAAAAAATAAAAAAAAAACAGCAGAAAATGAAGAAAAATGAAAAGAATGAAGCAGTTGGTGAAAAATATTTGTGGAGTCAAGAAGGGAGTGCAATAAAAATGAATCTACGAGGAATGTGTGAAGGGTGGAGTGTAGAAAAAAAAAAAAAAAGAGGATGATGATTAAGGATGGAGTAAAAGGGCTGCAAATGAACTGTGGTGTTTAACTTTTCACCCCGAGTTGCAAACAACAACCTCAGCATTGAGTAATGTGGCAGAGGCCCACTGAAACATCATGGTTCTCTTGTTACAAACACGTCTATGAGCCAGGGAATTAAGAAAAATAAGGAAACAAGGGATAACATAGTGTGAGGAAAGGTATGACGATGAAGCGGTGACAGAAAAGAAGTCTGTCAGGTCCACCTCTGACCTCAACACTGATTTGTTCTTGACTGACCTTTCACCTTTGGAGAAAATCCCTCCTGTGCCTCTGCAAGAGAATCCTCTCTCACAAAGATGGCAAGGTAGGATGAGCTATTTGAAGTTAGTGCAAATACTATGATACACAAACAGTCAAGTTCCCATCACAGGATATTAAATGGATTTACATTCATTATCCGGAAACTGACTAAAACCCTGACCATAACCACTACTTTCCTAACCATAAAGATAAATTAATGCTGAGTCCAAACTGCATGTTGGAGGGTCAGGTGGTGTCTGTGTTGACCAAACTCAATCTAAACCTTCATATCGGGACGTGCTTCGTGTCCCCAAAAGGAACGAGTCTCACAATGTGACTGCAAACAAATTTATGTCCTCACAACATGACTAACATAACACACACATACACACTCACAGAGGTAGGTGTTGAGCCATTTAAACTTAATGAAAGCCTAATTATAGACTGGGAATGGCTTTTACAGCTTGTTATTGTCATTGTGAAACCACTCACTGTATCACTTTACAACCACCATAAAATCATTCGCAGGGATAGGTGTGGTTAGCGTGAGGTACAAGAAAACTGGGAGTATCAGAGATCCCCCTCTGTAATCATATCATCATAAATATTTCAATTATTTGTAATTGCTTTAGTGTACATCTAAAATGAATGGCCAAATTGTCCCTCAAGTCATCTGGCAAATACATTGTTGTCAATAGGATTTCAGAAGAATTGGTGTCAGGTTACTTTGCTCTAAGACACAAAAAGGGTAACAAAAACCCCTCAAATTAAAGGTTTAGATTTACTAGTGTCTGTAGTGTCATAAATAAATTACAAGTTGACATAAATTCGATTGCAAATGCTGTCAGTATAAGAGATTTGTAGCTTAGTAATAAGAACTATTGAAAATGAAAAAACACACACCTACAGAAGCAAAGCAAGATGCCAAATCAATTCCCCACCTGTGAAGAATAGGGATGACGGCTGGTAAAGAGGTAACTGAGGGGCCAAAAGGGTGGAATGTTAAAAATGTCTTACTGGTAAACCAGCTTGCAGAAAACAGAAGAGCTACCTACTTACCAAATACTGAGGATCACAATCTGCAGCCACCCACCGACATTTTTTTTGTCCCCCACAATGACTGGCCCCTGCTTGTCTGTCCATCTGTCACACAAAATATGGGAGACAGCTCTGACTGGAGTTGGCTGTAAATTTGGGGAATTGCGTTTATCTGGTCGACATTGCTGATGGGATTCTTAACATAATATAAGTGAAGTGTGCATGGCAGAGCTCCATTCAGGCATTTTATAAAATTCGCAAGCTCATAGAAACAAGTTTTTATACTTTTCTTTATTACATGTTCCAAAAAAAAAGTTTGAATAATAGACAACCCAACAAATAAAAACTCACAGTACATTCTTCTTACTAAATAACTTTTGGCACTAATATTTGTGGAAGATTTGGGTTATTTTACAGGTTGGTTTGTTTGTGGATTGTAAAAAGGGATATAGAAGTAATCATGCTGAGAAGGTCTGTACATGGTATTGGTTGATAAACTGAGTTTGGGTATCTGAAAAGATATTTGTGGAGAAAAACTTGGATAACTGCTATAATCATCCCTAATGTTAACTTGTGTCTTTGAAGGAATAACCTGAATGTATCCTTTACTTCTTAACATGATCAAAGTCAAAATATTACAGAGTAGGTAGCACAAATATGTCACACAATTTCCTATCCATTTTCAGCCAACACTCGCAATTCAGGGTATGTCATTTGGATCACACTCCACATTGAAATCAAACAATGGGAAGCAGTAAACAAGTAAGCTTAAGATTTCTGAAGTAAAAAAACATCATGAGGTTCAACGGGAGTTCAATCAGCCGCAGACGAGGCACATGCCTGCACTGTGCCGGAATAGGGCAAGAGTCCTGTTAAACTGTCACTGCAACATTGGGACAAAAGCCTTTAAAAAGGGAGACAACTGTGTGTTTAGGTGAGTATCAATGTTTAGGTTTAATTACTTCTGTCCTTTAGTAAGGGAATGCCACTTGGGAACCTTTCTGCCACTTAAGTTGTCACCCGATCTAAATGTTTTCAGAATATCAGATTTGAATCATTCCACATATTTTGCCATTTGGATAAACTTAAAAAGGTAACCCGTGTTTTCCGAATGTCCTGAACTCATTTGGAAAATGTTCTTCCACTAGATGTGTCATTCCCAAATATTTTGACATTTGGACTGGACTCGTAATGGCAGTTTTATGACCGATTGTAATCTAAAGACAACCGCCCAAGCCCAGGAGAGGAGAGGAGAGGAGAGGAGGAGGGGAGGGGAGGGGAGGAGAAGACAGGAGAGGAGAGGAGAGGAGAGGAGAGGAGAAGAGAAGAGAAGAGAAGAGAAGAGAAGAGAAGAGAAGAGAAGAGAAGAGAAGAGAAGAGAAGAGAAGAGAAGAGAAGAGAAGAGAAGAGAAGAGAAGAGAAGAGAAGAGAAGAGAAGAGAAGAGAAGAGAAGAGAGGCCCTGTTCTAGTGGTTGTTTAGGGCTAAACAGAGCAAGGTGACACCAGGGGCAGGGAGCTGACCTACAAACCGCCCGTGACCCCTACACCTGCATGACTACATGGACACACACTATTACAAAGACACGTACACCGGACCAGGCATACAAATATGAACTCGCATACAAACTTATTCACAGATCATTGCCCATGACACCAGCTCCTGCCAAAAGGCCACCATTTGACAAACTGATAATACCATCTGTCAGGCAACACACTAGTGTAATTGTTCTTTCTCATAGACTTTACCAAACAATCAGATACATACTGCCAGGGATTGAAAAGAGCTTTTTCTTTTGAATTGAAAAGAGAGCAATGGGAGAAAGGTTAGAGGTTAGGACTAAAAAGAAAGGAGAGAAGAATTGGGTGTTTAGATTAAAACAGACACTCTGGAGCAAAGAAGGCAGGACAAAAGAAGAAATGGTTAGATAAAGAAAAAAAATAATAAGAGCAATGTATTTAGTTATTGATGTTAGGATAATACATCTAAATGAAAAATATAAAATATGAAATTATTGCTAAAACTCAAATTCAGCTAGGAATCTTCCATGTCAAACCAACATTTAACTTTCTTTTGTAGTTTTTTATTAAAAATTATTATTCGTTCATTTTGATTCATTGACCAAGTTCTGTATTGGATTTCTTGTTCTATAATGAGCTCGCCAGTTCATTCAAACTTGGTAAAATACCTTTACCTTTGTACAAAGATGGAGGGTGTGTGACCTGTGTAGCTGAGGTTGGGACTTCTGAAAAGCTGTGTGCAGTGACCGAGGCAAAACAAGCCAGTAGATGGTAAATAAATCTCTCCAAATTGTAGGGCTACCTGCTCCTTTTCTAGTTCTACAAATGTTAAATACATAAAGGTGCAATATGAGTTTGTTGAGTTGTTTAACAGCATGTTTGACAAAACTTTTGCTGCTCAGTACTTAGTAAAGTAATGTAATTACTTTGCAGAAGTCATTCGTTACAGTTTTTCAGTTGAAAACGTAGCTGATAACACAGGAACACAGTGTCCTACGGTATAGTTAGGTGCATCTTTGCTGATCTCTTGTAGAGAGTACAGCTTATGATTCAGATGTTAACAAAGTCGGACAGAAAGGAGGGACAACGGGACACACAGAGGGTGGACAGAGTTGGGCACGGGTTGAGTCGGATGGGGGAGGTGATGGGAGCGAAGCCCGTGTCGGAAGGGTGGTGGCGGGGCATGAGGGTCTGCTCGGGGTGAGTGGCGCAGTGGGATAAGAGCGTGGGGAGTTCATGCCCCCGCCCGGCCCTTTTCGCACTGCATAAACAAAGAGATTACAGTGAGAAGGGGCTCCGTGCCGCTAACAAGCAGGGGTACCACACACACTCATTTACACTCAGAGACACACACACACACACACACACACACACGTGCGCGCGCACGCACACAGTCACATGAATATGGGAATTTTACACGTACGCACACATACAAACATATAAAGATATAAATGCACTTTTGACACACAAAGAAGAACGAGCTCATGCAAACAAATGTGCACTCGCAAACACAACATCAACACAATAAACTGACACACACAACTAACAAGAAGCATCACAACATAGTGGCGCCACCTGTCTCCTCTTCACCAATTAATGAGCTCCCGGCTCCCGGGATGCTACAACGGGGTGGCAATTAGCAGGGGGAAAAAAAAAAAAAGGAAAAAAAAAAAGGGGAGGGGGGGTGGGGGGGTCATGAAATGAGGGAGAAAAACAGACGGCAGGAGGGGGGTAAATCAGTGAGGAGACAGGAGAAGAAGAGAGAAAAAGGAGGGAAAGTAAAAAGAAGGGATGTAGACAGAGGAATACAGAAGAAAAGTGTATCTAAACTCTGACATGAGAAAGGAAGGAGGTCCAAAAGCATGCGGTAGAAAGAAATTTACTCTAAATCAGGCCCACAAAGAAAGCTGAAGTATTGGTGCAGTTTATCTTTATTTAACTATCACATGTTTGCAGTTACAAGGATGTTAATTCACAACAAGAATACAAATACTAAGAAGCATAAAGCATTTTGCCCACATAATTATACTCATTCATTATAGTCCGGATTGTATGTCATTAGGATGATTACAATTGATACAAAAGCACAAATGGGCCATTAAGATAGAATAATAAAACCTTTTTGATTAGGGCAGGACTCCGTTTCATTAAAGGTTTGGAGAGACTTAAGTTACATTTTTACTCCGTTATTTTCATGAAATGTGAGGATACAAGACCAATTTCTCAGCTTGCTTGTTGTTGTTCGTGTGTGTGTGTGTGTGTGTGTGTGTGTGTGTGTGTGTGTGTGTGTGTGTGTGTGTGTGTGTGTGTGTGTGTGTGTGTTCAAGATGAGCATGTGGATGAAATTAAAATTTCTATCCGAAACCATTTTCTTATTTTCTGACAATAATTTCATATAATTGTTTGATTCATTTTAGTGTTTAATTTTTGACTCATGAAGATTGTGGAGGCAATGTAAGATGAAACAATAAAAGGATGTGAAAAGCATAAGGACTAAATACAACAACATTAAGGGATTTGAGGAAGCTGGAAAAAGTTTGCTTCCCTACGTGATGCCGCCAGCCTTTATGTTTCCGTGTCTTGTTTGTGTTTGTACTTCGATCTATCAGGATCACTCTGACTCTGTCATTCAGTCAATCTTTGTTTCCTGTTTCTCTCTCTTACATACACACACAGACACACAGACGCACAGACGCGCACACACACACGCACACACACACGCACACACACGCACACACACACACACACACACACACACACACACACACACACACACACACACACACACACATTCTTTTGTTCACCACCTGATAACAGGCAGTCATTCATACCGCCTCTCCACCCCTGTGACCTTTGAACCCTGAGACCTAAATACAGAACAAGAACTGAGAGACTGGTCACGCATTTGCTGACGGTGATTGCTCTTGCCGACACGCACGCACAAAAAAGCTACAAAGGTCCACCTTTTCTAACTTTAGAAGGAAACCACACTCGAGTAAAAGTATCATCATTTTCGGACCCTTCAGGGAATCTACGTTACTTCAGTAAGTAAATTAACAATTGAAAGATAAAATAGAAAACATCAAAATATACTGTAAATACAGAACTGATATCCACACTGTAGGCCTACATCCTTGGATACCTCACATTATACATTACTTATGCTTTAATTAAACAAAATTTCACTATTAACAGAATTATATTTTAGCTCCATTAGTCTGTAATGTTTAAACGGTTGCGGTTACGGTTGCAGGTTTTGATGTCTGAGGTTAGAATGAATGGTCACTACCTGGAAATGGGGCTGAATGATGGCCCTAAAATAATACCACAATAATTTAGGGCATTTCTGCAATAACTAAATTCTTCACAATATAACAAAATACTATAGTTAATTATTTTATTTATTTTTTTAAAGATTATATAACTGCAACAATAAAAAAGCAAGATGTAAAAGTTTGCCATCAAATAGTCAGTCAATAACACGTTACTGTGGTTTCTTGTATATGATCTTTTGCAACCCTTTTGATGTCGCTCCCCTTTTTGGAACTAAATTCTCCACTGGAAAGCCACTCTCATTCATGCGTGCTGTTGCCCAAGTTACAAAGAATAAAAGTATGACCAAGTCAAACTATTGGTCTAGAGAGGTTTCCTTGTTTAAGATTCAACATCTAATATATGTAATTATACATACCGTAATTCAAAATTACTCATTATTATTATCATGCTATTTTTATTATTTACTTCGAAAGTGTCTGGCTCTCTTGTAATAGCATGTATGCAGCAAGTGTGTAAGTTAAAGAAAGAGAGAAGAAAAGGGCTTGCCTTTTGTTTGCCTGAAAAAATATGCAGATTTCAGCCATGGTGATTTAATACATTTAGCTTTTCATAGCTAAATGTCATTTACATTGACTAAGTTATTTTCCAGCGTCAATAACAGACAAGGACTGTTACTGCTGATCTACATGTGTGCTTGTCTTTACAGAAAAAAGACATAAAAAAAAAAAAAAAAAAAAAAAAAAAAAAATGGGTACAGAAAATGGATGGATTGATTATGGTTGAGAAAAACATTGTAGTTAATTACATGGGGGGGAAAAAAATACAAATTTGCTTGTAGCTACAGGAATGTTTATCCATTTTTAAACTTTATAATACATACTTTAATTTCTAACAGGAAAATACTAACTAAAAAGAATAGAAGATTAGCACATTTTTTGTCAAATATATTTTACCTTGTAAGGATACTTGTTGTGTCAGTACCCCACTGAGTTACTTTGGAATAAGAACATTTAAATGAGAGGTTAATATGTGCAGTAGATACAAAGTAACAAGTTAGTTGGAAAAGTAACTTACAAACGATAAAGAATACACAATAAATGTCCTGACACGCAAACACAAACTGAAGCCGGAAAAGGAAAGGCCAGAGCAGAGACACACACACACACACACACACACACACACACACATATATTTAGATGTCCCCACTCTATCCAGCCCACACCATGTCCACAGACACACACACACACACACAAACACACACACACACACACACACACACACACACACACACACACACACACACACACTGGGCAGGTGTGGGGTCAGTGTTAGGGTCAGTAGCCTCGGTCCAGCTCCCAAATATAGTACGTCCACTATTTGGGGATCCTTAAGTTCACTGCAGGTTCTCGTATGACCACCATGGACCCTTTATGTTCAGAGAAAAGCAGACATACCTAACACACAAAACATGCATTCATTCATGCATATATTCACACTGCTGCAGCGCAAGTATTCACACTCATGCACTGCATATATACATTGAATTAAATGAATGTACGTGGAAAATATATTAGACTACATTTACACATACACAGACACAGTGCACGTCATTAAGATCACTATCATCCCTTAATTTCAAAACATGAACGCTCATTTCCTTTCTCACCAACCCCCCAACCCATCAACTTTTCTTCACGTTTCTATTCCTCTGTCTATCCTTATTTTTTTACTCCCACCATGTCCCCCTCTTTCTCTTCTGTAAGAAGCTATTCACAGTGTCCATTCAGTGTGTAACAGGGGTTCGTCTGTGGCTGAAACATAAGACTGACACTCTGACCCCTCAGGATGACCTTTGCACTCCAAACTAGCAGCTCTGACACGTAGAAACATGCCTATACACGTGTGTGGGTGCATTTGTTGAATGCATAAGCCGCAAGCTGATCGTCTTTGCCTCTGCTGGCTGTGCAAAAGGCAGTGAGTCCACTCATGTCCACTGATTGTGCAAATGTGTGTGTGTGTGTGTGTGTGTGTGTGTGTGGACTGGAGAGAGATTTAAATACTTCACCACAATAAAAAAGGAGATCTCTTTGCTATGGCAACAAAAGGACGGGAGATTTTTGCTGTAACATAAATGTTACTTCTACAAATATTAGTTCATACTTTGTTGACGCAATATTTGAATTAAGTCGCAACTCTACAAGGGTGAAAGATACTGCACATCATATGGGAGAAAGGAATCCTAGAACAAATGACTCCAGCGAAGCATCTGATCTCCACATCAATCACACATCTGTTTAACAAATGGCAGAGGAAGCTTTTATGTCATGTGCTTTTGAATAACAATGCCTTAGCTTTTCAGATCTGGATTAACATGGCGTGCGTTAAAACAGGCTACAACGGAAATCACTGTTAGAACTTAGGTTTCAGCCTGACTTCGCTTTATCAAAAACTACAACTAGAATGTGCTTCAGTAAAGAAGGTACAAATTCTAAAATGTAGACGTTTCACACGCATCTTCAACCTGACGGCACAGAAGATCAAAACAAGCACCACAGTTTCACATTTAGGTGTTAACTAATGGCAAGAAAAGTGTATTTGCAAAAAATGATGATGTCACAGGAAAGCTGACGTTTGGCCTTTTGGATATAACGTGTCCTCTCATTTTATTACACATTTGTATGAAATGATGTCATAATTCGTGTATTAATTGTCGAGTTGTGGCATGTTACGCGAGATCAAAGTAACATTTTACCAACAAAATCTAATCAGCTCATCCTTGAGACCAAGTGAACGTTCTTGCCAAATTTTAAAAAAGTCCCTCAAGGCATTCCTGAGACATCATGTTGACAAAAATTAAGAGTTTGTGCTGCTGTGCTTTTGTGGTGGCAATATGTGGGTCATTCCCACAAACACACATGCGACCAGCTGTGTTAAGATAACCTTAATTTAGTTTCCCTTTGACTGGAAGCCTAAGCTGTGCAAAAGTATTGCAACACATCATTCAATGTGATTGTGTGTGTGCATGTGTATATGAATGCATGCATACTATAGTCTGACTGTGTGTTAACAGTACTCAGAAAGTTTGGAGGACATTCCTCCACATTGTAATATTAAATCAAATCCTCTTATTGACACCACATGTTGTCAATTCATATGGCACATACGGCATTGCATTAACAGATATCCACACATTGTACACATCCTCTAGTAACACTGTTGCATCACTGTTTGGGGTTCTGTTGGGGTTTTGGTGTTTTAAAAAAGTGTTAATGTCCATGTATTTGTGTGGTCACGTCATCATCCCACTGATCCTTTCTCTGCAATGGGAGCATCATTAAAAGCTGTTGAAAAAAACATGTATTCAGTGACCAATGCAATATGTGTGTGTGTGTGTGTGTGTGTGTGTGTGTGTGTGTGTGTGTGTGTGTGTGTGTGTGTGTGTGCCAACGTCACTAATCTGATGACAGAATATGCTACAATGTGGCATACCAGTAAATCTGGGCAATGTAATGACAATATTCAATATGTTGGACAGTTGTTTCATTCACGCTTTCCATAGGAACTCCTTTTAAATGCAGCACGAGATAATCAAGGTCAAGGGTAGGCAAGGAGAACATGCAGTTAAATTTGTTAAGGTATCAGCGGCAGCAAGTCATCCACTGTAACTTAATCTTTTGATTACTCCCTTACGCACAAAAGACTACTGACATGTACGTGTGCGTGTGTGTTTGTGTGTGTGTGCGTGTGCGTGTGTGTGTGTGTGTGTGTGTGTGTGTGTACCGAGAATGAATGTATGCATCTGTACTGATTTGTAGTAATAAAGCTACAAGAATGTTGGCAT